>NC_133324.1:600824271-602024271 GCF_042186555.1 Aquarana catesbeiana | reverse complement strand
AGAGACAACTGTATAGACCGATGGATGCAGCCAAACAGAAAATTGCAATGATTACATAAACTGCAAAAAAAAATAAAAATAAAATAAAAATAAAAAAAGTGATGCATATGCACTTTTTACTACACATTTTTAAAATACTGTTGAAAACAATCACAGCAAAATATTTCTGGGGCTAAGCCACATGTGATAGCCTATACTGTATATACATTTTGCTAAATGTGAATTGATTGTCTGCCAATAGCAGTTGTATTTTAGTGATTAATATCATCAGTCATTGATTCATTCACATTGGGTCCTCTTAATGCAATCAGTTTTTGAAAGGAATGCATTTCCATGGAAACAAACAATATATTAAACGATCTTAAAGTTATGCATATAACCAGAATAAAGGATATTTAATGTATGCGCTAGCTAATGGTAATAAATCTACCAACCAACCATCCAGTAAAATAAAATGCAGTTCCTGGGAGCTAGCTTTTAAGAAGCAGCAGGATACTTCCTCAAAGGGAAGACTGGTATTATACAGTGGAACATCATGCTGCCATAAGTCGATACCACACCAGATTTAATCCAGTGATACAAAAACTGTGTGCCACTTGAAGAATTCAGAAAGAGAGCCCTATTTTTATGTAGTAAGTGGGAAAATGCCATTAAAACATTAATCTTTCCACTGCCAGACCAATTCTCCCATTTTTCACACACATGCCACAAGGGCACATTATTGCTGTGAAAATTGACTAAAGACCCCCAAACGATATATATATGTTTTTAAATAAAATGAACATTTAAGCAGATGACAAAAAGTAAAAGCACTGGTGTAAGACGGCTCTAATAGGTACAGGTACCCGGTTTGATCAGGGAACAATTTAAAGAATATGTTACACTAACATTTCATATTCCTGATGTGTACCTGCTGTACCATGTACTTGTATGAAAAAGTATCAGGTTCTCTTTGTATTGTTTCCTTTGTGTGAAATACCCAGTGTTCCTGCCAGTCCCTTGGCTTTCCTATTAAAAACTGATCACACCAGGCATGAGAGCACGGCATGGTCAGTTTTCTAACTTTGCTGGGAACTCAGCCTTCTTTTCTCCAATGATCAGACTTGTACTGACAGCACCCCCCTACACAGCCATTCAATGGGAAGATCAGTGTCCTGCTGTTTCACTTCCCGTAGCTCTCTGAGCTCCTTATGCAGCTGATAACAGAGGGTATGTGATCACTTATAAAAAAGAAAAAGAAAAAGGTATATACACATACATACATAGACAAACACACACATACACAGTATGTCACAAAAGTGAGTACACCCCTCACAATTTTGTAAATATTTTATTACATCTTTTCATGCGACGACACTGAAGAAATGACACTTTGCTACAATGTAAAGTAGTGAGTGTACAGCTTGTATAACAGTGTGAAATTGCTGCCCCCCCCCCAAAATAATTCAACACAGCCATTACTGTCTAAACCATTGGCAACAAAAGCGAGTACACCCCTAAGTGAAAATGTCCAAATTGGGCCAAAAGTGTCAATGTTTTGTGTGGCCACCATTATTTTCCAGCACTGCCTTAACCCTCTTGGGCATGGAGTTCACCAGAGCTTCATAAGTTGCCACTGAAGTCCTCTTCCACTCCTCCATGACGACATCACGTAGCTGGTGGATGTTAGAGAGCTTGGGCTCCTCCACCTTCCGTTTGAGGATGTCCCACAGATGCTCAATAGAGTTTAGGTCTGGAGACATGCTTGGCCAGTCCATCACCTTTACCCTCAGCTTCTTTAGCAAGGCAGTGACCGTCTTGGAGGTGTGTTGGGGGCTGTTATGTTGGAAAACTGCACTGCGGCACATTTTTTCTAAGGGAGGGAATCATGCTCTGCTTCAGTATGTCACAGTATATGTTGGCATTCATGGTTCCCTCAATGAACTGTAGCTCTCCAGTGCCGGCAGCACTCATGCAGCCCCAGACCATGAAACTTCCACCACCATGCTTGACTGTAGGCAAGACACACTTGTCTTTGTACTCCTCACCTGGTTGCCGCCACACACGCTTGACACCATCTGAACCAAATACGTTTATCTTGGTCTCATCAGATCACAGGACATGGTTCCAGTAATCCATGTCCTTAGTCTGCTTGTCTTCAGCAAACGGTTTGTGGGCTTTCTTGTGCATCATCTTTAGAAGAGGCTTCCTTCTGGGACGACAGCTATGCAGACCAATTTGATGCAGTGTGCGGCGTATGGCCTGAGCACTGACAGGCTGACCCCCCACCCCTTCAACGTCCACAGCAATGCTGGCAGCATTCATACGTCTATTTCCCAAAGACAACCTCTGGATAGGACGCTGAGCACGTGCACTCAACTCCTTTGGTCGACCATGGCGAGGCCTGTTCTGAGTGGTACCTGTCCTGTTAAACGACTGTATGGTCTTGGCCACCGTGCTGCAGCTCAGTTTCATGGTCTTGGCAATCTTTTTATAGCCCAGGCCATCTTTATGTAGAGCAACAATTCTTTTTTTTCAGATCCTCAGAGAGTTCTTTGCCATGAGGTGCCATGTTGAACTTCCAGTGACCAGTATGAGAGAGAGCAATAACACCAAATTTAACACACCTGCTCCCCATTCACACCTGAGACCTTGTAACAATAACGAGTCACATGACACCGGGGAGGGAAAATGGCTAATTGGGCCCAATTTGGACATTTTCACTTAGGGGTGTACTCACTTTTGTTGCCAGCGGTTTAGACATTAATGGCTGTGTGTTGAGTTATTTTGAGTGGACAGCATATTCACACTGTTATACAAGCTGTACACTCAATACTTTACATTGTAGCAAAGTGTCATTTCTTCAGTGTTGTCACATAAAAGAATATAATAAAATTTTTACAAAAATGTGAGCAGTACATTTATTTTTGTAAGATACTGTAAATATTACACACACAAAGGTTTTGAATTTCATTTCTATTTTAAACTGAATGAGTTGTTTTACAAGGTGAGGGTTCACATAGTGTATACTTTAATGTTTATGGGACACCCAGAGACACTGCTGGCTCATTAGGAATAATGGTGATTGGACAGGTAAACCTTTTTTCAAATGCTACCGTTTTGAATTTGATGAGCTGGTGGCTAGGTGGTGTCTGCAGCCAGTATCTCCTACTTTGTGCCCCACAAGCCTACAAATGGTCACTTATGTGATTCGTGGCACATAACCAGACTGCTCTATAGAACCTATGGCCAGCTTGAGACCAGCTTTAATAAATGACACTAAAATCATCGCAGATGTCAGAATTTTTTTTTATGCGCAAATTAATGCACATTTCAAATAATGTACACAGAGAAATAAAGCAATGCAAGTTGCACCATTTTGTACTGGGCTTGTTCTTCCTAAGGATCATCTAATGTGAGAATTGTGTAGGGCATTTACAGTTTGGTAAGCATGAAAAGAACAAGCAAGAGAAATATCCAGCCACTGTTTCTTCACCTAAGCGATCATAGAATTGGTAGAGAAGAATCAACATTGAGCAGCACATGACCACAAACACACAGATCATGACAGGCGTAACATCCACAGTCTCATCATCATGTTTCTTATCAGATCCATCATCCCTCTTATGCTTCATGTACCGCCTGCAAGTAAGAGAAAGAAAAACATTTGTTACTCTTATGTTTGCTTACAAACAGATTTATTTTGTTTTCTAAAATTAAAAGTACAACTAAAGCCAAAATTTTTTATACATTTTTTTTGGCTAGAGTGGCGAGGCATTAGAAGACTATACTGCATTTGTTCCGTTTACCATTATCATTATAAAAAAGAAAATCCCAAATTTTAGGTTGCCCCCAGAAAAGTAATAGAGGGGAAATCATCCTATGGGGACACTAGTTCTGGTGACCTGGGGGTCCCCAAGGGATTTTCTTAATTTGCAAGGATTTCCTCTCACTTCTTGTTTTGTTTAGGCTATGGGACAGGAAGTGAAGTGAAATCTCCTCAATGGGACACAGATGGCAAAAAATTAACTGACAGGAGTTATGACACTCCCTTACTCTAGCCAAAATGAAAAAAAAAGGTTTTGCCCATAGTTATACTTTAATGTAGAGAAGGGTTTAAAAAAAAAAAAAAAATTAAGTGTCACTAAGATTTTCGGAATCAAAAATTAGGCCTAAACTATATGAGTGACTTTGATCTGAGTGCTTTAACTTCTTGCTGCCAATCACCTCATTTGCAATATATCAATGTCAATCTGTTGCAAATTAGGTGGTATCACAGGCAAGAATGGGTGAACACCACCCCACTGTTAATTTTGACGTCAAATTTCGATTTAGGTTTAGTCATAGTCTTTTGACTAAATTTCATTTTTAGTTGTATTTTAGTTGACTAAAATCTGTAGTACATTTTAGTCGACTAAAACCTCCTGTACCCACCTGAACTTCCACTTCCCTCTGAGCTTTGCTGGTCTGTTAAAGCCCCAGCCCGACTCTATTGGCAAGCTGTATTGGCTGAGAGAAGCAGGCTCCCTCTGTCTGCCTGCTGCCTGGGAGTTCTGGGACAATGCCCTGCAGACCACAGAAGAGAAACTCCTCCATCGGATTTGTGTCTGTCAGGATGTGATGTGGTGTGGTGAGTGTATCCCCTCCATCAAGGTAGCAGTGCTTAACACTATGTAAAATAACAGCCTTCCCAGACCATCCAGTTCTCTGCCCTGTGCACTCCCATTTACTTCTCCATCCCCACTTGCAGGTCATCTCCCCATCCCCAAAGTATAATGCACCCTGCCCTGTGCACTCCTTCACTCTCATTTACTTCCCCATCCCCACATGCAACCTGGCGTTACAGCCAATAGAGTTTACAAGTTTGTTTTTTTTAATATTTATATATATTTTAAAGTTTGTCAAAAAGCAATATTTTTTTTTGTTTGTGAGACTTAGTTTTAATCATAAAAACATTATATATCACAACAGGTAAATCTGTGTCTGTAGTGCACGTTCAAACTTTAATACCATATTCGATTTTTACTCCAGTAGTGTATAATGAGTTTGGCAATTTCTAGAGAAATGCTTAAATAATGCATTACAATTTAGCTAAACCCATTAGATTTTAGTTGACTAAAACGTACTGGAGATTATAGTCAACTAAATGAAAATTGGAATTGATTTTCGTCATAGTTTTCATCAATTGACTTAGTTAGAACTTTATTTTCAATTCGTTTTCCTTACTGAAAACATGCAGCTGGCGAAAACTATGACGAACATATGTTTGGCAGTGAAATTAACACTGCACTGGCCCCATCAAACAGAAATAATGTGTAAATTATTGCAAAAGTAAAACTATATCAATTTAGAAACACTTAGGACCGGTTCACACAGGGGTGGCTTGAAAGTCGCCCGACTCTCGTCCGACTCTGAAGCCGCCCTGTACAGAGTGACTTCAGTGCGGCTTGCAAAACGACTTCTGTATTGAAGTCAATGCAAGCCGCTCCGAAGTCGCCCCAAAGTAGTACAGCAACCTTTTTCTAAGTTCTGAGTTGCTCCTATTAGAACGGTTCCATTGCAATGCATGGAGAGCGACTTTTCCCAACTAGAGATCCTGCCAGTAGCAGCCCTCCATTCCTAAGTACACATCTTACCTGGTAGCCAAACCTCATTATTAGTCTCAGCTTTCCATGAGCGTTTTTATATGTGAGATGACTGATGCTCAGGGCTCTCGCATTCTCTTTGCTGTGGAAGCCTGTTGCTGGGTGAAAAGGCTGAGTGTTGACAGAACATAAAAAAAGGGTACAAAAGCTGCCAGTTTGTATTTGGGTACTGATTATGAAGAACCCTTCAAGAACGGACCTGAGTTTAGTAAGTGGCTTGGATGAGCAATTGCTGTGCATAGTCCTCCTGGAGTAAAAACTTTACTTTTGTTTCTTGCCTTGCTGAAAAAGTGCAGGACAAACCTGCTTAGACTGTTCCTATGCGTCCCTGTCTAATGCATGGTTTACCACTGCTAAAACCAATTGAGCATGTTCCCCTTACAAAAATATATATACACACACACCAATTAGCCATAATATTATGACCACTGACAAGTTAAGTAAATAACATTGCTTATCACCTTACAATGGCATCTGAAAGTCGGTGGGCTATATTAGGCAGGAAGTGAACATGCTGTCCTGAAAGTTGATGTGTTGAAAGCAGAAATAAATGGGCAAGTGTAAAAATTTTAGTGACCTTGACAAGGGCCAAATTGTAATAGCTAGATGACTGGGTCAAAGCATCTCCAAAAATCTGCAGTTGTCAGACCCTACTAAAAGTGGCCTAAGGGAGGAACACCAGCGAACTGGCATTAGGGTCATGTGTGGCCAAGACTCACTGATGCACGTGGGGAGTGAAGGCTGGCCTGTGTAGTCTGATTCAACAGAAGAGCTACTGTAGCTCAAATTGCTGAGAAAAGTTAATGCTGTTTCTGATAGAAAGGTGTCAGAATACATAATGCATTGCAGTTTTCTGCATATGAGGCTGCGTAATCGCAGACTGGTCAGGGTATGATGACCTGTGTCCACAGCCAAAAATGCCTCAAATGAACCACGGAGCAATGGAAGAAGGTGGCCTGATCTGATGAATCACATGCTTCCTTTTACATCATTTGGATGGCCGGGTGCTTGTGCATCGCATGTACCTGGGGAAGGGATGACAGCAGGTTGCACTATGGGAAGAAGGCAAGCTTGCGAAGGCAGTGTGATGCTTTGGCCAGTGGTGCCAATGCCTCAATGGGTCAAGGCTGTTTTGAAGGGGAAAAGGGGGGAACCTACTCAATAATAATTGGGTGGTCATAATGTTGGCTGATCGGTTTATATATAATCACCTATCTATAAGTCAGCTTACAAATATATGCTAAACAACAGTGGCCATAGGGAAGGAAAGGTTCTTTCTTCATACTGTAACATTCTCACTTTTTTAATAACTAAAGTCGTAACAATTTATTCTGTATTCCACTGCAGCATAAACATTTTTCTGTAATAACAAATGAAACGACAGACATAATGTTAGTCCAAATGCCTATTCTAAACATAACACCTAAAATATACTTACTTTTTAACATCTCTGCTACCTGCCCAATAGCCACCAATGGCTACAGTTCCTACAGCCATTACGAAAATGATGACCATGTTGTAGTCCAGAACAGGCTCATTTGGTGCATACATGGCCACTTTCACTGAGGGACCGAATGTCTAGCAAAAAAAGGTGAGAGAGTGTGGTCAGCTAACAATTAAGTATGCAAGGTACATTTCTTAGGAAAAGCTATAATTAAATTAAACTCAATCTTTATTACCCTTGGAAATAGAAAGTAAAGAACAGTAGACAATCAAATAGGTTAAAATATATTATGTCAATGAAGTATGATAAAAAAAATTAACTTCAAAAGGGGTCTGCCCATTTGGTAGTCAGATGTTATTTATTAATATGATGCTTAAGATACTTCAGATGTACTGTATCAGCATTTTTTTCCTTACCTTACTGATATCCAACATATCACTGTAGCTAAGTAGAGCCACTGGAATATCAATCTCTTCATACTGACTACGATTACCGCCAGGAGGGACCTGAAAATAGTATTAACACATTCAATACTAGACAAAGGTATTATTAAAATCGAGTTCCACCCACTTTTACAACTCTTCAGCATCCCTCACTAAACTGTGCACTGTAAACGAATTGGATATTTAAAAAATTTTTTTCTCAGCACCTACTGTATATCTGCTGTATTCATTTTTCACTTCCTCCTCCCTGGCCGTGGCCCATCGCATCATTTTCTGTTTGCAATGCCTTCTGGGAAGGGGCAGCAACTTCCTCTGACACTGCTGTTGCTATGAAAACCTGACCTGAAACCTATTACACTGCTTGTGCTGCACTGAGCATGTGTGAGATCTGCAAGGATGAGATTCAGGAAGAAATACAGTCTGGCTTCAGATGCCCACACTTAAGATGGCCACAGCCTTCTGTAAGTTTATAAAATAAACTACTGCTATAAACTAACAAAACAGACCTTAGTTTACAGACTAACTTTACTAGAATACATTAAGCTTGTGTATTATAGGGGTATTTTTATTTAAAAAGTATAATTTCGGCCGGAACACCACTTTAAATTCAATTATCATTAACATTCTCAGGCTAAAGAAACCATTAAAACTCAATGATATTTGTGGTTTTGGATGCTTGTGGCTTTTTAGGGGCTTGCATACATGGGTATTTGTGTCAGAAATTGAAAGGCAAAAGCAACTGAACTCCAAAGGTTAGACCATGAGCTGCCTGAATTGATCTTCACTGCCACCTTTAGACTATTTCTGGTACTGCAATTCTGCCACTGTAAGCGGCACACCTGACTCTTGTTTAATATCTACTGTATATAGGAAATGCAGTAATTCCATCCAGGGCCTGATTGACAGATTCTTAAGCTGGGTACACACTAAGAAATTTGAAAGAAAAATTACGTACGAGGAATGATCGACCGATTATTATTTGCTCGTTAGTTTAGTGCTTTTGACAGCCGATTAGGGTGGGGAAAAAAAAAAAAAAAAAAAGAGTGCCAGGCTAGAAAATTTTTACTGTACGTGAACATATCGTCTGATTTTCACTCAATGTGTACAGTAATCATACAGAAATAATCGAATACAGAAAAACATGCATGATCACAAGCAAAGAACGAGCCAGAAGAACGTGGCAACAAAACATATAAATCATACACAAGAAAGAACATTTGCCTTTGTCGTTCGAGAATTTTTGTACAAGCTAATTCCATTGTCAGTTACATCATGATACACACCCTTGTGGAAAAGCTGATGACCGTTCATCTGATTTTCTCATACTGTGTACCCACATTTAGTCCACTTGATTACACTGCATTTAAACTGGGTTCACATATGTCCAGGCGCGGTTTTAGTGCGATTTTTAAAAGGAGTCTAATGCAGTTTCGTTCTTCGGTTTAGGTGCAAATTTTTACATGAAATCACACCTGAACCAGACTGAGAAATGTACAGGACTCTTTTTTAATACAGACTGCTGCCGGCCCGGACATATGTGCTGCTTAGAAAGTCAGGTAGGTTCACATGTCATGTAAATTGGATGTGGTTTAAAACGCATCCAATTCTCATATATGTGAACCAAGCCTTAAACTTGACATCTGCAATATAACCTCTGCCTGTCATTTGCACTTAACTATCTGCTGCCCCTCTCAACTCCTTGGCTGTTTGACTATGCTTCTGTTTTCCACCTGCTTCGAACTTTTGCTTGTCTGACTAAGGCCAGCCATAGATGGTATGAATTTCGTTCCTGCAACCAAAAAATTTTGCACGATTCCTCCATCAACTCAGACAGTGCTGACAGGGGAATCAGCAATTGTCTGCTCCTGGCAGGGGAAGCCAGTGGTTATAGCAGCCGCTAGCAGTAATAGCAAGTGTATCCAGCAGGCTGGTTGTACCCAAGTTGATCGATCAGCTTGGTGCATACAGCCTGCCCACACACGGTTCCGGCTGAATCGGCTGAGATTCAAACAGTCTATGGCTGGCCTAAGTTTCTGCTTCTCTACTTGGTACTCTGCCTGTTTGTTGGTTCACTGTCACCACTGGATCCCCTAAAAAGTAGCCCCAGAGGCATCGGCTGTGTAACATTCACACCGCCAGCGAATCTTGTAAAGACCTCACACTCCAAGGTTGCGGTTGGGAGGGAGTTTGGCACCGCTGACATGGAGGGTTCACTAACTCACAAAAAGCAGTATTAACAAGCTAAGAAGTTTAGAAACATCCAAGAAAGAACTTTAATATTAAATGCAAGCCTAATGCACCTGAAAGCATTCTGCATTTGCCTTTTTACAAATGTTTTAAATAGCTTGACCATGGCAATGATGTTTGCAGCAGAGCAAGACAGGGCTTGGAAAAAGAAAAGGGCTGAGACAAGGAGGGGGCTGAGGTAGCACATGCCCTGGGCACTGTGTTAAGGGGGGAGAGGGTGCATTGGTGACTTGTCCACTCATCCCTCTCCTCACTGACAGGAGTAACTGCAGTGTCACTCCTGTTAGAAGGAACAGCGGCTGAAACTGCTAGAGGGAAGATTTGGCTTCCCTTCCTCTAGCCTGCACAGAGTGGAGCAGAGCCAGTGCTGAGACTGAGAACTCACCTCAGGCTCAGGGCAGTACTGCTGAGGAGTGAGGGCAGACTGCCCTTTTTCCTCTCTCCCTTAGTCATGTGACATATCACATGACCGGACAGGGGAAGAAAAAGCTGCCATAAAGCTCCCAGCAGGTGCTGTGTTAATCGGAGTCATCTGTGAGACCTCCCCTCTCCTCCTCAGACCCCCTTAACCTCCTCCCTCTCCTAGTCTAGGTTCACATTTGTGCATCGCAGGAATGCGAGCAGAATCATATGTGTTCCCGCAATTAATAAAAACACAGCCCTTTTACTAGTGTGCGATTGTGCCATTAATTTCTTAACGCATGTGCTCATTCACCCACGCCAAAACACGATAAAAAAGTACTATGCGTTTTGGTGTGGAGCGATCAAAAAAAAAAAAAAGGGGGTATGCACTTCTTTTGTGAGTTTTTCACACAAATGGCAGCCCATTGAAATGAAACACATGCACTTTAGGGCTAGTTTAGACTTGCAGTAGCCTTCTGAAGAGAGATTCACACTGGATTGCATTTCAGAGGGCATTTGACAGGCAGTGAGAAGTAGTTTTGTCGCCTTATCTGTGCCTGTTTTAACCCCTAAAATCCCACATCGCTGTGCCATAGCCACATGCATTGCATGTGGTTGTGGGGGAGTGGCATGGGTCGTGTTCAGTGAGTGATACGGACCATCAAATGTGACAGGGGATAATTTTTGGCACCCATAAGGCTGCCTTTGCATCTTGGAGGTAGTAAAAACACAGTTCAACTGCCTGTGTTTACAGCCCCTCCCAACCAACCACAAGTGTACGCAATTCTAGTCAGTGTCCTTGCCAGGTATATCCAAAACACCAGCATAGGTTACTCTGCACACAATCAGCATGCCTCAGTTTTGTAGCAGAGTAGTAAGAAAGCATGAATATAAAACACAGAGGGCTGGGACCTGTGTGAGCCACATAGAGAGGGTGGAACAAGAAACCTGAACACCTTTCCACAGTGCATTCGAGATGACAAAAGTTATCAGTCTTTTGAAAGTGATCTGGAGTCAACTGGAATCAGACAGAGGGATGGAAGAACAATGACTGGGTTGAGGCTGACAGCAGAAACTACCTTAGGCAAGGAGGAAGTCCTGAGCCTCAACACTACTGTGTCTCCAGGATAAAGCCACCAGTTCAGACACCTACCTCGCAAAGGTGATGGCTACAAGGAATACCAACCTTATGGGTAAGAAAAGAAGAAAGATGTTTTTAGTGGGTTCAAACAGCAGTTTCTAAAGCACAGACAGAACCAGATTCAGATGTCAAAGGGAAACTAAAATGGAGGAGCTACATACGAGACTCCATGTTCAAAGGTCTCAATCAAGGAAAGAGAAGCCCAAAGTACTTTGAAACAAGATAGAAAAGTCCAAAAACCTGACTCTGAAAAGAATTGAAAGCAAGATGGTGCGCTGGTCAGGAAGATGAAGATTCATCCCACATAGAAACTCCTACAGTGAAAGCCTTGAGATTCACACCAAGCAAAGTAAGCCTTCAACATGTATAGATCTTAACAGAAGCACCCTTCCTATCTTTTATCATTGTAGAAATCAAAGATGAAGAAACGTTCCAGGGGCTGCAATAACCAGGTTCTTAAGCCAGTGACCACAAAGCAGAATGGTAAATCAGTCCTTAAAAGAGGAGATCCTGACATTATAGGAAAGCTCAAGGAACAACTTCCAGGAATCTTACTATATTAAAGTACCACCTGCGCCTGGACCATTCCAGCACAATGAGAATCACTGGAATGCCTTTTATCTTGATCCTGCGAAGCAGATGAGAAAGAAGCTTCAGGGGAGGAAAAAGATTCCACGGAGTCACCAGAGCATCCCCACTAGATGACATTTGACAGTAGAAAAATCTTCTAAATGAACAAACAAACAGCAGAGCTGAAGAAAACATGACCGCTCTCCAGAGGACACAGGAAAAAAACTGAGGCATGAAGGTTGTGGGCGGAATTATCCTGTACAGGCTTTTTTGTTGCTAGTGTCCATTTCTCCTGTAGGCAAGAATACAACCCAACAACTTAAGAATTTCTGTGTCCCTCAATGGACAAGAAAAAAAAAAATGAAGATACTTTTCCTTCCGTAAAGTTTAGCATATTGAGCCCAAATCTGTAAATCATTAAAGTGGAAGTAAACCCCCCTGTTGTTTTCAGCCAAGGAAGCTGCCATCTTGGTCTCTGTTTAAAGCGGTTGTATACCTGCACAGAAATTTTGTTATTTTAAAAAAAAGAAAAAAAAAAACCTGCAAGGCAAAGGCATAATGAGCTAGTATGCAGCGCGTACTAGCTCATTATGAAATACTCACCTTAGAAGGAAGCACCGGCATCTGATCCCGGTCCACACCGAGGGAGCTGACATTTTGCCCTCGGCATTTCTTCCGGGTTCGCGGCTCCAGCGATGTGAGTGGCCGGAGCCGCGATTACGTCACTCCTGCACATGCGCGCGGGAGTCTTCTTCCCGGAGAGGTCTGGCAGCGTCTGCCGGACCTTCAACCGGGCCTTCACAGCGCATGCGCCGCTGACGTCAGCGGCTGCATGCAAAGTGAATATCTCCTAAACCGTACAGGTTTATTATTGATTTTATAGGCTTACCTGTAGGTAAAAATATTTTTTAAAAAAAGGGTATACAACCGCTTTAAATTTCAACTACCATGATCCTGCACGTGTGATCAGTTATGACACCAGCCACTGGATGGTTTGACAGTTTGGTTGAGAGCACAACCAATGTGACAGTTACATTTCTGGCACGTGGAATCTAACTATTTTTTAAAACTGTTAAATCAATGGGTTTACTTCCACTTTAAATTGCTAGAATTTTATAATGACAAGATGATGCAGAAAGAAATGCTTGACTAGTAACCAGTATCTGGAAAAACAGATTTTAGCAATGAGGGCCACTTGTTTTCCCTCATTTCCAGCCTGTGTTTGGGTTGGAGGGGATACTCATCTTTTATAAGAAAAATGTTTAGGCTGTTTATTGGCATTGAAAAATGGCAACTACTACAAAGTATGTCATTAGAAAACTGATCACGCAAAAGATCCATAATACCCTTCTACTCACCAGCCGCTCCCGACTAACGATCAGTAGCCCACGTGCTCCATTGATTTGCGCCAGTCGCACCTTCTCATAAAAAGTGCAATTTCCTCTCATTACCATAGGGATACGATTACTGAAGCCACCATCTGGGACATCCGCAGGGGAACAAAGAACAGATGCAGTCTGATCTTGAAGATGGAGCAAGGCCTATGTTTAGGACAAAATGAGAACGTTTTTAATTAAACTAGTAAAATAGCAGATTTCTGACATATTACTCAATATTTTACTGAGTACACAGAGCAATTGTCATTAGTCCCTGCCTGCCAAAGGAGCTTCTAATCTCAAGTCCCTAAAATACTTCCTAGTTGCCGACTTTAGAAGTATTGAGCATACAGAGCCATCTTTATAAAGAGATTTTCCCTACCCACTGGAGTTTATTTACTAAAGCTAGGGAGTGCAAAATCAGGCTCACTTCTGCATAGAAACTTCAGCTTGTTCAATTAAGCTTTGGCAATAAAACCTGGAAGCCAATTGGTTTCTATACAGAAGTGAGCCTGATTTTGCACTCTCCAATTTTAGTAAATAAACCCCGCTGTTACTAGAATAGGACATTTCTGTTTTCACGGTTGTCCGTATTCTCATCACTTCTTACATCGATGACCACTGTCAGGAGGGGCACACAGTAAACACCTGACAGAGGTTTCATTTTTCTATACTCTTTTCAAATATCCAATATTGTAAAAGTTCTATCCATCTTACCAGGTTATCCACTAAAACAAAAAAATAAATACCTGCAAAAGAAAGAAAAAAAAATCCAGGGCAGCATATGTTATCTCTTCACCCTACTCTTTGTTCCTGTGGGGCTGCGTTAGTGGCCTTTGGGCTTGTGTCAATGGCATCAGTTTGACATTATTTTGAAATGTTTGCTGGGATCATTCAGAAGTCATTGTCAGGTGCAATTGACCTCCTCCTCACGTGCATTTGACCTGCCACAACCATGTTTTGCAAACCCATAGACTTGTATGAGGACGCAAAACTGTCTGAAGCAAAACAGGCCCTTATTCTTTTTTTTTATTTCGCACAGTACATTCGTACCTAGAACAACATTCGTACCTAGGACTGTAACCGTCTTATAGTTGTGATGCATTACAAGGCTTCCCTTTATATTATAGGGGAAATTGTATTTATTGCAATTTGGAGATTCACATAGTTTGCGGATAGCTGTAAAGTATTGTCCTTGTAAAAATTACTTTCAAAGCAAAACTTTCAATACGAGATATATATTTTTAAAGCACTGCAAGAAAAACATAGCAGGTTAAGTGATGGATGGTCCTTGTATGATGAATGGCTGCAAAAACAAGGCTTTGTTTTTTGTCCTTGAAAAGGATTTTGTATCTACTAGACAGGTCTGTCAGTGATCCTGGAGATTTTTATTGAGATTGTTTGTTTTGAACATATGTGTGTGTTAAGGTTGCCACCTCATCACATTAAACCTGAACGCATATTAACCGCTTCAGCCCCACACCATTTGCTGGCCAAAAACCAGAGCACTTTTTGCGATTCGGCACCAAGTCGCTTTAACTGACAATTGCGCGGTCATGCGACGTGGCTCCCAAACAAAATCGACGTCCTTTTTTCCCCACAAATAGAGCTTTCTTTTGATGGTATTTGATCACCTCAGCGTTTTTTATTTTTTGCGCTATAAACAAAAAAAGAGCAACAATTTTGAAAAAAAAGCATTATTTTTTACTATAATAAATATCCCCAAAAAATAGATTTAAAAAAAAGTTTTTTTCCTTAGTTTAGGCCGATACATATTCTTTTACATATTTTTGGAAAAAAAAAAAATTGTAATAAGCGTATATTGATTTGTTTGCGCAAAAGTTATAGCGTCTACAAAATAGGAGATAGTTTTATGGCATTAATAATAATTAATAATTTTTTTTTACTAGTAATGGCAGCAATCAGCGATTTTTATCGTGACTGTGACATTATGGCGAACACATTTTTGGGACCACTGGCATTAATACAGCGCTATTAAAATGCATTCATCAATGTAAAAATGTCACTGGCAGTGAAGGGGTTAACACTAGGGGACAGTGAAGGGGTTAATGTGTGTCCAAGGAAGTGTTCTAACTGAAGGGGGACTGTGGACTGTGCAGGGAAACTAACAGATCGCCTGTTCATACTCTATATGAACAGAGGATCTGTCAATTCTCCCCTCAGAGAACCAGAAACTGCGTGTTTACACACACAGCTCCTGGTTCTACGTGTGCCCTGAGCGATCGCGAGAGCCCGACGGTGATCGAGACCGCCGGGCACTCGCATTGGCTCAGTGGACAAGCAAGGGGCATGCGCACATGCCCCCTAGTGGCCGTCTATGGTACAGACGTACCATGATGGCGATTCGCCTGCCTGTGCCATTCTGCCGCAGTATAACTGCGGCGGACAGCCGGCAAGCAGTTAATTACACAGGTTCTGTGGCTGATTAAGGTGGTAATTAAACTCACTTAAATGCCTTAAATGCAAAAAATTTGCCTCAGAACCTGTATCATTCATATGTGTTCTGTTTTAAAAGGATGAGGTGGCAACGCTAATATGTGTGTGTGTGTGTATGTGTGTGTGCTTAGTTGGCTACATACACAGTATTGTTGCATTACATGCAACATATAGAACATTTGCATTTTGACTGCAGGTAAAGGACAATCTGGGGGTGATTTACTAAAACTGGAGTGTGCAAAATCTGGTGCAGCTGTGCATGGTATCCAATCAGCTTCTAACTTCAGCTTTTTCAATTAAGCTTTGACAAAAAAAAAATGGAAGCTGATTGGTTTCTATGCAGAGCTGCACCAGACTGTGCACTATTTAGTTTTAGTAAATCTCCCCTCTGTATTAATGTCAATGGGGAATACATGCTGATGCTGTCAGACTCCTACTGCACCACATACTTTAGTGCAGCTGGGTTACCTCCTGACTGCAAGAACTTGTTTCTAGTATAGCAATCAACAGGCAGATTTAGCCTTGGTTCACACCAGTGCGGCTTTGAAATCTACTTCAGCGCAACTTCAAAGCCACAAATCAGTGCGATTTGGATCTCAGATTTAATTTCAGCTTAAGACTTAATTTAACAGAAGTCAATGCAAGGTGCAATGAAATTTCAGAACAGTAGTTACAGGAACCTTTTTCAGAGTCGCAACGACTTGAATGGTTCCATTGTCGAAAATAGGGTGCAACTTGTTATGCGATTTTGAACTGTCAAATCGCATTGGTGTGAACTTTACCCCACAACCGTCAAATGTCAACTCAATCACTCAATACAGCAATTGCATGTGTTTTTCCACACATATTTCTAATGCAAATTAATTAGCAATGGAAAACAAACAGTATTCTGAGAACTTTCTATTTAACCAACGTGGCAAATTAAATATGGAGTTAGGAGCTTGATATGGCTTTGTGCCAACACTGCAGATAGAAAATTAAAAGTGTGATGTTCACGCTGTCATTAACATCAAAGCAGACATGTCACAAATGTGGAAAATTCAGGGTGAGTTTATGATGAAAACATTGTATAATCAGAGCTAAGGATGAGTGAAAACCACATGTCAGAACAGCTGGTAGTGCTACAGATACACTATGGGGATGATTAACTAATGTTGGCTGGCTTCGGCTGGTGCAATAGAAATTGGCTGACATTTGGCTCATTTAAATGGCGGCCATTCAGCTGGCTTCTGTCGAAGGCTTAAGACCGAAAAGGGTCTGCCTACGGGCTCTCTATCGGCGCTCTCCTGACCAGAGTGTTCTGGCGGAGGGGCCCCCCCCATGTCAGAACACAATAAAACAGCAGGGGAGATCGCTATACTAACATCGGACTGTTAGTACAGCGGCGTCAGTTTTTTGTAGTGGTGTGTACAAGGCTTCAGTTCTAGAGAAACTGCAATTGAAGTGCACAGTATAATTGCCTTTAGTAAATCAATCTCAATAGCTCTATGGAGAGACATTTAATTAAGTTAGATAAACAGTTACACAGTTATGGAATGTAAGGAGGGAAGGCTTACTTACAGCTTTGGTCAGGTCATGAGGCAAATGAGCCCAATCTGAATTAAAAAGAATACAGTAATCTTTGGCACTGCCACTGCTTTTCTCTGATGTTACATGAACCATTCCATATTCACACAGTACCTGAAAGAGATCAAAGACACAGCTGAATATTCTGTCCAACTTTACAAAGCAAATTATTTTAAAAGAACATCCTGATTAATCATTTATTTAAATAGAAGTATTAAAGCCCAATGTTACCAAAAAATGTTTTTTTTTTTTTTTTTAAAGGATTTAGATATACTTGGTAAGAGGAAATACTTCTGCCCAGTCTTTTTTGTTCTCTGTGACACCAGGAAAGATTTTCCCTCCTTCCTGTGTCAGTGACCCAGCATGTTGGTCATATAATGTTGTGTACAGCTTCCATCCTCCCACACTCCTCATGCACAACTGCTTTGCATAACTGAAGTCTCACAAGAGCTTCAAGACCTTTCATGTTTTCCAGGTTCTGTTAAAAAAAAAAAAAAAAAAATCCCGTTTTCAGTTTCAACAGATGAAGTTGAAATTCACACACACACACAAATGAATTGCAGGAGTAACCCACACTATATTACCAAAAGTATTGGGACACCTGCCTTTACACCCACATGAACTTTAATGTCATCCCAGTCTTAAGCATGCCGTACACAGTCGAATTTCCAACTAATTTTCTTTTCAAAATCAGAATGTTTTTTTGTGATCTGATGATGCCACCATTGATTTTCATAATTCGGCCGACCAAGCCCTCAATTTCACCTCATGTTGCTAAATAAAAGAATTTTCATGGCCGGGAATCTTCTTTTCTCTCCGTAAATTTTCTTTCCTTATTACATTTCTCACACGATTCTCCCATCATTGATTAGAAAATCGTTTGTTTTTCTAAAAATTTCCAACATGTCCGATTCCTCAAATTTGATTTCCGCAAGAAAATCAGCCCACTAATGGTGCGAAATTCGTACGAAAATTCTTTCATACGATTTTCAAAAGAAAATTCTTACGGAATTCGAACTGTGTATGGCCGCCATTAGTCTGTAGGGTTCAATATTGAGTTGGCCCACCCTTTGCAGCTGTAACACCTTAAACTCTTCTGGGAAGGATGTCCACAAGGTTTAGAAGTGTCTATGGGAATGTTTGACCATTCTTCCAGAAGTGCATTTGTGAGTTCAGGCACTGATGTTGGACAAGAAGGCCTGGCTCGCAGTCTTCCCTCCAATTCATCCCAAAGGTGTTCTATCAGGTTGAGGTCAGGACTCTGTGCAGGCCAGTCAAGTTCCTCCACCCCAAACTCCCTCATCCATGTCTTAATGGACCTTGTTTGTGCACCGGTGCGCAGTCATGTTGGAACTGGAAGGGACCATCCCCAAACTGTTAATACCCCAAAGCACCTTGTCCCCATGTTGATGAGGACAAGGGCCTCTTCTCGACAACCCTGGCCATTGGTTGTCGGGGTCTGTGGGCGGGGGGCTTATCGGAATCCAGGAGCCCCCTTTAATAAGGGGGCCCCCAGATCCCGGCACCTGTGTAGTGTGTTTTTTTTAATTGACACTTTTTTCCTAGGTGAATGGGTAGGGGTACGCTGTACCCCATACTCATTCACATAGGGTGGGGGGGTCGGGATCTGGGGGCCCCCTTATTAAAGGGGGCTCCCGGATTCTGATAAGCCCCCCACCCACAGACCCTGACAACCAACGGCCAGGGTTGTCGGGAAGAGGCCCTTGTCCTCATCAACATGGGGACAAGGTGCTTTGGGGTGGGGGGCCGCAGGGCTCCCCCTCCCCCAAAGCACCCACCCCCCATGTTGAGGGCATGCGGCCTGGTACGGCTCGGGGGGGTGCTCGCTCGTCCCCACCCCCTTTCCTGACCGGCCGGGCTGCGTGCTCGGATAGGGGTCTATTATGGATTTGGGGGGACCCCTACGCCGTTTTTTTTGGGTGTAGGGGGTTCCCCTTAAAATCCATACCAGACCTAAGGGCCTGGTATGCCCCTGGAGGGGAACCCATGCCGGTTTTTTATTTAAAATTTGGCGTGGAGTTCCCCCTCAAGATTCATACCAAACAAAGTGCCTGGCATTGGCGGGGATCCAAGTCGGATCCCCGCACCAGTGTGAACCCAGCTCACAAGGTGTCAATCTCGCCAGTAAAATTGGCGAGATTGACACATTATCAGACAACAATACAGAAGTTGACCAAAGGGTGGTGGTAAAGAGCTGAAAAACCACGTGATTTGGTGAAAGTTGGCTGGAAAAGTACTGTCATCTGTATGCAAGACAAACTTCTAGCCAATGCCCTTTGTACAAAAATCCAAGGGAAAGTTTGTACAAAGTCCTATCTTGTGTATGGGGCTTAAGACTGGGATGCCATTAAAGCGGGGGTCCACCTAAACCGCCAAAAAAAAAAAAAATATTAAAAGCCAGCAGCTACAAGTCAAGCTGCTGACTTTTAATACATGGCCACTTACCTGTCCCAGGGTCCAGCGATGTCGGCAGGCGACGCCGAGAACCCGCTCGGTTCTCAGCAGCTGCCGCCGCCATCCTAGGTGAGGGAATCAGGAAGTGAAGCGTTGCGGCTTCACTTCCCGGTTCCCTACTGCGCATGCGCGAGTCGCACTGCGCATCGTAACTGGTCCCCGCTATTCTCCTGGAAGCTGTGTGTTTCCCAGGAGACAGCGCGGACTGACAGGAAGAGGCATAGACTCCCATGGGAGTCTATGCCGGAAGTGGGTGCAAATACCTGTCTTAGACAGGTATCTGCACGCCCCTCTCCCCTGAAAGGTGCCAAATGTGACACCGGAGGGGGGGAGGGTTCCGAAAAGCGGAAGTTCCATTTTTGTGTGGAACTCCGCTTTAAAGTTCATTTGTGTGTAAAGGCAGGAGTCCCAATACTTTTGGTAATATAGTGTATTTCTATCTGTGACCCATAGGAAGGCACTGACAGCAATAAAAATGTTATTAGAGATCTAACCCCTCTCCACTCTACTAAAATGTGTTTTGCCTTTGGAGAGATTTCTCATCACTTCCTGTTGTGACCAGAATTGAAGGGGAAACACATTGCAATAAAAAGCTCATTTGAAAAAAAAATAAATCTGGAAATGGGCTTTAAACTTTAAATAAAATTGACCTAACTCATTACAGATTTCCGTAATATGCTGTGATCAGAGGGAATGCAAACCATATTGCAGGCCAAACAACTCTGGTATGCATGTTAAATGCCATATTACCGGTATTTACAACATTTTAGGTCCTCTGATAGGTGTTCTAGTCAAGTAATCACGGTCCTTTTTCAGATTATAAAAGGAACATCACAATGGAAGTTTTTTTTTTTTACATAAAACAACAATGAAACATTTCTGATGGAAGTATTTAGTTATTACAGAAGCAATTCTGTCCCAGAAATACTGGGCTATTAGTTTGATTGTTTTTGTGATGGACAAAAGACGGTCTTCTATGAAACATTTCTCCATAAATGCTGTAAAAGAACACTATTGGTTAACGAGAAACAAAGGCAAGCAGGATCCGCAGTATCAAAATTTCATTTACTATGGCTGCTTGCATGAAAACACGATACTTATCCAAAAACGTTGTGCTGATTAGCTATTAGCCACAGAAACGCAGTTGGGATGCATTCCTGCATTTTTGATGTGTTTTGCTGCATACTGGTGCTTTTTTGATGCATCCCCCCCCCCCCCCCCCCCCGCCCATGTTTCCTGGGGTTGTTTTACTGTAATGCGTTCTTTATGCGTTCCAGTGTGTTTTTGATGCGTTTTGCCGCTTTCCAGTACAGTTCTGTGCACTAGAACTGACCGCACTAGTGTGAACTAGGCCAGTGGTTCTCAACCTCAGTCCTCAACTACCCCCAACAGGCCATGTTTGCAGGTTTTCCTTTATCTTGCACAGGGGCCTCAAATCAGAGTCAATGGATTGGTATTCTGGACAGTTATTTTATCTAAGAGAAGTTCCCAAAACATGGCCTGTTGGGGGTACTTGAGGACCGAGGTTGAGAATCACTGAACTAGGCCATTTAAACCCATATAATCCTCTATCAATGCATATCTGATGCAGAAAACAAATGAACTGGACTGCATCTGGTGTGAACCAGTCCTTAGATTGCTTTCACACATCTCTGCAGCAAAATCACGGGAAAAAACGCATATGCATATTAGATGCATTTCTCGTGTTATCTGGTTGCCTGCACCTGTGAAAAATGGACATGTGACTAAAAAAACAAGAAAAAACACTAAAGCATTTTTGGTGTGTTTTTGCTGCGTTTTCCATTCATTTCAATGGGGAGCTGTGTTTTTGGTGCGGTTTTAAAAACCGCAACAAAGATGCAGCATGTGGGACTTTTCCAAATGCACTGCACCCGCAGCGCAGTGGTGTGAAGAGTCCCTTAGGATTAAGGGCCAATTCACACTATGTGGTGACAGACCTTTTACTGCATAGGCATCCTGACCACTTTGCGGCTATGCAGTCCCATACACAACAAACTGCATTGCCCATTTTTTCTGCTTTCAGCACATCAACTTCAGGGACAACATGTTTACTTGCTGCCTAATATATCCCACTGACTTTCAGATGCCATTATAACAAGATAATAAACGTTATTCACGTAAGCGGTTAGTGGTCATAACGCTATGGTTGATCGGTGTATATACGCTTGGGTTCCTGCATTTGTAAATCTGCTGTGGCCATTAGTCTATTATTACGTTGAATTTTTTAGGTATTTTATATTATGCAGAAGGCAATAGAAGGTGCTAAAAAATGCAAAGGTTGGTGGAAACAGCGACAGTATTGGAGGAGTTATGGCAGAAAGAGTATCCAAAATATCAGTAAAATTGGGCGGCGTTGTAACCCACTATGCATGCAGCCATAAAGAATTCTCTAAAGGAGTTGGTACGTGGATGGTCTTAGTTCCAAGGTGATTTTCCCAGAATCCACTTCTACCTAAATGCATTTTCTACCCTAGTTAACTGTTAAAGCCTAACTTCAGCCAAACATATTTTTACACTGATTTGGCTAAAGCAGGAAAGGGATAAGAGCCTTTGTGAGATTTTATTGCCATCTATTGGAGAATTTCCCCTTAACTAAAGCCATTTATTTTTTAAATGTTGAATGGAGTAGGGTAGGGGTGCTCAACCTCTGGCCCTCAGAGCATTCTGATGTGGCCCTCAACCTCAAACCAGGGAAGCGCACTTCTACTATATCCTGCAGATTTGGTGTGGTTTATGAAAGCGCACCAAAATGGTTTTGGTGCACCACACCCACAAAATATAATAGAAGTCTATGGCAAAGCTAACCCACAGGTGCACCCATGTTGTGGGTAAACCACAGCGCATCAATGTAAAAGCAGCCTTACAGGGGGCTCAAGACAGCAGGGGCTTCCTTACATTTGTGGTTTGGGGGGGCCGTAAATCACCATAGTTGAGACATGTTTTTACCCCCCAACCACTGGTGTAGCATCAGGGGTATTTTACACATGGACAGGAGGGGCTGTGGGGGGTGGCATATACAGGAACCAATCCTCTCCATTTTCCTCCTGCAACCTCTGAAAGCCAGCTTCTCCTCCTCTCCTTCCCACCGGCAATAAATGTGAAATTATGAACCATTTCATTTCATTGTGGCCTGGGACCAGTTACCAAATCATACAGTTGTGCTAAAAAGTTTGCATACCCTGGTAGAAATTGTGAAATTTTATCATTTATATTGAAAATATGACTTTTATTCAAGGATAGTGATCACATGAAGCCATTTATTAGCACATAGTTTTTTGGCTCCTTTTAGCCACTTAAGCCCTGGACCATTTGGCTGGCCAAAGACCAGAGCACTTTTTGCGATTCGGCACTGCGTCGCTTTAACTGACAATTGCGCGGTCTTGCGGCGTGGCTCCCAAACAAAGCGGACGTCCTTTTTTACCCACAAATAGAGCTTTTTTTGGTGGTATTTGATCGCCTCTGCGGTTTTTATTTTTTGCACTATAAACAAAAAAAGGCGACAATTTTGAAAAAAAGCATTATTTTTTACTTTTTGCTATAATAAATATCCCCAAAAAATATATAAAAAACATTTTTTTTTCAGTTTAGGCCAATACGTATTCTTTTACATATTTTTGGTAAAAAAAAAAAAAAAAAAAAAAAAGCAATAAGTGTTTATTGATTGGTTTGCGCAAAAGTTATAGCGTCTACAAAATAGGGGATAGTTTTATCGCATTTTTATAAATAATTTTTTTTTTTTACTAGTAATGGCGGCGATCAGCGATTTTTATTGTGACTGTGACATTATGGTGGACAGATTGGACACTTTTGGTGCTATTTTGGGACCATTCACATTTATACAGCGATCAGTGCGATTAAAAATGCATTGATTACTGTGTAAATGTGACTGGCAGTGAAGGGGTTAACCAGGAGGGGGCGCTGCAGGGGTTAAGTGTGTCCTAGGGAGTGATTCTAACCGTGGGGGGGAGGGCTACGTGCGGTGATCAGTGTCACTAGGCAGAATGGGGAAATGTTTACATCAGCACTTCCCCGTTCTTCAGCTCCGTGAGACGATCGCGGCTATCCCCACAGACATAGAGTCCACGGGACCCGTGATCACACTCACGGAGCTCACGACAGGGTCGCGCGCCTGCGACCACACAGCAGCAAATTCAAAGGGACGTACAGGTACACCTATTTGCGCAGCCGTGCTATTCTGCCGACGTAAATGTACATGTGGCGGTCGGCAAGTGGTTAAATTTGACTATTTATACACAGACATTAATTGTGATTTAAAAATTCACAAATGTGAGAAATTAACCTTTAATTGCCATTTAAACCAGTGTGTGCCACCTTCTGTGTCTGTACCAGGGCATTCCAGGGTATGTAAACTTTTGATCAGGGCCATTTGGGTGATTTCTGTTATCATTATGATTTTAAAAGGAGCCAAAAAACTATGCGATATTAATTGGCTTCATGTGATCACTAGCCTTGAATAAAAGACGGTTTTTGGCATGATCGGTCATATTTTCAATATAAATGTCAAAGTTTCACAATTTCTGCAGGGTATGCAAACTTTTGAGCACAACTGTACACTGCCCACGCTCGCTAAATGGTTGAGCACCTCTGGAGTAGGGAATGGTTAAAACCCTTGTCAGTTTTTTGGGGGTTTTTTTGCTATCTATCCCATAGACACAACACAGAATGGAAATCTTTCACTTCCCTCTTGGGGGTCGTTTACACATGCAACAAGGACTGCGCCACCTCTGAAAAGTGATCTGTGGACAATATATGTGGCCTCCTCACTGCCTGTTTTTAACCCCATCAATACCACACCACTGTGCAGCAACCATTCACTTGCATAAGTTAGGTTCGGTGGTGGTATTGGCTGCTAAAATGTGACAGGGAGCAAGTGAACCCCCTGTCTGCTGACGTTGAAGCTTAGGGGGGAGTGGTTAAAAAAAAAAACCACAGCTCAACCACATGTTTTTACCACCCGTAAGTGTAAACAAGGCCTTAGACAGTTGTTAGCTACACAAGTGACTCCTTGCTACTCTGTACAAAACAAAAAAACAAAAAAACAAAAAAACAAAACTCTCAATTGTCTTCTTGTAGCCACCTTTGCAGTGCTGTCTGTTCTAGATTTGCTGTTCCAAAGTTTTTGCAGTAGTATATACGCTGGCACAAGCCTGTGGCCCTATTTTACCATCCAGCAATGGTACAGACTTCCAATTACTTAACTTCAGATACAGCATAGCAGCAACCCCTAAATCACACATAGGAAGGGACAATATCATTAATCCACATCCATTAGATGAGTGCAGCTTCTTGGGATTTCATTAAATACTGCTTCCAGTTACAAGAATGGAATGGATGTAACTGGATGAGGTGTCCTTCCTGGCCCAGATTATTCGGATATTTTTAAAATAAACATGTTTTTGTTACCTTCCATGATAAATAGAAGTGAAGAAAATCAGCTTGGTCTGCACTCCACTAAGAGGCTAAATTAACTACTGTGGTCATTACAAAGAAGATATTCTAAAAGGGATTGTAGCAACAACTGATGTATTTTCCTATGGATAATACAATTCTAATACCCTTGAAATAAATATATTCATTTTTCACATGTATACCTATAAACACTGGCACTCCAATTACCCTACACAAAAAAAAAAAAAAAAAAAAAAAAAAAACTACACAACTCACGTACAATATGATTTACTCAATATACTGTGACCATGCTGTTTTACTGCAAAGGGTACGCAGAATTCTCAAGGATGCAAATTGAGGGGCTCCACAGTATCAGTTCTGAGATTTTTTTTCGATTCTCAAAGTGAGTTGTGGAGTTCAGAGACTTCAAAGAGTCTTGGGAGGGACGAAGCCTCTTACCCTGTGTCCAGGTCATACCAAACACCAGCAGGTCTTGTGTGTGCACACCCTTATTAGTCACAGGGCTCAACCTTGGAGACAAGAGGTCCCAAGCCAGGGCATAGATCAGTGCAGGAGGGGGCTTGAGAGAGTGCAGAGCGAGAGGTACAGGGGTGCTGTGTAGCAGTCAGAGGGACCAGCCAAAGAACTAAGCTTGAGGCCTAAGCAGTGGTGCTGCAAAAGAAGGAAAAACACTACGAAGGCAACTGTTTGTTTTCTGAAACTTTTACATTCTTTTCAAATAAAAGTGGGCCAACAACACTTAAAACAGGACTACCTGGCTGGACTGAAATCATTGGTAAGCATTACACCTTGAGGGAAATCCACCACATATCACAATACCTAGAATTGGTCCATATACTCTAATACAATACATTGATCTACTCTCCATATTAAAAAACAGAATATTCAAAACACCTCGATGTCGCAACATATTCTTTTGTGAAAGCAGTGAATTGTAACAGTGGAGCCATTATTATACAGGATTTATATAGTGCCAATAGTTTGTGCAGCGCTTTACAACATGAGGGCAGATAGTACAATTACAATACAGGAGGAATTAGAGGGCCCTGCTCGTTAGCGCTTACAATCTAGGAGTATAGGATCCACTTCATCTTATGTCACAAGCAACTATGGATATTACAGTTGTATGCAAAAGTTTAGGAACCCCTGACAATTTCCACGATTGTCATTTATAAATATTTGGGTGTTTGGATCAGCAATTTCATTTTGATCTATAAAATAACTGAAGGACACAGTAATATTTCACTAGTGAAATGAGGTTTATTGGATTAACAGAAAATGCGCAATATGCATCAAAACGAAATTAGACAGGTGCATAAATTTGGGCACCCCAACAGAGAAATCACATCAATATTTAGTAGAGCCTCCTTTAGCAGAAATAACAGCCTCTAGACGCTTCCTATAGCCTGTAATGAGTGTCTGAATTCTGGACGAATGTATTTTGGACCATTCCTTACAAAACATCTCCAGTTCAGTTAGGTTAGATGGTTGCCAAGCATGGACAGCCCGCTTCAAATCACCCCACAGATGTTCAATGATATTCAGGTCTGGGGACTGGGATGGCCATTCCAGAACATTGTACTTGTTCCTCTACATAAATGCCCGAGTAGATTTTGAGCAGTGTTTTGGGTCGTTGCCTTGTTGAAGTATCCAGCCCCGGCGTAACTTTAACTTTGTGACTGATTCTTCAACATTATTCTCAAGAATCTTCAGACATTGAGTGGAATCCATGCGACCCTCAACTTTAACCAGATTCCCAGTACCGGCGCTGGCCACACAGCCCCACAGCATGATGGAACCTCCACCAAATTTTACTGTGGGTAGCAAGTGTTTTTCTTGGAATGCTGTGTTCTTTTGCCGCCATGCATAAAGCCCCTTGTTATGACCAAATAACTCAATGTTTGTTTCATCAGTCCACAGCACCTTATTCCAAAATGAAGCTGGCTTGTCCAAATGTGCGTTTGCATACCTCAAGCAACTCCGTTTGTGGCGTGTGTACAGAAAAGGCTTCTTTCACATCACTCTCCCATACAGCTTCTCCCTGTGCAAAGTGCGCTGAATTGTTGAAGGATGCACAGTGACACCATCTGCAGCAAGTTGATGTTGTAGGTCTTTGGAGGTGGTCCGTGGGCTGTTTTTGACCGTTCTCACCATCCTTCACCTTTGCCTCACCAATGTTTTATGTGGCCTTCCACTTCTGGCCTTAACAAGAACTGTGCCTGTGGTCTTCTATTTCCTCACTATGTTCCTCACAGTGGACACTGACAGCTTATATCTCTGCGATAACTTTTTTTTAGCCTTCCCCTAAACCATAATGTAGGACAATCTTTGTTTTCAGGTCATTTGAGAGTTGTTTTGAGGCCCCCCCATGTTGCCACTCTTCAGAGGAGAGTCAAAGAGAATAACAACTTGCAATTGGCCACCTTAAATACCCTTTCTCATGATTGGATGCACCTATCTATAAATTCAAGGCTTAATGAGCTCACCAAACCAAGTGTGTGTTCCAATCAATCAGTGCTAAGTAGTTACAGGTATTCAAATCAAATTTGATGCATATTGCGCATTTTCTGTTAATCCAATAAACCTCATTTCACTACTGAAATATTACTGTGTCCTTCAGTTATTTGATAGATCAAAATGAAATTGCTGATTCAAACAACCAAATATTTCTAAATGACAATCATGGAAACTTTTTACCTACGATTATCTCTAGCATCTGCTATAGCCACTAGCAATAATCACTGTCCACCCTTTCCCCGTCGGGAAAAGACAATGGCCCGGCAGGAGGGATTCCCTCATCAACACTGCCTGTGGTTGCAGGAAAGAAGTTCGCTCTGTGTATGGCCAGCCTTATTTTTAAGCTCCTAGCAGCTAGTTTAGGCATTTTTTTATTTTATTTCTGCCCCTAGAAGCAAATAGTGTTATTCTATGTGCCCATGCACACTATTGTAAGCTGGAAGCGTTTTCCAGCTTCAGCGTCTAGAAGCAGATTTAAAGAAAAAAAAAAAGGCTTTTTTTTTTTGCTTTTTTGGGAGCAATTCACCAGCTGGAAAAAAATCTGACAGCTCCTAGAAGCTCCTTAACACTGTTAATAGCTGTCAAGCACCCATTTCCAGCATTTTTGTTTTCTGGCCAGCAGCCCGCCAGCATCCTTAACAACGAATGAATAGCTAGGGGGCCTCCTTCCCCCAAATCCATACCAGACCCCTGTCCGAGCATGTAGCCTGGCAGGCCGAGAAAGGGGGTGACAATAAAGCACTCCCCCTCCCTCCTGAACCAGACCAGGCCACATGTCCTCAACATGGGGGGGTGCTTTGGGGCATGTTGATGAAGACAAGGGCCCTGGCTTCATTGTTGTGTGGGTGTGGGAGGGGGGGTGACTTATCAGAATCTGGAAGCTATTTACTGGTTGTTGAGGACATGGGCGATTATCTGATCCTTAACAAAAACACTACTGTTCCTAAACAGCAAAAATGCTGGAAAAAAATATAAATATTAGCATTTTTTTATCATGTAGTGTGCATGGAGCCTGAATTTCAGCCCGTCTATGGCCAGCTTTAGACTTCACTAAAGCATTTGACATAGGTGGCTAATGTGTACGTTAAAGTGGAACTAAATTGACTGATTTAACAAAACAAACACATTCAAGACATGCCCCTATTGATGTCTGTCACAATTGCTGCCTGTGTGCCAATAAGCCCCCAACCAAACATTCAAGCCTTCAAATGGCTGGCGTCATAGCTGATCACAAGTGCAGCACCATGGCACCTGCAGATCTAAATAAAGGCTAAGATGGTGCACTCCACAGCTGTAAAGGATAGAAGGGTTTAACTCCTCTTTAGGATTATAGGTTTAGGCCGACCATACATGGTTCAAATCTCGGCTGGTTCAGCAGAAACCAGTCGAGATTCAAACTGTTAATGGGCAGGCTGAATGTACACTATATTGTCCAAAGTATTGGGACGCCTGCCTTTACACTCACATGAACTTTAATGGCATCCCAGTCTTAGTCCGTAGGGTTCAATATTGAGTTGGCCCATCCTTTGCAGCTATAACAGCTTCAACTCTTCTGGGAAGGCTGTTCACAAGGTTTAGGAGTGTGTCTATGGGAATGTTTGACCATTCTTCCAGAAGTGCATTTGTGAGGTCAGGTACTGATGTGGACGAGAAGGTCTGGCTCGCAGTCTCCACTAATTCATCCCAAATGTGTTCTATCAGGTTGAGGTCAGGATAGTCAAGTTCCTCCTCCCCAAACTCACTCATCCAAGTCTTTATGGACCTTATGGGACTTGTGCACTGGTGTGCAGTCATGTAGGAACATGAAGGGGCCATCCCCAAACTGTTCCCACAAAGTTGGGAGCAGGAAATTGTTCAAAATGTCTTGGTATGCTGACACCTTAAGTGTTCCCTTCACTGGAACTAAGGGGCCAAGCCCAACCCCTGAAAAACAAACCCACACCATAAGCCCCCTCCACCAAAGGATTTGGAGGGGTGGCCCAATACTTTTGGCAATATAGTGTGGATAAACTTGACAGGCCTGACCTCAAGCCAATAGAACACCTTTGGGATGAATTAGAGCAGAGACTGTGAGCCAGGCCTTCTCATCCACATCAGTGCTTGATCTCACAAATGCTCTTCTGGAAGAATGGTCAAACATTCCTATAGACACACTCCTAAACTGAGTCTGGGATGCCATTAAAGTTCATGTGCGTGTAAAGGCAGATCTTCCAATACTTTGGACAATAAAGTGTACCAAGTTGATCAATCAATTAACTTGGGTACAACCAGCCTGCCGGATTCTCTTTCAATTATCGCTAACGGCTGCTATATCCGCAAGCAATAATCACTGTCTTCTCCTGGCGGGGACGGCTTCCCCCACCTGTTGAAAACAACTGCTCAGCAGGAGGGATTCACCCGTCAGCACTGTGTTGATGGGGGAATTGTGCGAATTTCTTTCCTGCAACCGCACTGTGTATGGCCGGCCTTAAACATTTCAGTCTGTAAATGTATAAAGCATTGGTTTTAAGATCATAGTTGTAATTAATGATTCATACTCTGAATGGTTGTTAGCAGTGTACTCCAAGGTTCAGTGTTGAGTTACTTTTTAAGCTATTTATAAACTATATAGAGTATGCACACTGGGCTTAAAAAACGCTGCTTCTACAGGAGTTTTGTGTTTTGCCTGTAGAAGCAGCTCAATGTTATCCTGTGTCCATGTACATTAGGATGATTAGAGTAAAATTGTAACCACATCAGCTCCGGAAGGTTTTTTCTCCCTTCATGACCAGGCCATTTTTAGCTATTTAGCCCTACGCAAATTTAACTGGCAATTGCACGATCATGCAACGCTGTACCCAGATTAAATTTGTATGATTTTTTTACATATAAAATAGAGCTTTCTTTTGGTGGCATTTGATCACCGCTGGGTTTTTTCTTATATGAATAAAAAAAAAATTGGAAAAAAAAAACAAAATGTTAATATTTACTTCCTGCTATAAAACATAAAAAAAAAGTAAAAAACATTACATTTCTTCATAAATTTAGGCCAAATTGTATTTTGCTACATGTCTTTGGTAAAAAAAAATCTCAATAAAGTGTATATTGATTGTCTTACGTGAAAGTTATAGCATCTACAAACTATGGTATATATACTTCAATTTTTTTTATATACTACTAATACCGGTGTACAGTGACTTATATTAGGACTGTAATAGTTGACGGCTAATCTGACACTAACTTACACTGGGTGGGAACTAACTGCCACTAATACAGTGATCAGTAATAGAGAGATTATTCCCTGTGTACAGAGCCCTGTGTTATTTGTCAACACAGGGCTCTGGGCTGTGATTGGACACAGCCGATCAGCAGGTCTCAGCCATGAATCATTGTTGGCGGGTGTCATGTAGGCGGACAGGGTCGCACATGCCTTGTACCCGGAAGAGGCCAGCAACGTATAGGTACATCACTGTGCTTGTACAGGTCACGTGTCTGCAGTACATTGCGGGCAGGCGGTTCTTAAAGTAATCGTAAAGGTAAAATAAATAAAAAAATACCAAACATGTCTATACTTTCCTGTTCTGTGCAATGAAGTTGCACAGAGCGGCCTCAAACCTCCTCTTTTCAAGTCCCCTGCCGGTGCTCCTGGCCCCTCCCCTTTGTCCAATGCTTGTTTGCTCCTGAGCTCCTGCTGCATCCATTGACACAGACAGTGGGACTCGGCCCTGCCCCCTGCTCCCTTGTCACTGGCTTTGATTGACAGCACTGGGATCCAATGGCTCCCGGTGCCCCAGCAAAGCTAGGGACACTCAGTGAGGGGTGAGGGGAGAGGAGAGCTGCAGATGTGCACGGCACGGATTGAAAGAGGGCTCAGGTAAGTAAAAGGGGGGGGGAGAGGGGGGATGCCGATACCTAAAATTTTTTTACCTTAATGCAAGGATGCATTAAGGTAAAAAAATTGCTCTATGTAAGTATTTTTTTCTGTAAAAAAAACTGGTGTTTCTTTAAGCCCAGTGTGTATGGACCCTTAAAGTAGTTGTAAACCCTAGAAAAAACTAAAAAAACCAACAAAAAAAAAAACAAAAAAACCTGCAAGACAAAGGCATAATTGAGCTAGTATGCATAGCATACTAGCTCATTATGAATTACTTACCTGAGATCGAAGCCCCTGCCAGCCATCCTCATACCCCGCTCCGGCGGCCGACATCGCTCCCAGAGTTACTTTCGTGTATTGCGGGCTCTGGCGCTGCTATTGGCCAGAGCCGCAATGACATCACTCCCGCACATGTGCGCGGGATCTGCCGGTAACGGCACAGTCTAACTGAACCAATTGCACGTACTGCCATTGCTTCAGTGCGCATGTGCCGATGACGTCAGCACATGCAAATACAGGGGAGCTCTCTTAAACCGCGCATGTTTAGGAGATATCCAGTGTAACTACTGGTAAGCCTAATTATAGGCTTACCTGTAACAAAAAGTGGTTGTAAAGGGTTTGCAACCACTTTAAAGTACGATCTCTGTACACCAAGTTATGTAGTAGAATGCCGTCCTAACAAGGTCTCAAATTTACAAGCTTACCAAGATTCACTCTGAGTGGGCAACTACATGGCAAATGAGGTTTAAAGTTTTTAAATTAGCTAAAGGCAATTTTTTTTTTTTTTTCATTTTGGATAGAGTAATGGGTGGGTATACCACCATAATTTTTATTTTATTTTTTTCCCATCTGTGTCCTATTGGGGAGAGTTCCTTTCACTTTCTGTCCCATAGTTGAAGTAGGAAGTGAGAGGAAATTCATCCAAGTGAGGCAATCCCTGGTCGTCACCAGAACTTCACATTTGTAGACCACAAGAACACTTTAGTAAGGCACCATACAGCGTTATGGTGATATGCAAAATGCACTCCATCATTTTTTTTTTTTTTTTTGTAAAACATGAGAGCTTGGTCAAATGTTGAGTACAGCAAGTACAGCATAAAAATAACAGTTCACTGACGTCAGTCAAAATGTAGGCACAAAACTATATTGAGTAAAGCCCTTTATTATGCCATTATCTCTAAAAATATCCTGCTCAACCCAACTTTAGCAGGGAAAGTAGGTCCACCCCCCTATAGAGAACTGCTATTCTCTGACCCACCTATATTATATTTGCTAAAAATATGACTGCCTAAAAGACCGATGTTCCCAAGCCTTTATCAAGCAAGCCTGGCAGTCTGGATTAGTCACATATGCATTGTTCAATTCCCTGCAATGCAAAGAAATCTAGAACAGAGGCTGTTAGACACAAGCCATTAAAAAACAGCTCTGCAGTGTAGATTCCTCCCAACCGCTATAAACCATGACAAGTGCTTGTTAGCTGCAGAAAACCATGTATAGATATTTGGCCCTTCATTCTCTTTGACATCTCAGGTAGAGTTTTGTGGAAAGCAAAAGAAAAAAAAAAAAAGGACAATCGCGTAAAAACCAGCAATTTCAGCTATTTTTTAGGAGCATAAATCTTGGAATTTTAATAAGATAGGTGAATGGTAAGGATTTAAAAAAAAAAACCTTCTATTGGAGGATAAAGAGGTCAGAGATATGTCTAGTCGTAAATTTGTAAAATAACTTGGTATTCTGTGCACACAAACGTATAGCCCACCGACTGCCTACCTAAAAGATAACATACTGCCAGTGAGGGCTGTACACATGCTGCAAGTCACAATGCTTTGCTTTCATTCCACTTGTTGAATTTGACTGGCAGCACCACCTGTCAAATTCGCCCATTGGAGTCCACCCCATTCCAAAATTTGGGCTGAAAAAACAAAAACAAAAAAAAAAAGAAACAGGCATTCACCTCCTGCGTGATTTTGAGTGAGACTTTACACGCTCTGGAACTCAAGCTGCAAGAAAGTGGAATCGAAGTAATGCAGGAATCTTTTCCGAGTCGATGTAAGGGCTGAACAAGCTAACAGCATGAATAGAGGAATCTCCACTGGAGGACTCATTTATTTAGACAGCCGCAGCACCCGTGGCTGCATGAATACAATGGGGCTGTCGAACAGCGACTGCATCTGATCGGGCGCAGTCACTGTTCTGACCGATCATTTTCCACCCGCATTACTCAGTTTTTAAATGTGGTGCTTGCAGGACCACTCTCGGCTTGAAATTTGACTAATTTAGCAAGAATTGGCCACAATCTGAGTCACTTATAGGTGGGCCTTTACTCTCTCAGAAAACTCATGCATGAACTGACGGTGCCCCGCTTACTTTTCCAGGACAAGAAAATACTGAAGGTGTATGGTTCAGCTAGGACCCCACAACTGTCCTTCCCCTAGAACTCCAGGGTGGTGGGATGATCTGCTTAGGCAAAAGGTATCATACATATCCATTTAGTAATAGGGATGGAGCAGATTCAATGCCAAAAAAAACACTAAAATCTACCTCCCATGCAATGCTGCACTTGTGTGTGGACACAAAGTACAGTCCACCGTGATTTTACACCCACCAGGCCTTTCCTGTTTTGGCTTCATGGAAACACGTCATGAGAGAAACACTAATGCCCCGTACACACGGTGGGATTTTCCGATGGAGAATGTCCAATCGGAGCGTGTTGTCGGAAATTCCGACCGTGTGTGGGCTCCATCGGACATTTTCCATCGGATTTTCCGACACACAAAGTTTGAGAGCAGGATATAAAATTTTCCGACAACAAAATGCGTTGTCAGAAATTCCGATCGTGTGTACACAAATCCGACGGACAAAGTGCCACGCATGCTCAGAATAAATAAAGAGATGAAAGCTATTGGCCACTGCCCCGTTTATAGTCCCGACGTACGTGTTTTACGTCACCGCGTTTAGAACGATCGGATTTTCCGACAACTTTGTGTGACCGTGTGTATGCAAGACAAGTTTGAGCCAACATCCGTCGGAAAAAATCCTAGGATTTTGTTGTCGGAATGTCCGAACAAAGTCCGACCGTGTGTACGGGGCATTAGGCCTTGTTTGTTTTTACAGCTGTGGTTTCGGGCGTCAGACGTGATTTTTTTTTTTTTAACAGCTTCTAAACTCCGCTCCATGTTATCCTACTGTATGTGTTCATGCGGACATAGGCTTTTAGCGTTCTGGAGCAGCAGCGTTTTGGCAGAAAAAATGCTGACAGCTCCTAAACTCTGCTAAATGCCGGTGCCCAGTGTTTTTCCTTTCTTTTGGAAGTGCTTCTTTTTACATTTTGGCATGGGATTCCCCTTTCACAATTTTTTATTGGCGGCAATTTTTTTTTTTTTACATTCAGCTGTCAGCGGGGAACCTCACTGACAGCTGATGACTGGCCTGTTGATAAGGACACGGCGCTATTTACTGGTTGTTAAGGATGCCGGCGGCCCCACTTCTTGATGCTAAATGTAGCTTAAACACCGGAAAAAACCCTAAAACATTAGCGTTTTTTGTTCAGCATTTTTAAAGCAGTTTTTAGCGTGCATTAAGCCTTAAGCTGGGTATGCACTATGAAAATAAAAAATTTACAGATAAACTGTACTAATACAAGCGATGCATTTGCAGCAATCTCCCCCACTGAGCTATTGTGTTTTGACAGGGGGACTGCCCCCTCCAGAACACACTGATCAGTGCGCGCAGCCATTCGCTGCGTGTGCTGATTGGATGCTGGTTTTCCGGCATGCTCATTCAACAGAACCCGGGTGCGAGACTGGCTTATTTATTTATTATTATTTATTTATTTCAGGTACTTATATAGCGCCATCAATTTACGTAGCGCTTTACATATACATTGTACATTCACATCAGTCCCTACCCTCAAGGAGCTTACAATCTAAGGTCCCTAACTCACATTCATACATACTAGGGACAATTTAGACAGGATCTAATTAACCTACCAGCATGTCTTTTGGAGTGTGGGAGGAAACCGGAGTACCCGGAGGAAACCCACGCAGGCACAGGGAGAACATGCAAACTCCAGGCAGGTAGTGTCGTGGTTGGGATTCGAACCAGTGACCCTTCTTACTGCTAGGCGAGAGTGCTACCACTACACCACTGGGCTTCTGTGTAACCCAATCACAGGCTGGATTCACACCTATGTGTGTCAGTAAGGCAAGTTAACGCACCATACACGTGTTTGTGTGTTACATTTCCTCTTCATTTTCAGTGGCATCGTAGTACACTAAGGCCCCATTCACACTTGTGTGACTTGTCATGCGACTTTGGACCCCAAAGTCACATGACAAGTTGCACCCAATGAGTAAAGTTTATATTTGAGCAACTTTAAAGTAGTTCCTGCACTACTTTGGTCCGACTTTTATGGAACTTGAGGGCAATAGACCTCAAAGTCGCATCAAAGTCTCACCTGCTGATATACATGCGACTTTGTAGAGCAAAAACAATCACATTGTTCAAAGCCAGAGCAGCATCAAAGCTGCACACCTCTAAAATCGCAAAGTCACATCAAGTCTCACTGAAAAGTTGCAATGGAAATCGCACAAGTGTGGATGGACTCTAAGAGAATGCATATTCGTGCTGCTGCACTACATATTTGGAGAAGGGAATTAAAAAAAAAAAAATTGTGAAAAAATGTGTATTAGAATACGTATCGGCCTAAACTGAGGAAAAAAAATGTTTTTTTAAATATTTTTTCTGGATATTTATTATAGCAAATAGTTAAAAATGCATCTTTTTTTTCAAAATTGTCGCTACTTTTTTGTTTATGGCACAAAAAATAAAAATCGCAGAGGTGATCAAATACCACCAAAAGAAAGCTCTATTTCTGGGAAAAAAAAAGGACGTCAATTTTGTTTGGGAGCCACGGTGCACGACCGCACAAGTGTCAGTTAAAGCGACGCAGTTCCGAATTGCAAAAAACGCACTGGTCAGGAAGGGGGTAAATTCTTCCGGGGCTGAAGTGGTTGAATTGTTCCCTGATCAAACCGGGTACCTATACCTATTAGAGCCTGCTTACACCAGTGCTTTTACTTTTTGTCATCTGCTTAAATGTTCATTTTATTTAAAAACATATATATATTGTTTGGGGGTCTTTAGTCAATTTTCACAGCAAAATTGTGCCCTAAAGGGATGCTGGGGTAGGCAAGAAGATGTTAGGGCAGAATGGGACCCTAGGTGGGGTAAAAGCTTTGGACCCGTTTTGGAGATCCTGGTGACATACTTTTCACTACAATTGGTGATCCTTCCTACCCCGGGTGTTTAAAACCTTTTTAAGGGACGCTGGGGTAGGCAGGAAGACGTTAGGGCAGAATGGGAACCCTTAGGTGAGGTAAAATCTTTGGACCTGGTTTGAAGATCCTGGTGTACCATTGATGTACTTTTCGCTGATTGATGATCCTTCCCGCCCCCCACCATGGGTGTTTAGAACCTTTTTAAGGGACGCCGGGTAGGCAGGAAGACGTTAGGGCAGAATGGGACCCTAGGTGGGGTAAAAGCTTTGGACCTGGTTTGAAGATCCTGGTGTGCCATTGATGTACTTCTCGCTATGATTGGTGATCCTTCCCGCCCCCCACCATGGGTGTTTAGAACCTTTTTAAGGGACGCCGGGGTAGGCAAGAAGATGTTAGGGCAGAATGGGACCCTAGGTGGTGTAAAATCTTTGGACCTGGTTTGAAGATCCTGGTGTACCATTGATGTACTTTTCGCTGATTGATGATCCTTCCCGCCCCCCACCATGGGTGTTTAGAACCTTTTTAAGGGACGCCGGGGTAGGCAGGAAGACATTAGGGCAGAATGGGTCCCTAGGTGGGGTAAAAGCTTTGGACCGGTTTGAGCTCCTGGTGACATACTTCTTGCTATGATTAGTGATCCTTCCCTCCCCCAACCCTGAGTGTTTAGAACCTTTTTAAGGGACGCCGGGGTAGGCAAAAACATGTTAGGGCAGAATGGGTCCCTAGGTGGGGTAAAAGCTTTGGACCGGTTTGAGATCCTGGTGACATACTTCTCGCTATGATTGGTGATCCTTCCCACCCCGGGTGTTTAGAACCTTTTTAAAGGGATGCTGGGGTAGGCAAGAAGATGTTAGGGCAGAATGGGACCCGGGGGGGGGGGTAAAAGATTTGGACCTGTTTTGGAGATTCTGGTGTGCTGGTGACATACGTCTCGCTTTGCACCCATCTGCTGCCATTTCAGGATACTTGGGATTGGCAATCATGTGACGGGGTGTCATGTGATTTGGGCGGTTAATAGAGAGCGAGGGCTGTCTTGGACAGCTCGGTCCCTGCGCTGTGATTGCGCTCTCAGCACAGGAACACTGGCCCCTCAGTGACGTATACGTACGGCGTATGGGCGTTCAATGCCCAGGTTCATGTATCTCAGATCTCCCTTGTTACCTTTACCAGGAAGCCATCAGGAACAAAGCCGTACTATGTGGAGGGTGGAGGGTGAAGTGTGAGTGTGCTGTGCAGCCATGATTATCTGGGAGTCTCCCTCCATCCTAGGAAGGACAAACACTCTGCTCATAGGAGATGTCGGCGCTCACATCACCATCAGAGGGCATCCCCTGCCGCCTCTTCTCCTTCAGAAAAGTCGGCCTCCTCAGCACTAACCTTGGACAATGTGGCCGCCCAGGTGAGGAGAAGAACGGGGCTCTTCATTCTGGTTTACTGTCGGTGCCCTCAAACCGGGCGAACACATCCAGAACACTGCCAGTCAGCTGTTACTCAGTCAGCACCATGCTCTGCGCATGCGCACTGAGCCATTGCCGGGTTCTCTCCCAGCCTCCCGTCCTCCTCTCGGGCGCAGGATCCCTGGCTGGGAGTGGAGAGCGGATCATGACGTCATTACAACCGTCTCCTTCTACAATAATACATATTACAGGCGCAAGGAGTTACCAGCAGAGGGCGCTCTTGTGTTTAAACACGATGCCTTGGAACAGCGCGCTATGCTTTTCATACATAGGAGAGCTATAGGAACTATTAATAATTTATGCATGAATAAAATAATGGTAAATGGTAAGTGACATTGCGCCACGGTATTTATCAAGCGAATATATGTGAAAGTAAACAGGTGGGTGCCCCAGTAATCAAAAAAAAAAAAAAAATATATATATTTAAAAAAAATAAATGAAAAATTATATATGTATATGTGTGTATATATATATATATATATATATATATATATATATATATATATATATATATATATATATATAAAGTATAAGAGAAATTGCTGCCTCTACATATTACTACCACCTATGTGGAGCAAAAATTGGGTTAAGAGGTGTAGATATGGCGCTATTTCTCTCTAGGTGGAAAAGAAATGTCTGGCAATTGGGGGGCCTTGGAATGAAAAACATATTTTTGGAACCTTGGTTTGCCACCAGACCTAAACTAACATTTATGATAAAAGAAAAGATTCCAGGCAGAACATAACAAAAAAAAAAGGAGTGAAACAGTGAAAACTGCTGTTGTGCTACACCCTCTGCCTTAGTAAAATCAGGCAAATAATAAAAAGGTGTATATGTGGTAGTTTGACTCTACCTAAAAGATGTTATGGAATCCAGATGTCAGGGTGTTAGGTGTCAAAAAAATGGCCCAAGTGTGTTACACCCCCTGTCTGCCACTAATAAATTATATGCCGGTAACTGGTGTACAAATAAATAATAAATACCCCTAGTGTGATAAGCACACAGAAAATTGAGCAGGTAAGCTGGTATGGGAAACAACAGGGTAAATGCAGTGTGTTACACCCTCTGGAATAAAGGGTGTCAGAGGTTAAATCTCCTTTTATACCCAAAGTGATTCATGTGTTTGATCCTTTGTGTGTGTAAGAAATCAAAACATAAAAATAAAAGGTAAATGCAAAGTAGACTAGTGTGTTGCACTCTCTGGAGTAGAGAATGCCAAAAGTTAAAAAATCTTAGTGCAAATAAAGTGACATGTGTGTTTGATCCTCTGCATCAGAGACCAAACCACAAACGTGATCACAAATGTAAATAATATATGTAACGAGCAAATATGAAACTCTTTTGTGAATACAAAGTTAAAGAAATGAATTCTTTTGTGAATACAAAATTGAATATGTGAAATAAAATAAAAATAAATATAAATAAATAATTGAACTGTATTAAATGATATACAATTTCATTGAATAAAGTGACTTAGTGCTTTAAAACAGTGTTCGGTGCCCATTCAAAAATAGTTCTGATTTTTCTCTCAGGTGACAAATGGTGCCAGGTGACTTTATCCGTGCTGGAAATAAGTTTGCACTCACCAGATGGCATTACCCCCCGGGGGTATTAAGCGTTCACAGTAGGGATAAGCTTCAAGTTCGAGTCGAATGTAAGTTAGACCTGAACATAGGCCGTTCGACAAATTGCGAACATTATGGGCCAATTGCTGGTGTTCTCTTCCTAATATACTTACAGGCAGGCAGCTGCAGTATTTTCAGTCAGTGTACTGTATCCTGTGCACAGTGTGCAACTAAAGCTAACTGCACACAATTGCTGGTGGAAGGCCAACAAGGAGAGGCAGACAGTCACAAGCCAATAAAAGAGGGCAAGCAGGCTCTGTGTCTAGAGGCAACAGTGCTGGTCATGGACATGGTGCATCCTCATCAGCACGTGGCCGTGGGGCATGCTTGTCCTTTTTCTCAGCAGCTGGCCATGTTGAGCCACAACATGCCGAAGAGTTGGCAGAGTGAATGACCAAGCCGTCCTCATCCTCTGTCACCCAGGCTACCTTGGCTGCCAATGCAGGTGCCAAAGTAGCCTATTCCTTGGACTCGAGGTCATCATCAGTTACTCCTTCCCTAGCCCCACTGGAGGAGTCCCCCGAACTGTTCGACCACAGTGTCGTGTACATGCTGCAGGAGGATGCGCAGCGTTTTGAAAGTTCCGATGATGGTACCAAGCTTGAGGAAGGCAGTAACGTGAGCCCAGAGAGAGGGGTTGCCCAAGAAGGACAACAAACTGGCAGTCATGTTCCCCCAGCTGCAGCATACTGCCAGGTTTGCTTCAGTGACGAGGAGGGAGGGGATGATGAGCTCACTGACTCTACGTGGGTGCCTGATAGGAGTGAGGAGGCGATGGAGGAGGCACATCTCCAACGAGGCAGGGTATCTTCCAGGGGCCAGCTTAAGGGCAGCCAACCAACTGCATTGCACCGCAGAGCTCCGCAAGTGCAGGGCGCTGGTGACTCCGCGCGTTATTCCAAAAGTTCTTCGGTGTGGGCCTTTTTTGAGACGTGTGCAGCAGATTGCACCATTGCTATTTGCAACATATGTCTGGAGCGAACATATGCTTGTGGCACAGGAGCCACACTGGGGCAGAGATTCTGTCAGCTCTGCAGGGGCAGGTTCAGAGGTGGTTGACGGCGTGCCAGCTTAAGCCAGGAATGGTGGTTTGCGACAATGGCACCAACCTCCTCTCCGCCCTCCGACAGGGACAACTGACCCATGTGCCCTGTTTGGCTCACGTCCTTACCTTGGTGGCGCAGTGGTTCTTGGGCAGGTACCCGGGCTTACAGGATGTCCTGAGGCAGGCCAGGAAAGTCTGTGTGCATTTCTGCAGGTCATATAATGCCAGTGCTCGGCTGGCTGACCTCTAAAAGGAATTTAACCTGCCCAATAACCGCCTAATCTGTGACATGCACACCAGGTGGAACTCAACATTGGCAGCAGAGGGCCATCAATGAGTACCTATACGACTATGGCACCAGGACAGGGGAGCTTGTTTTTTTTCCCCACGCCAGTGGGCCATGATCAGGGATGCATGCACTGTCCTGTTACCATTTGAGGAGGCCACGAGGATGGTGAGCAGTGGCAGTGCATGCATTAGTGACACTGTCCCTCTTGTCCACCTGTTGGAGCACACGCTGCGTAGAATAATGGACAGGGCACTTGAGGCAGAACAGAGGCAGGAAGAGGAGGACTTCCTTACCTCTCAAGGCCCCCTTTAACCAGACAGTGTTCCTGCGTGCCCACCGATCACACAGGAAGAGGACGAGGAGGAGCAGGAGGAGGATTGTGTCAGCATGGAGGTGGGGCCTAGCATCAGCAGCAGTCTTCAAGGGATCATTTACAGTCCGAAGAAATCCATGGACTTGTACGTGGCTGCGGATGGTCTGCAAGTCAGATGCTGGATGGTTGATGATTAAATGAAGCTCATGGCACAGGCATCCGGGGTAAAGCGGTCCACATAGACCATCCCTCGCAACGCCGGCGCTATCAGTCTGCAATCATGACCGTGGTCTGCAATCGTGACCGTGGGCACGATTACAGACTGACAGCGGTGAGAGCCGGTGGTGCGAGGGATGGTTTTTGTGGACCGCTTTACCCCGGATGCCTGTGCCATGAGCTTCTTTTAATCATCAACCATCCAGCATCTGACTTGCAAACCATTCAGCAGGCTCCAGAGAGCTACACAGTGGCTAATACTGTGAACGCTTAATACCCCCGGGGGGGGGGGGGGGGGGTAATGCCATCTGGTGAGTGCAAACTTATTTCCAGCACGGATAAAGTCACCTGGCACCATTTGTCACCTGAGAGAAAAATCAGAACTATTTTTGAATGGGCACCGCACACTGTTTTAAAGCATTAAGTCACTTAATTCAATGAAATTGTATATCATTTAATACAGTTCAATTATTTATTTTTATTTTATGTATTCAATTTTGTATTCACAAAAGAATTCATTTCTTTAACTTTGTATTCACAAAAGAGTTTCATATTTGCCCGTTACAGATATTATTTATATTTGTGATCACGTTTGTGGTTTGGTCTCTGATGCAGAGGATCAAACACACATGTCACTTTATTTGCACTAAGATTTTTTAACATTTGGCATCCTCTACTCCAGAGGGTGCAACACACTAGTCTACTTTGCATTTACCTTTTATTTTTATGTTTTGATCTCTGACACAAAGGATCAAACACATGAATCACTTTGGGTATAAAAGGAGATTTAACCTCTGACACCCTTTATTCCAGAGGGTGTAACACACTGAATTTACACTGTTGCCCACACCAGCTTACCTGCTCAATTTTCTGTGTGCTTATCACACTAGGGGTATTTATTATTTATTTGTCCACCAGTTACCCGCATATCATTTATTAGTGGCAGACAGGGGGTGTAACACACTTGGGCCATTTTTTTGACACCAAAAGTGGCCTAAAACCCCGATATCTGGATTCCATAATATTTTTTAGGTAGAGTCAAACGACCACATATACACCTTTTTATTATTTATTTGTCTGATTTTACAACACCAGTTTTCACTATTTCACTCCCTTTTTTGTGTTTTTTTGATGTTCTGCCCGGAATCTTTTCTTTTTCTTTTATCATAAATTTTAGTTTAGGTCTGGTGGTAAGCCAAGGTTCCAAAAAAAAGAATCCATATTTACACCTCTTAACCCATGAATAAATAATACTGAATAAATGCAAACACTCTTGTCTTTATAATAAAGTTGAATGAAACGACGTGCACTAGAGCGCGGTTGTTTAGTGAGTGTATTAACACTTGGCAGCCATGTTTGTGAAGCCAAACACCCGTTAAGATTCAGGCTTTGTACTTCTCAAAAATGGCTCCTGTATTGCAGACTGAAAAAAAAAAACCCGGAAATGTAGGCCAACATTGTCCAGCTTTTTGGACGCTACCAAAAATAGGAGGCAAACATAAGCGTTTGTGTTTTATACAGACGTAGACGCGTTGCCAGTTTTATGGAGAGTGATAGAAGCAGTTTTTATTTTGTGTCCTGCGGAAAGAGACTGAAGACGGGGTGAGGATTAGGAGTTGTGTGGGAAGTGGAATCGTTTGGTCACCCCCCCCCCATGAAAGGGTAAAAGTGGCAGAGCCCGGGTCGGGGAAGTAAAGGCGCGGAAAGATGGCGGTAGGTGTTGCTGGGAATGGAATGAATAGTGATAGCGTAGTATGTTTATTTTTTACAATTTCTAGGAATTGTAGTGTCAAAGCATGTTCCGTATTGTAGGATATGGAGGTAGACTGTGGGGTGGTCTCCAGGCAGTACCCCTTGGACCACACGGAACTTGTTCCTGCTAGTGACATGTGTTTGGGGGAGATTAGAGCTGTAATAATCCACAGGCAACATTTACTAATGTGCAGCTCCTCAATACTTAGATGTTAAGGCTGTATTCGTTTGTTTTAGGCTTTCTTTTCATCTGGTGATCTGGCCAGTAAGTCTGTTTTTCAAACGAACAAGCTGTTCTGTAGATATTACAGGGATGAGACAAACCATTGTTTACATGTATTCATGGCTTTGTGTTAAATTGCAAATTTTTAACGCAGTGCAATGCAACACACTTGTTTGCAACATTGTAGCGTGGACCGAGGCACCTAGAAATACACCTGAATGGGGCCAGGCTGCAATCGTGTGCAATGCAGGATTTGAGGTTAAAATGGGTGGTGAGGAGGTGACATAACACCCCCTCACCACCCTCTGAAGTACAAGTACTACTTGAGGCTGGGTTCACACCATTGCGAATTGGATGAGAGTTTCCCCGCATCCAATTCGCAATAGCAGGAGATTTTTACTTGCTCTCTATGGAGTCGGCTCGCGTATCTCTGCAGCGGGTCCGGTGCATTTTGCACAAAACCGCTGTGCGTCTTTTTTGCTCCGTTTCAGGTCCAAATTCAACCCAAAATTTGGGGCTGAAATGGGGAACCAGGATGCACCGGACCTAGGGTTGCCACCTCATCCCTTTAAACCCGAACACATATTAATTACACAGGTTCTGTGGCTGATTAAGGTGGTAATTAAACTCACTTAGTGCCTTATCTGCATTCAGTTAGCCACAGAACCTGTGTAATTAATGTGTTTGGGTTTAAGGGGATGAGGTGACAGCTCTAACCGTACCCCTTCTGTGAGCCGGATGCGGCAAAGGCGTGAACCCAGCCTGAAGGTTGTTGATATCCTGCTAGCAACTTGTTTAAAGTGACAATCAGTACATCTATTAAGATCAGCGTTTAACATTTCTAAATAGGAGCTGAGGGGTTCTTTACCTCTTTTGCTGCCACCGTGCTTCAGTGCAGCAGCTAGCCCCATTTGAGTGTTATGCCCCGTACACACGGTCACACATTGATCAGACATTCCGACGGATGTTGGCTCAAACTTGTCTTGCATACACACGGTCACACAAAGTTGTCGGAAAATCCGATCGTTCTGAACGCGGTGACGTAAAACACGTACGTCGGGACTATAAACGGGGCAGTAGCCAATAGCTTTCATCTCTTTATTTATTCTGAGCATGCGTGGCACTTTGTGCGTCAGATTTGTGTACACACGATCGGAATTTCCGACAACGGATTTTGTTGTCGGAAAATTGTATAGCAAGCTCTCAAACTTTGTGTGTCGGAAATTCCGATGGAAAATGTGTGATGGAGCCTACACACGGTCGGAATTTCCGACAACAAGGTCCTATCACACATTTTCTGCCGGAAAATCCGACCGTGTGTACGGGGCATAAGGGAGATATCAGGAGTCTAATAGATACCTGATGTCTCATGAAAGAGAACCTGTTACTATAAATATGCTATCACATAGTGGGCTGTTGGTCCCCTATGTGATAGCAGTAAAGTTAAACGAGTAAAAAAAAAAAAAAAAATTAAAGTTGCACTCGAACAACCTAAACCCCAAAAAAATAAAAAAACTGCCCAGGACACTCCTACCTTCTCAGTAGGATGCAGGTGGACCTTCTGTGCAGCCCGGTTCCCTGGCCGCTTCAGCTATTGTGGGCAGCAGGTTCTGGAGGACCTTTCTGGCCAGGTGGTGTATGTACCATAGAGTTCACAGGACCCAGCCCACAGCTGGGCCTGGTTCACTACCCAAGGGGTGTCGTCGTATTAGTGGCTTACTTGTTTTGCATTGTGTCTCAAGGTCCTGAAAGTGATATCAGAATTAGGAAGCATGTTGGGGGGGAGAAACTCCTTACGTCTGGAAAGTCCTGCTGGAAGTCTAAGTGAAGTGCACTCAGATATGGGGCAGTATTCCCTTGTGCTTCTGGATTTAGAGTGGTTGTAAACCCTTACATATACCCAATGAAGTGACTGGCCTCGGGTGATGCACAAACAAATCCTCCTACATACGTTGTTTCTGTTTATCTACAGCTGTTCAAAGTGTAGGATTTATAAAGCTCACCTGAGCTTTCGGAAAGCAGGTGGCAGGGAGATGAAGTTACTCTATAGAGCTCAGTGAAAAGAGATGATTGGAGGGAAGGGACACACCCCCAGCACACAAGTACAGAGCTGAGGCTGTCACTCACAGGCTGTGAACTGAAGCTCCCCTGTTGTTTTACCTATTGGTATCGTGAAAACTTGTCAGAAGCGACTCATGCTGATAATAGAAGAACAGGGCAGCAAAGAGAAATTACACTTAGTTCTCTGGATTGAGACAAGTACACATTATAGAGGGATATGCCTTGTTCATATTTCATTTCAGTGGAACTTCCGCTTTAAGTACTCGTGAGTCCCTGACATGCCACATTTGGCATGTCATTCTTTTGGGCGGCGCCGGAAGGAAGTTCACCTCTCCCCCCTCCATCCTTGCAATCTTCTGAAGATTGCCCGACCATTCATAATGCGCAGTGTGCGCCCAGCTGTGAAGCCACAGCCAGGCTCCCACACTTGCAATGCCAACGCTGCAGAGAGGAGGGGGAGAGAAGCGAGGCTTTGGGCAGCCACATCGCTGGATTGTGGGACAGGTAAGTGTCTGTTTATTAAAAGTCTTTTTGTAGCTGCTGACTTTTAAAAGGGTGGAACTCCGCTTTAAGGTGGCGGTAAGCATACCTCTTGTGTGGGCGCATGTGGCAGCAGTTACATGGCAGTCTTTAAATTACTGTGCAAAATTTGTAGATGTCTTTGGTCCAGATTGCCTCTGCTGTACCAAGAGCTCTGCAACAGAGGACCTCAAAGCTGCAGCAGGGCACTGGCTCTTCTGTGGTAAGCTTTCTTCAAAAAAGGGAATTTGACTACAGCAGAATAAAGTGAAGGTTCTGGAGTGGCCATCTCAGTCTCCTGACCTCAATATCATTGAGCCACTCTGGGGAGATCTCAAATGTGCAGTTCATGCAAGACAGCCCAAAAATTTACAGGAACTGGAAGCTGTTTGCCAAGAGGAATGGGCAGCTTTACCATCTGAGAAGATAAAGAGCCTCGTCCACAAATACCACAAAAGACTTCAAGCTGTCATTGATGTCAAAGGGGGCAATACACGGTATTAAGAACTGGGGTATGTAAACTTTTGATCAGGGTCATTTGGGTAGTTTCTGTTGTCATTATGATTTAAAAAGTAAACACAGTTGACTGATAATAAATGGCTTCAGCCAAACACTAACCATGAGTGAAAGAAAAGTTTGTGTTATCAATCATAGGGGTTGATTTACTAAAGGCAAATCCACTCTGCACTACAAGTGCACTTGGAAGTGCAGTCGCTGTAAATCTGAGGGGAAGCTCTGCTGATTTTATCATCCAATCTTGTACAAGCAAAAATGCATGTCCCCCTCGGATCTACAGCGACTGCACTTCCAGGTACACTTGCAGTCCACTTGTAGTGAAAAGTGGATGCGCCTATAGTAAATAACCCCCATATTCTCTTAAAAATGGCCAAGAAATCACAAATTATCTATCTCTAGATATATATATTGAGACTAAAATGGCGGTCGTTGCAATACTTTATTACACCGTATTTGCGCAGCGGTCTTATTTTGGAAAAAATACACTTTTTTTTTAAAATAAAAAAACCAATTGTTTTCTTTGTGTTCTTATGCAAACCTACATCAGGAAAATGCACGTCTCTGCACAAGTTGTGAACAAGCACAAATACTCTATGAAAGTCAAACCTACGCATTTTTTTCTCAGTTTTGATGCACATATGATGTAGAGGCCTAAGAAAAGATATTGTACTTTAGAAATATCTGTACTAGAACAACGTCAGTTCTTATGTTTTCTAAGTTGAAATACAAAGTTGCCTTCTTTATTTATATTTTTGATTTATTTTGTCTAGGACAAGGAAAAGAAGAAAAAGGAAAGCATACTTGACCTGTCCAAATACATAGACAAGACTATTCGAGTGAAGTTTCAGGGTGGAAGAGAAGGTATGTATGTAAGAAGTGTGTACTGTGAGAGAGTTACATGTATTTACACAGCTCAGGCGTTGGGCTGGCTCTGTCGCTAGTGGAAATGGGGCAAAGCACTCTGCTTTTATCAACTTTATATAAGCATCAAATTTAGGAAGATAGCTTTCTTTCTGTCTCCTCGATTGGTTTGTTAGGCAAACCTGATCACAATGTTGACCTGTACCTGTACTCTATGACCCCTTTCACTCTGAGGCACTTTTCAGGCGTTATAGCGCCTGTAAACTGCCTCCCCAGTGTGAAAGCCCAAGTGCTTTCACACTGGGGCGGTGCGCTTGGTGGAGGGGAAAAAAAGGCCTGCAAGCAGCATCTTTGGGGTGGTGTTGGAGTGCTGTATACATTAATAGGTGTTCAGTAGATACGCTAGAAATAATTTACTGGTTTTGACATTCCCAGTAGGCATTCAGTGTGTATTATGTGTAGTATTTTACATATTAAAGTTGTCTTTTGTGATGATTTTGTGCATGCTGCTACTAAATGCCTGTTTTCTGCCAGCATTTTTACTTTTGTTTTCTTTTTCCAGCAAGTGGAGTTCTCAAGGGATTTGATCCTCTATTGAACCTTGTATTGGATGGGACCATAGAGTATATGAGAGGTGAGTGTTAAAGTGATACTCAAGCCTTTATTATTAAAAAAAAAAAAATGTTATACTTACCTGCTCTGTGCAGTGATTTTGCACAGAGCAGCTTGGATCCTCCTCTTCTGGGGTCCCTCGCCGGTACTCCTGGCTACTCCCTCTTGCCGGGTGCCCCCACAGCAAGCAGCTTGCTCTGGGAGCACCCAAGTAGGTGCGCTTTTGACCCACGGCTGTGTGTGACATCAGCGGAAGCCAATGACTCCTGCTGCTTGCAAAAGCCAATCAGGAGTACGAGTCCCCAGAGAGGCAAGGCTCTCGTGGACAACTCCTGGATAGAGAGGGGGCTCAGGTAAGTATTAGAGGGGGGCTGCTGCATACAGGTTTTTTTACCTTCATAGATAGACTGCATGAAGGTAAAAAAACCTTGTGCCTTTACAACCACTTTAACTCTTGTCTTCTTTGTCACACAATTATATATGACTGTAAAGGGCTCAAATTCCTTTATTTCGGAAACCTATTGCTACATGTTGAGTGACTTGTTTAGGGTTAATGACAATAGACAAATCACTCCACAGGATTCTTAGGGTCTTTGAGCCTAGGTTCACACTGAAGCGATTTGGCAATCAGCGCGATTCCAGCGCTGGCTCACGCATCGCATCTCTCCCGCAGGCAGTTCACACTGCCCTCTGCGAACTGAGGCGGGTGTCAATATAATGTTAATGACACCCCTACAACGGTTCAAAGATTGCAGTGCGATGAGAACACCCATGCGATCCGTTTCCAGTGCGGGGGGTGTTGAAAGAGCGCCTGCACTTTTTTGTGCGAGTTTAGCGTTACATCTGTATGGCTGAACTTGCATTGCACAGACATTGCATGCGATCGGCACCGCAGTGTGGGTGCGAATCACATGCGATGTCTGTGTTCACTATAGTGTAAACTCAAGCTGATAGTTGGATCTCCAATTTAGAGTTTTCAGGGCAGTCCATTTGTTTACAGTATTGAGAATGCAGTAGAAGGCATGAAAAGCCAGTGTTTGGCTTCCTAAATAGTAAGGGGCAGAACTCAAAACTCTGTTAGATGTGGCTGCTTAGAAATGTAACAAGCCAGAAAGTGATAACAACTTAATCCAAAATAGAAACACAAGTGTGTGTTTATTAAATTGAGATAAGCCATGATAGTGATTATCTTGGCTCATCTCCACTGTGCAGCAGTTTATTAACCACTTCAGCTCTGAAAGATTTTACCCCCTTCATTACCAGGCCATTTTTTGCTATTTAGTATTGCGCTACGTTAAAGGGGTTGTAAATATGTTTTTTTTTTTTTTTTTTTAAAATAACAAACATGTTATACTTACCTTCACTGTGCAGCTCGTTCTGCACAGAGTGGCCCCGAACCTGGTCTTCTGGGGTCCCTCGGCGGCTGTTTCAGCTCCTCCCCGCAAGCATTTACCACCTTCATGCGAGCTCCCTCGCACGGTGGTGAGTGCTTGCGGGCGCGCTCCCGTGATACAGCCGGCGGCTATAGCCGCTCGCTGTATCACTCGGCCCCGCCCCCCGGCGCGCCGCGTCATCGGATGTGATTGACAGCAGCGCGAGCCAATGGCTGCGCTGCTTTCAATCCATCCACTGCAGCCAATCAGCGACCAGGCTGAGCTGCAATGAAGCTGACGAGGACGAGGAGCGAAGATTCGAGGCGTCAGGTAAGTAAAACGGGGGGGGGGCTGGGGCGGCGGTACTGTCAAAAGTTTTTTCACCTTAATGCATAGAATGCATTAAGGTGAAAAAATTTTTACCTTTACAACCCCTTTAACTGTTAATTGCACGGTCATGCAACGTTGTACTCAAACTAAATTTTTATATACCGTATTTATCGGCGTATAACATGCACCCCAAGTTTAGGAGGGAAGTTTAAGGAAAAAAAACTTACATTTAAATGCCCATCAATGCAGCGTTATCGTGTCCATCTGCAGCCTTGTCAGTGCAGCCTTGTCAGTGCAGCCTTGTCAGTGCAGCCTTGTCAGTGCAGCCTTGTCAGTGCAGCCTTGTCAGTGCAGCCTTGCCAGTGCAGCTTTGCCCCAGTGCAGCCTTGCCAGTGCAGCTTTGCCCCAGTGCAGCCTTGCCAGTGCAGCTTTGCCCCAGTGCAGCCTTGTCAGTGCAGCTTTGCCCCAGTGCAGCCTTGTCAGTGCAGCTTTGCCCCAGTGCAGCCTTGTCAGTGCAGCTTTGCCCCAGTGCAGCCTTGTCAGTGCAGCTTTGCCCCAGTGCAGCCTTGTCAGTGCAGCTTTGCCCCAGTGCAGCCTTGTCAGTGCAGCTTTGCCCCAGTGCAGCCTTGTCAGTGCAGCTTTGCCCCAGTGCAGCCTTGTCAGTGCAGCTTTGCCCCAGTGCAGCCTTGTCCCCAGTGTACATTACATGATCGCCGCCGACATACACAAGTTTAGTGTGTAATTTTAAATATGGCGCCGCAGAGTTCGGAGGGACTCGGCGGCGCTCATTCAGCTGAACGAGCGCCGCCGAGAACACAGTGACTGGGTGGAGCCGAGATACACATAGCCGAGGGTTCTCGGCTCTTCTCGCCGCCGTTCACAGTTACGCCCAGTCCCTATGATGGACATAACAGAGGTCCAATGGCGGGACTGTGAACGGCGCCGAGAACCCTCGGCTATATGTATCTCGGCTCCGCCCAGTCACTGTGTTCTCGGCGGCGCTCGTTCAGCTGAACGAGCGCCGCAGAGTCCCTCCAAACTCTGCGGCGCCATATTTAAAAATACACGCTATGTGAATGTCGGCGGCGATTGCTCCGATAGATCACAAAATAGCGGGGATCGGCGTATAACACGCACCCACGATTTTCCCCTGATTTTAAGGGGAAAAAATACGGTAATTTGTTTCACACAAATATGCCTTACTTTTGGTGGTATTTGATCACCACTGGGTTTTTTATTTTTCGCAATATAAACAAAAAAAAGGCCAAAAATTTTCAAAACAAAAAGATTTTTTACTTTCTATTATAAAGCACATAAAAATCTAATTTCTTCGTAAATTTTGGCCAAAATGTATTCTGCCACATGTCTTTAGTAAAAGGAAAATCCCAATATGTGTCTATTGATTGGTGTGCATGATTTTTTTATTATTTTTTTAATACTATTAATGCTGGTAATCAGCGACTTATAATGGGACTGCTATAGTGCAACGGGCAATCTAACACTAACTGACGCTGGGGGGGACCTGATTGACTGCCACTGACATCACCAGTGGCACTAATACAGTAATCGGTGATAATACTATACACTGTCACTGTACTAATGACACTGATTTAGATCATGTGACCATTCTGAAAGCTTCATATCCCATCATGCACTTCCTTATGCATCGCAGAATAGGGCGTGCTTACCTGTTTGGACCACAGCTACCTCATTAATATATAATATGCCACTTCATTATTACACACCCTCTGTAATATCTCCTTTAGATCTACCATTAGCTGTGCAGTGCAAGAGCCTGTCTGATTTGATCCACATTGAATAGATTGTTCAGGTGGGTTCTCCTATTCCATAGTTTTGGTAAGATCTAAAATAAATTGTACAGAGATTGTACAATCAAATTGCATAGTGTATGGCCATCTTTATACAATTACATAGGAAGGAGTGGTTGGAGACACTCAGCTGTCAGGCCCCTTTCACATCTCTGCGTAGTGGAAACTCAGGTTCCCGCAAGCTTTTTTTTTGTGGGGGGGCGTCTTGAAGCGTTTTACTTGAATGCGCTGCCCTATGTGTGACATATGCCCCAAAGAAGCTTCAGCACTTTTTTATAAACAGAGCGTGCCGCATTTTCTTACCACGCTTTTTTGGTGAATTTGCAGCATATTTGTCACATTGTAAACATGCTTCTGCTACACACACTTGGGGTGCCATTACCATTTAATGGCAGCACAAGCATGATGAGGATTTACAGTGCATTCCCAAAAAAGTGCAGAAAAATCAGCGTTTTCTGTGCCTTTTGCCATGCGTTTGGAAACACAATGATGTGAATGGAGCCTCATTGCTCTTGTGTAAACACTCCAATTTCACTTTGAGGCCCCATTCACATCAACCGTTGTGGAAACACACGTTTTTTTTTAGCTAATTTTTTCTGACACACACATTGAATTCAACGGGCTGTGCTGCATATGGTAAAGTAACTCCTGGGACATTTTGGTGTGTTGCGGTTTGCATGCTTTTTGCTGCGTTTGATGCTTGTTTTTTCACGCAGCAAAATGTGTGTTTGATTCTGCATTTGGGGTGCCGTTAACAATTAATGGCACTAAAAAGGCAAACTAGTTCATTTTAGGTGTATAGAGGTGGCCATACACTATATACAACAGGGGTAGGCAACCTTAACCACTTCAATACCAGGCACTTAGACACCGTCCCGCCCAGGCCAATTTTCAGCTTTCAGCGCTGTCACAATTTGAAGGACAATTGCGCGGTCGTGCTACACTGTATTCAAACAAATTTTTTTATTATTTTGTTCCCACAAATAGAGCTTTCTTTTGGTGGTATTTGATCACCTCTGCGGTTTTTATTTTTTGCGCACCAATTCAAAAATACCGAAAATTTTGAAAGTTTTTCTTTGTTTGTTAAATTTTGTAAGTAAGTAAATTTTCTTCACTGACGGGCACTGATAGGGCGGCACTGATGGGCACTGATAGGTGGCACCGATGGGCATTCATAGGCGTCACTGTGTACTCGTAGGTAGCATTGATGGGTACTTATGGGTGGCACTGGTAGGTGGCACGGATGGGCACTGATAGGTGGGCACGGATGGGCACTGACAGGTGGCACTGATGACACTGGTGGCACTGATGCTCCTAAGGTTGGCATTGCAGGGCATCTAGGCAATATTATGGTGCCAATCGGTGCTCATTTGTGGGCACAGATTGGGCACATGTGGATGGCCATGTGGTACATACCTGGCCATCCACATGTTGCCCCTTCCCTGGTGGTCCTAGTGGCGATCCCTGGTGGTCCAGTGTGGTCATCTGAGGGGGTTCTGCGCTGATAAACAATCAGCACAGACCCCTCCTGTCAGGAGATCGGCTCTCTTCTGCTCGCGTCTGTCAGATGCGAGTGAGGAAAAGCCGATCAACGGCTCTTCCTATTGACATCGTGATCAGCCGTGATTGGACACGGCTGATCACGTGGTAAAGAGCCTCCGCCGGAGGCTCTTTACCAAGATCGGTGGAGCGACTGACACACCGCTCTGCCGGTGGAGCGACTGACACACCGCTCCGCCGATCACCGCGGGCGTGCGGCGGCATGTTATCCTGCTGGACGTCATATGACGCCCAGTCAGGATAACGGAACCACTTCCCGGACGTCAATCCGCTATAGGCCGGGCGGGTAGTGGTTAAAGATGTGGAGATCTACCTGAACAACATGGGAGAAGCAAAAGATCACTGGGCACAGTGTCAGCACCTCAAACCTGATTTAAACCTCTAATTGCCGTACTATCATATGGCAATCATGAGTCTAAATCAGGTGGTGAGGAGGCAACATATTTTCTCCTCACCACCTGTCGAACACTCTGTTTGCTTTTTAGAGTAGCGGCAGTGCCTACTGCACTTATGCATGAGCCTTTAGTTGCATTCGGCAGCGGCCCCCCTAGGGCTCGTTCACACATAAAGTTTGGAGGTGGTAAAACCCTGCAGTTGAGTCGCAGTATTACCTCCCCCAATCCCTACCCCCTTTAGCTACTGAGGCAGCAGGCAAAGGTGTACACATAACACTTGGGTGCTACTGCCTGCCAATCACAACCTATTCAAGTAACTAGGGCCACTTTGCAAGTGCCCCACAACTCCATGCTTCTGTGGGGTCATAGGGTTTAAATAAGGTGGTAAGAAAGCAATAGAACACTGCCTGCTTTAACCCATTGTTTACTGTACTGCACAAGGTCACAGGGCACTTGCAAAGCCGCCTCATTCACTTAAATGGTTAATGCTTGGCAGGTGCTACACGCACCAACCGTGACAGAGCGTATAACTGCGACATGTGTACAGGTGCGGTTGGGTAATAAGATCACGTATATGAACCCTTACTGTTCTGAGCCCCCTATAACGCTGCTTTCACACTGATGTGCTGTGGTTCATCTGCACTGCAGGTGCAGCGCAGTGCATCTGAAACTTTCCTGGGTAAGTTGTGCTTTGCCATAGACTTCTATTATATCCTGCAGGTGTGGTGCACTTTCTGAAAGCGCACCAAAACTCCTGCATACAGACAGTGCACCAAACCCACAGGATATAATAGAAGTCTATGACTAAGTGCAGCCAACTCGCAGGTATGTTGCACTGCACCCGAGGTGTGGGTAAACCACAGCACATCGGTGTGAAAGCAGCCCTATACTATCATGCCCAGTGTATTGCTTCACACTGAGCTGAAGATCTCCTCTTTCCTGCTTCTGGCACCACTCTGGAGACCGCTAGCTGGGATAAGAGGTGGAGTGCAGTTGGTATTACTCCTCATGAGACAGGAGCCAGCACTACAAAGACAGCCTAGGTTTATGCGGCTCTTGCTCCCTACTACAGCTCCAACTATACAAGTAGTCCCTCTGCATTTTTTTTTTTTTTAAAGATATTTTTATTGGGTTTAAAGAGGGAGTCCACCTAAACCGCCTAAAAAAAAAAAAAAAATATTAAAAGCCAGCAGCTACAAATACTGCAGCTGCTGACTTTTAATAAATGGCCACTTACCTGTCCCAGGGTTCAGCGATGTCGCCAGCCAAAGCCGAGAACCCGCTCGGTTCTCGGCAGCTGCTGCCGCCATCCTAGGTGAGGGAATCAGAAAGTGAAGTGTTGCGGCTTCACTTCCCGGTTCCCTACTGCGCATGCGCGAGTCGCGCTGCGCATCGTAACTGGTCCCCGCTATCTCTTGGGACCTGTGTGTTTCCCAGGAGACAGCGCGGAGGGACAGGAAGAGGCATAGACTCCCATGTGTATTCATTCTGGGTTAAGTGTCAGAGGACTAGCTATCCATCTACCCCAAATTTTGTGGAATGTCTTATTCCTTTTCCGGAGTTCAAATGTGTGTTTGTTTAGTGGTATAGAATCATTGATTAACTTTAACCAGAGGGATTTCGGAGGGGTCTGTGTTCCCTTCCAAGACGGCAAGATAGTCTTTTTAACATAGAAATACAGAATGCGGAGTAGTCTCTTAGCATGGGACGGTATGCGTAAGTCACCAAAGATGCCTAGAAGGCAGTTCTTGGGATGAACACACGGGAGGCCCACCGCCAAGGAAATTAAAGAACCTACATCTGCCCAGAAGTCTTGAACCACTGGACAGGACCAGAAACAGTGTAGGAAGTCAGCGGTTTGGCACAGTCTCGAAAGCACTCACCGAGGGTGCTGTTCCCATTTTATGTAACCTAGCTGGAGTAAGTTGAGAGTGGTGAAAGCTTTTGATGTGTATAATTCGGTCCCTGGATGAGATAACTGAAGTCTTGTACGTATCACTAAATTCCGACCAGACATCATTTTGTGAGGGAAATGTCCATAGAGGTCCATTTCATCTGAGCCATACGGAATCTAGGGTTAAAATCAGTCGTGAGGGCAGCATAGTAAATGGAGATGAGTTTAGTGGGGTGAGGGTGTCTTAGCAGTTTCTCCAATGGGGGTATAGTTGTAGGGTCGTCTAATGAGCCAAACTGGGCACGAATAGCATGTTAGAGCTGATAATAATAGAACAGGTAGGAGCATGGTAGGTCAAAGTCAATGCGTAGTTGATAGATTTAAACCCCTGTGCATCGTGTAAATGACATGGGTGTTTAACCCCCTTAGAGTTCCAGCGATTGGGATCGGGTAGGGAGTACAGTTCCTGCAGATTGGGATTGAACCACAGAGGATTATTGGGAGAGGTCGACCAAGATTGTTTAGATAGCTTCAAAACAATTGAGCGAAATAATGAAAGAAGTAGCTAATATGGATGTGCCAGGACCCGGCCTCTATAGATAATGTTATGGAGGGAGGGTCTCTAGGGAAGAGGTAATGGCTTCCTCGGTAGTAGTACATGCTTTTGCTGCAACTGGGTGCAGCCAATCATGAATATGGACCAGTTGAGATGCTAGATAATATAGATAAAAGTTAGGAAACGCCAAACCTGCCAGATGTGTCGGCAACCTATAGCGTTTCAAGTGCTTCATTATAGTTTAATTTTTAAATAAAACAAAATGTCAGCATGTGTTAATACAAACATAAAACATTAAAATATTTACCTTTTTGTATTACAGATCCAGATGATCAGTACAAGCTAACAGAGGACACACGACAACTTGGACTTGTTGTTTGCAGAGGGACATCTGTGGTTCTTATATGCCCACAAGATGGCATGGAGGCTATTCCAAACCCTTTCGTTCAACAGCAAGATGGTTAATATTTCTACAAAGAAAACACAACCAGATTCTATTGGGATGCAGCATACTTCAAGTTGAAGACTTTTTTTGTTTTGTTTTTAAGATTTAAAAAAAAAAAAGAAACTTTTTTTTGTGGTGGCAGACATGAGCCATGTACAGCAAGTCAGGACTTGCTCTGTAAGTTAAATTTTACTTTTTGTTTTAATCACGCTTTATTTTATAGTGATTCACAATTCCTGTGGTCACGCTGTGTGTGTTTTTTGTTCTGTTTCAATAAATTTTTATTGAAAAATTTTCAAGTTACAATAAAACACATTAAAACAAAGCAAGATGATATTACTGATAAGAGTTAAATTCTTAGAACAAGGATTTTGCTATTGTATGGAGTATTCAACCAAAAGAGTATAGGAGGCCCATGCTTGTATGGTAAAAAGCCTATAGATGAGTTGGTAGAGTGTACTTTTTGTATATATTACATACCCAGATACCCACTCGCCTATAACACAGCCTTTAACGGTGTGTCTGTGGTAGAAGAAAACCAGGTTTTACAGAGAAGTGGAAAGTATATATAAAGTGGGAGAGAGAGAACCCTGGAGTAGGACAACTCTCCAAACGTTAGGCAGGCATGTTTGTGTATGGAAGTGAACGAGAGTTATATAGTTAATAAGGAATTAACAAACGTTTGAAAAATAGTTATCCGTGGTGTCTAGACTTTCTGGAATCTGTTCATAGACTCCCCCCGAGTATGACTATGTGAGATTACATTTTTTTAGGTACCAAGCAATTTTGTTTCTGACCTGTGATATTGTTGATAGCTTAGACCACCATGCTCTGGACATGGTTTGTTTTGACAGTTTATAGATAAAGATAAGTGGTTTTTGTACCATAAAAAATTGCAGCACATAACACATCTTATACAGTATAAATGTAAAAATGAAGTTCAAAGTGAGTCTTGTGCAAAAAATTGAAGGTAATATATTCAAGGTGGTCTCTCACCTCCAGTGCTTGTCACCCAGTGCGGCCTCCACCAATAACAGAAAGACACACTCACCAGATAAAGTTTTTGTCTAAGAATCTTGCATATTACAGGATCCAAGTCATCAGAAGTATGTAGCTATCCTTTTCTCACACCTTCCACCTCTATCCAATCCAAGGAATCGTCTCTTTAAATGTGTTAGGATATATGGATTGTAACACGAAAAGACTCTCCTCATAATCTAAGGCAACGAGTCACCAACAACAAAGAAGAAAATCTCACGGTGCCGTATTTATTGGCAAACCAGCATAATTAAAAAAAAAAAAAAAAAAAAAGCAAACCTATAAAACAATAATGCCTAAAAAGCTGCCAATCCAGCAAGGGAAAGTGGCGGCAGGACCTTGGGCATAAAACACTGTGCATAAATAGTAAGCACACACTTACATAATGTGCTGCCAGTCTCTCGGGCGATAGATCAAAGCGAACCTCTACAGCTGTTTCGCGCACACACACACGGATCATCAGGAGTATAAAAGTTTTGCATGTAAAAACAAAAAAGCAGTGATTTATATAGCCTAAGTACATAGTACAAGCGGTTTCCGGGGTCAAAACAGATCCAGAACCTCACCTCTGGTTTCACACCATCTTAAAAAAAGGAAGTATAAACTAGAAGGGCAAAAACAGGCAATGTAAGGGCGAGAACGTTACTTCTGGCCCAGCACTGTCTTAAAGAAGGGCAAGGCCATGTATATGATTAGTGGCAATTTTGGGACAGGGAATACCCTCATATTAAATTGATAGCTAATGGGTAAAATTTACAAACTGGAAATTACATCACCATCTTAAAGGGCAAACCTTCCTAATGTGTAACACTGGCAAGGCAAATATAATTAAATAAAAAAATAAAAAAGGGGTAAAAACATAATGATCGGGTGTTAGGTCTATATAAAGGCCCAATTGTAATGATAACTAAAGGGGGGGTATACTGAAAAACAAAAGCATATTAACATATGCAGCATGTTGTGGCGTCGTCTTAAAGTAGACTTACCCTGTAAAATGCCGGCGTCCCCAAAGTATGATACTAGCTAACGAAAAATGTAAAAAAGGTATAGGCATATTGTGATGTGCAACATGCTGCAACGTCATCTTAAAGGAAACGCAATCTATAAAGAAACAATGGGGTTGATTTACTAAAGGCAAAGAGACTGTGTACTTTGCAAAGTGCAGTTGCTCCAGAGCTTAGTAAATGAGGGAAATGTTTTCTTTGCAAAGAGTACCCAATCCCATTCAAGGAAAATTTAAAATAAATTTTTGCTTGCACGTGATTGGATGATAGAAGTCAGCAGAGCTTCTGCTCATTTACAAAGCTCTGGAGCAACTGCACTTTGCAAAGTGCATTGTCTCTTTTGCCCTTAGTAAATCAACCCCCAATGTGTTTTCCCTACAAAAATATATATTAATATAAATGAAAAGAAAATATTTGACAAAAAAAGTAATGGATATGAAAATCTTAAAATAACAGGCGAAGTATCTGAGCTATATAGCACACATGCTCATACAACACAGTAACTTACAACATCTCTATATTATATTATCTATAGTATACATGAATGGGTGAAAGATCAAAAAAAATGGAATACTAAAGAGTCTCGATAGGTTATACATGTATCCTTCACACGATCAAAAGTTAAACGGACAAATATCATATATACTGTGTGTGTATATATAATATGTGTGTGTGTGTGTGTGTATATGTTAACCACTTCAGCCCTGGAGGATTTGGCTGCTCAATGACCAGAGCGCTTTTTACAATTTGGCACTGCGCTGCTTTAACTGGTAATTGCGCGATCTTGCAATGCTGTACCCAAACAATTTGCTTCCTTTTTTTTCCCACAAATAGAGCTTTCTTTTGAGGGTATTTGATTGCCTCTGCGATTTTTATTTTTTGCGATATAAACGAAAAAAGACCCAAAATTTTGAAAAAAATAATTATATTTTCTAATTTTTGTTATAAAAAAAAATTGAATAAACTAAATTTTAGTCATACATTTAGGCCAAAACGTATTCAGCCACATGTCTTTGTTAAAAAAAAATGTCAAACGTATATTTATTGGTTTGCGCAAAAGTTATAGCGTCTACAAACTAGGGTACATTTTCTGGAATTTATGCAGCTTTTAGTTTGACTGCCTATCTCATTTCTTGAAGTGCTAAAATGGTAGGGCAGTACAACCCCCCCCAAATGACCCCATTTTGGAAAGTAGACACCCCAAGGAAATTGCTGAGAGGCATTTCGAGCCCATTGAATATTTTATTTTTTTGTCACAAGTGATTGAAAAATGACAAAAAAAAATTAAAAATTACACAAAGTTGTCACTAAATGATATATTGCTCACACGTGCCATGGTTATATGTGGTATTACACCCCAAAATACATTCTGCTGCTTCTCCTGAGTATCGGGATACTTCATGTGTGAGACTTTTTGGGAGCCTAGCCACGTACAGGACCCCGAAAACCAATCACCGCATTCAGGATTTCTAAGGGTATAAATTTTTGATTCCACTCCTCACTACCTATCACAGTTTTGAAGGCCATAAAATGAAAAGATAGCACAAACCCCCCCAAATTACCCCATTTTGGAAATAGACACCCCGAGCTATTTGCTGATAGGCATGTTGAGTGCATGGAATATTTTATATTTTGCCACAAGTTGCGGGAAAATGACTTTTTTTTTTTTTTTGCACAAAGTTGTCACTAAATGATATATTGCTCAAACACGCCATAGGCATATGTGAAATTACACCCCAAAATACATTCTGCTGCTTCTCCTGAGTACTGGGATATCACAAGTGTGAGACTTTTTGGGAGCCTAGCCATGTACAGGACCCCGAAAACCAAGCACCGCCTTCAGGCTTTCTAAGTGCGTAAAATGGTGATTTCACTTCCTCACTACGTATCACAGTTTCGGAGACCATGAAATTACAAGATGGCACAACTCCCCCCCCCCCCCCCCCCAAATGACCCCATTTTAGAAAGTAGACACCCGAGCTATCTGCTGAGAGGCATGTTGAGTATTTTGCAGATCTTGCTTATTGTCACAAAGTTTTGAAAATTGAAAAAAGAAAAAAAAATTTTTTTTTCTTTTCTTTCTTAATTTTCAAAAATAAATGAGATCTGCAAAATACTCACCATGCCTCTTAGCAAATACCTTGGGGTGTCTACTTTCCAAAATGGGGTAATTTGGGGGGGTTTTGTGCTATCTGGACATTTCAGGGTCTTCGTAACTGTGATAGGTAGTGAGGAGTAAAATCACAATTTTACACCCTTGGAAAGCCTGAAGGCGGTGCTTGGTTTTTGGGGTCCTGTATGCGGCTAGGCTCCCAAAAAGTCCCACACATATGGTATCCCCATACACAGGAGAAGCAGCATAATGTATTTTGGGGTGTAATTCAGCATATAACCATGCCATGTTTGAACAAAATATAATTTAGTGACAACTTTGTGTAAAAAAAAATTGTAATTTTCCAAAAACTTGTGGCAAAATATCAAATATTCCATGAACACAGCATACCTCTCAGCAAAAAGCTTGAAGTGTCTTCTTTCCAAAATGGGGTAATTGGGGGGGTGGGGGGTTGTGCTATCTTGGCATTTTATGGCCTTCAAAACTGTGATAGGTAGTGAGGAGTGAAATAAAAAATTTACACCCTTAGAAATCCTGAAGGCGGTGATTGGTTTTCGGGGTCCTCTGCGTGGCTAGGCTCCCAAAAAGTCTCACACACAAGGCATCCCCGTACTCAGGAGCAGCAGCAGAATGTATTTTGGGGTGTAATTCCACATATAACCATGCCAAGTTTGAACAATATATCATTTAGTGACAACTTTGTGCAAAAAAAAAAAAAAAAAAGTGTAATTTTCCCAAAACTTGTGGCAAAATATAAAATATTCCATGGACTCAACATGCCTATCAACAAATAGATTGGGGTGTCTACTTTCCAAAAAGGGGTTATTTGGGGGGGGGGGGTTGAACTGTCCTGGCATTTTATGCACAACATTTAGAAGCTTATGTCACACATCACCCACTCTTCTAACCACTTGAAGACAAAGCCCTTTCTGACACTTTTTGTTTACATGAAAAAATATTATTTTTTTGCAAGAAAATTACTTTTAACCCCCAAACATTATATATTTTTTTAAAGCAAAGGCCCTACAGATTAAAGTTGTGGGCGTTGGAATTTTTTTTTTCACACAGAATTTGCGCAGCGATTTTTCAAACACAATTTTTTGGGAAAAACACACTTTTTTAAATTTTAATGCACTAAAACACACTATTTTGCCCATATGTTTGATGAAATAAAAAAGATGATCTTATGCCAAGTACATGGATACCAAACACGACATGCTTTTAAAATTGTGCACAAACGTGCAGCGGCGACAGACTACATACATTTTCTAAAATTACTGCCCTCCATCTGACCTTTGCGGTGATACCTCACATGCATGGTGCAATTGCTGTTTACATATGACACCAGACTGACGCTTGCGTTTGCCTTTGCGCATGAGCACGGGGGGACAGGGGTGCTTTTTTTTTTTAATTATTTATTTTGCTTTTTTTATTATATTTTTAAACTGTTCCTTTAATTTTTTTATTTTTTTTAATTTCTTTTTTATTATTTATTATTATTATTATTTATTATTGTTATCTCAGGGAATGTAATTATCCCCTATGATAGCAATAGGTAGTGACAGGTACTCTTTTTTGAAAAAATTGGGGTCTATTAGACCCTAGATCTCTCCTCTGCCTTCAAAGCATCTGACCACTCCAAGATCGGTGTGATAAAATGCTTTGCCAATTTCTATGGTCAGCTGGCGGAACCACCGGCTGCATTCTTGGGTTCCCTGTTGGGACAGGAGAGCCCGAGAAAACCATGGAAGAAGGAGGGAGGGGGGGACGTTCCCTCCCACTGCTTATAAAAGCAGTCTAGTGGCTAATTAGCCATTAGGATTGCTTTTACATGAAAGCTGACCGCTGGCTGAAAAGAATGATACCAAGATGATACCTAAACCTGCAGGCATCATTGTGGTATAACCACTCAAATTCCAGCAACATACCAGTACGTTGCTGGTCCTTGTTGGGCATACCTTTTAATGTTCCTTTTTTCATGCAGCCTGTGGGCTGAACAAAAAAAAGAGATTGATCGGTGGGTATGCCCACCATTAGAATACCGTCCTTCATCCACCCGCTTCTAATGATGGGCAAACATGCACCATTTTCTTTTAACTAATCACCTCCTATAGCGCTGGAGTCGCTGATTTACGTATCGTGGGAGCAAACGCTGCGCCTGTCAATAAATCAGTGCTGCAGCAGAATGGCCTACCTGTTAAGCAAATTATGGTTAACAATAAAACAAAGTAACATTACAGTATAACAGTAAGACTTACCATACCTGCAAAGCAAATACAATACAACATAGTAAAAATAAAACATTTTTAACACAATCTGTGCCTAAAAAATATATGCCGAAGCATGGGGGCATCTGTCCCTAATGCTAGGAGCAAATCGCTCCTCCACCCCTGCTGCCCCCATGCTTCGGCATATATGCTCGTTTTTTTAACTAGTGGTAAAATCACCTCCGACAGCGCTGGAGTCACAGCTTTACATATTGTCAGAGCAAATGCTGTTGTTGTCAAGATAAATAAACCCGTCCTGCAGCTGAATGGCGTACCTGAAAACAAAAAAATGGTTAACAATAAAACACAGTAAACAGTAAAATATAAAAGAATTACATACCTGAAAAGCAAACATGATAAAACATAGTAACAATAAAACATTGCTTTGTAGAATACAGTAAAAAAGAGCAGAACAATAGAGAGAAAATAGAGCGAGAACAATAAAACGACAACAATTTTTGTTTTTTTTATTTTATTTTTTTTGGTTTTTTTACACTTTTTTTTGTAACTGTTATAACGGTTTGGTTCCAGGTTCGGGCCTCCCGATGGCATCTTTGGAGCCCTTGTGAATGTGTGTCCTAGTCTGTGCAGTGCTGTACCCTACGCTAAAACTCCACTAGTGTGTGGTAGCGTTCAAAACATTCACCAATGCAAAGACCAGGATGACTTCCTCTTCACTATCTGTCATGCTCAGAAACGTGTAGGCCTCTTCACTAGTGTACCTTCGATTTGACATTTTGGTCTCTAAATTTACTGGTACACTAGTGAGACTCACAGGTAAAAAAGCTCCTGACTGTTAGCGACTGATTCAAACCCTACCAGAAAAACTGTTAGCATTCGCAGGGATCAGGCCTGACTCTGCGAATGCTGCAGTTATGTGTGTTGTGTTTTGTAAGTGACAGTGATCGATTGATACTGCACTTGGCTGGGCTGGGCTGGGTGGAGGGGCTAAACACAGGTGCTAGCAGGTATCTAGGCTGATCCCGCTAACACTGTGTTTTTGGGAACCCTAAACTGCTGGGGACACTAGTATAGATCTGATCAGATATCGATCTGCTCAGACACTATACTACTAAGGGAGGTGTATGGTGCACGTGTGGGTATTAGCACTACTGGCACTAATCTGGCGCTGCCTGGGGCGACGCAGACCCTAACTGATGCTAAAACCTAACTTATATCACCTGCCAGGCGATCAAGGGGTTAAACCTTTATTGGGTAATATACGGCGGGTGCCCTGATACTATAAAAAGCAAACTAACTAACCAGCATCACCCGTAACACTAATATGGTGATCACTGGTGACAGGGGGTGAAAGGGTTAACTAGGGGGCAATCAGGGGGTTAAAACCTTTATTAGGTAATATATGGGGGTACCTGAGGCTATAAAAACCTGACGGTGAAACTAACTGGCTAACTAGCGTCACCAGTGACACAAATATGGCGATCAATTAGTGACACTGGCGACAGGGGTGAAAGGGTTAACCAGGGGGTTAAAACCTTTATTGGGTAGTATATATGGGGGTACCTGACACTATAAAAACCTGATGGTGAAACTAACTGGCTAACTAGCGTCACCAGTGACACAAATATGGCGATCAATTAGTGACACTGGCGACAGGGGTGAAAGGGTTAACCAGGGGGTTAAAACCTTTATTGGGTAGTATATATGGGGGTACCTGACACTATAAAAACCTGATCGTGAAACTAATCACCTGACTGTCTAACTAGCGTCACCAGTGACACAAATACGGCGATCGATTAGTGACACTGGCGACAGGGGGTGAAAGGGTTAACTGGGGCGATCAAGGGGTTAAACCTTTATTAGGGGGGGTATCAGTGAAAAATCAGTGAAAAATCTGAAAACTGCAATAGGTGATACAATGACAGGGAGTGAAAGAGTTAACTGGGGGGGGGGGGCGATCGGGGGGTGAAAAGTGTACCTATGTATGCTGATGTCAGTTTACTGTTGGTGCAACTCATGGTTAGATGTCTCCTCTCTCTCACTGGAATTGAAAAGACTCCACGAGAAGAGATTACATCACTTCCTCCTGTCTGTGTTTACATTTACACAGGCAGGGGAAGCGATTGTGCCCCCCGCCCACGGGGAGGGTGGGATGTACAGCTATGCCCATTTGCCCACCTGTGCCATTCTGCTGACGTACATCAGCGTGCGGCGGTTGGGAACTGGTTAAACGTTAAAAAAAGTCTTGCAAGCAGCATCTTTGGGGCGCTTTAGGAGCCCCCCTGCCGCCAAAGCGCCTCGGCAGCAGCGATATACGACGCATTTAACCCTTTATTTGGCCACTAGCGGGGGTTAAAAGTGCTAGCGCCCAAAAAGCGCCTCTAAAACAACGGTAAATCGCCGCTAAAGCTAGTGGCCGCTCTGTCAGTGTGAAAGGGCTCTTTGAAACTGACCTTTAGGAACGTAAAGGATGATGGCAGCTGTCGAGGGGAATATAGCTATTCCTGTCAGAAGCCTTATGCCGCGTACACACGGTCGGACTTTTCACCTGCAAAAGTCCGACGGACGCCGCCGTGGTCGACCACGCCCCCTAAAACATCACAGTCCCAGCATGCCCAGGGACTGTGACATCATATGGGGGCGGGGTCTCCGCCTATATAAGTCACAACGCAGCCCTCAGAGACCAGTCCAGCCGGAGAGAGCGTCGTGTCAACATCTGGGGGAAGAGAAGAGAACACAAGAAGCCAAGAAGCCAAGAAGTCCGGACCTCTGCTGGCAATAGAGCTACCTGAAGACAGCGGAGGGGCCGGCCGAAGACCTGGGACACCGGGAGAAGAGGCCGGAGAGCGGAGAAGAATCAACCGGACGCCGGGAGAAGATGAACCAGAGGGACCCCCGAAGACGGAAGAAGACCCCCCCCCGGAGCTGTTTAATAAATTATTTTAAAAACCTGTGTTGTGTTTTATTATTGACACTTTTTACCTAGGTGAATGGGTAGGGGTACCATGTACCCCATACTCATTCACATAGGGTGGGGGGGCCGGGATCTGGGGGCCCTCTTATTATAGGGGGCTCCCGGATTCCGATAAGCCCCCCGCCCGCAGACCCCGACAACCAACGGCCAGGGTTGTCGGGAAGAGGCCCTTGTCCTCATCAACATGGGGACAAGGTGCTTTGTGGTGGGGGGCACCGCAAGGCGCCCCCTCCCCCAAAGCACCCCCCCATGTTGAGGGCATGCGGCCTGGTACGGTTCAGGAGGGGGGGGCGCTCGTTCGTCCCCACCCCCTTTCCTGACCGGCCGGGCTGCGTGCTCGGATCGGGGTCTGGTATGGATTTTGGGGGGACCCCCACGCCGGTTTTTCGGCGTAGGGGGTTCCCCTTAAAGTTCCATACCAGACCTAAGGGCCTGCGACGGGGCTCGCAAGGTTTCAATCTCGCCAAAAAAAGCGGCGAGATTGAATTCCTTTTCTAGTCCCGTCGTACCCAAGTCACGTTCAAAATGAACGGACTTGTCCGTGTGTGGGAAAGTCCGTTCATTCTGAAAGTCCGGCAGAAGTCCGTCGGGAAGACCGGATTCCGGAAAGTCCGACCGTGTGTAGGCAAGTCCGGCCGTTCAGAAAGTCCGGCGGTAGTCCGCCGGAAGTCTGGCGGCAAGTACGTCGGACCTAGCTTTCTAGAAAGTCCGACCGTGTGTATGCGGCATTAGAGAAAGGTTTGGTTAATATTTCTTCATTATGAACACATAAATGCAAATCTAGGAAAATAATTTCTGTCTTACTGTAAGAGAAGGTAAAGTTTATGTTTTGATCAATGTCATTCAAGAAGGCAATAAAATTGTACAAGGAGGATTCACTACCCCTCCATAATAGTAAAATGTCATCGATGTATCTTTTATAAAAAGTAAATTGTCCCATTGTTGGCCATATATTGTTTCTAATTCCCAACTGGACAAACAAATTACCAAGCTAGGGGCAAATTTGGCCCCCATGGCAACTCCTTTACGTTTCAAGTAAAAGGCACCGTTGAACCATCAATAGTTATGTAACATAGAGAATTCCAGTACTGTAAGCAGGAAATCCCTTTGTTTTGGGTGATAAAACTATTCATTAAATAATGTGAACTGCTTTCATTCCATTAATGTGGTTAATGTTAGAATACAATAAAGCCACATCTAGCAATGTTTCATCATCGACATGGATATTACTCAATTCAGTCAGAACAATATATTCTCCTACCCGGGAAGTTAGAGACCCTATTCCACAAATGATTGGTCTACCCGGTGGATCAATGGGGTTTTTGTGTATCTTCGGTAAAAAATATATGATGTGAATTTTTGGTGCCACCGGTATCAAATAATCCCTTTCTTTTTTATTCAGGATCCCCTCTTCGTAACCTGTTTTTATTAGTGTTTTTAATTCTCTGTTATACTTAGCGGTGGGATCTCTATACAATGGAGAATAAGTGGTGGTGTCATTCAGGATCTCTTGCATTTTGTTCACATAAGTCCTACCCACATGTCTAATAGTGACAAGCCACACCCACATTTACAATAGTGACAAGCCCCGCCCATATTTCCAACAGTGACAAGCGCCGCCTACATTTCCAACAGTGACAAGCCCCATCCATATTTTCAATAGTGACAAGTCCCACCCACATTTACGCTTATTCATGTTCTTTGTGCGTAGAGCCAGCAATCAAACCTAAAAAATATGTAATGCATGTTAATAAGTATAAATAATTAAAGTAAACCTAATCATTAAAATCTCATATGAACAAATGTTCAGTAATTCTAAATATTTAACTTCCCGATGTTCCTGCAATGGAGGTCCTTGTTTGGCATCCTCTTCTTATTTAATTTTGTTCCTGCGTTCATCATAAGTTGGGCCCCCGCAGCTGAGAAAAAGTGCGTTGCTCTGCGCCACAAGAAAAGTTGGGTGTGATTTTCATTGCGGTGAATACTGGCTGTGGCTTAAAGGGAGAGTGCCGGGGTTCAGTAGTAAGTGACACAAAGGTTCAGGAATAATTTCAACAAGTTCCCAGAAGCTCAACAGTAATTCCACAAACTGTCACCTGTTTGTTGTTTTCTCAATCACAGTGAAGTCCCTTATTTTTGAGATTGGTAGTGGCAACCAAGCGAGTCATCTTCCTCCAGATGGTGGGCAGGGCTAGCAGGACTGTGATTGGCTTTAGCAGTGGCCAATGACAGTCCTCCTCCTCTTGGAAACAGGGACAGCCCCCCCACCCCTTAGCAGAACTACACCCAATCTCTTCCCCATCACAAAAGCTGACGATCGCAGCTACAGCAAAGTTAGAGAACCAAACAATGTTTCCCATCTTTTACAATGTGTGGGGGGCGATCAGGGGGTGACCAGGGGGCCTCCCCTCAGTGTAGGTACGGCGTGGGGCACTCTGAAATTGGAATGCATTAGTGTCTCACTGACACTTCCCTGCGCTGCTCTGCTGATGGAGAGGGAGTCGAGTGCCGGCAAAAGAGACTCTGTGTGCCGCTTGCGGCACCAGTGCTAGGGGTTGCCTACTTCTGTTTTAGAATGATTCATTTTTGGAATTCATTTAGTGTATTCAGATTTGTTTTGTATTTTCTGATCTGTTTCGTATATTTGTTTTTTTTTTTAAATTGATTTACATTTCAGAAGTTGTTTCAGAAGATTGGCTATGCTCGTTTTGACATGATAATTTGTTATTTCGCGCGATTACTAATGCACTCTGGCTTGGATGAAGGTGGATCCATCAGAATCATAACGTAACGAATTGAATGAAATTAATTTCGGATTCATTCGCTCTGATTCAAAGATTCTGAAGAATACACCTACATCCAACCCAAACACAATAAGGGCCCTTTCACACTGATCCGTTTTTGATCCGTTTTTCAGTATAAAAAAGCAGAAGGAAAATGCGTTAAAAATGCACCCCTTTAAATCCTATTGAACTCCTAACATTGGTCCTTTGCATATCAGTTGTGTTTTTAAAAGTCCTGCTTGCTGCAGTTTTGGTGCATGTTTTGTGAGGTAAAGAAAAAAAAGCACCAAAAACACACCTCTCCATTGAAATGAATAGAAACCACAGCAAAAACACATCAAAAATGCAACACACCTATGTTTTGTGCTTTAAATCATGCAACAATCGCGGGAAAACCACACCGTGTTTTGGTGCCTTTAAATATGAATGGCACACAAACATATGTCATGCGTTTTGCCAGCATTACAGTGTGATTTGGAATTACGGAAAAAGTTGCAGCAATTTCACCCCCCCCCCCAGAATTCCATCTGGTTCAGTTCTTCAGCTTTTGAGAAAGAGAGGGGAGTGGGTCTCTCCAGTGGGATGCATGATTTGGCGGCATTAGGAAGGCGTCGGAGGACCGATTATTTTGTATGTTATAACAGGGATATCTGAAACGTGAAGAAGAAAAAAGGAAGGATCCTCTAAGAGAACATAATCCGTAAATTTATGTGAGATTCTTCATACTTCCTTCCAAAAATGTGACAGCTTCGAGCAGGACCAAAATATATGTAATATAGTCCCCCGTTCCTCCTGGCATCTTCAGCAGTGATCAGAAACTGAGGGAATGTATTTGTTAAAGAACAGATGGTGTCCGAAACCATCTTGTGAGAATTTTTAAATTAGCTTCTTGTAGTCGTGTACTAATTGAAGATTTTAATTTAAAATGGCTGATGTTCCTATTTTGCTCTGTGGAAAAGGATCTACACGAATTGGTGGTTTGTATTAGTCTGTTGGTAATATCAATAGAGAATACATAGAGAGTGTTGAAGGGGCCCAGTGTCAGAGCAGAGATTCTCGAATGGTGTTAATGAGCGGCGGTAAAGGCAGGGTGGAGGGAGAGATACCAGAAAATGTCGAAGTTGAAGGGCCTTCCAGTGATCTAGGCCATAGGTTCCTGGGGAGAACATCAGAGTAGAAAGGGTCAGCCAATGTTTGGAGTGAAGAAAGTGTGATGCTTGAAAGCACTGTGCCTCCAGGGCAGAGCGAAAGTGGCCATCCAGAAGTCCCAAAGCAAAACATGGGTTTCCTAGGTAAGGAAACAGTAGGGAATTCGGTGAGGATGGGGGGTGTCAGAGCATATGCAGGACCACTTGTATAATGTGTAGTGGATGTGCTTTGATTGAAGGGGGTAAGACCGTGTAACACCAAGGTGCTCTTTTAAGCAAAATGGAGATTTGAGCCTATTTAATCAGTGGCCACATTTTAAGGTCGGTTTGTCACCACCCATCAATAAGTCTCCCTAAGTGGGCAGCTTGATAATAATCTGGATAGCCTGTAGAGTTAGACCTCTATATTGTTTAAGCAGTGTTAGCCAGGCATCTAGGTAATCTTGGTGTCTTGTTGGTCTATATGGTGAAGAGGGTATTAATCTTTTTAAAAAAAGTGGATAGAATATGATTCGGAAGGGCTTGCAAATTTGTTTTGGCAGAATGGCCATTTTAATAATGTTACAGAGTCCAAACCAAGAAACGAGACCGGACTGCCTCTCTTATTTCCTGTTCCTGACGCCAACATGGCAGCATACATATGATATAGCTCCGCCCCCACAGGACCTGTCCAAATCTATAAAAGTCTGACTAAGAGCAACCTCCCCCATTCTCATTTTTGTCCTCAAGATATACACCCGCAAGACTGTGATGTTGCGATAAGTCCCTACCTGCTGACTGTGTCGGTGTCCTTCTGGATTCAGCCTCTCCCAGGCGCAGTCCCACATCTTAGGTTGCTAAATGCACCAACAAGGTGGGAGCCCCTTCTGGTGGTCTTTTGGGGCTGAGGAGTTCTCTAACTAGAGACGTCAAGCGTTCATGTGGTGCACCTGAGCTGGCGTTTGGTTGCTGGAGTCCATGATGCATGTGTTTCTCTGCACACCTGTGCTGAATCCTGATGCTGGTGTCAGTGTTGCATTTTCTTTTCTCCTACAGGTATGTGCTAGTCCATTTTTGTTTTCCACTCTTCCCTCTAAATTCATTAGGCTTAAAATTAGATTGAAGATCTCCCTCTGCTTGTTGTTCTGTGCTGCATACACACCACAAGATTGGTTCTGTCCTTGTCAGTTTGCCACTCAAATTCAACCAATGACCCCCATGGACTATTATTGGTGAAATATGTTTCATGATCACAAAACAAAGACACTGCTGAGATTTTAGTTCACAATTCTCAACTCATACTGCACACATTCCATTAGATGGGGTCAGAATTTTCTTTCACATCTGAAAAGATAACATCACACCGTACAATTTTCACATGATAATAATCTCAGAATGGTGGCTGGTACTTGTAATTTCTTTTTTTTTTATTTGTCTGCAGTTATTCTCCTTTCATCTGTGGCTTTTGCTATGACGAGTGTGTGTGCACAGTCTGGTCCAGGTTTTGTGGCTGTTTCTGGTCTCGGAGCCAGCTATGGTGTCCATGCATGCACTGTGCCGAGGGCCTCATGTGGTAGGCATCTTTGCTATGGCATGTCCAGGCTCACACATGCGTGAGGTAGTTTTTGCACTGGAAACATCTTGTGTTTTCCCTTGATTATGCTGCAAGTGAATGGGGGAGGGGAGGAAGGTGATTCAGGCACATGTATATGATCTGTTTGCTTTTTTTCTCTGAGCCCGGGTTCACACCTATGCGAATTAGAGGTGCGTTTCCGCACCTCTAATTCGCATAGCAGGAGAATGTGACTGGCTCCCTATGGAGCCGGTTCACATATCTCCGGGGCGGCTGCGGTGCGCACTGCACAAAAACGCTGTGCGTCTTTGGCTGCGTTTCAGGGCCGAATTCAGGCATAGAATCGGCCCTGATTCGTCCCTGAAACGGTGAACAGGGACGCACAGCGCTCCTGTGCGGTGCGCAGCGTATTATGGTGTGAACCCGGGCTCAGTCTTTTTTCTTACTGCGCAGTGCTGACATCCTTGCTTCAAAAGGAACTTTCTGCCACATAGCCAAGACCTCCGTGTGCTCAGGTGGGACCATCAGCCTGGTAATTAAGAAGAGCAAAAAGAGTGCCTTTCCATGAGCATGCCCTTCGTCTTCTGATGCAACTCTCTCTCTTGCTAAAAGTCAAGCTAAAAGAGCGTTGCCATGTCATGACAAGTCCAGTGTGGACAGCTGCTCATCCATCCCCGCAGGTCTCACCCAAGAGGCACAGAAAGTTACCAGTAAGTGTCAGCATTCCTCCTCCCCTGAGTGCTAATAGAGACAAAACGGTAAGAAGTGCTGTGCCTGCGGTGCAGCCTTATTACCATACTAACATGTCTGTGGATATTGCCGCTGAAACCTTTCTAAGGACAAAGGATGCTGTAAGCCAGAAAGTCATGGCCGTTCATGGGCAAGTAGCTATTGAGTCTCTGAGTTTTCCAGCCACTTATGTCAGACTCGGCGCAGCCCTGCAGATAGGTTCAGGGCATCACAATCAGCCCTTCTAACCAAGGAGGCCCCGAGTCCATTACAGCCAACTTTGTTCCCAGCTCTGAGGGCACCTTTATCCAAGCCATTCAGCCCTGCCTTATACCTGGCTACACCAGAGGTAGAAACGGATTGGTAGTCCTCTTTGAAGGGGCTAAGCAGATTTTGTGTGTCTCTTGGGTCCAGTCATTCATTAGGGTGGTAAAGCAGGCCCGGAATGGCGGGGATCGACAGGCACATCAGGGATCGACAGGCACATCAGGATTGACGGGCACATCGGACAGGCTGCGGCAGGCATCTGGCAGCGTCTCCTGTGTTCTCTTCCCTTCTGAGATCACGGCGGCTTCTCCTCCCCTCCTCCTAGGTGTCCACCCTATTTTAAAGCCTATGGCTCTAATCCAGTGAAAACACCCCCCGCCGCTGTAATTTATGCGCCATGAATGAATCTATCCATTAACCATATAGGAGGGTGGAGTGGATAGTAGTACTTTGTGGCAAGCGCAATAGAGTTGAGACCCAGAGTGGAGGTCTCCCTCACCCATGAATCGCTAAAAGAGCAGATTTTTTAGTGCTCTTGGTGAGCTTAAGTGCTCAGCGGATTTTGTGGATGAAGTAGTATTTAGACATGTGCAGGAGGAAAAAATTAGTTTAGTTTCGTTTCTATTCGTTATTTACATAAATTAGTTTAGTTAAATTTGTTTAGTTTGTTTAATTCGTTTTCTAAATTCGTTTTGTTTATTTGTTTTCTAATCGATTCGAGTTTTCCAATTTCCAAAGAGAATAAAAATAAAGAAAATAAATAAAGAAATATAAGAATATAATTTTCTCTATTCCTTTTTTTTCCTAATTTATTTTATTTTCTTTGGATATTGGAAAACTATTTGAATTCAAAAACATTTCGAAAATGATTTGAATTCAAATTTCATCCAATTTTTTTTTTCGTTATTTCAGATTAGTTTAAATTTGGTACTATTCTAATTCAGAAATTCGGATACATCCGAAGTTCCGAAAAACGAAAATTAGTAGCATTTGTTGTTATTAACAGGCAGTGCTTCATTCAGTGACAATAAAGTGGGCTTTAAAGCCCAGTCCTTGGTCAACAAACATGTCCTCAGGCAGAGTGGTCGTAAGTGCCTGTATGATGACAAGTTTTTCCCTCTGACTAAAAATGTTGACTAGTCCAAGAGACTCACCGCCACTCAACCCTGGATATCCTCAGTGTCATGGACACACTACTTCCAGAACTGCAACAGGGCTCAGGTGCATACCCGCCAACAGGTCCCCAGTAACGAACAGGCGTGCGCCAATGCGCGTGCGCCGATCGTGGAGATCATGCGCGCGCGCACAGTAAGGTGGCTCTGGCGCCCAGTGGCCTTTAAGAGGGGCTTCCACCATTCAGCTCTTGCTGTTTGATCTGCAGCTTCAACTGTTTCCTGTTCCTGTAATCTGCATCTGATCACCTTCTGACCTGGCTCTCTGACTACGCTGCTGTCTCCAATCCTGAACCTTGGCTCTCCATTGACCCTGATCCTGTTTGCTTGCCTGCCTGATCTCCTGCTACCAAAACCAGCCTGAACTTGACCATTCCTTGCCTGCCAAATCTGTTGATCTGATCCGCTGTGTATGACCCGGCTTGTCTGACCTTGCTTCTGCCTGCTGTGCACACTCATGTGCGTTTGCTGCTTCTTGGCGCACCTGCATCCAGCTCACCTGCATTCAGCTGACCTGCATCCGGCTTACCTGCACCCTGCTGACCTGCATCCGGCTTACCTGCAGCCTGCTGACCTGCATCCAGCTCACCTGCATCCAGCTGACCTGCATCCGGCTTACCTGAACCCTGCTGACCTGCATCCAGCTTACCTGCAGCCTGCTGACCTGCATCCAGCTCACCTGCATCCAGCTCACCTGCATCCAGCTTACCTGCACCCGGCACTCCAGCCAGTTCCAGTGCCTCCCAGCGGACGTCATCTTCGTTTCCAGAGAATCCACCAGGCACTCATACCCCGCTGTGCTCCTACGGTCACTGTCCTCAACTCCAGTGATCTGGGAACCAGGGCTGTACGAGAGGTCTCCCTCTGCACGTCAGGCTCACATACGAGGTACGTGTCAGTATCAAACAGCCATGCCTGAGCCTGCAAGAGGAACCTCCGCTACTAATGAAATCTGCCAATTGCTCTCTGCCCTCACTCAAGAGGTGAAATCCCTCCAGGACAGCTATGAACACCTTGAGAGACAAGTGCAGTCCCGGACGAGTATTACAAACCTTCCTTTCAGCGGGTTGTCGTCAGAGGCTTCCCCCACACTCCCTGTAATGATGTCATCTCCAGAACCTAGGGTCCCAATTCCGGAGAAGTTTTCTGGGGATCGAAGCAAGTTTTGGACTTTCCGTAATGCATGCGAGCTGTACTTTTCCTTACTACCCTTAACTTTTTCACGGGAAAGCACCAAGGTGGGGTTTGTTGTCTCACTTCTGCTGGGAGATCCACAAGCCTGGGCTCATCACCTGCTGGAAGAACACCATGTTTCTCTGGACTCTTTGTCATCCTTCTTTGACACAATGTCACTTCTTTATGATGACCCCCCAATGAACTTCCACTGCCGAGGCTGCTCTTAGTACACTCCTGCAAGGCCGCAGAGTGGTAGAGGACTATATAACAGACTTTAGGCGCTGGAGCGCAGATACCCACTGGAATCATGCAGCTTTACGGCACCAGTTTCGCCTAGGCTTGTCAGAAGAATTAAAAGATGAACTGGCTCGGGTCGGTGTACCAAATTCTCTGGAATCGTTGATTACCCTAACTATTCAGATAGACTGTCGTCTTCAGGAACGCAAGATGGACAGGGTGACTCAGCAGACCCAACTAACTTGGTTGATACCCCAAGTGTCGACAACCTCTCGTCCTGTTCCTCTCAGACCGGTCCCAGTTAATCCTGCACCAACCAAACTAACACCGGACTTTCATAAATCTGGGCAGGTTGGACTAATGAGAACTGCATTATCCGCTGAAGAGCGTCTACGTCGGCAACAGCTCAACCTTTGCTTGTACTGCGGGGGAACTGGCCACTATGTACATTCATGTCCTGCCAAGTATCGTAGATCTTCACCCATCCCATCACACAGTCACCCAGCTCCCTCTACTCACCTGGTGATTCCCATCTCCCTTCAGTTCTCCGGAAAGACTGTGTCTGTTACTGCAATAATAGACTCTGGTGCATGCAGTTGTTTTATTCATTTGAACTTTGCCAATCAACAACGCATTCCACTCCAACACAGGGCTCAAGGACTTTCCGTTTTCTTGGCGGATGGATCCCGAATTAAATCTGGCCAGGTGACTCAAGAGACTCTTCCACTGCCTGTAGTTACTGCCTCAAACCACAAGGAGCTGCTTAAGTTTGATGCAATTGCTTCCCCTTTGTTCCCGGTCATCTTGGGTCTACCGTGGCTTCAGGCCCACAACCCGCAGATTGATTGGGGCTCCGGAGAAATCAAGTTTCAGTCTCTCTACTGCCAAGGACACTGTCTGCCCTTACCTCCCTTTGCTGGGTCTGGAAGCTGACTCAGAATTACGCTCAGCGGTACCCGCACAGTACCACGAGTTCTTGGACGTTTTTAGTAAACGAGGGGCAGAGACACTTCCTCCTCATCGTTCCTACGATTGCCCAATTGAGTTACTGCCCGGAGCTGAAATCCCCTTCGGGCAGATTTTCCCCCTGTCTGAGCGGGAGTTGGAAGTGTTAAAGGAATATGTTAATGAAAACCTTAAGAGGGGGTTCATCCGGCCATCCACCTCTCCGGCTGGGGCAGGGATCTTTTTTGTGGAGAAGAAGGATCACTCATTGCGTCCTTGTGTGGACTACCGGGAGCTGAACAAGGTCAAGGTCAAGAATCGGTATCCCTTACCCCTGGTTCCTGAGCTTTTTCAGAGGCTGAGAACTACTGTTGTGTTCACCAAACTCGATCTTCGCCTACAATTTGGTTCGCATTCGTGCAGGGGACGAGTGGAAGACGGCCTTCCGTACCAGGTTTGGCCACTATGAATACCTAGTGATGCCCTTCAGCCTGTGTAATGCCCTTGCTACCTTCCAGCACCTGATAAATGATATCTTCAGAGACTATCTGGACATCTTCGTCATAGCCTACTTAGGCGATATCCTGATCTTTTCCTCATCCTTGGATCAGCATCGGAAACACGTCAAGATGGTACTCTGCCGACTCCGTCAGCATGGGCTATATGCCAAACCAGAAAAATGCGAGTTAGAGCGGCAGAGTATCCAATTCCTGGGCCTGGTAATTTCCACAGAGGGGTTCAAGATGGACCCACAGAAGGTTACAGCTGTCCTGGACTGGCCTGCACCCTCGGATAAGAACGGGGTGCATGTTTTGTTGGCTTCGCCAATTTTTACAGAAGGTTTATCAAGGGATTTTCTGCAATTATCTCCCCGATCACCCAGCTAACAAGACAAAACATCCGATTCCAGTGGAATCCCCAGTCTCAAGCCGCCTTTTCTACCCTAAAGGGACTTTTTACCTCTGCCCCCATCTTGAGCCACCCGGATCCTTCTCTTCCTTACCTACTCGAGGTTGATGCCTCAGAAACAGCTGTGGGGGCAGTTATTTCTCAGCGTCAAGGACTCAAGGACCTCATGCACCCCATAGCTTTCTTCTCCCGGAAGCTTTCGCCTGCCCAGAAGAATTACGATGTAGGTGACCGTGAACTTCTGGCCATTAAGGCCGCGCTCGAAGAATGGCGATATCTGCTAGAGGGAGCTGCACATCCCATGCTTATCTACACAGATCATAAAAATCTGGAATATTTACGAACTGCCAAACGTTTGAAGCCGCGCCAAGCACGATGGGCGTTATTCTTTTCCAGATTTTCATTTCACATCACCTACCGACCAGGATCAAAGAACATCAAGCCTGACGCTCTCTCTCTGATGCACGATGACCCCAAGGGAACTTCAGTCCCTGACACCATTTTATCTGAGGGCAACTTTCTGCTTTTCCAGACAGACCTGATGTCCGGTCTAAAACAAGCCTCAGAGGGGGTGTCCGGTCCTCCAGGATCAACCTTGATACCCAGGGATGGGATGCTTTGGAAGGACAGCAAAATTTTTGTGCCAGAAAGTTGCCGGACAGAAGTTCTGAGCCTGTGTCACGACCATCCACTGGCCGGACATTTTGGGGTTCACAAGACTCGTGAACTAATCCAGCGCATGTTTTGGTGGCCGAAGCTTGAAGAAGATTGCAAGGACTATGTCAAATCATGTGTCACCTGTACCTAAAGCAAGTCTGCCAGGACCAAGTCCTGGGGTCTCCTCAGACCACTACCAATTCCTGACAGACCCTGGAGCATGATTGCCATGGACTTTGTAGTGGAACTACCCCCTTCTGAAGGACATACAGCTATCTTTGTAGTGGTTGACCGTTTGTCTAAGATGGCCCACTTCATACCCCTAAAGAGTACTCCGTCTGCTTTGGAAACTGCCCGGGTGTTTGTCAGGGAGATCGTAAGGCTGCACGGGGTACCAACCAACATTGTATCTGACAGGGGAGTCCAGTTCACCTCCCGCTTCTGGAGGTCACTATGCCAAATCCTGAAAATCGAGCTTTCCATGTCATCTGCTTTCCACCCCCAGACTAACGGACAAACTGAGAGGACGAACCAAACCCTGGAACAGTACATCCGTTGCTTTACCTCGTTTGTCCAGGATGATTGGGTAGCACTTTTGCCTCTAGCGGAATTCGCTTTCAACAATGCCAGCCATTCAGCCACAGGTCAGTCACCATTCTTTGCAAACTATGGGTTCCATCCTGTCTTCCTGCCTAACATTATCCCGGAATCTCCAGTTCCAGCAGTACAAAGCACTGTCGAATTCCTGGGTCGCAACAACAAGTTGTTGCAAGAAGCAATGGCCAAAGCGCAGCCAACCAACAAGAGGCTTTATGACAGGAAGAGAAGAGGTGAATTACGTCTCCAACCAGGTCATCAGGTGTGGTTATCTATCACCAACCTCAAGATGGCTTGCCCTTCAAAAAAGCTGTCACCCAAATTCATTGGCCCTTTTCCAGTTAAAAGGAAATTGAATGAGGTCTCCTATGAGCTTACCTTGCCTGAGTCGCTCAAAGTGCACCCAGTGTTTCACGTGTCTCTGCTTAAACCCACAGTACCTGACCCTTTCCCGGACAGAGGATCGGGGCCACCCGAACCTGTTATTATTAATAAGGACGAAGAGTATGAAGTGGAGGCTGTCGCAGACTGCAGGAGGAGAGGTAACCAACTTCAATTTTTAATCAAGTGGAAGGGTTATGGACCAGAGGAGAACTCATGGGAACCTAAGTAAAATGTGCATGCCCCTGCTGATGGGTATGTCAGGGGACCCTCACTTGATCCCATCTGGAAGGTTCACTAACCAGGACCATTGTAAACACTGATGCCAGTACTTGGTTTACAATGAATGGGTCTTTAATCGGAAGGTGTTGCTCATATCACTCAAGTATGTGGCCACCCTCAGCTGAGTCTGTTTGCATCACTATCCATTCACAAGGTGCCTCTCTTCCTACTTTCACCCTTTGGTAGAGGAAGTGGATGCCCTCACTCACCCAAGAAATAGTGACCTAGCAGATGCCTTTCTTCTAGTGCCTTTGGTCATGAAGTTCCAGGGGAGACTTGTCTGAGGGTCTCACTGTGATAGCAAGCATGCCGATTGGATCACAGGCCTTGGGTTTACCCCATCCATGCATTCTAGTCAGGACCAGACACTTCAGGTATCAGTGTTTTTCACAACACCTGTCCCACAACGGACTGTAAATTGAGGGGGAAGGATTGGGGGGCCACCTTCTAGAAGTTGTTCAATCCTGTCAAGGTTCCAGAATGGACGTCAACAAATGCTATTTACTTTTAAGTCTGGAATAGGTTCACAGACTGAGCAGAATTTTGATCCTCGCAACCCGGAGCTTGTAGAGTTACTATCATTTCTTCACATAGATCTGGATTTGTTGCTCAGCCTAGTTCTGTAAGGACTCACCATTTCAGCTATTTCAGCTTTCACCAGGAAAAATGGGCATGTGAGGGGAATGCTTCACAAGGTCAGCCCTGAGACTTTGCCCTGAGGTGGAATAATGTTCCCCAGTAGGTTTTATTCTGGTCCCGGATTTCCTTGCCTTTCCTTGTTTGCATCATCTGAGAGCAGTCCTCAGTGGGACATCACTTGAGAGGCAGTGTCCCTCGATAACTTCAGGAAATAGCTTCAAGGGGCAGAGGATCGGCTCTGCAAGCACTTGGAGCTACAGAATCCTACATCTTATTCCTTATGGACAAGTTGGGTCCTATGCCCCTCAAGCACCTTTGTTCCCAAGGTGGCTTCTGTTTTCATCTTACAAACAAAGTGGCGGTTCCATCCCTTCTGGTAGAGATAGTACCTAACCTACACTGTATGTACCAAGGATCTAAATGCCTACCTCTAAGCAGCTACCTAGGTAAAATCCTCCGGAAGGCTGTTTGTGTTTCCATCAAGCAAATTCGGAGGAGGAACCTACAGCAAAACCGTGTCATCTTGGAGAGTCAAGGTCATCCAGAAAATATACAGTGTGGCCAGGCAAGAGCCTCCAGAAATGATACAGGCTCATTCAGCTAGGTCCATTTTTAGATCTCTAAATCCGGGCATTTGTCTATGGCAGGCATGTCTAAAGTCCGGCACGTGGGCCAATTGCAGCCCGTGGTCCGGTTTCACACGGCCCCACTGGTAATTTGTAAATATATATCTTTTGTGGCCCCCAACGAATCCCAGAGTGCCGCACAGTGCTCGGGGATTTGTTAGGGGCCACAAAAGATATATACTGTATTTAACATTCCTCGGAGGGGACAGGGAGGGGGCGGGACGAGTGTCGTCAGATTACATACAGGAGATTCTTTTTTGATTTTTTAGTTATATGTCAAATATTTAGCACAAATGTTATTTGTTCACTCCTAGCGCTGCTACATTCTTTTTAAACCTTTGGAAGCCACATGCACACTCTGAACTGCCATAATGAATCTGGCATTCCTACATCTAACTTCTTTGACCAATTTACATTAAGCACCTAGATCTTCATAATTGCTGCTTCACTGTTTGTAGGTGTCCACGAGGTTTGCACAGCTCTAGTGGTTTTCAGGACAGCACAAGTAAACATTGATTAAATATCAGTTTAAATTGAAATAAAATTGACCAAAACCCATCAGTTGCGGTTTGAACACTTCTTGCAAGGTGAGTAGCATTGCACCCTGACATTCTGTATGAAAACATGGGGGACTTCTGTAAATGACCTGAATCGCACAATAAAGTATCTTTGGAAAATGTAGGAAAGAGATTGTGAGAATCTGACTTTATCCCTTTCATGACTAAGCCTATTTTTGAAATTTGGTGTTTACAAGTTAAAATCTGTATTTTTTGCTAGAAAATTACTTAGAACCCCCAAACATTATATATATTTTTTTAGCAGAGAATCTATAGAATAAAATGGCGACTGTTGCAATATTTTTTATCACACGGTATTTGTGCAGCGGTGTTTTAAACGCAAATTTTTGGAAAAGTGACACTTTCATGAATTTTAAAAAATCCAAACAGTAAAGTTACCCCAATTTTTTTGTATAATGTGAAAGATGATGTTACGCCGAGTAAATAGATACCAAACATGTCACCCTTTATAATTGCACGCACTCGTGGAATGGCGACGAACTACGGTACCTATGAATTTCCATAGGCGACGCTTTAAAATTTTTTTACGGTTACCAGGTTTAAGCTGCAGAGGAGGCCTAGGGCTAGAATTATTGCTCTCGCTCTGACGATCGCGGCGATACCTCACATGTGTGGTTTGAACACCGTTTACATATGCGGGCGCGACTTCCATATGCGTTTTCTTCGCTGCGCGAGCTCGCGGGGACAGGGGCACTTTAAAAATTTTTTTTTTTTTTTATTTATTTTATTTATTTTTGTACTTTATAAATTGTGTTTTAAAAAATTTTTCTTTTTTTTTACTTTTATTGCTGTCACAAGCAATGTAAACATCCCTTGTGACAGTAATAGGTGGTGACAGGTACTCTTTATGGAGGGATCAGGGGGTCTAAAAGACCCCCCATCCCTCCTTTACACTTCAAAGTATTCAGATTGCCGAAAACGGCGATTCTGAATACTGTGTACTTTTTTAAATTCGGCGCCATTGGCAGCCGAGTAAACGGGAAGTGACGTCATGACGTCGCTTCCGCGTTTACAAGGAGAAGGCTGGAACGAAGCCACTCACAGCTTCGTTCCAGCCCGCCCCCAGCCGCCCAAGGCAGCCGAATGGACACCGGGCCTCCCGATCGTACGGGAGGCCCGGTAACAGCGTCGGGAGGCGGCGGGAGGGGGGGGATGTCCCCTCCCGCTCCTCCGGTATAACAGCCGAGCAACTTTTAACCGCATCGGTTGTTATACACGGGTAGCCGATCACCCGCTGTAAACAACGGTACCGGAATGATGCCTGCAGCTGCGGGCATCATCCCGGTATAACCCCGGAAAGCCGAGTACGCATATCTGCCTACGGTCGGCGGGAAGGGGTTATATTTTAAAGCAAAAACATATTTGTAAAATACAAAATTTGTACTAAAATGATATCAAAACAGGTTTGTAGGGGCAATTATCTAGCTGGCCAAAAAAAGAGTACTTTGTCGAATAGTAACAGTTTAGAAATTTAAAGTTGTTAGTCATGGTGTTCCAATATTTTGATACTGAAAAGCAGACATGTTTACCATGTGTCACTGTTTATTTAGCATATGTTGCTGTCATTACTATAAAATTTTATAATTTTTTTAGTGCTGTGCTGAAGTGGACTCTCTCTCGTAACTTAATGGGTGAATTCCTTTGCTAAATGAAGAACATACGCAGTGTTTAAAAAAAAACAGCAAGCTATTTCTGGAACAGCTGAGCAGTCAACATTCAAAGTATGATACAGCCAACACACCGTGTCTGCAGTTTGAATACAGAATCTATCTTCCTTCCATGAGAACAGGCCATGCAGTACAGAACCTCGCCTTGCTGGATGTATTGCTGTCAGGTTAAGCAGTGAGTGCCGTATGGACTTTGAGCAATATATATAATCTAAAATTCATATTCAGTTCGCATTTAAATGTCGTCTTGTGTTATTTTAATTATTTCTGCATAGTTAAATAGAATTTCTGCTTGACAAGCTACGTGCTCATACACACCGATTCTTCAAATACGAATGCATGTTTATTAAGGACATTTATTATGCTAAAGTTCCATGGGCTACATGTTCTGGAGATTATGTGATGCTAGTTTTTGTAAATGGTGCATGTAAGAGCCGTCTGAGATGGAGCAGGTGGAAGAAATAATCCTTGAGGTAGAACAGAAATGTTTTCCTGTGGCCAAATCTGCCCTAGCAGCAGAAAGTAGCTATTTTCAAATAATGTTTTATGGTGGATTCAAAGAGAGCTCTATGCGCCAAATCCACCTGTATGGTGTAAGTGAGACCTGTTTTCGGATTCTTCTGGACTTTGTAAAAACTGGTAAAATTGAACTGAACCAAGGAAATGTTACAGATCTTCTGGAGACGGCAGATTTCTTAGATCTAAGACAAGCAAAGCAGCTTTGCATTGGATACCTAGTACAAGAATTAGGAGTGACTAACTGCTTGGGTATGATGGCCTACTCTCAGCAATATGGCTGTACTGAGCTTTTTGATTCAGCTTTCCATGTTGCAGTCACTCATCTAGTGGAGCTTATGAAGGATGCTGAAGATGAATTTAATCAACTGGACAAGAATACCCTTGAAGAGTTGCTGCAAACTGATGAACTGTATGTCCCCAATGAAGACCTTGTCTTCGATGCTGTGATGAAGTGGGTCATGGGAGACCCTGTAAGAGAGAAGGATTTTGAAGAATTAGTCAGTCTGGTTAGGCCTGCTTTTCTTAGTCTCACTTTTCTTGATGTTCTAGTAAAGCGCAGTCAGAGATCAAAAGAAGGTGATGTCTACACAAGACTTTTACAGATACTGAACACTAAACCACCCAAAACATGGAGTATTATGAAAGAGATTATGTCTACAAGCAGAATCTATGAGACCTTATATGTGCTCGGTGGCAAACATGAAAAAGAACAGCAAGAACTATATGTCTACCTGCCAAAGACCGCAACATGGAAACCCTGCTCACCCTTACAGCGCAAAAATCTCACACAGTATGCAGTCGCCACAGTAGGTAACACCTTTCTTACAACTTAAATTTAATCACTATTTCTATTTCTATGATGTTATAAAAAATATGATGGTAAAGTCTATGTGAGGTATACATTTATATGAATGTTTTTACTGTTTGTATATAGTTTTTGTTCCATTTTTGCCAGTTCTAAAGCTAAACTGCAGTCAAGCAGCTAGAAACACAGCTAGAATACAAATAAAAAATGCAGTCCCTCTATATTTGTTTGATTTGGGCATTTACCTGGCCAAGGATTTGTAAATTTGTTCAGCCAATCGTGTGATCCAGACACCACTATCAGACAGCGCAGAAAAGTCATTGACCCCCATTGCCAATGGAACAATGAAGTAGCAGCAGGCAGCCACGGATTAACTGATCTATTTGTTCACTCTGCTCTACACCCTCTTCATCATGTTCACTGTCAGCACTTGTGCACCATACAGTCTGGTTGGCCACTCTCTCCTAGTTTGAGTGCTTCTACACATTGAATTACAGGAAACTAAAATCAAGATGGTTTCAGATACAGACTCTTGTTTCACTTAAAATATATTTAAAGCCTAAGTTCAGCCAAAAAAAAAAAAAAAAAATCAAAAATCAACACAAGGGAAATAACTTATAGCCAGCAGGATATGTCCCTTGTGCTGATATCTGATGATCCTCCTCCATTGATGCCCCACCCCCCACTACCATAATCTTCCAGTGCGGCAGGGGTTAATAATACTCTGGGCACTGTCACAGGCTGTCATCAAGAGTACCCGACCGTGCACTCCCTTTCCTCCCAGCTGCTCTGTTCATACTAGCTGTACTGCAGGTTCTATGAATTAAATATGATCTATGAGTAGAGGATGAGCAGATGAAAGGCCTACCCCCTCCAATCATAGATCCTGTTTCAATGGTAATTTTAGTTTATAGTATGCCTGGAGTCTATCTTTAAAGGGTAAGTTCACCTTTGTACTCTTTTTATTTATTTTTTTCTAAATTCCAGCTCCCCTATGCAACAATATAGCATTCATGTACTTTTTTTGCAAAAATATCAAAGCTTTCCATTAAATCTACAGTCACTTACTTTTTTTGCCCTAATCCATGTTTCCAGACATTTCCATTAGTAATGTCTTTCTTCCTGATCAGACTTTAGGTCATGACACAGGAAGGAGTTGACCTCATTAGCACACACCCTGCATCATCCTCCCACCCATTCCCAGTTGCATGTTGCAATCAATCAGTGATCACCCTTCTTGTGTCTTGTTTTTCCTTTGACACACATAGGATAGCTTGATGATTTCAATTGGCTGCACTACATGTGGTTACTGGGACATTTTGGCTTTTTGTGGGTTGTGTGTTTTTTACTTTTTTAAATTGCAGAATTTGCCCCTTGTTTTTCACATGGCAAAATGTGTGTTTGCTTCTGTGTTTGGTGTGCCGTTAACAATTAATGGCACTGAAAGCGCAACTAGTAATTTTAGGTGTATAAACATGGCCATACACTATGCAATCTAATTGTATATTGTGTATTTAGTGAGAAGGGTGATCACTGATTGATTGCATTTCATTTAAAAAACGTGCAGCTGGGAATGGAAGGGTGGATGATGTAGGGTGTGTGCTAATGAGGTCAGCAGGTCAACTCCTTCCTGTGTCATGACCTATAGTCTGTGAGGAAGAAAGACATTAGTAATAGAAATATCTGGAAATGTTTATTACGTTGATTAGGACAAGAAAAGTAAGTGACTGTAGATTTAATGGAAAGCTTTGATATTTTTAAAAGGTACATGAATGCTATATTGATGCATAGTGGAGCTGGAATTTTGAAAAAAAAAGTGTACAAAGATGAACTTATCCTTTAACCACTTGCCGACCGCCTAACGTAGATATACGTCGGCAGAATGGCACGGGCAGGCAGAATCACGTATATATACGTGATCTGCCTCCCGCGGGCGGGGGGTCCGATCGGACCCCCCCCCGGTGCCATCGGCGGTCGGCATCTGACTGGGAGCGTCGGGAGGCGAGGGGGAGACCATCCGATCGTGGCCCCCCCCTCGCGATCGCTCCCAGCCAATAGGAATCCTCCCCTGCCTGTGTGTAGTTTCACACAGGCAGAGGATGTGATGTCATCTCTCCTCGGCTCGGCAGTTTCCGTCCAGCGCCGAGGAGAGAAGACATGTAAGTGCACACAACACACACACACACACAGTAGAACATGCCAGGCATACCTTACACCCCCGATCCCCCCCCGATCGCCCCCCGATCCCCCCCCAATCACCCCCCCCCCCTGTCACAAACTGACATTAGCAGTATTTTTTTTTTTTTTTTTTTTTTCTGATTACTGCATAGTGTCAGTTTGTGACAGTTACAGTGTTAGGGCAGGTAGTATTACCCCCCTTTAGGTCTAGGATACCCCCCTAACCCCCCCTAATAAAGTTTTAACCCCTTGATCACCCCCTGTCACCAGTGTCACTAAGCGATCATTTTTCTGATCGCTGTATTAGTGTCGCTGGTGACGCTAGTTAGGAACGTAAATATTTAGGTTCGCCGTCAGCGTTTTATAGCGACAGGGACCCCCATATACTACCTAATAAATGTTTTAACCCCTTGATTGCCCCCTAGTTAACCCTTTCACCACTGATCACCGTATAACTGTTACGGTGACGCTGGTTAGTTTGTTTATTTTTTATAGTGTCAGGGCACCCGCCGTTTATTACCGAATAAAGGTTTAGCCCCCCGGTCGCCCGGCGGTGATATGCGTCGCCCCAGGCAGCGTCAGATTAGCGCCAGTACCGCTAACACCCACGCACGCAGCATACGCCTCCCTTAGTGGTATAGTATCTGTACGGATCAATATCTGATCCAATCAGATCTATACTAGCGTCCCCAGCAGTTTAGGGTTCCCGAAAACGCAGTGTTAGCGGGATCAGCCCAGATACCCGCTAGCACCTGCGTTTTGCCCCTCTGCCCGGCCCACCCAAGTGCAGTATCGATCGATCACTGTCACTTACAAAACACTAAACGCATAACTGCAGCGTTCGCATAGTCAGGCCTGATCCCTGCGATCGCTAACAGTTTTTTTGGTAGCGTTTTGGTGAACTGGCAAGCACCAGCCCCAGGCAGCGTCAGATTAGCGCCAGTACCGCTAACACCCACGCACGCAGCATACGCCTCCCTTAGTGGTATAGTATCTGATCGGATCAATATCTGATCTGATCAGATCTATACTAGCGTCCCCAGCAGTTTAGGGTTCCCACAAACGCAGTGTTAGCGGGATCAGCCCAGATACCTGCTAGCACCTGCGTTTTGCCCCTCCACCCGGCCCAGCCCAGCCCACCCAAGTGCAGTATCGATCGATCACTGACACTTACAAAACACTAAACGCATAACTGCAGCGTTCGCAGAGTCAGGCCTGATCCTTGCGATCGCTAACAGTTTTTTTGGTAGCGTTTTGGTGAACTGGCAAGCCCCAGCGGCCTAGTACACCCCGGTTGTAGTCAAACCAGCACTGCAGTAACACTTGGTGACGTGGCGAGTCCCATAAGTGCAGTTCAAGCTGGTGAGGTGACAAGCACAAGTAGTGTCCCGCTGCCACCAAGAAGACAAACACAGGCCCGTCGTGTCCATAGTGCCCTTCCTGCTGCATTCGCCAATCCTAATTGGGAACCCACCACTTCTGCAGCGCCCGTACTTCCCCCATTCACATCCCCAACCAAATGCAGTCGGCTGCATGAGAGGCATTTTCTTTATGTCCTCCCGAGTACCCCTACCCAACGAACCCCCCCAAAAAAGATGTCGTGTCTGCAGCAAGCGCAGATATAGGCGTGACACCCGCTATTATTGTCCCTCCTGTCCTGACAATCCTGGTCTTTGCATTGGTGAATGTTTTGAACACTACCATTCACTAGTTGAGTATTAGCGTAGGGTACAGCATTGCACAGACTAGGCACACTTTCACAGGGTCTCCCAAGATGCCATCGCATTTTGAGAGACCCGAACCTGGAACCGGTTACAGTTATAAAAGTTAGTTACAAAAAAAAGTGTAAAAAAAAAAAAAAAAAAAAAACACATACAAAAATATAAAATAAAAAAAAAAATAGTTGTCGTTTTATTGTTCTTTCTCTCTCTCTATTGTTCTGTTCTTTTTTACTGTATTCTATTCTGCAATGTTTTATTGTTGTTATGTTTTATCATGTTTGCTTTTCAGGTATGCAATTTTTTATACCTTACCGTTTACTGTGCTTTATTGTTAACCATTTTTTTGTCTTCAGGTACGCCATTCACGACTTTGAGTGGTTATACCAGAATGATGCCTGCAGGTTTAGGTATCATCTTGGTATCATTCTTTTCAGCCAGCGGTCGGCTTTCATGTAAAAGCAATCCTAGCGGCTAATTAGCCTCTAGACTGCTTTTACAAGCAGTGGGAGGGAATGCCCCTCCCCCCCCAACGTCTTCCGTGTTTTTCTCTGGCTCTCCTGTCTCAACAGGGAACCTGAAAATGCAGCCGGTGATTCAGCCAGCTGACCATAGAGCTGATCAGAGACCAGAGTGGCTCCAAACATCTCTATGGCCTAAGAAACCGGAAGCTACGAGCATTTTATGACTTAGATTTCGCCGGATGTAAACAGCGCCATTGGGAAATTGGGAAAGCATTTTATCACACCGATCTTGGTGTGGTCAGATGCTTTGAGGGCAGAGGAGAAATCTAGGGTCTAATAGACCCCAATTTTTGCAAAAAAGAGTACCTGTCACTACCTATTGCTATGATAGGGGATATTTACATTCCCTGAGATAACAATAAAAATGATTAAAAAAAAAAAAATGAAAGGAACAGTTTAAAAATAAGATAAAAAAATAATAATAATAAAGGAAAAAAAAAAAAAAAAAAAAAAAGCACCCCTGTCCCCCCTGCTCTCGCGCTAAGGCGAACGCAAGCGTCGGTCTGGCGTCAAATGTAAACAGCAATTGCACCATGCATGTGAGGTATCGCCGCGAAGGTCAGATCGAGGGCAGTATTTTTAGCAGTAGACCTCCTCTGTAAATCTAAAGTGGTAACCTGTAAAGGCTTTTAAAGGCTTTTAAAAATGTATTTAGTTTGTCGCCACTGCACGTTTGTGCGCAATTTTAAAGCATGTCATGTTTGGTATCCATGTACTCGGCCTAAGATCATCTTTTTTATTCCATCAAACATTTGGGCAATATAGTGTGTTTTAGTGCATTAAAATGTAAAAAAGTGTGTTTTTTCCCCAAAAAATGCGTTTGAAAAATCGCTGCGCAAATACTGTGTGAAAAAAAAAAATGAAACACCCACCATTTTAATCTGTAGGGCATTTGCTTTAAAAAAAATATATAATGTTTGGGGGTTCAAAGTAATTTTCTTGCAAAAAAAAATTATTTTTTTATGTAAACAATAAGTGTCAGAAAGGGCTTTGTCTTCAAGTGGTTAGAAGTGTGGGTGATGTGTGACATAAGCTTCTAGATGTTGTGCATAAAATGCCAGGACAGTTCAAAACCCCCCCAAATGACCCCATTTTGGAAAGTAGACACCCCAAGCTATTTGCTGAGAGTCATGTTGAGTCCATGGAATAATTTATATTGTGACACAAGTTGCGGGAAAGAGACAATTTTTTATTTTTTTAATTTTTTTTTGCGCAAAGTTGTCACTAAATGATATATTGCTCAAACATGCCATGGGAATATGTGAAATTACACCCCAAAATACATTCTGCTGCTTCTCCTGAGTACGGGGATACCACATGTGTGAGACTTTTTGGGAGCCTAGCCGCGTACGGGACCCCGAAAACCAATCACTGCCTTCAGGCTTTCTAAGGCCGTAAATTTTTGATTTCACTCTTCACTGCCTATCACAGTTTCGGAGGCCATGGAATGCCCAGGTGGCAAAAAAAAACCCCAAATGACCCCATTTTGGAAAGTAGACACCCCAAGCTATTTGATGAGAGGTATAGTGAGTATTTTGCAGACCTCACTTTTTGTCACAAAGTTTTGAAAATTGAAAAAAGAAAAAAAAAAAATGTTTTTTCTCGTCTTTCTTTATTTTCAAAAACAAATGAGAGCTGCAAAATACTCACCATGCCTCTCAGCAAATAGCTTGGGGTGTCTACTTTCCAAAATGGGGTCATTTGGGGGGGGTTTGTGCCACCTGGGCATTCCATGGCCTCCGAAACTGTGATAGGCAGTGAGGAGTAAAATTAAAAATGTACGCCCTTAGAAATCCTGAAGGCAGTGATTGGTTTTCGGGGCCCCGTACGCGGCTAGGCTCCCAAAAAGTCCCACACATGTGGTATCCCCGTACTCAGGAGAAGCAGCTAAATGTATTTTGGGGTGCAATTCCACATATGCCCATGGCCTGTGTGAGCAATATATCATTTAGTGACAACTTTGTGCAAAAAAAAAAAAAAAAAAAAAAAATTTGTCACTTTCCCGCAACTTGTGTCAAAATATAAAATATTCCATGGACTCAACATGCCTCAAAGCAAATAGCTTGGGGTGTCTACTTTCCAAAATGGGGTCATTTGGGGGGGTTTTATGTCATCTGGGCATTTTATGGCCTTCAAAACTGTGATAGGTAGTGAGGAGTAAAATCAAAAATGTACGCCCTTAGAAATCCTGAAGGCAGTGATTGGTTTTCGGGGCCCCGTACGCGGCTAGGCTCCCAAAAAGTCCCACACATGTGGTATCCCCATACTCAGGAGAAGCAGCTAAATGTATTTTGGGGTGCAATTCCACATATGCCCATGGCCTGTGTGAGCAATATATCATTTAGTGACAACTTTTTGTAATTTTTTTTTTTTTTTTTTTTTTTTGTCATTGTTCAATCACTTGGGACAAAAAAAATGAATATTCAATGGGCTCAACATGCCTCTCAGCAAATTCCTTGGGGTGTCTACTTTCCAAAATGGGGTCATTTGTGGGGGTTTTGTACTGCCCTGCCATTTTAGCACCTCAAGAAACGACATAGGCAGTCATAAATTAAAGGCTGTGTAAATTCCAGAAAATGTACCCTAGTTTGTAGACGCTATAACTTTTGCGCAAACCAATAAATATACACTTATTGACATTTTTTTTACCAAAGACATGTGGCCGAATACATTTTGGCCTAAATGTATGACTAAAATTGAGTTTATTGGATTTTTTTTAGAACAAAAAGTAGAAAATATCATTTTTTTTCAAAATTTTCGGTCTTTTTCCGTGTATAGCGCAAAAAATAAAAACGGCAGAGGTGATCAAATACTATCAAAAGAAAGCTCTATTTGTGGGAAGAAAAGGACGCAAATTTCGTTTGGGTACAGCATTGCATGACCGCGCAATTAGCAGTTAAAGCGACGCAGTGCCGAATTGTAAAAAGTGCTCTGGTCAGGAAGGGGGTAAATCCTTCCGGGGCTGAAGTGGTTAAGGTGTGCATATAGAGGATGTCTTTAAAGTATATGTAAACCCTCACCTTGCAAAACAATCCATTCCGTTTAAAATAGAATTTAATGACAAAACATTTGTGTATATATAAAAACATTATAAATACCTTTTCCCCTTTTTATAATTGATCACATTCCCTCTGTTTTCAGCTGCATTAGGAGCTCAGAGAGCTGGCGGAGGAACAGCAGTACACTGGTCTTTCCAGTGAATGGCTGTGTGCATGTGAGGGGGTGTCAGCACAAGTATGATCATTGGAGGAGAGCAGGCTGAATTGCCAGCACAGCCTGAAAACTGACCACACTGTGCTCTCATGCCTAATGTGGTCAGTAAAACAGAGGGACTGGCAGGAACACCAGGGATTTTAACACAAAGAAAGCAATACAAAGAGAACAGGATACTTTTTCATACAAATATATACATGGTACAGCAGGTACATATCAGGAATATGAAATGTTGTACTACTGCATACATTGTGTACCTTTTATGCTGCCGCACTCTGAATTCTGTGTTATACAGTTCATTTCTATTATTAAGAAGCTATGATTTTCATCCCTTGTTTTTACAAACAGGCTCACCTTTTCCAGTAATTTTTTAGAATAATTTACATATACTTGTGCCACATGTGTTACATCTACCTGCCACGGTATAGTGGTTAGCATGTTTTAAAGCACCTAGATATGAAGGTTACCTAATGCAATTCGACTTGCTTACAAATAAAATTTATATACAAATGAAAACTAATATATAGTCAGGGCGTCCTTCAACACAGAATAGGAATGGTAACAAGAGGTCAAAGCATAGTGCCTGTGGGGGACTGCACTTGGAGAACAAAGATGAGTATTGCGGCAGAAGCTGCATTTTTTATTTCCACAGGTACAGTCAAATTATTATTTTCGTTTATATACCCCATAAAAACACTCATGCATATTCCTTAATGTTTCCATTTCTGCTATGAGTCTATTGATTTACAGTAATAAACAAATATATACAGTATATAATTTTATTTATTTGGGACAAGCAAGTCTTTCATACAAAATCTATTTTATGTTCCTATTTTATCATGGATATGTGATAGTTTACATTTTTTGGGGTTGTATTTGATTGTGCAAGGAGAGATCACACAAATACTTAGAAGTATCACCTTTAATGAAGTAATAACAGATACAGATAATATTATTAGAAAATATAACAAATACTTAACTAAAAATGCTGTTTTGCCACGGAGTCTCCGCCCACTTTTGCGGAGTGGCCAGATGATCGGACCCAGGCAGATGCTCGCCCTGGTAGAGACTGAATATCTGAATATTCCAAATTATAACTGTAGCATGTAGAACTTGTGTGTAAGGAATGGCCACTCCCCCTCCCCCCCAGTCAACTACCCTCGCAAGCAAAATTATCTTTTAAGAACCTGATCAGGGGACTAACACAGGAGGAGACCCCAGAAGGGTTGCCTCCGAAGTTAGTCAGTAGTTCCAGTCCCCCAATGCCTGTACCCACACAGTACCCAAAACAAATTGTCCCAAACATTGCATTACTCACTCAGCCAACCTCTGTCTCTCTCGTAGAACATACCCGCTGCTGGGGGGAAGTGTGTACTGGCCCTTCTCCCTGGAGTCCTTTCAATTGTTGAAGAAAAGACAGGGTGGCTGGGCTCACTCCATCATGCTGTTGGGGATCTGGGCCAACTGCCCAGCATCCCTGGGGTATACAGATGGAGACTGCAGTCCAATCCACCTAACAGACCAAGCTGCAGTTGTAAGGGTGCCAATTGCATTCTCTCCCTGGAGCTCCTGCGGAGTGGATTGTTCTGTGCAGAGGCCAGTAGTGTTCTGCCCTGTTAGCGCTTCAGTGCTCACATCATCCGCTCCGGCTAACTGTTGGGGAGGGAAGACAGTTTCCTCCACTCTGGCTGACTGTTGGGGAGGGAAGATGACAACCTTCTCTCCCTGGGCCTCCAGAACTGCCGCAGGTGTGGGGCAGAGGTCTTGGAACCTCTGTCCGGTTGACAGCGCTTCAGCTGGGTTGGTGTCCTCATTCTGTCTGCTGTTGGGATGCCCTTTCTCTTGTACTGTCTCCCAAGTGCACGAATCCCTATTGGGGTGGGGAAATGGCTGCTTTCTCTCCCTGCATCTCTGCAATCCACTGGGGAAGAAGAAACACCACCTCCTCACCTCGGGCCTCCAAAACTGCCACGAGTGTGGAGCAGGGGTCTGCAGTACTCTGTGCTGCTGCCAGCACTTCTGCTGGGGATTCGCTAGGTGGTTCCTCCTCTACAGAAACGTCTTTTAAATCCCCAGACTCTGGAATTGCTAAAACTCCAGGGTATGGGCTAGCGGCCTTTGGGCCCAGTGCCAACACGTTGGCAGGTGACTCATCAATTAAATCCATTGCTGACACTTCAGCCGAGATTTCAGAACTGTCGGCTGGTACTTTTGGATAGTCCCAAGCAAAGGGAGCCCAGCCCTGGTACTGAGCAGAGTCTAGCAGCCGCCTGTAGGCGATCTCCAGCTCCCATTACTGAACGGCCAGAAACTCTATATCTTCCAGTGCCCAGTGTACTTCCGAGACGTTCAGTATCTCTTCTCTGAAATCCTTTATTTAGTCCAACCGCAACTCCTAATGGAAATTGGTCAGCCATGGCAATACAAACTACAATCACAACATATGAGCCACTCCAAATCGCTCCCAAAGTTATGGTCCCCTGTCAGCTTCACGTACAACACCCCCAGGCTGCCATAGCCAAAGCCTTCCGTTGGGCTGTCATCCGCTATCCAAAGGAATGCTTGTGATACTTGCCACTGGAGGGCTCCGTAGCTCTCATCCAGCTGCATCTCTGCCCAGACCAGCCTGATTAACTCAGCTGTCGGCTCCTTGTGCAGCATTTCTTCCAAAAACAGCACCCGCAATCCATACTGCGACCAGTACCTTTCCTGGATGGAGGGGAGAATTTTTCCCTGGTGGCGCTACTCACGGGCTAGCACTGCCTTCCAGAGTTCACAGCGGATAGAATCATACCATCCTAGCAGGACCTGCTCTGATACTGGTCCCCTGTGCTGTATCTGTATCTCTCACTACCTCCGTCCGAATTCCTCTTCCATGGCAGCTGGTATCTGTACCTCTCCTGTCCTGCTATCTGGACCTTGGATCCAGGTGGAGGTTTGGATGTCCCAGACTGCAGGAAGCGTCCCACTGCTTGCCACCAATGTAACAGATCCCTGTCGCACTCCGCTTGAGTGCTTCCGCCAGTACACTTCTTCCTCCAGTCTGGACCATTAGATATCAGATATTACAGCCCATATATTATAAGAACCAGGGGAGACTAGCTCAGTTACACAGCTTGAACATGGAACTGTTTATTGAAAACACCCGGTACACAGAGGTAAAATTCGGGACAATCTCCCCCACCTTTGCATTCGGAGCGGGGTAAACATTACCTCCTCCAGTAGCACAACACACAGGTATTCAACTATCCAATAGTAGACTGTCTTTGGGAGGGGCTGCTGAAGGAATTACCCCCCCCCTTCACAGCTTATCCACATAGACATACATCCCATAATACTTTGCTCACAAGGCAGACAAACAATAGAACAATAGAATACAGCCACACCTCAAATAACCTAGCAAACAGTCCACAACAGTATGAGACAATATACAAATATATATACTGTATATATACAACATTCCAGTGTGATTGTACAGTGAGTCTGACTAGTACAGATCAGATTGGGGTTCTCGTTCACACTGTGCCCCCAATGGACACAGGGTGACTTACACATAGGAGGGGCCTGGGAGCTGGACCAGGAGCTTCCAGTGCTCTCCAAGGTAAGCTGGGTTTCACAAGCCCCCTGCCTAAAGTGGCTCTCATCACATATATAACTATAGTCATGTTACATTCTCAATATTACTCCTCAGCACCATTCATTTTTTTAGAGCATGCGTCTTATACTCAAAGCCCTCAGCTGGTGAACCCCCTGTTGGGCTTTAAAATCTAGAAATAACTCAGGGCATCTTCATTCATTAGGTACATTTTGAGAGGAAGCAAGGAAATTATTTGTCCGCTTTCGCATGGTAATATGGGTAATTCTAATAGCAGATGATGCATCTCTTATTTCTTAATAAAATCGAATAAAAAGTTCGAACTACCCCACCCCAGTCTACCAAAAAGGTTTGCTCAGTGGGGCTTTTAAGGTGATTTTTTTTTACAAAATTTTTTAAAAGATTAAGGCAAGGTTAAAACCCCTGTCACGAATTTAATGGTCTCCAGTGGGTAAATTTATTCCTAATGAAATCCAGTGATTTAATTACAGTAAAAACTTGGATTGCGGGCATAATTTGTTCCGGAAACGTGCTTGTAATCCAAAGCACTCACACATATATATGAACGCGAATTTCCCCATAAAAAATAATGGAAACTCAGATGCTTTGTTCCACAACCATTTGTAACCATATTGCTACACTTATGCCCTGTACATACGATAGGATTTTCCGACAACAATATCCATGTTTTTTTGTGTGACGGAAATTCTGATGGAAAATGTCCGATGGAGCCTACACATGGTCGGAATTTCCGACAAGCTCCTATAGAACATTTTCCGTTGGAAATTCTATCATATGTACGGGGCATTATGCCGCGTACACACGAACGGACATTCCGACAACAAAATCCATGGATTTTTTCCGACGGATGTTGGCTCAAACCTGTCTTGCATACACACGGTCACACAAATCTTGTTAGAAATTCCGAACATCAAGAACGCGGTGACGTACAACACGTACAACAAGCTGAGAAAAATGCAGTTCAATAGCCAGTGCGGCTCTTCTGCTTGATTCTGAGCATGCGTGAAACTTTGTGAGTGGGAATTGTGTACACAAGTTCAGAATTTAGGACAACGGATTTTGTTGTCGGAAAATTTGAGATCCACATCTCAAATTTTGTGTGACGGAAATTCCGATGAAAAATGTCTGATGGAGCCTACAGACGGTCGGAATTTCTGACAACAAGCTCCCATCGAACATTTTCCGTCAGAAAATCCGAACGTGTATACGGGGCATTATTATTTGTTATTGGCACACTTCAGCTGGGGTTGTTTCTTCTCAAAACTCCTAATCAGGTGATACAAAGAACAAAAAGAACAAGCCATCTAAAGGCCCATACACACAATCTGACTTTTTTACAACAAACATGCAAATTACCTGTTTTAAGGCAACATCCGACCGTGTGTACGCTCCATCGGACAAACTTTTTTGATTTTCATCGGACAAATGTTGGCTGTGCAAACATACAAACTTTCCGTCAACAAAAGTCAGATGGTGCAAAATCCTATCGTGTGTACACAAGTCCATAGGACTTTAGTCCAAAGTACAAACACGCATGCTCAGAACCAATGCAAAAGATCAGACAACAATACAGAAGTTGACCAAAGGGTGGCGGTAAAGAGCTGAAAAACCACACAATTTGGTGAAAGTTGGCTGAAAAAGTCCTGCCGTGTGTATGCATACCAAGTTCACGGCCAACGCCCTTTGGACAGAAATCCACAGTAAAGTTTGTTTGAAGTCCGATCGTTTGTATGAGGCTTTAGTGTACTATAGTATGATCACAGTTTTAATGTAAAAAAAGTGGAATGACACTCACAGTGTTAAAAACAATATCCAGCGTTAAGGAGTCTGGTGCTCATCTGCGTAAAGCCGCTGGTGTATATGTGGCCAGAGGTCCAGGGGGTGCTGGTGGCTCCCAGCGCTTCTTGGAGAATTTGGAGACACTGTTGGAACTGGGGGAACTGTTGACGTCACTTCTCGGTACTCCGAACGCACGCTATGCCTGCTCCACCTGGCTTGGAGTGTCTCCGAGTTCTCCAGGAAGCACTGGGACCAGCACCAGTCCCTGGAACTTTCGCCACGTATACACCAGCGGCTTTACATGGATAAGCACCAGACTCCTTAAAGTGCATTCAATGCATTAAGATAAAAAGCTGTGTAGCAAAACCCCTCAGCCCCTCTAATACTTACCCGAGTTCCGTCTCGATTCAGCGATGTCCACGAATGCCTCGGTTGTCCGGGACTCTCCCTCCTGATTGGCTGAGACACAGCAGCGGCGCCATTAGCTCCCGCAGTCAATCAAACTCAGTTGGCTAGTGGGGAGAGAGAGAGGGCAGGGTCGAACCACGGCTCTGTGTCTGAATGGATACACAGAGCTGCAGCTCGGCCCTGGTGCCCCCATAACAAGCTGCTTGCTGTGGGGCACTTAACAGGAAGGAGGGGCCAGCAGCTCCAGCCAGGGACCCGAGAAGAGGAGGTGCTGGGCTTCCCTGTGCAAAACCACTACACAGAGCAGGTAAGTATAACATGTTTGTTATTTTAATAGAAAAAAAAAAAGAGACTTTACAATCACTTTAACGCTGGATATTGTTTTTAACATTGTGAATGTCATTCCACTTTTTTTACATTAAAACTGTGATCATACTACACTTTGATGGCGCTGCTGGATGCTACTCGTATTGCAAGACATCGCTCGTATATCAAGTTAAAATTTTGCTCATCTTGCAAAACACTCGCAGACCAAGCTACTCGCAATCCAAGGTTTTACTGTATAAGCTAAGCTTTCTGTTTCCCCTGTGAATTCTGTTTCATTATTTTTATTGTTGTTCAGTGAGAACAAGAACGGGCACATAGTTAAACCCTGCAGGGGCTGTTCAGGTAATACAGAAAAAAAAACCCAGCAAGTCATAGTAGCTGATACCAAATAATACTGAATTGTAGGGGTGTCAACTGTAAAGAAAGTGACAGAAAGCCATATCCCTAAAGCCTAGTACACACTGTGAGTCTTTTTCCATTCAACCCGAAGGGACAACTCTGGTCAGAGCCGCTGTACTAACGATCCTACGTTAGTACACCAATCCCCCCCCCCGCTGAGCTGTTATATTCTGATCGGGGGCAGCCCCTCCTTCAGAACATTCCGGCCATTAGCTGAGAGAGTAGATCGGGAGCCGGTCGGCTGCTGGTTTTCTAGTATGCTCAGTTGGCTTCTGTCGGACCGCCTCCCATACACACAGGAGTAATGTTGGCCGGTTTTTATTTAAACGGCCGATGTCGCCCGGCATTCGGCCCGTGTGTACAGGGCTTAAAGCCTCAGTATGATTGTCTTGGGAGTGATCCCCTACCCGTATGAAGCCAGCCCCAAGAGACTACGACCCTATGAAAGAGAGACACATAAAGACCAGAAAAGGAAACCAGGGGGGAAAGGCAGTAAGTTATATTAAGAAGGGGAGGAAGGAGAGGGAGAAGGAGAAGGAGGAAGGGACATTCTAGACTAGGAAGCTTTGGGGGTAGCCTTATTTCTCCCGCAAATTCTCAATACATTTCTTTGGAAAATCCACTAAGGAACCTGTGACACTGTCATCAGCTCCTAGTGGAACATGCTGTATATGATCTATAGAATGGATTTCAAAAAAGAGCAGAAGAAAGTTGGGTTCACAGCCTTGGGTGTCACAAGGACAGAAAGTGAGAGGAAAACTTTTTAGTGGGGACACAGACATTAATAAAAAGCCTTTTCTTTTTGCAATGCAGGATGCTGGAATGCTGTGCCATATGGTAAATATTCAGCATGTAATTGCTACAGACATGTAAGGCCTGTAAGTAAAACCGAATTGATAAAAAATATGAGTGAACATTTTTTTCAATAATTAATTATTTTTAATTCCCTGTTTATTATTTCAGGTAACCTGGTAATAGTGACTGGTGGATACTTTCGTGGAGATTTTGTATGGTATAGCATAGACTGGGTTCTCATATATGACTCTTCAAACAACTCCTGGAAAGAAGGACCACCTATGAAGATATCCCGGAACTGCCATTGTGCTGTAGGGGTTGGACTCTACCTTTATGTTATAGGAGGAAATACAGATGAGGGTGTTACTGCAGATGTTGAGAGGCTGGACCTGGCAGAGATGACTTGGGAAGCTCGTAGCCCTCTTATCAGACCTGTCGAAAGAGCAGCAGCTGCCAGTGTGGATACTAAGCTGTACGTAATATGTGGCCGTGATGAGAATGGAGATGTGTACAGTGGAGTGCAGAGGCTAGACACAGAGACTGGTGCATGGGATATAATTACATACTCTCCTATGCCAAGGTATGCTGATAACACAAACTAATGTCTCTTGCCAGTTTTAATACATCTGCTCCTTGCTTTATATACATTCTGAATGAAAGTGTACTGTATCTCTAGGCAAAAAACCTTTTATAGTTTTAGATAGAGCTGGCAATGGTTACACTTTCTGTCAAGTTTTTAAGGTTGTGTGTGTCCCCTCTATCTGAAGTGGTGCATTTCAAAGTCAGGAGAGATCCTAAATTTTAGAATTGTCCACAGAATGGGAGATGAGGGGGAATCTACCAATAGGGACACCTGTCCGGGGACAACTGTCTAAGACTGGAACCCCCCTCCCTTTGTAGAGATTTCCTCTAACTTCCTGTGGTGTCTTTTGGACAGGGAGTGAAGGGAAATGCACAGACAGCAAAAAAAATCAGGGGTTTTATCCCTACTGTATCAAAAACTAACAAAAAAAGTTTGGGCTATACATACACTTTAAAACAAGCCATAGATAGAGCTCTCGTCAATTTGGGTGGAAGAGTAGATATCTGTGAATTGTTGTTAGGATTACTGACTCTCAAATTTGACATTTGGGGACACGCACCCGCATGGCTGTCAACTTGGGACCATTAGGTGTTTCTGTACAGCCACTGTGTCCCAACAGACTTGAATAGGACTGCCTGCACATGAATGCACAGAACACCTATGCATCTCGTAGAGGCAAAGGCAGGGCTTCTCACGGGTGTACGGATTAGTGTATGGATAGCTGAATGAGGCCTAAAGGTCATCAGTGGCCTACGTAAAGAAAGGCTTGCATGTGGATGGAGCTACCCTTAGGTCATGTGTTGATGCCTTTTATTTGTGTCTCCACTGCTTCTCTCACCAACCTAATGCATTAATATGTAGATGAATGTGGCCTCAGCCAACGCTGCTGTACCCTGACATGTTTTGCCCCCGCTCACCTCTGTGACCAGGGGGGCTTGGTCGGGGGGGTATGGCTAGAGCGATGCTGGCTGAGGCCACATTCATCTATATATTAATGCACTGGGTTGTTGAGCAGCCCTCTTTCTTCTCTTTGATAATGCTCTTACACCTCTAAATGGTGCCCTAACACCAGCTCATTGCAACCGTCGGGGAGATCTCTGTTTCAGCTTAGAGCAGCACTGCAAGTTTCATTTGGATCAACTACTTCTCTCCCATACAAGTCAACAAGAATGCAAAAGAAACTTGAAGCAGGTTAATGCAGTATAGAGGGAGGTTAATGCAGGTCAGAAAAAGATTTGCAGGTCATATGCGCTTGTTAATGAAGTCTGAATGATCTCAAAAGCATCTTAGGGCCCATTTTCACTATTGCAGTGTACATAACGCTGTACATTAAGGCACAATAACATGCTAACGCATAATTGTTAAGGCAGTTTATTCAGCTAAATACACAATTTTTTGCAAAAGAAATGTAATTTTGTTCAGCATTCTTGTGATGTACATACCTCTGCCACACTGCAAAGCCTGCAAGATCATTCTAATACTGTCTAATATGGATTCATTCAGTGAGCAGACTAGAGAGAAAGTGGTTATAAAGGAACCTGCATTGTCAAGTCAGGAAATAATTGTGTTAGCTGCTTGGTTATGCAGTATGACAGATGTGTGTGAAGATTGGCCGCATAGAATTAGAAATCCTACAATTCTACGTGTAAATGGTGTTTTTTAGCTGTTTGCCTGGAGTTCTGTTTCAACTGGCACAAATCAATTTATCTTATCAAAGAAACTGGATAACTACAATGGATATAAAAAGTCTACACAAAAACGAGACAAAGATAAACCATTTCAGAACTTTTTCCACCTTTAATGTGACCTATAAGCTGTACAACTCAATTAAAAAACCAAATTGAAATCTTTTTTTTTTGGGGGGGGGGGGGGGGAGTAAAAATAAAAAACTAATAAAATAATATGGTTTCATAAGTGTGCACACTCTCTTATAACTTGGGGTGTAGCTGTGCTCAGAATTAAGTAATAACATTCAAACTCATGTTAAATAGGAGTCAGTACACACCTGTCCAGGTAATTTTCTGGTAATTTTCTTTGGGGGGGGGTGGCAAACAGTATTCAGTATTCATTAGCTGTTGTAACACCTGGGAGGGCTCATGGCGCAATGCTCTACGCCAAAGGCCACATAGTTTGAAGCCTATTAGAGCCTATGGCTCTATTCAGGTGCTTAAAAAAAACACCCACGCTGCTGTAATTCAGGCGCTCGACCTCCTGAAAGGGGCCGGACGCCTAAATAGGGGGTGGCAGCGGCGACCGTGGATAGATTCATGCTGTGCATGAATCTATCCATTAGTCATATAGGGGGTGGCGTGGAGAGAGGGGGTGACGCCCCGGTGCCCGTAAAGGACAGGCCACCACTGCACCTGTCATCATTTAAAGTGCCTCTGATTAACCCCAAATAAAGTTCAGCTGTTCTAGTAGGTCTTTCCTGACATTTTCTTAGTCGCATCATACAGTAAAAGTCATGGTCCGCAAAGAGCTTGCAAAGCATCAGAGGGATCTCATTGTTAAAAGGTATCAGTCAGGAGAAGAGTACAAAAGAATTTCCAAGGCATTAGATATACCATGAACCACAGTGAAGACAGTCATCATCAAGTGGAGAAAATATGGCCCCTGCTTAGTCATGGTAGAGGTAATTATGAACATTTCTAAATACCAGTATTGGCACAAAACCTTCAGGCTTCTGCTAGAAAGCTGAATATGAAGAGGAACTTCCATCTTTTAGCATGACAACGATCCAAAGCATACAGCCAAATCAACAAAGGAATGACTTCACCAGAGGTAGATTAAAGTTTTGGAATGGCCCAGCCAGAGCCCAGACCTGAATTCGATTGAAAATCTGTGGGGTAATCTGAAGAGGGCTGTGCACAGGAGATTCCCTCGCAATCTGACAGATTTGGAGTGTTTTTGCAAAGAAGAGTGGGCAAATATTGCAAAGTCAAGATGTGCCATGCTGATAGACTCAATCCCAAAAAGACTGAGTGCTGTAATAAAATCAAAAGGTGCTTCAACCAAGTAGTAGTTTAAGGGTGTGCACACTTATGCCGCGTACACACGGTCGAAATTTCCAACAACAAATGTTCGATGTGAGTTTGTTGTCAGAAATTCCGACTGTGTGTAGGCTCCATCTGACATTTTTTGTCGGAATTTCCGACAAACAAAATTTGAGAGCTGGTTCTCACATTTTCCGACAACAAAATCCGTTGTCGTAAATTCCGATCACGTGTACACAATTCCGATGCACAAAATTCCATGCATGCTCGGAATCAAGCAGAAGAGCCACACTGGCTATTGAACTTAATTTTTCTCGGCTCGTCGTACGTGTTGTAAGTCACCGCGTTCTTGACGTTTGGCATTTCCGACAAGATTTGTGCGACCGTGTGTATGCAAGACAAGTTTGAGCCAACATCCGTCAGAAATAAATCCAGGATTTTGTTGTCGGAATATCCGATCGTTTGTACGCCGCATTACAGTGTGCAACCATATTATTTTATTTTTTTATTTTTTACTTCCCTCCAGCTAAAAGATTTCAATTCGTTGTTCAACTGAGTTGTACAGTTTATAGGTCACATTAAAAGTGGAAAAAGTTCTGAAATTATTTATCTTTGTCTCATTTTTTTACATCACAGAAACCTGACATTTTACCAGGGGTGTGTAGACTTTTTATATCCACTGTATCTTCTCCTTTAGGGCTCATGCACATGGGCATACAATTTGCTGAGCACAAAATAGAGTGTATACTTATGGTATGGTGAAAAGGTTTTTGTTAAATTAGATTAATTTTATCATTTGATACTGTCTAAAATTATCAGATACTAGCTATACTAAAGAAGTAGGCTCAATATTACAGGATGTTGCAGGTGTTAAGGAAATTGAATCTGTCACTATGCCAGAAAAAAAAACAGAATGTTCAAAAAGCTTGTCTTTTTAAGTTTTTTAGTTAGCAACTAAAAGGTATCACTTTGACAATACTAATTTGTCTTCTGTTGGATTATCTAAGATGTATAAAAAAAGCTAGGGTGCAATCTGGACCACACTAGTCCACCTAGAACTATCACTTTAGTCAATATTTCATCCTCAGAATACCTGAATGTACTTGGCCTGCTCTGTTGCATAAAATCCACCAATTGGCAGGAACACATAATCCCAAGCCTGCACATCTGCAGTACAAGTTTAACCAAATCTTTACATTAATATCTAATCATGTACACCCTAATTATATAGAAATAACTTATTCATACCCCTGGTCCATCCCCCTTGTTGTCTAAGAGGCATTATATCCAGGAAAATGTAACTGAGAATGTTTTCACAAATGAGATTGTGCAGAAGAGAGTAACTGGCTATAGCTACACCTTTTTAACAATAGGAACATTATGTTGAACATTAATATTCACTGGGTGGACTTTTTGACTTTGGCATATTTATTAGTTCACCTAATTATTTTGATTATTGCTTGGAGTTGCAACTTAACTATACTGTCAATATTTTAGGTATGATCTCTGTGCTACGGTGCTTAATGGAGTCTTATATACGATTGGGGGCAAGGCTCTGAGATTTGACCTTCGTACTGAGAAGTGGTCAGTTATTGAGGAGGAATGTCTTGACCGCAAGTTCTACATGGGATGCTGCTCCGCCAATGGAAGAATGTATTTCCTGGGACAAAGAAGAGCAAGTATAACTAGTGATATTTCCAACTTTGTCTTGTTTGACCCTTATCTGGATGTCTGTCAGGTGGTCAATACCAACCTTCCTTGCCCTCTTCCTATTAGGGGCTGTGTGACCATGAGACGCTATGATGTTTGGCCTTAAAGATCAACAATGCAATAGATTGCAAAATATTGCTTTGAAACTCTGGCCTGTTGCTGGAATATATAACTGCAATATTTTTTCTAATAAAAATAATTTCATTCAAATGTACATCTTGGTTCAAATACCTTCCAATATTGTTAGATACAGAGAAACAAATGATAGATGTACTGGGTTTTTGAGATATCACATTCAGTACAGTCCATCACTCAGATTACTCCTAATATGTATGTGTTTGAAGATAGATGTAATAAATCAAAGCGTCTCTATTTTTATGGGGAGAGAATAGTGGCTTTACATTATTTATTATGGTCGAAACTTATAAAAGAAAAAAAAAAAAATTAAATATTTTGCTTTTTTTAATTTGAAAATTCTACTATGATTATTGCATATTTTATTTTAAGTAGTTACAAACATCCAACTTACAAACGACTCCTACTTACAAACGGAGGGAGACAACAGGAAGTGAGAGGAAATCTACCCCATAGGAAGGTAAATTCACTCCTGTAAGAGCTATTATGGGGAAAAGGTACCTCCACTGATGCTTTATCACCAATCCTTGTTTCCACAACAACCCAAAATTTTCAAAATCCAATTGTCATTGGGACAGAAAGTGAGGCAAAATCTTCTGAACAGGGGCACAGACAGCAAAACAAATGTTACAGGGGTGTTAACCCTTCCCTATGCTATCCAAATAGCTTAAAAATAGTTTTTTTGGCTGGAGCTACACTTAAAACATGTACCTGTTCTGACTTACAAACAGATTCAACTTAAGAGCAAACCTACAGTCCCTAGCTTGTAACCCGGGGACCCCCTGTACTCGGTTTCTTTTCAAGTTTAGTCGTACAGCCTTTGTTTAAAGAAGAGCTTCATATTTAAGATATCAATGGCTTAAGCTACAATTTATACATGAATGAATGAGTCTGAATAGGGATTCATCCACCTAAATCAACCTCCCCTCTGCTGTGTACAGACAGCTTCCTGCAAAGGTTCATATCGAAAATAACAAACATAATGGTAAACAGCTTCTGCTCTGGCCCCTCTTTAGAAAACCCATAGTGCTCTGCAAATTTTGTGTCAAAGTTATACACTGTGGTAAATGCTTAATGTAGTTGTAAATCAAATAAAACCTAAACTAAATAAACGAAAACAAAAATGTAAATATAAATGATCAAGTTTCCCTTTGGATCATGAAAATAAACACCTTTTATAACTGTTAATAAGTTTTTATTTAAGAAATGATGCACTGTGAACCATAGCAGTAAATCCAGTTGGGCATTTATGGGCCTGAAGCTTTGCAGTAGTTTCTACCTGCTGAGTTGTAACCATCTCATGCTCAAAACAAAGCACCTATGGTGAAACTAGTGATTGTTCTTATATAAAGGTACACGGGAGAAGTAGGACATAAACATTGTAGACTAGAAACCAACGTAGTGCCAAAAGTAGGAAATGTATTATTTTAAAATGTATGTTTGCTTAGCCTCTGTATGTATAAAAGGAACGTACCCATGTAAACAAGGCAGATTGCCGTTCTGACAGGAGGGAAGGGATGCTATTGCAAAGCAAGGAACAAATTCCATTTCTTCCCCTAGTAAAAGCACGTCCCACAGTACAGTAAAACACTGGCTAGGCACACAGTTAACCCTTTGATCACCCCTGATGTTTAACCACTTCCCAGCCAGTGTCATTAGTACAGTGACAGTGCATATTTTTAGCACTGATCACTGTATTAGTATCACTGGTCCCCAAAAAGTGACAAAAGTGTCAGCCGCAATATTGCAGTCCTGCTAAAAGTAGCTGATCGCAGCCATTACTAGTAAAAAAAAAAAAAAAAAAAAGTGTGTATATATATATATATATATATATATATATATATATATATATATATATATATCCCATAGTTTGTAGATGCTATACCTTTTTGCACAAACCAATCAATATATCATATTTGAATCCATTAAGTCAACAGCATTCTGTTAATTGTTCCATTGTCTTTCAGCTTCCCTTTCACTCTGATATGAAACCATTGCCAAGATTCTGGAGTTTGCTTTCTGGAGTGGCCTTTGTATTGATGATAATAAGAAATAAGTATCAACATTCATAAATCAACTTTAACATTTAGACTTTATTACTTATTTAGTTCATTAATGTTATATTTCTACCATCAATAATAAAAAAGTATACATTTATTCTGAGTTAAAACAATTCAAAAAGGTTCCAATCCCCATTTATCTTTTTATTAACCTTACATATAACTGCTCATAAATTATTTTGAAGCTGGTTTGCTGAATTTGGTTATTAAAAAAAATGGTATCATTTAAAAGAAACCAATAAGGCATCATTCAAGAAAAGGTAACCACTTAAAGCGAGTTCCACCCAAAAATGGAACTTCCACTTTTTGGATTCCCCCCCCTCCCTCCGTTGTCACCTTTCAGGGGGAAGGGGGGAGCAGATACCTGTATAATCCAGGTATTTGCTCCCAATTCCAGGCATAGATCGTTGCAGTATCCACAACTATCTACACAATGTCTGGCCTCCCCCCCCCCCCCTGCTGTCTTCTGGATGACACACAGGTCCCAGAAGACAGCATGGACCAGTGAGATCGTGCAGCGTGACTCGCGAATGCGCAGTAGGGAACAGATCGGCTTCGGGTGAGGACATCACGGGCGCCCTGGACAGGTAAGCGTCCTAATATTTAAAGTCGGCAGCTGCAGTATTTGTAGCTGCTGACTTTTATCAATTTTTTTTCGGCGGAACTCCGCTTTAAGGGTCAGTCCATCTACTCGTATTTCAGTTTTTTTTTTTTCGGTCACTGCTAGTTGCCTAAACATTCACTACCTTCTTTTAAATGGAAAATTACCATCTAATGTTCCAGGTTCTGATCTTCCTTTTCCAAAAGGCTCAAGTACTATAGCCATTAGATGTTCCTATGAACTTGGCACAGCTGAGACAACAGCTACCACAATTTTTCTCTGGTGCCCCTGTTAAAAATAGAAGCTAAAGGGTAATTCATCATTCAGGCATCTACCAGCAGGCTGATATTTGGGTGGACTGAACCTTTACAATGTAGCCTTTATCCCACTTATGCTAAAGACCCAAAACAAGGCAGTAATAAAAACTCTAATTGATTACCACAATGATTTAGTAAAGATTTTGATGAAGAGCTACTAAAGTTTGACGAAGCCGTACAATCAGATTTTTAAATTAGTAATAGGGCTACAGGATTTGGTGTAAGTTGGCAACTAACTGCCAGAGTGCATGACCACTATATTCAACACAACTAAAGTAGCAAAGATCACAAAAGCATTAGGTAGTACAGTCCATAAGTAGCTGTAACTTAAATGGTCTTTCAGTGGCTGTTACTAATCACTCCGTTTCCTGTAGCTTTGCGGGACACACAATTGTTGTTGCTGCGCCGGTGAGCCCTCTTTTTCTCTACTTCTGAAGACTTTTTGAATCCTTGTCCACTATCATCACTGTCCTCCACATCACTTCGAACATCATTGCCTAGCTGCATGGTACAAAAGATTTAATTGGAATAATGTTCAGATTTAATTTGCACTGTTATAAGCAGAATTTTAAGGATAAAAGCAATAAATTAAACAAAGCATAAGAAACAATGCATTTTAAGTTAATATAAGTTAATTTTCAGATATACAGTAAGTAAAACTGAAAACCTTGCTGAGAACTGAGAACAAATGCTGAAAGAATAGTTTTCTTAGCCTTTTTTTGTAAGAAAAGGCAACTATAATTTAAAAAATCTAAAATTATGAGACCCTAAACAATATATTATGGATAACATTGCCCCGCTCCTAGCTAAATTTAGGGGAAAAATAAAAATATGGAAACGGCTCCCACTATCTGTAGCGGGACGATGTAATCTTATTAAAATGCTATGGATGCCGCAGCTTCTGTATGCACTGCATAACTCCCCAGTGTGAGTGTATAAAAAGTGCTTTCAAAAGATAGACACTATTTTTAGAGAACTAGTCTGGAAGGGTGGCCCGGCAAGAATTAATTTGTGCACTTTACAATTACAAAGACAGAAAGAAGGAGTAGCACTTCCACACCCTTGGAGTTACTTCCTAGCCTCACAGCTTCAGTATATGGGATAGTGCAGTAGGCTGGATGGGGGATATTTGAGGAGGGAAATGCTGTTACAGAACACCCTGCATAGATCAATGGTGGAAGCCGTGGAGGCGGGCTCCTTCCCCTCTGGGTTTCCTACTTTAAGATTGATGGTTAGATTATGGGACACAGTGAAGACATTGCTGGGGTATAGAGGATTCACAGAGTATCCCCCCCTGTGGGAGAATAGAAACTTGGGGGAAGTCCAGAAGATGGGGGCAATAAAGGAATGGGAAAGGTGTGGAATAAAATTCATTAATCAGCTATATAAAGACGGTACTCTGAAGTATTTCCAGGAATTGAGAGAACAATATGCAATACCGAATAAGTCTTTCTTTAGGTATTTACAGATTAGGCATGCCCTAGGAGAACAGTTTATAGAGAGGACACTGGAATGAAGCAAGATCCCTCTGCTCCAGAAAGTTATCAACGCAAAAATGTTAAAAGGCCTAATATTGAGCGTATACCCACATATATACAAGGGGAGCCTGGAGGGGATAGAAGCCCCACCATGTAGGATGAGATGGGAACAAGACATGGGAATTATAACTGAAGCACAGTGGAATAGAATCCTGGAACTCGCCCTGTTGGTCTCGCTCTCCCCCTCCCAGAGGATGTCACATTTGTTTTTGTTATATAGAGCTTATTATACCCCGCAAAAACTTTTTTTGTTTGGCCGCAGATTAGATGCCAGCTGCCCCAGGTGTGGGGAAATAGAAGGTGATTTAATCCACATGTTCTGGAGGTGCCCGGAGCTATTTTTGCTACTGGAGGCAGGTCCTGGGAATTATAGGACAGGTATTTGGGGGGCCCCCAAATCTGGATGTTAAGTTATGTGTTCTGGGCTTGGTAGAGGGAGAGGGAAACTCTGGAAGTATTCAAGTCGCAATTCTTGGATGCTTATCTCAGGCAAGGAAACTAATAGCTCAGAGATGGCAATCGGTTCTACCACCATCCAGTAGAGGATGGGAACGCGACATGAATGAGACAATTTTGAAGGAAAAGTCGGTATATGTTGGACAAGGTGGCATAAAGAAATATGACGAGATTTGGAAACCTTGGTGGGATATAAAAGGATACCCGCCCTAGTAGAGGATGTAGGACGAAAATGAGAGAGGAATTTCCTGTACAAAGTTAGGGAAGGAAGAGAAGGTGGAAAGGGTAGAGGTAAACAGCTTCTGGTAACAGGTACAATTCAAAGCAGAGCAATGACAATTTTTAAATTAGTAGGTGGGGAAAGGATGAATGTTTGTTATCCAGGGAACGTGTCCTAGCTGTAAATGTCAGACAATATGCAGTGCCTTGAAAAAGTATTCATACCCCTTGAAATGGTCCGCATTTTGTCATGTTACAACCAAAAACGTAAATGTATTTTATTTGGATTTTATGTGATAGACCAACACAAAGTCACACATAATTGTGAAGTGAAAGGAAAATGATAAATGGTTTTCAATTTTTTTTACATATAAATATGTGAAAAATTTGGCGTTTATTTGAATTGAGCCCCCTGAGTCTTTACTTTTGTAGAACCACCTATCACTGCAATTACAGCTGCAAGTCTTTTTGGATATGTCTCTACCAGCTTTGCACATCTAGACAGTGACATTTTTGCCTATTCTTCTTTGCAAAATAGCTCAAGCTCTGTCAGATTGGATGAAGGAGTGTCTGTGAACAGCAATTTTCAAGTCTTGCCAGAAATTCTCAATTGGATTTAGGTCCAATAGACTTTGGGCCATTCTAACACATGAATATGCTTTGATCTAAACAATTACATTGTAGCTTTGGCTGCATGTTTAGGGTCATTGTCCTGCTGGAAAGTGAACCTCCGCCCCAGTCTCAAGTCTTTTGCAGACTCTAATGCCCCGTACACACTGTCGGACTTTGTTCGGACATTCCGACAACAAAATCCTAGGATTTTTTCCGACGGATATTGGCTCAAACTTGTCTTGCATACACACGGTCACACAAAGTTGTCGGAAATCCGATCGTTCTGAACGTGGTGACGTAAAACACGTACGTCGGGACTATAAACGGGGCAGTGGCCAATAGCTTTCATCTCTTTATTTATTCTGAGCATGTGTGGCACTTTGTCCGTCGGATTTGTGTACACACGTTCGGAATTTCCGACAACGGATTTTGTTGTCGGAAAATTTTATATCCTGCTCTCAAACTTTGTGTGTCGCAAAATCCAATGGAAAATGTGTGATGGAGCCTACACACGGTCGGAATTTCCGACAACAAGGTCCTATCACACATTTTCCGTCGGAAAATCCGACCGTGTGTACGGGGCATTACAGGTTTTCTTCTAAGATTGCCCTGTATATGGCTCCATAACTCTTCCCATCAACTCTGACCAGCTTCCTTGTGCATGCTGAAGAAAAGCATCCCCACAACATAATGCTTCCACCACCACGTTTCACGGTAGGGATGGTGCGTTCAGGGTGATGTGCAGTGTTTAATTTTCCACCACACATAGCTTTTGCTTTTAGGTCAAAAAGTTCAATTTTGGTCTCATCTGACCAGAGCACCTTCTTCCACATGTTTGCTGTATCCCCACATAACTTCTCACAAACTGCAAACGGGACTTCTTATGGCTTTTTTTCAACAAAGGCTTTTTTCTTGCCACTCTTCGATAAAGGCCAGATTTGTGGAGTGCACAACTAATGGTTGTCTTGTGGACAGATTCTCCCACCTGAGCTGTGGATCTCTGCAGCTCTTCCAGAGTTACCATGGGCCTCTTTGCTGCTTCTCTGATTAATGCTCTCCTTGCCCGGCCTGTCAGTTTAGGTGGACAGACATGTCTTGATAGGTTTGCAGTTGTGCCATACTCTTTCCATTTTCGGAAGATGGATTGAACAGTGCTCCGTGAGATGTTCAAAGCTTGGGATATTTTTTTTAAACCTAACCCTGCTTTAAACTTCTCCACAACTTTAACCCTGACCTGTCTAGTGTGTTCCTTGGCCTTCATGATGTTGTTTGTACACTAAGGTTCTCTAACAAACTCTGAGGGCTTAACAGAACAGCTGTATTTATACTGAGAATAAATTACATACAGGTGGACTCTATTTACTAATTAGGTGACTTCTGAAGGCAATTGGTTCCACTAGATTTTAGTTAGGGGTATCAGAGTAAAGGAGGCTGAATACAAATGCACGCCACACTTTTCACATATTTATTTGTAAAAAATTTGGAAAACCATTTATCATTTCCTTCCATTTCACAATTATGTACCACTTTGTGTTAGTCTATCACATAAAATCCCAATAAATTACATTTACGTTCTTGACTGTAACATGACAAAAAAATTTCAAGAGGTATACTTTTTCAAGGCACTGTAGCCTTATAACATAGAAAGTGCGGCTTCAGCAGGTAAGCTTATCTATGTTAGGCTGCTTGCAAAGTTTCATAGTATATAAAGCAGACATTTATGTTACTGTGTTTCACATTACCAAATACAGTTGCTAAATTTTTAAAGTATGCTTTTATGTAGCATAAGATAAAATGTATGCAACTTTTATTTATTTCAACACTTTATTAATTACTAGCAATATTAATGAACATCTAGGACACATGATATGTGCTAGAAACAATTACTGGATATCAAACTAAACTGTTATAAAAACATTTTTCTCAAATGGTTACAGCGTACAATATATCTACAGTACATGCCCAATGGCTTAATGTAATATTTATCAACCTGCCATAGGCAATTATTGTATATATATATATATATTGTATATTTTCCTTCTATATTACTTCTATTTTTTCAGAGTCTAAACTCTATAGCTGCTATAGCTTCTTCTGTGCCAATATCACTGTTTATCAACTTTACATTTCTTCATATGTAAAATCTTTTTTTTTTTAACAATAGATGCTGGCCATTTTAACATGGTACTTCTGCTGCAATTGCAATATTTACTGATACAGTGCATCCAGAAAGTATTCACAGTGCCTTCCGCATGTTATAGCCTTATTTCAAAATGGATTAAATTAATTATTTTCCTCAAAATTCTACAAACAATATCCCATATTGACAATGGGAAAGAAGCTTGTTTGACATCTTTGCAAATTTATTAAAAATAAAAAACAAAAAAAGTCACATGAACATAAGTATTCACCGCCTTTGCTATGACACTCAAAATTGAGCTCATATGCATCCTGTTTCCATGCATCATTCTTGAGATGTTTCAATAACTTGATTGGAGTCCACCTGTGGTAAATTCAGTTGATTGGACATGATTTGGAAAGGCACACACCTGTCTATCCACTTCACGCCCGCCATATAGCAGAATGACGGCCGGAAAGTGGTTGCATTATCCTGACTGGGCATCATATGACATCCAGCAGAATAAGCCACTTGTGCGAGCATCCAGGGACGCGCTGCGTGGCGATCGTTGGCGCAGTGTGTTGTTCCCACACACCGCTTCTCAGATCTAGGTAAAGAGCCTCTGATAATCAGCGCATTGATTATCAGTGCAGACCCATCAGCAATGCCCACCAGTGCCCCCAGTTATGCCCATCAGTACCCCACCAGTGTTGCCCACCTGTACCCACATCATAAGCCAATCAGTGCCCATAAAGGATGCCAATCAGTGCCCATTAGTAATGCCAGTCAGTGCCCATCAGTGATGCCTGTCATTGGCTCCTCATCAGTGCTGTCTATCAGTGCCATCTATCAGTGCTGCCCCATCAGTGCCCATCATTGCTGCCCATCAGTGCCTATCAGTGCCCATCACTGCTGAATATCAGTGCCACCTATCAGTGCCCATCAGTGCTGCATATTAGTGCCTCCTCATCAGTGCCCATCAGTGCCCCCTCATCTGTGCCGCCTTATCAGTGCCCCTCAGTGAAGGAGAAAACGTACTTATTTACAAAATTTTATAACAGAAACAAAAGAAAAACGTTTTTTTCCCAAATTTTCGGTCTTTTTTTATTTGTAGCGCAAAAAATAAACAAGCCAGTGGTCATCAAATACCACCAAAAGAAAGCTCTATTTGTGGAGAAAAAAAAGCTAAAAATATTTCATATGGGTAGTGTTGCATGTCATTCAAAGTGTCATAGTGCTGAAAGCTGAAAATTGGGCTGGGCAGGAAGGGGGTAAAAGTGCCCTGTATTGAAGTGATTAAATAAGGTCCCACAGTTAACAGTGCATGTCAGAGCATAAACCAAGCCATGAAGTTCACAGAATTGTCTGTAGACCTCTGAGACAGGATTGTATCAAGGCACAGATCTGGAGAAGGATACAGAAACATTTGTGCAGCATTGAAAGTCCCAATGAGCACAGTGGCCACCATCATCCGTAAATAGAAGACGTTTGGAACCGCCAGGACTCTTCCTAGAGCAGGCCTGCCTAGCCAAATTTAACAAGGGAGAAAGACCTTGGTCAAGGAGGTGACCAAGAACCCGATGAGCACTCAGAAAGAGCTCCAGCATTTCTCTGTGGAGAGAGGAGAACCTTCCAGAAGAACAACCATCTCTGCAGCAAACCACGATCAGGCCTGTAGTGTAGAATTGGCAGATGGAAGCTACTCCTCAGTAAAAGGCACATGACAGCCCGCCTGGAGTTTGCCAAAAGTCACCCGAAGGACTCTCAGACCATAAGAAACAAAATTCTCTGATCTGATGAAACAAAGAATTAACTCTTTGGCCTGAATGGCAAGTGTCATGTCTGGAGGAAGCCAGGCACTGCTCATCACCTGGCCAATACCATCCCTACCATCCCTACAGTGAAGCATGGTGGTGGGAGCATCATGCTGTGGGGATGTTTTTCATCAGCAGAAACTGAGAGACTAGTCAGGATTGAGGGAAAGATGACTGCAGCAATGTACAGAAACATCCTTGATTAAAACCTGCTCCAGAGTGCTCTGGACCTCAGACTGAGGCGAAGGTTCATCTTTCAACAGGACAACGACCCTAAGCACACAGCCAAGATAACAAAGAAGTGGCTACGGGACAACTCTGTGAATGTCCTTGAGTGGCTCAGCCAGAGCCCAGGCTTGAATCCAATTGAACATCTGGAGAGATTTGAAGATGGCTGTGTACCGATGTTCCCCATCCAACCCGATGAAGCTTGAGAGGTCCTGCAAAGAAGAATGGGAGAAACTGCCCAAAAATAGGTGTGCCAAGCTTGTAGTATCATATTTAAAAAGACTTGAGGCTGTAATTGGTTCCAAAGGTGTTTCAACAAGCAAAAAATAAAGAGGAAAATAATGAATTTAATCCATTTTGGAATAAGGCTGTAACAAAATGTGGAAAAAGTGAAGCTCTGTGAATACTTTCCGGATGCACTGCAAGTACCCTTTTTTCAACGCTAAAATTGCGGTCATATGACCACCAATGGCGTCACTTGGGGGTGGCTATTGAGGCTGGAGCCCAGAATCTGAGGCCCATAGCTCCAAGTCCAGGGCCAGCCCTACCGTGAAATTGTCCCGGGCTGCCTGACACAGCGCTGTCCCACTCAGCCGCGGCACTCTCACTGAGTCTTCACTCTGTGCTTCACTGACAGCCATAGCCAGGAGATCAGTGTGTGTGAGAGTGAGCCTGGTTTCACACATGTGCGGTGCGAATTGAAGCTCAGGTTTCACTGGGGAGATAACAATCTCCTGTTCAACGGATTCATTGCGTTTTGGCTCAGGATTAGAGTGCAGGGAGAGGGGGAGGGAGGGGGGGGGAGAGGGGGAGGTGTAGTGAGGAGAAAGAGAAAATCCTTGTTCAGAACGCAATGCATCTGCGAATCAGATGCGTTCCCATAGGAGATAATAGGCTTGTAGTTCGCACCGCAATGCCCAAAAAACGCACACGTTTTTTGTGCAATGCGCAGTGCGAATGCAACGCACATATGTGAACCAGATACATTCATATGAATGTATTTTAAAATGTCCTGCGAATTAGATGCGGTGTAAGCCGCATCTAATTCGCATAGGTGTGAACCCGGGCTTAGTCTTCTCCCTTGCTCTTCCCATATCATAGAGTTGAGAGGAACTTTCTTACACAGAGCTCCTGAGCAGGTGAGTGCAGACCATGGGGGAGGGGGGAAACTGTACTACCCAGTCTGTCTGTACAGTATATACACCAGCCTCTCGGTATATACACTGACCTCTCTGCATATACACCAGCCTCTATGTACAGTATATACACCAGCTTCTCTGTACAGTATATACACCAGCCTCTCTGTATATACACTAGCCTCTCTGTACAATATATACACCAGCCTCTCTGTACAGTATATACACCAGCCTCTCTGTATATACACTAGCCTCTCTGTATATACACCAGCCTCTCTGTATATACTATATACACCAGCCTCTCTGTACAGTATATACACCAACCTCTCTGTATATACACCGGCCTCTCCGTACGGTATTTCCACCAGCCTCTCTGTACAGTATATACACCAGCCTCTCTGTATATACAGCAGCCTCTCTTTACAGTATATAAACCAGCCTCTCTGTATATACACCAGCATCTCTGTATACACCGGCCTCTCTGTACATACCCCAGCCTCTCTCTGTATATACACCAGCCTCTCTGTATACCCAACCTCTCTGTATATACACCAACCTCTCTGTATATACACCAGCCTCTCTGTATATACACCAGTCTCTCTGTATATACACCAGCCTCTCTGTATATTCACCAGCCTCTCTGTATATACACCAGCCTCTCTGTAAATACAGCAGCCTCTCTGTATATACACTAGCCTCTCCGTACAATATATACACCAGTCTCTCTGTACAGTATATACACCAGCCTCTCTGTATATACACTAGCCTCTCTGTATATACACCAGCCTCTCTGTATATACCCAGCCTCTCTGTATATACCCAGCCTCTCTGTATATACACCAGCCTCTCTATATATACACCAGCCTCTCTGTATACCGAGCCTCTCTGTATATACACCTGCCTATCTGTATATATACACACACACACATGTATATTATATACATGTGTATGCCTGCCCAAGCGTATGACTTTCTTAACTTCACTTCTATGGGCTCAGACTTAGCAACGCCCCTGATGACCACTTAGTTCTCCTTCTTATGCTCGTAGTGCTCCATGTGAAAGTTGGGAACAGTGCAGCTCAACACCCTCATGAGGCACACACTTGCATAGGGACTGCATGTGCTAGTAGACCTAGCGACTCATGCTGTGAAAAGTGTGAGGCTTTGTTTGAACAATTTCATGCTCACAAACGTGTTAAGCCAGGTCGAGGAAGACATCAAATTTAATCACATTTCCCCTTTATTTTGAGGTACTACAGTGTGTGTGACATTGACCAGAATAATAAAGAGATGTCTAATGGTGACCGTCACACAACTAGAAGTTTAAACAAAGCCAGAGCCACAAAAAAATGGGGATGTCTGCATGTTATACATAGAGCAAGCAAAATAAATGATGGGGGTCAGAATGCTCTGTCCTAGCCCAGTCACATGAAAATTTATAAATTGGAGTTCTACGTTAGTTTTTCTTTTAGGTGCCAAATAGAGAGTGACCCTGACCAGACTATTAGCCCCCATTCACACTGGTGTGACAGTTCCAAATCGCATGACAACTTGCATCGTATTGTCGGCAATGGAACTGTTCAAATCGGTGCAACTCCAACTTTGTGGTGCTGCACCGGTTTGTAAGAAAAGATTACTACACTTTTTTTTTATGATTTTAGGTATGACTTGCATAGACATCTGTGCATGAAGTCGCACAGATGTCAGGCAAATCGCAACTCTGAACTTGCACTGACCTGCGACTTTGAAATCATGCCACTTTCAGTGAAGTAGCACAATTTCAAAGTTGCATTCAGTGTGAATGGGGGCTTAATGAAACAGTTATTAAGATACATTTTTAAACATATTTTAATTATATTAGATTTCAATAAATAACACTGGGTTTGCAATAATAAAATGATCTGAGAGATGTATATGATGGTTCAACATTCCTTGCTGGGTTCTTAAAAATATGCATCAGGATAGGCACTCTGAAAAAATCTGTGCATAGCCTCCACCTCTGATACTATTAGCCACTCACCTCAAATATAAGACCCCTGAGTTAACAGGTAGGTCAAACGCACTTGCCCATAAGGGCATAAATCCTCAACATGGTGCAAAATCTGCACCATGTTGTCAGGTATGCTATCCATGTCGGATAGCAAACCTGACTACATCGTAAGGATTTATACCTTCATGGGCACAGTGTGAAAGGGGTCTTTGTGTCCTATGTCGATGAACTGTTTTCTATGAACTTTTTTCATTTACCTCATTTTCCAGCGCTGTACTATTGTATTTTATATTGATTGTTGGGGTGTTGTAATATTGACCTTAAGTGTCCAGCTGCTATTTGTTTTTAGGAATTATTTGTTTGTGCTGAATATACCTTTTATCAGGTTCTTAAAAAAGCAGCTTTTCTTATGAGTTTTTAAATACATATACTTTTTCCTTTTAAGGCTTAAAACATGATATAGACTGCACAATAAAAAAAACCTCCTCAGCAGGGCTTCAGGAGGAGCGGTGCAGTTTTAGGCCTATTCATACCCCAACTAGAAAGTGAGGGACAATCTTGACTGGACATGGGCAAATATACTGTTGTCAATGGATCCCCCGGGACTCCACGTGACATTATTACAGTCATAGACATGGATGTCCGCAGAACTTTTTTCAGGGGGTGGCATCATTTTAGGGTCACCCATGCGCCGCCTCTTTTCAACCATGTCATTATGCTCAGAGACTGTAGATGTAGTACAGTCCCTAGGATAAGTAATGGGTAATGGCACTCTTACCAGACCCAGCGAAATTACAGCAGTGATCCCTCCGGCTGGACAATCGCTCACTCTGGGTTCCCCGGGGGGTGACTCTGGTATAATGTCTATACCCTGGCAGTGGCTCAGTCTCTCTGGTGGCGCTGAGCAGCATGGCTCTCTCTCTGGTGGTGCTGGGCAGCATGGCTCTCTCTCTGGTGGCGCTGGGCAGCATGGCTCTCACTGGTGGCGCTGGGTAGCGTGGTTCTCTCTGGTGGCGCTGAGCAGTGTGGCACTCTCTCTGGCTTCCACCCAGCACACCCCTCTTTCTTTGTCCTGTAGCACTTGCTCCCTCAGCTTTTTTCCAGGCTGCAGTTTCTCAATCTCTCTTGATCGAGCTGTAGCCTCCTCCCTGTGGAAAATGGAGCCGCCAATCTTTGGGACTACATGTCCCATGATGCTCTCTTCTCCTAGTCTCCTTTGATTGGCCCTCAGTTATGGCCAATGGGGAAGGAACGGAGTGGGCAGGAAGCTGGGCGGCGAACCTAGCGAAAGTCCCCGTCTCTTCTCCCTGACAGGAGAAAGGGGGGGCGAGCGGGGAGAAACCTCTGACAGACCGCAGCTCACCTTTCTCCTGTCACATTGCCGCGAGTTCTCTGCTGGACTGAGCAGGGAAAGGAGCCTGCAGTCACACTACACTGATGGGGGGGCTTGACAACACCTTGATGGTGTCACCTGACTGGTGGGCTGCCCGCACCCCCATAGCGACGCCACTGTGCTGAATTTAACAGTGCCGATCTGATCCCCGATTCCAGGGGGGGGGCACTTGACCCCCCTTGCCCCTACCTGCGGACACCCATGGTCATAGACCATATTTATTTTAACAATACCATATTTGGACACTCAGAAATAGCTGGGAAATTACTTTTTTTAATAACATCTTTGTCAATGAGCCCAGCTGAATGATATGGTACTTGCCTGGCTTATGTCACTCAAAATGACTGTGGTTAAAGCACAGTATATTTAACTTTTTTTAAAGTTTTTTTTTTTTTTTTTTGCTAGCTGTGTCTAATTCGGGAGATTTCCCTTCATTGCCTGTCCCAGAGATACAACAGGAATTCAGAGGAAATCCTATCAGCGGTCACCTCAACAAGTGCCCCATTGGAATATTTTTTCTCTGTTCCTCTTCTGGTGACAGATCAAAATTTTGGATTTCTAATTACTTTCTGCCCCATTGATATTGTCACCACAGCAAATAGTAGGAGTGAAAAAAAAAATTAACAAAGTACCAAACAGTGGTACTAACCCTATTGTATTCAAAACAAAAAAAATTGTTATGGTTTTAGATACACTCTAACCAGCAACAGCCTGTCCAGCGTCCATACGGGGCGCAAGGGCGCCGCCCCCCTAATTCTTGCGCCCGGCCCCTAATTTACATGCAGGGTGCTGGACGCATGGATTCCAAAGGAGTTTTTTTTTTTGAAGCACGTGATTAGAGCCTGAGGCTCTAATTGGCTTCAAAAAAGGGAGGGCTCGGGGCGGAGCCCACCCAATTGTGTCACAATTGCGAATTAATATTCGCTATTGTCTTCCTGATTCTCCTACTGGCCAATCCCGGCTCAGGAAGTGGGTCCTGAGACCCGATTTGCTGAGAGGAGAAGCAATTGTATTGGCCACTGAGGAGGAGAACGGAGGAGACGCAGGGGAAGCTGCACCACTGTGAAGCAGTGGAAGGAGGAGACGCAGGGTGAAGCTGCCACCCGGAGGAAAAAAAAATATACCACCAGCCACCACCGGCTTTAACTATTTTAAAATATTCAAACTACAACATGCTCTACCTAGTAGGGCCTTGGTGTGGGAAAGTACACCTCATAATTCAGTTTGGCCTTCATAAGACTCAATGGGGCTGATTTACTGAAACTGGAAAGTGCAAAATCTGGTGCAGCCATGCAAGGTAGCCAATCAGCTTCTAACCTCCACTTGTTCAATTTAGCTTTGTCAAAAAAAAAAAAAAATGGATACTGATTGGTTTTTGTGCAAAGCTGCACAAGATTTTGCAAAACAAGCACACACCTAGGGGTTGATTTACTAAAGGCAAATAGACTGTGCACTTTGCAAGAGCTTAGTAAATGAGCAGAAGCTCTGCTGACTTCCCTCATCCAATCATATGCAAGCAAAATTGCCATTTTTCTTGTTCTTACACATGATTGGGTATTCTTTGCAAAGTGGAGCTTTACTTTATTTACTAAGCTGTGGAGCAACTGCACTTTGCAAAGTGCACAGTCTATTTGCTTTTATTAAATCAATCCCTTAGTGTCTTATGAATGTGCGTTTTCCGCACACTTGTTTTTTTTTTTTGCACGTTTTTATACACAACAAACGCGCCAACAAAGCTCATGTAACTTTTTGGGCATTGAGGTTCACACATTTAACTGCATGTTTTAACGCGCCCCTGCTCTTCACATTTGGGGTGCCATTAACAATCAATAGCACCACAAGTGTGGTGTGCGCTTTTCACGCATGCCATTAATGCATGCAAAGCCACATGCTTTTGCATGCACGCTCAGATGTGAATGCAGCCTAAATGAAGAGCATTATATTACATTATAGTACATACAGTGCCTTGCAAAAGTATTCACCCACTCCCTTGGCTTTTTACCTATATTGTTACATTACAGCCTTTAGTTCAATGTTTTTTTAATCTGAATTATATGTGATGGATCAGAAATTGGTAAAGTAAAATTAGAAAAATATATACATAAAACTATTTTTCAGAAATAAAAAACTGATAATTGGCATGTGTGTATATATTCACCCCCTTTGTTATGAAGCCCATAAAAAGCTCTGGTGCAACCAATTACCTTCAGAAGTCACATAATTAGTGAAATGATGTCCACCTGTGTGCAATCGAAGTGGTGTCACATGATCTGTCATTACATATACACACCTTTTTGAAAGGCCCCAAAGGCTGAAACACCTAAGCAAGAGGCCCCACTAACCAAACACTGCCATGAAGACCAAGGAACTCTCCAAACAAGTAAGGGACAATGTTGTTGAGAAGTACAAGTCAGGGTTAGGTTATAAAAAAATATCCAAATCTTTGATGATCCTTAGGAGCACCATCAAATCTATCATAACCAAATGGAAAGAACATGGCACAACAGCAAGCCTGCCAAGAGACAGCAGCACACCAAAACTCACGGACCAGGCAAGGAGGGAATTAATCAGAGAGGCAGCACAGAGACCTAAGGTAACCCTGGAGGAGCTGCAGAGTTCCACAGCAGAGACTGGAGTATCTGTACATAGGACGACATTAAGCCTTACGATTCATAGAGTTGGGCTTTATGGCAGAGTGGCCAGAAGAAAGCCATTACTTTCAGCAAAAAACAAAATGCCACGTTTTGAGTTTGCGAAAAGGCATGTGGGAGACTCCCAAAATGTATGGAGGAAGGTGCTCTGGTCTGATGAGACTAAAATTGAACTTTTTTGGCCATCAAAGAAAACGCTGTGTCTGGCGCAAACCCAACACATCACATCATCCAAAGAACACCATCCCCATAGTGAAACATGGTGGTGGCAGCATCATGCTGTGGGGATGTTTTTCAGCAGTCGGGACTGGGAAACTGGTCAGAGTTGAGGGAAAGATGGATGGTGCTAAATACAGGGATATTCTTGAGCAAAACCTGTACTACACTGTGTGTGGTTTGACGCTAGGATGGAGGTTCACCTTCCAGCAGGACAATGACCCCAAACACACTGCTAAAGCAACACTTGAGTGGTTTAAGGGGAAACATGTAAATGTGTTGGAATGGCCTAGTCAAAGCCCAGACCTGAATCCAATAGAAAATCTGTGGTCATACTTAAAGATTGCTGTTCACAAGCGCAAACCATCCAACTTGAAGGAGCTGGAGCAGTTTTGCAAAGAGGAATGGGCAAAATTCCAAGTGGTAAGATGTGGCAAGCTCATAGAGACTTATCCAAAGCGACTTGGAGCTGTGATAGCCTCAAAAGGTGGCTCTACAAAGTATTGACTTTAAGGGGGTGAATAGTTATGCACATTGACTTTTTCTGTTATTTTGTCCTATTTGTTGTTTGCTTCACAAAAAAAAAAACATCTTCAAAGTTGTGGGCATGTTCTGTAAATTAAATGATGCAAATCCTCAAACAATCCATGTTAATTCCAGGTTGTGAGGCAACAAAACATGAAAAATGCCAGGGGGGGGGGGGGTGAATACTTTTGCAAGGCACTGTACAGATATACTTTAAAGCACATTTTGCAAACAAATGGTAAAAAAAATCATTCATACCTTTCCAGTGAATGTTAACCTATAAAGCATCCGCAATATCATATATGCCCAAATCATATGCAGTATTTGCAGAATCATTAGTAGGGCATTAAAAAAATAATATCCAAAGAAAGGCTGAAAGCGTACCATGGAGTAGTAATACGTGCTATAAATAATCCTGGAAAACAGAAATTTGGACATCTTAATCTGGATTGGAGTATACATCTATTATTAAAACATTTCAGGTGACCTATGGAAGAGGTAGTAGCAATGACTGTGAATTCTTATTCCATATTTATGACCTACCAAATGTTAAAAGTACAAAATAGCAAACAGTGTGGCATTGCCCATGGCGTTATATCATATACAGTATCTGCCACTGCATTAAAAATCATGAAACAAAATTTGAGATAGTTTCTATGGCTAATTCTTCCACTTTTCACATTTGTGTAGAATATTCATGTAAGAAAAAACACTGAATATGTTAATTTTATGTTACAAGTTATTGTAATGACATGATAGAAGACAACACATAATTAATTAGGCAATATACTGTATTTCAATCTCATTTGCTTTAGATAACCTTTGCATTTTGGGTCCTTAGTGGCAATTCATAGTGAACTGACATCTTAAAGCAAAGAAGTATTTATATTTCTACATATAATATATACAGTATATAGCTTTGTAAGATAGAGGCAACATGAGGCAAAAAGGAAGTTTTGGACAGCCGCACTCCGGAATATAGCCTTTATTAGTAAAAAGTCCAACAAATACAAGCCACAGCAAAAAATGGGACAAACAAGCTGACGCGTTTCGCACTTAACTGTGCTTAGTCATAGCTATGACTAAGCACAGTTAAGTGTGAAACGCGTTAGATAGTTTGTCCCATTTTTTGCTGTGGCTTGTATTTGTTGGACTTTTTACTAATAAAGGCTATATTCCGCAGTGCGGCTGTCCAGAACTTCCTTTTTGCCTCATGTTGCTATATGCTTAGCAGGCACCTGGTGTTCCAGTTCCGAGGAGCGTTCTATATCCACATTTCCACCTGGAGCGGTGATCCCTTTCCCTTCCCCCATTGTTCTAGGATAGAGGCAACATAGATCTGTCCAGTTATGATAGGATTACAAATTCCAGAGTTCTGTGCCACTGACTGGTGAGGAATTCTGAGACTGTAATTCCACCATAGTTGGACACATATGTCCGTTTTCATCCGATCCGCTAGACGGATGGAAAATAGGACATCCATCCGTCTGGATTTTGCGGAGAGGATCGGATCAGGGCGGATCGGATGTCAGCGGACATGTCACCGCTGACATCCGTCGCTCCATAGAGATGTATGGAGCGACCGTTCAGATCCGCCTGAAAAAACTGACCGGCGGATCTGAATGGTCCGCACATAAAAGAAAGTAATAAAGCATCAGCAACAACAAGGGAAAAAGTTTCTGCCGGAGTGCAGCTTTAAAATGGTTGTAAAAGCACAAGGTGTGCTCCCCACCTAATACACAATACCAGCGTTATGCATGAGAGCCTCGCCTGTCCCAGGCCTCTCTCTTCTCATTGGCTGAGACAGCAGCGGGAGCCTTTGAGGAGAGAGTGGGGGACGGGGCCGAGCCGCGACTGTGTGTGAATGGACACACAGGAGCAAGCCTGCTCAGGCACCCCCACAGCAACCTGCTTGCTGTGGGGGCACTCAACAAGAGGGAGGGGCCAGGAGCGCCGATGGGGGACCCGAGAAGAGGAGGATCGGGGCTTCGGAACAAGCTGACATTAGAAGCTGATTAGCTACCATTCACAGCTTCATTGGATTCTGAGTACACCAGTTTTAGTAAATCTCCCCCCATTTTGTCTGTAACATTTGAGGAAACGCAAAAACCAGAGCATTTTTTATAAAATAACACAATTTTACAAGATACAAAAAACTTTAAGCCAAAGTACATGGATATACATTATAGTATATGGGTGTAATATCTGACAGATACTGTGTTGTCTTAGGTAAGAACTAGGCTACCTCTCACCAGCTATTTCTTTTCAAGCTGCAACAGTTCTGCTATATCTCTAACTATTGAACCCCTCCCACAGGCACACCGCTATTGATGCACGGAAATTCCCTGATCTGTGTCTGCTACCTCCCTATTTTGGGGGTGCTTCTTCCTTACTCTCTTCCTGTATGGGGTTACCCTATGGCAAGACTGATAAGATGTCTGAATAATGTTTGCAAGTAAGTCACTATTAAGCTTCACTGCACTTAACAGCATCAAGGGCCCCTGGGCAAAGTAATGCACTGAGGCCTCTACTAGGAAGACGGTGACCTACAGCCACAGCAAAGAGTTGTTGTGGCTCAACCATGCTACATATTGAGTGTGTTTTGTAAAAGTAAAAGTTTTGTAAAAGTTTGACCTTTTACAATTTTTTAAAATATTTTTTTACATTTTTTTTTTTCATTTTAATTTTTTATTCATTTTAATTTAATATTTTTTCCCACAATGCTGTTGGGGCCATTGGTGTGATATCAGAAGTCTCACTTTTGATACAGAAAAAGGGACTGAGGTAACACAGTCCCCGGACCCTTTCTCTGTATCCTTAGCTGCACTGCAGATGAATGAACAGGAGACAGAGGCTCCTGTTCATTCATAAACTGAAGAATTATTGAACACAGAGAGTGATCAAAAACAATCATTTACTGTGTTCACTTAGAAAAGGAAGGGGACAGTAAATTACATATTTACAAGCCCCTTTCCTGCTCTCCACCCTTATGATCCCCCTTTGTGCCTGCAGCTGCTGCCGGCGGGAGAGGAGGGCATCTGGTAGTGGTGCAGGGGAAAGGGGCTTTCCGCAGGGGCACTCAATGAAAAGGAGGGGCCTGGAGCGCCGGTGGGGCACCCCAGAAGAGGAGGATCGGGCTGTTCTGTGCAAAATGATTGCACAGAGCAGGTAAGTATAGGCATGTTTGTTATTTTTATTAAAAAAAAAACAAAAAATGATGGTTTACAACCCCTTTAATATGTCAGTCACTAATGTTGACCTGGTCCTCTCTATATTGGCCCATCCAACTATAATAAAATCTTATTGGTTGTTATGGGCACCTAAAATTCCTTCAGGCACTTTCATAAAAGACCAAATTGGCCTTCTCATTTCAGTGAATGAATAAAGGTCTAGGACAGATGCTATGATTTGCATAATTTGGTGAAACATGTAAAGGGACACTATTTTAATGCCCAATTTCAATGGAGATGGGGAGCTTATCACACAGGGCAACAGTAGTGGTCAAGGCAGATGCCTGATTGAATGGTCCTGTCAGTGGCGGCTGGTGCTCAAAATTTTTTTGGTGGGGCGCAAACAAACTGAAAAATACTGAAACCCCCCAATCCATTGCAGCCTCACTGTGCCCATCAATTGCAGCCTCACTGTGCCCATCAAATGCAGCCACTGTGCCCATCAAATGCAACCACTGTGCCCATCATATGCTGCAGCCACTGTGCCCATCATATGCAGCCACTTGTGGCCATCTTATGCAGCCAGTGTGCCCATCATATGCAGCCACTGTGCCCGTCCTATGCAGCCTCTGTACTCGTCAAATGCAGCTACTTGTGCCCGTCAAATGCAGCCACTTGTGCCCATCATATGCAGACACCTGTGCCCATCAAACACAGCCCTTGTGCCCATCAAATGCAGCCACTTGTGCCCATCAAATGCAGCCACTTGTGCCCATCAAACACAGCCACTTGTGCCCATCATATGCAGCCACTTGTGCCCATCAAATGTAGCCACTTGTGCCCATCAAATGCAGCCACTTGTACCCATCATATGCAGCCACTTGTGCCCATCATATGCAGCCACTTGTGCCCATCAAATGCAGACACTTGTGCCCATGAAATGCAGCCAATTGTGCCCATCATATGCAGCCATTTTGCCCATCAAATGCAGCCACTGTGCCTGTCAAATGCAGCCACTGTGCCCATCAAATGCAGCCACTTGTGCCCATCAAATGCAGTCACGTGTGCCCAGTATATGCAGCCACGTGTGCCCAGTATATGCAGCCACTTGTGCCCATTATATGCAACCACTTGTGCCCATCATATGCCACCACTTGTGCCCATCATATGCAGCCACTTGTGTCCATCAAATGCAGCCACTTGTGCCCATCATATGCAGCCATTGTGCCCCTCAAACGCAGCCACTGTGCCCATCAAATACAACCACTGTGCCCATCAAATGCAGCCACTTGTGCCCATCAAATGCAGCCACTTGTGCCCATCACATGCAGCCATTGTGCCCATCATATGCAGCCACTGTGCCCATCAAACGCAGCCACTGTGCCCTTCAAATGCAGTCACTGTGCCCATCAAATGCAGCCACTTATGCCCCGTATATGCAGCCACTTGTGCCCATCATATGCAGCCACTTGTGCCCATCAAATGCAGCCACTTGTGCCTGTCAAATGCAGCCACTTGTGCGCAGTATATGCAGCCACTTGTGCCCACCGCCCCCCCCTCACGGCCTTGGCGGCCCCCCGCTCACGGCTCTGACGACCCCCCCAGCTCGCAACTCTGACGGCCCCCTGCTCGTGGCTCTCTGACAGCACCCCCCCGCAGATGGTCCAGTACTGGCCGCCAGTCCTGAGTCCATCAGAGCAGCCATGGCGGCGGGGGTGTCAGTCCTCGTGTCTCCTCTGTGCCACCTCTTCCTAAGCGCCAATAGGATGTCCTGGCGCTTTGGCCAATCGGGAAACAGGTCTGACGAACTGCCTCCCTGATTGGCGGGGAGGAGAGTTGGTGTGAAGATAGCGAAAATTCATTCGCTATCGTCAGACAATTGGGTGGGATCAGGGCGCACTCTCTGCGCTCCAAGCCCACCCTATTTTGAAGCCTATTAGAACCTCTGGCTCTAATCAGGTGCTTCAAAAAGTACCACCCCCTCCTGCCCCTGCCATAGGAATCCATGCGTCCAGGCGTCCTGAAAGGGGCCGGGGGCATGGATGAGGGGGCGGCGCCTGTGCGCCCACAGTGCATGGGCCGCCCCTGGTTCCTGTTGACATTGGGATGGAGAACCTACCATAGACATGAGCTGCAATAGGTAGTGCACATTTTTCATGGGTGGTATTTATTGCAATAAACAATTTTACTATATGGAAACACACATCTATATGGAAACGCACATCTAATCTGCAAAAAAAATGGTCACAAATTACGTATCAGGACTCACCTTGCAGGAAGCAGATACAGACGAGTGACAATGAATGCTAAGGTAAAGATTACAAACAATATGTTGCACGTCCTTTTCCACTTGCTGTAAGTGAACATCTTTGCTAGCTAAGGAAAAAATGAAGAAAAGGTTTTAAAAAGTTAGCTTTTTTTGGACAAATAGATACTGTATAACTTAATTTTACACAAGACTTAGAGGATTATTTATTAGGTTAGTGCACTGAACATTACACACAGTAATTCTATAATTCTATTACTTTTTAGCACATTCCAAAAACCAAAATGTGATTTCTAATTGATTGCTATACATTGACCCACATTGTTATCCGCCTAATTAAAATGCAAATTAGGAAGTCTCTCAGCACACAGATTTTTTTTTACCACTTTAGGACCAGTATGTTACACACCCTTCCTGTCCAGACCATTTTTCAGTTTTCAGTGCTATGAAAGTTTGACTGACAATTACTTGGTCCTGCAAAACTGTACCCAATTAATTTTATATTAATTTTTTGAAACAGATAGAGATTTTTTTTGGTGGTATTTAACCACTTCAATCCTGGGCACTTTTACTCCCTTCTTGCCCAGGCCAATTTTTAGCTTTCAGTGCTGTTGCATTTTGAATGACAATTAGTCAGTCATGCAACACTGTACCCATTTGAAGTTTGAATCATTTTGTTGAGACAGATAGAGCTTTATTTTTGTGATATTTAAACAAACAAAAATAAGACCAACAAATTTGAAAAAAAAAATGTTTTTCTTTGTTTTTCTTATAAAATATAGCAAATAAGTAATTTTTCTTCACTGATGTACGCTAATGAGACTGCACTGATGGGCACTGATGAGGCTGCACTGCTGTGCACTGATGAAGCTGAACTGATTATCAGTGTATACTGTATGTGCCCTGTCAGACTTGCCGGTTATCGGCTCTCCTTTCCTCGTGCTGTGGCAGTTGGTTTACATATTATTAGCTGTGATTGGATACAGCTGATCACATGGTAAAGAGCCGCGGTGATTTGCCCTTTACGCGATCTGTGATCAGCTATGATCAAAGTACACATAATTCATACAGCATGCCCAATGCTCGCCCCAGGAGGCACGCATGAGGCATGTTCTGGGAGGATTTCTATGGATGCCCTCCCAAAACAAGAGAGCCACGCTGTAGCCGTCCTTTGGTTATGAGGCAGTATTGAGGTGGTTGATAACCACAGTTTTTTTTTTTTGTTTTTTTTAGTTTGTCTGTGTTTTGTACTTTAGAAAGGAAAACACTTTGAGGAGGAGGAGAAACACATCCAAGGAGAAGTTCTGGCAGGAAATGATGTGCAACAATGTATATTTGTGTGCTTGCACTACCTGCTTGTTGGATATCAAGTAAAGAATGGCAGAAGTTCCATCTGTTTGTTAGTATGTGGATATTGTGAGGAAGAACAGATCCCAGAAGGTATGCACCCATAGTTCGTGGATCTCTAAAAGTGTCACTTGGTGATGATTTGAAAGATAGTCAGGGATGGTAACATTTTTGTGCATGTTTACTCAGGAGCAGAAATAATTGCATTCCTTCTTTCACCTTATTTGGCAATACCTCTTTATAATGGAAACACCCAAATTGTAAGTATCTTGCAGTACTGTAGGTCAGGGGTCCTCAAACTTTTTAGACAGGGGGCCAGTTCACGGTCCCTCAGACTGTTGGGGGGCCGCACTATAGTTTAAAAAAAAATATGAACTAATTCCTAAATTCCTATGCACACATCTTTTTTGTAGTGCAAAAGAATAAAAGAATGAATAATAAATAATAATATATATAGGGGATGGACAGGGGGACAGAGGGATGGACAGGGGGACAGTGGGATGGACAGAGGGGTGGACAGGGGGACAGAGGGACAGAGGGGTGGACAGGGGGACAGTGGGGTGGACAGGGGGACAGAGGGGGGGACAGGGGGACAGAGGGGTGGACAGGGGGACAGTGGGGTGGACAGAGGGACAGAGGGGGGGACAGTGGGGTGGACAGGGGGACAGAGGGATGGACAGAGGGACAGTGGGGTGGACAGGGGGACAGTGGGGTGGACAGGGGGACAGAGGGGAGGCAGTGGGACAGTGGGGTGGACAGGGGGACAGTGGGGTGGACAGGGGGACAGAGGGGGGACAGTGGGGTGGACAGGGGGACAGTGGGGTGGACAGGGGGACAGTGGGATGGACAGTGGGGTGGACAGGGGGACAGTGGGGTGGACAGGGGGACAGAGGGGTGGACAGGGGGACAGTGGGGTGGACAGGGGGACAGTGGGATGGACAGGGGGACAGTGGGATGGACAGGGGGACAGACAGTGGGGTGGACAGGGGGACAGTGGGGTGGACAGAGGGGGGGACAGGGGGACAGTGGGGTGGACAGGAGGACAGAGGGGTGGACAGAGGGGTGGACAGGGGGACAGAGGGGGGGACAGGGGGACAGGGGGGGGACAGGGGGACAGGGGGACAGAGGGACAGAGGGGTGGACAGGGGGACAGAGGGGTGGACAGGGGGACAGTGGGGTGGACAGGGGGACAATGGGGTGGACAGGGGGACAGTGGGATGGACAGGGGGACAGTGGGATGGACAGTGGGGTGGACAGGGGGACAGTGGGGTGGACAGGGGGACAGTGGGGTGGACAGAGGGGGGGACAGGGGGACAGTGGGGTGGACAGGAGGACAGAGGGGTGGACAGGAGGACAGAGGGATGGACAGGAGGACAGAGGGGTGGACAGAGGGGTGGACAGGGGGACAGAGGGGGGGACAGGGGGACAGAGGGGGGGGACAGGGGGACAGTGGGGTGGACAGGGGGACAGTGGGGTGGACAGGGGGACAAAGGGGTGGACAGGGGGACAGAGGGGTGGACAGGGGGACAGTGGGGAGGACAGGGGGACAGAGGGGTGGACAGGGGGACAGTGGAGTGGACAGGGGGACAGAGGGGGGGACAGTGGGGTGGACAGGGGGACAGAGGGGTGGACAGGGGGACAGTGGGGGGGACAGTGGGGTGGACAGGGGGACAGAGGGGTGGACAGGGGGACAGTGGGATGGACAGGGGGACAGGGGGGGGACAGGGGGACAGTGGGGGGGACAGTGGGGTGGACAGGGGGACAGAGGGGTGGACAGGGGGACAGTGGGGTGGACAGGGGGACAGAGGGGTGGACAGGGGGACAGTGGGGTGGACAGGAGGACAGAGGGGTGGACAGGAGGACAGAGGGGTGGACAGGGGGACAGAGGGGGGGACAGGGGGACAGAGGGGGGGACAGGGGGACAGAGGGGTGGACAGGGGGACAAAGGGGTGGACAGGGGGACAGTGGGGTGGACAGGGGGACAGTGGGATGGACAGGGGGACAGTGGGATGGACAGTGGGGTGGACAGGGGGACAGTGGGGTGGACAGGGGAACAGTGGGGTGGACAGGGGGACAGTGGGGTGGACAGAGGGGGGGACAGGGGGACAGTGGGGTGGACAGGAGGACAGAGGGGTGGACAGGAGGACAGAGGGGTAGACAGGAGGACAGAGGGGTGGACAGAGGGGTGGACAGGGGGACAGAGGGGGGGACAGGGGGACAGAGGGGGGGACAGGGGGACAGTGGGGTGGACAGAGGGACAGAGGGGTGGACAGGGGGACAGTGGGGTGGACAGGGGGACAGAGGGGTGGACAGGGGGACAGTGGGGTGGACAGAGGGACAGAGGGGTGGACAGGGGGACAGTGGGGTGGACAGGGGGACAGAGGGGTGGACAGGGGGACAGTGGGGTGGACAGGGGGACAGAGGGGTGGACAGGGGGACAGTGGAGTGGACAGGGGGACAGAGGGGGGGACAGTGGGGTGGACAGGGGGACAGAGGGGTGGACAGGGGGACAGAGGGGTGGACAGGGGGACAGTGGGGGGGACAGTGGGGTGGACAGGGGGACAGTGGGGTGGACAGGGGGACAGAGGGGTGGACAGGGGGACAGTGGGATGGACAGGGGGACAGGGGGTGGACAGGGGGACAGTGGGGGGGGACAGTGGGGTGGACAGAGGGGTGGACAGGGGGACAGTGGGGTGGACAGGGGGACAGAGGGGTGGACAGGGGGACAGTGGGATGGACAGGGGGACAGTGGGATGGACAGGGGGACAGAGGGGTGGAAAGGGGGACAGAGGGGTGGACAGGGGGACAGAGGGGTGGACAGGGGGACAGTGGGGGGGACAGTGGGGTGGACAGGGGGACAGTGGGGTGGACAGGGGGACAGTGGGGTGGACAGAGGGGTGGACAGGGGGACAGAGGGGTGGACAGGGGGACAGTGGGGTGGACAGGGGGACAGAGGGGTGGACAGGGGGACAGTGGGGTGGACAGGGGGACAGAGGGGGGGACAGAGGGGGGACAGGGGGACAGTGGGGTGGACAGGGGGACAGAGGGGTGGACAGAGGGGGGGACAGAGGGGGGGACAGAGGGGGGGGGCAGTGGGGTGGACAGGGGGACAGAGGGGTGGACAGGGGGACAGAGGGGTGGACAGGGGGACAGTGGGGTGGACAGAGGGGTGGACAGGGGGACAGAGGGGGGGACAGTGGGGTGGACAGGGGGACAGAGGGGTGGACAGGGGGACAGAGGGGGGGACAGTGGGACAGTGAGGTGGACAGGGGGACAGTGGGGTGGACAGGGGGACAGAGGGGGGGGACAGTGGGGTGGACAGGGGGACAGTGGGGTGGACAGGGGGACAGAGGGGTGGACAGGGGGACAGTGGGGTGGACAGGGGGACAGTGGGATGGACAGGGGGACAGTGGGATGGACAGTAGGGTGGACAGGGGGACAGTGGGGGGGCAGAGGGGTGGACAGGGGGACAGTGGGTGGACAAGGGGACAGTGGGGTGGACAGGGGGACAGTGGGGTGGACAGGGGGACAGAGGGGTGGACAGGGGGACAGTGGGGGGGACAGTGGGGTGGACAGGGGGACAGTGGGGTGGACAGGGGGACAGAGGGGGGGACAGTGGGGTGGACAGGGGGACAGAGGGGTGGACAGGGAGACAGAGGGGTGGACAGGGGGACAGTGGGATGGACAGGGGGACAGAGGGGTGGACAGGGGGACAGTGGGGTGGACAGGGGGACAGTGGGGTGGACAGGGGGACAGAGGGGTGGACAGGGGGACAGTGGGGTGGACAGAGGGGGGGACAGGGGGACAGTGGGGTGGACAGGACAGAGGAGTGGACAGAGGGGTGGACAGGGGGACAGAGGGGTGGACAGAGGGGTGGACAGGGGGACAGAGGGGGGGACAAGGGGACAGAGGGGGGGACAGGGGGACAGTGGGGTGGACAGGGGGACAGTGGGACAGTGAGGTGGACAGGGGGACAGAGGGGTGGACAGGGGGACAGAGGGGTGGACAGGGGGACAGTGGGGTGGACAGGGGGACAGTGGGGTGGACAGGGGGACAGAGGGGTGGACAGGGGGACAGTGGGGTGGACAGGGGGACAGTGGGGTGGACAGGGGGGACAGAGGGGGGACAGTGGGGTGGACAGGGGGACAGTGGGGTGGACAGGGGGACAGAGGGGTGGACAGAAGGGGGGACAGGGGGACAGAGGGGTGGACAGAGGGGTGGACAGAGGGGGGACAGAGGGGGGACAGGGGGACAGTGGGGTGGACAGGGGGACAGAGGGGTGGACAGGGGGACAGAGGGGTGGACAGAGGGACAGTGGGGTGGACAGAGGGGTGGACAGGGGGACAGAGGGGGGGACAGGGGGACAGTGGGGTGGACAGGGGGACAGTGGGGTGGACAGGGGGACAGAGGGGGGGACAGAGGGGTGGACAGGGGGACAGAGGGGGGGACAGAGGGGTGGACAGGGGGACAGAGGGGTGGACAGAGGGGTGGACAGAGGGGGGACAGGGGGACAGAGGGGTGGACAGAGGGGGGGACAGGGGGACAGAGGGGTGGACAGGGGGACAGAGGGGGGACAGTGGGGTGGACAGGGGGACAGAGGGGTGGACAGGGGGACAGAGGGGTGGACAGGGGGACAGTGGGGTGGACAGGGGGACAGAGGGGTGGACAGGGGGACAGTGGGGTCCTCACTTGTTCGTAGGCTGTTGCTTGAAGCCTCCGCTCTCTCTGTCAATCTTCGTGCCTCCTGTCTCCGTGCGGGACTGTGCTGGGAACTACACTTCCCAGCATGCAGCGCGGCACACAGAACCCTCCATTACTGGTGTGGGGGAGGCGGCTTGAGCGGAGCGGAGCGGATATGCTCCCTGCCGAAGCCGAGCCGCATGTGGCCCGCGGGCCGTAGTTTGAGGACCCCTGCTGTAGGTAGTCCATCATAATGACCAAGTGGGATTGTTTGCAAGCGTTACCGTTATAGTGTAATGTTTGTATTATTGTATATATATACATATACACTGCTCAAAAAAATTAAAGGAACACTTTGAAAACACATCAGATCTCAAAGGGGAAAAATATCATGCTGGATATCTATACTTATATGGACTGGGTAATGTGTTAGGAACAAAAGGATGCCACATCGTTTGATGGAAATGAAAATTATCAACCTACAGAGGGCTGAAATCAAAGACACTCCGAAAATCAAAGTGAAAAATTGATGCAGCAGACTAGTCCATTTTGCTGGAATTTAATTGCAGCTACTCAAAATGGTACTCAGTAGCTTGTATGGCCCCAATGTGCTTGTATGCATGCCTGACAACGTCGGGGCCTGCTCCTAATGAGACAACGGATTGTATCCTGGGGTATTTCCTCCCAGATCTGGACCAGGGCATCACTGAGCTCCTGAACAGACTAAGGTGCAACCTGGTGGACTGACACATACAGTGGGGATCGAAAGTTTGGGCACCCCAGGTAAAAATGTGTATTAATGTGCATAACGAAGCCAAGGAAAGATGGAAAAATCTCCAAATGGCATCAAATTACAGATTGGACATTCTTATAATATGTCAAAAAAAGTTAGATTTTATTTCCATCATTTACACTTTCAAAATTACAGAAAACAAAAAAATGGCGTCTGCAAAAGTTTGGGCACCCTGCAGAGTTAATATCTTGTACTGCCCCCTTTGGCAAGTATCACAGCTTGTAAACGCTTTTTGTAGCCAGCCAAGAGTCTTTCGATTCTCATTTGAGGTGTCTTTGCCCATTTCTTCCTTACAAAAGTCTTCCAGTTCTTTGAGATTTCTGGGCTGTCTGTCACGCACTGCTCTTTTAAGGTGTATCCATAGATTTTCAATAATGTTGAGGTCAGGAGATTGTGAAGGCCATGGTAAAACCCTTAGTTTACACCTTTTTTATGTAATCCCCCATGGATTTTGAGGTGTGTTTAGGATCATTATCCATTTGTAGAAGCCATCCTCTCTTTAACTTCAGCTTTTTCACAGATGGCATCAGGTTACCATCCAAAATTTGCTGAAATTGTATTGAATCCATTTTTCCTTCTACTCGTGAAATGTTCCCTGTGCCACTGGCTGCAATACAACCCCAAAGCATGATTGATCCCCCCCATGCTTCACAGTTGGACAGAAGTTCTTTTCATTAAATTCTGTGCCCTTTCTTTTCCAAAGGTACCTTTGCTCTTTCCGGCCAAAAAGTTCTATTTTAACCTCCTCGGTCCACAGAACTTGTTTCCAAAATGCCTCAGGCTTGTCTATATGTTCATTTGCAATGTTCAAACGCTGATTTTTGTGGTGAGGACGTAGAAGAGGTTTTCTTCTGATGACTCTTCCATGAAGACCATATTTGTACAAATATCTCTTTATAGTGGAATAGTGTACCACAACTCCAGTGTCTGCCAGATCTTTCTGGAGGGATCGTGCAGTCAAACGTGGGTTTTGAATTGCTTTTCTCACAATCCTGCAAGCTGTTCTGTCTGATATTTTTCTTGGTCTTCCAGATCTTGCTTTAACTTCCACTGTTCCTGATGACTGCCATTTCTTAATTACATTCCGAGCAGAGGATATTGACATCTGAAAACGCTTTGCTATCTTCTTATAGCCTTCTCCAGCTTTGTGAGCATCAACTATTTTCAGTTTCAGTTTTCTAGACAACTGCTTAGAAGAACCCATGGTGCTGATTGCTGGGGCAAGGTCAGATGAGTCTGGCAATTTAAAACCTTTGAGATTGACATCACCTGGTCTTCCCAGACGATGATTGAGAACAATCAATGACACTGGCAGGTCTCCGCTTTGCAAAGGGGGCAGTGCATGCTATAAATTCTGCAGGATGCCCAAACTTTTGCAGACGCCATTTTTTTGTTTTCTGTAATTCTGAAAGTGTAAATGATGGAAATAAAATCTAACTTTTTTTGACATAGTATAAGAATGTCTAATCTGTAATTTGATGCCATTTGGAGATTTTTCCATCTTTCCTTGGCTTCGTTATGCACATTAATACACACTTTTACCTGGGGTGCCCAAACTTTCGATCCCCACTGTAATGTCCCAGAGGTGTGCTATTGAATTTAGGTCAGGCGAGCGTGGGGGCCATTGAATGTTATCAATTCCTTCATCCTCCAGGAACTGGCTGCATACTCTCGCCACATGAGGCTAGACATTGTCGTGCACCAGGAGGACCCCAGGACCCACTGCACCAGTGTAGGGTCTAACAATGGGTCCAAGGATTTCATTCCGATACCTAATGGCAGTCAGGGTGCCATTGTCTAGCCTGTAGAAGTCTGTGCGTCCCTCCATGGATATGCCTCCTCAGACCATCACTGACCCACCACAAAACCGGTCATGCTGAACAATGTTACAGGCAGCATAATGTTCTCCACAGCTTCTCCAAACCCTTTCACGTCTGCCCCATGTGCTCAGCATGAACCTGCTCTCATCTGTGAAAAGCACAGGGCGCCAGTGGTGGACCTGTCAATTCTGGTGTTCAATGGCAAATGCCAATCGAGTTCCATGGTGCTGGGCAGTGAGCACAGGGCCCACTGGAGGACATCAGGCCCTCAGGCCACCTTCATGAAGTCTGTTTCTGATTGTGTGGTGAGAGACATTCACACCAGTGGCCGGCTGGAGGTCAATTTGTAGGCCTATGGTAGAGCTCATCTTGTTCCTTCTTGCACAAAGGAGCAGATACTGGCCCTGTCCAGCTCTCCTAAAGTACCTGCCTGTATCCTGGAATCTCCTCCCTGCTCTTGAGACCGTGCTGGGAGACACAGCAAACCTTCTGGTAATGGTACGTATTGATGTGCCATCCTGGAGGAGTTGGTCTGCCTGTGCAACCTCTACAGAGTCCAGGTATCGCCTCATGCTACCAGTAGTGACACTGACCCTAGCCAAATGCAAAACTAGTAAAAACCAGTCAGAAAAGAGGAGTAGGGGAAAAAAATGGCAGTGGCCTCCACCTGTAAAAGCATTCCTGTTTTGAAGGTCGTATCATTGTTGCCCATCTAGTGCACCTGTTGGTAATTTCGTTAACACTAAGGCTCGGTTCACACCAGGGGCGGCACGACTTGCAGGTCGCCTCACCGAGGCGACCTGCACACGACTGCCATGGCGACTTGCAAAACGACTTCTGTATAGAAGTCTATGCAAGTCGCCCCAAGTCGCCCCCAAAGTAGTACAGGAACCTTTTTCTAAGTCGAACGGTTCTATTGTACTGAACGGGACGCTACTTGTCAGGCGACCTAGGTCGCCTGACAAGTCGTCCAAGTGTGAACTGAGCATTAAGCAGCTGAAACTGATTAACAACTTTGCAATTGACTTGATGCTATACTCTGATTTTTTTTTGAGCAGTGTATATGATGTAAAGTTCAGGGATTATAGCACTTCGGGATCATGTGCAAAGCCATTTGTCTTAAGCATAAAAGTCTTTATTCTTATCTTAAGAGCAAATATAAACAGAGCTTCCAGCAGCAAACAAAACTGACTTGACTACATCAACACAAACACAAAAGTCTGCTTGTCTTCAGCACAAAAGAAATACAAGACATACAAATTTCAGGTAAGGGATTCATGCATAGCATCTATCCATGGCCGCCGCGGCCACCCCCTATTCAGGCTTCCAGCCTCCTTTAGGACGCCGAGTTCCTGAATTACAGAGGCGGGGGTTTTTTAAGCACCTGATTAGAGCCATAGGCTTTAATAGGCTTCAAAATAGGGTGGACTTGGAGCGCAGAGCATTCCGCTCGGAGCCCATATAGGTGTGTTAGAAAATCAAATGAATATTCGCTTTTCTAACACTCAACTGCCAATCAGGAAGCGCGGGTTTAATACCCGTCATTTGATTGGCTGAAAGTACAGGCACTCCTATTGCACGCCTAGCAGGAAGAAAGAAGAGACGCACTGAGGACACAGCTTGCTGCTGCCTGACCTGCTGCCTCTCCCACAGCTCGCCGCCGTCACCCACTGCCTGACCTGCAACCGAGATGGGGTAAGTGCCGATCAGACATCGAGCGGGCGGGCGGGGGTTACAGTGGCAGCATTTGATTGGCACAGTAGAAACATTTGATGGGCACAGTGGCTGCATTTGATGGGCACCTGCAACTGCTGCCATTCCTTTGTACCCTACACCCCCCCAGAATCCATTCCCCTAAAAAATATCATCCTTCCCCGTCTGTAAATCATAAGGCAGATGGCGAGTTTTCTAAAAAAAGCTCTGTTTTCACATGTGGAGTCAGATATGAAAATTAGCATCAACTTATAAAAAATAGTTTTAATTAAGAGAGTACTGAGAATTATTTTCAAAGCATAACTATTAGGTAACCATTTATGATGTCCTATGGATTTTGCAAGCCTTGCTAAGCTTTGTTCATTGGTTAATGTAAAAACTAAGTCTATGTTCTCTATTTTTTTACACTTGATTATGCCAAAGATTTGCTTTGTTCTCTGCTTGTTAACCTCCCTGGTGGTTTTCCTGAGTGTGGCTCGGGGTTAAATTTCAGCACCATTAGCGGTAACCCCAAGCCACACTCGAGATTGCATTGCAGGATCCTGGTGCAGTATACTTACCTTGTCCCCAGGATCCTGTGATGTCCCCCCACTGTGTCCGCGGGCTCTGTCCTCCGCCCGGAGCCCCTCTATGCCGTGCTCCATTCCCTGCGAGCGTCGCAACGCACGGGGGCAGAGCCCGGCGGCAAATTCAAAAACGTGAAAAATCATAACACATACAGTACACTGTAATCTTACAGATTACATTACTGTATGAAATAATTTCACATCCCTTTTGTCCCCAGTGCTTTGTCCAATGTCCTGCATGCAGTTTTATATTATATATACCGTTCTTTCTGCCTGGAAACTGGAGATTGTCCATAGCAACCAAAAAGCATCCCTTTACGTCAAAAGTGGTTTTAGACCAGCTAGAAAACAGCGATAATAAATTAGAACACTTGCAGAATTGAGCGATAGTGAATCGTGGGGAAATTCATTATTATTATTATATTATATTATTATATTATTATTTTTTATAATTATATATATTTATGTATTATATTATAATTTATGATTTTGTGTTTCAAACTTCATCATACCCGGGATGTCTACTAGACTCTGGTTTGGACAGATTTAAGTGTGTTATTGCTAAGAATTACAGGCCTACAATATACAACACCAAATTTCTATGCAAAATAATTGTACCGCTTTCAGCACCTAAAATCCGACATAATCATACCGCCAGGGAGGCTACTGATAGCTAGAGTTTGTGGATGCTGTACATTTTGTCAAAACAGCCTATGTTTTTGTTCTCATTACATATCTTTGTATTTAATTGTATTGCAACCGCTTTGTCTGTATTATTGGAATCACTAAACAGGGAATTTTAAAACATTGCTATGTTTTCTATATTAAAAAATAGATTACTCAGTGTAAAAAAAATATTACTCAGTGATTTGGATGTGAATACTGAAAAAGTAAACTGAAAACACATGAGGGGTAAATACTGTATTATTCTATAGAATGTGTGGTGCATACGTGCAATGAAAGGATTTACTTGCATTAATTTGTAAAACCAATAGACTGCATTGCAAAGGCTAATTTACAAGTCATCTCTGAGTAATTTTGAACAGCACCATTCTACTTCTTGCAAAGGGCAACTATTCCTGCTTAGAAGGCACAGCTGCTGTTCTTCTCTTGTTACTGAAGTTGTCAATGTCAGGCTTTACACTAACAACTGTACAAGTGGCTGTGGCTGGCATAAGTGCTGCTACAGTGGAACAGCAGATTTTCTAATATTATTAGTAGTACGTTTTGTATAAACCATCTCAACAACCCTAAAAAAACTAAACAAATAACTCTTAGGGATATATTAATGAAAACAATTGTTGTTCAAATGTAGAAGCATTTGCACACACATTGTGAATAATCCCTATGTTTGTAATATGTATGAAATGTCACTTTCTTTCTCGTACATCATGGGACACAGAACAGCCATATACATTACTACCTGGATTATGCGCCACCTATAGGTGAATGGACACTGGCAGAATAACCAAAAACAGGAAGTGATCCCCTATATAACCCCTCACATACAGGTAGTACTCCAGTTTTTTCGCCAGTGTTTAAAATGGTGGATGGTCACTTTTGAGCTCTCTGTGAGCTTCCATGCTGTAATCCCGGACAGGTTCTTAAGAATCAAGGGACAGCGTTTCTAGATCGGAAATATTTCAAAAAGCTACTATGCTAAGATAAATGGTACTTGAGCCTCGTAAAGAAGATTAAAGGATCAACGAGGTTTTGCCTGTAATGCAACCTTCGGGTGCTGGACCCTGCGTAATGGAATTCTGGACACCACAGCGCTAAGGCATTCCTGCAGGGTGCTGTACAGGTCCAAGGGAGTGGACCCTCATACTAAAAGGGTACCCAGTCCTTGAAGGTCCATGGTGACAGAACTTGCCACGATGGGTGAAGGTTGGACCTCTGGCTTAGGCTATTGTCCTACGGCGGGAGTGGTAAGTGGCCCTGTAAAAAACCAGGGTCCAATTATTATATTTTCCCCTGCTACAGTTGTATCTAGGCTGACATGTTTTGAAAAAAAAAAAGAAAAATATGTTTTCCTTGCTATGCTTGTTTGCCCTCTAGAGGGCATGGGTTTGCTGCTCTGTGTTTTCTCTTCCCAGAGCTGCACAAGCCGTGGGAAGCTTTAAAAAAAAAAAAAAAGCCTACAGTCAAAGCTCCTGTTGGACAGACTGGAGGGACACAGAGCAGCCTATCCTGGTGTGGGTAGGTGATAGCAGATGTAGCCTAGTTATGTTGCACTGACTGGAACTTGTGTATTGTGTCACAAAGCCAGTTACCATTGCTTCAACAAGCTATGTCTTCCAAGAAGCGTTCTGGGTGGAGTGCTGCAGCAAGGGGCACATGTGTTCCATCAGTGGCCCCTGTAGAGGCTAAACTGAACTCTGCTGCAATAGCCTTACCTGAAAGACCAGATGACACCGGGCAATCTGAGCCGCTGCATCTATCTGCCAATGTGCCTGCTACCAATGCTTTTACCTCAGAGTATATTACTAAGGAGGATCTATCATCAGCTTTGGCTGGTCTAGAAAGCAAGATTACTGGAATGATCGCTTCTGTCACACAGAGTGGAAGAAAGCGTGACAGATCCCCTTCCCCTATTCCTCCTATATTGGAGCAAGACTGGGTTGATGAAGAAGAGGAGGTAATGGCCGATTAGGCAGCTGATATCCAAACAGAGCAATCTCCCTCAAGTGATTCAGAGCCTGAAGAGGCTCAGATTATATCAGCCTCTCAATCACAAATCTTCTCATCCATTCTCTTATACAGATGGCCCATACAGCTTTTAAGTTACCTCCAATGGCGGTCCCTGAAACACCTTGTTCCTCCCTGGGTTCTTTGAAACCACAGCAGGGTACACAGGTGTTTCCTTTTTACCCAATCTTGAAGCAGGTGGTATATTCCGACTGGGAGCACCCAGACAGGATATTTGTTCCTCCAAGGAGGTTTTCTCTGTTATATCCTATGGAGGAAAGCTTTACCAAGAAGTGGAGCATACCGGTTGTAGATGCAGCGGTTTCCTTCCTGAGCAAGACCTTAACTTGTCCAGTGGATAATGCACAGGTTTTTAAGGATCCTGGGGATAAGCAGCTGGAAGCCTTGTTAAAGGCATCCTTCGCCCTGGCAGGTTCCGCTATTCAGCCCACAGTAGCAGCAATTGGGGTCTGTCAAGCATTGAAAGATCAGGCTAGACGGCCCAATAGACTGCAGGATTCTGTTCAGGATAGAGCAGCTCTGCCTCAGGCTCTTTGCTTTGCTATAGATGGCCTTAAATACTCCATGCAGCAGATCTCCCGCATGGCTCTTTTGTCTGTGCACATGCGCAGAATTTTATGGCTAAAAAGCTGGTCAGCAGAGCTCCCTTGTAAGAGGATGCTAGCTGGTTTTCCTTTTCATGGAGAACGTTTGTTTGGGGATGATTCTGATAAGTACATGCTAAAGATATCTGGAGGAAAGAGTTCCTTCCTTCCTGTGAAAAAGGTAGCTACATGGCCCTCTTTTAAGGTGCCACATGCTAATTTCTCAGGTTTTTTTAGGCCCTAGGCAGTTCCGATGACACCATGGATCTGCTGCCAAAGGTAAACAGCAGGGCCAGGGCCAAAAGAGGCTGTGGGTCCAAAGTTCCACTAATACTGGCACCAAACCTTTCTTGTGAAGGGACACCCCCACTCCTGTGGGTTTGCTGCAGTTTGTGAGATTGTTGGGAACGCTAATACAGGACAGGCAGGTCATCTCCACAGTGTCTCAGGGTTACAGCTGGAATTACACTCTTACCCTCCTCAAAGATTTGTCAGGTCTAGCGTTCCCACGGACCTTTCAAGAAAGGGCTTATTACTCCAAGCACAGACCGTTTATGGCGGCAGGGGGTGATCATAGAGGTCCCAGTTCCCGAAAAGGGAACAGGGTTTTATTTGAATCTGTTCACGGTTCCAAAGCCAAATGGCAACATAAGACTAATTTTGGATCTAAGAGCGCTGAACCGTTATCTCTCAGTGCGGCCATTTTGGATGGAATCAGTCTGCTCTGTCGTGACCTCTCTCCAAGAAAGAGATTTTCTGACATCCAAAGATATCAGGGATGCATACCTGCACGTGCCAATTTTTCAACCTCATCAAAGGCTTTTGCGCTTTGTCATAGAGGAACAACATTTTCAGTTTGTGGCTCTGCCCTTAGGGCTTGCAACCATACCCCGGGTCTTCACAAAGTTCCTAGCACCAGTACTGGGTCTTCTAAGATCTCGAGGGATCTTGATTGCAGGCTACTTAGACGATGTCCTACTCAGAGATTAATCGCTGCAGGTTTTGATAAGGAACAGATGGATCATAAATTCTGAGAAATCGGCCCTAAAACCAGTTCAAACTCTGGAATACTTAGGCCTTGTTATGGACACAGTACAGGCAAGAGTGTTCTTGCCTCCAACAAGGGTCGAGGCCCTAAAGGATCAGGTTTGGCAGGTAAGCTGAAAGAGACGCCCTTCTGTCCGACTCTGTATGAGTTTTCTGGGAAGGATGGTTTCCTCATTCGAGGCAATTCTGTATGCCAGTTCCATTCCAGGGCATTGCAGCAGAACATTCTGTCTGCATGGAGCAGAATGATGCAGGTTTTGGATTTCTGCATGATCATAACCCCCAAGGCTCGAGGAAGTCTCGCTTGGTGGTTAGTGGACCAGGATATGGTTCAGGGAAGGTCTTTTCCTCCACTGTTGTGGAAGGTAGTGACCACAGATGCCAGTCTTTCCAGCTGGGGCACAGTCATGGAAAGTTCCACAGTCCAGGGGAAATGGACTCTGAAGGAACAGGGATTGCCCATCAATGCCTCGCGCTGAATTATTGGACGTCAAAGTTACAGGGTCACCTGGTAAGGGTGCAAACCGTCAATGCCACGGCTGTGGCCTATGTCAACCATCAGGGTGGCACCAAGTGTCGTCTGACCCACATGGAGGTCAGAGGTCAGTCATGTGTTATCCTGGACAGAAAGGCATGTGCCAGTGCTGTCCGCCGTCCACATTCTGGAGGTAGAGAACTGGAAGGCAGGCTATCTCAGCCGCCAACAAATACATCCAGGAGAATGGTCTCTGCACCCACCAGATGTAGACCTGCTGGCATCCAGGTTCAACTTCAAAATTCAGCAGTTTGTATCCAGAGCAAGAAATCCACTTGCAATCGGGATAGATGCTCTGGTAGTTCCCTGGACTCAGTTCTCTTTGATTTATGCTTTCCAACCGATTCCTCTTCTGCCACATCTTTTGCGCAGGATCCGAGAAGAGATGACATCATTCTGGCAGTTCCAGCCTGGTACCCGGGTTAGTGAGATTAGAAGTAGGCAAGCCTATGACGCTTCCTCTCTGGCTCAATCAAATGTCACAGGGGCCTATATTACACCCAAATTTACTCACGCTGAATTTGAAGGCGTGGCTATTGAAGCCAGGTTGCTAGGAGATAATGGTATCTCAGGACCAGTGGTAACTACATTGGTGAATGCCAGAAAGGCGGTCACCAGGAAGATTTATCACAGAGATTGGAAGGCTTACATTGTGTGGTGTGAGGCCAGAAGTTGGCATCCTTGCAGATATTTGATAGAGAGAATTCTCTTTTTTCTTCAGTCAGGCTTAGATAAAAGATTAGTCTTGACAACAATTAAAGGGCAGGTTTCAGCTTTTGTCTGCATGGAGCATTCTGTCTGCATGGAGCAGGAAGATGCAGGTTTTGGATTCCTGCATGATCATAACCCCCAAGGCTCGAGGAAGTCTCACTTGGTGGTTAGTGGACCAGGATCTGGTTCAGGGAAGGTCTTTTCCTCCACTGTTGTGGAAGGTAATGACCACAGATGCCAGTCTTTCCAGCTGGGGCACAGTCATGGAAAGTTCAGTCAGGCTTAGATAAAAGATTAGTCTTGACAACAATTAAAGGGCAGGTTTCAGCTTTATCAGTGTAGATTCAGAAGCCTTTGGCTTCACATTCCCTGGTCTGGACTTTTCTTCAGGGAGTGACTCACTTATTGCCGCCCGTTAAATCACCTCTTTGCCCTTGGGATTTGAATTTGGTTTTGTCGGTGCTTTTGACACGGAAGTTGGCTTTTCTTTTTGCAATTACTTTGGCTAGAAGGGTCTCTGAATTGGCGGCCCTTTCTTGTAAGGAGCCGTATTTGAATTTTGCACCATGATAAAGTGGTGCTATGTCCTGTTCCATCCTTCTAAGGTAGTCCCTGAATTTCATTTAAATCAGGATATTGTTCTACCTTCTTTTTTCTCTCAGCCTGGCTCGCAAGAAGAGAAGCAGTTGCACCTTTTGGATGTGGTGCGGGCGGTCAGAGTCTACCTGAAAAGGTCTGCAAGCATCAGAAGTTCTGATGCATTTTTTGTTTTGCCAGAAGGCCCCAAGAAGGGTGAAGTGGCTTCTAAGGTGTCCATTTCACTTTGGATTCACCAGTTAATTACTCAGGCCTATGCCTTGAAGAGTAAGGCTCCTCCTTTTGGGGTTAGAGCTCATTCTACCAGGGGTGTTGGAACCTCCTGGGCTTTTCGCCATCAGGCGTGGTCTTCGGTACATACAGTGGGGCAAAAAAGTATTTAGTCAGACACCAATTGTGCAAGTTCTCCCACTTAAAAAGATGAGAGAGGCCTGTAATTGTCATCATAGGTATACCTCAACTATGAGAGACAAAATGTGGAAACAAATCCAGACAATCACATTGTCTGATTTTTGAAAGAATGTATTTGCAAATTATGGTGGAAAATAAGTATTTGGTCAATATCAAAAGTTCATCTCAATACTTTGTTATATATCCTTTGTTGGCAATGACAGAGGTCAAACGTTTTCTGTAAGTCTTCACAAGGTTGTCACACACTGTTGCTGGTATGTTGGCCCATTCCTCCAGGCAGATCTCCTCTAGAACAGTGATGTTTTGAGGCCGTCGCTGGGCAACACGGACTTTCAACTCCCTCCAAAGGTTTTCTATGGGGTTGAGATCTGGAGACTGGCTAGGCCACTCCAGGACCTTGAAATGCTTCTTACAACGCCACTCCTTCGTTGCCCGGGCAGTGTGTTTGGGATCATTGTCATGCTGAAATACCCAGCCACGTTTCATCTTCAATGCCCTTGCTGATGGGAGGAGGTTTGCACTCAAAATCTCATGATACATGGCCCCATTCATTCTTACATGTACACGGATCAGTCGTCCTGTTCCCTTTGCAGAGAAACAGCCCCAAAGCATGATGTTGCCATCCCCATGCTTCACAGTAGGTATGGTGTTCTTTGGTTGCAACTCAGCATTCTCTCCTCCAAACACGACGAGTTGAGTTTCTACCAAACAGTTTAATCTGACCATATGACATTCCCCAATCCTCTTCTGGATCATCCAAATGCTCTCTAGCAAACCTCAGATGGGCCCGGACATGTACTGGCTTAAGCAGGGGGACACATCTGGCACTGCAGGATCTGAGTCCCTGGCGGCGTAGTGTTACTGATGGTAGCCTTTGTTATGTTGGTTCCAGCTCACTGCAGGTCATTCACTAGGTCCCCCCGTGTGGTTCTGGGATTTTTGCTCACCGCTCTTGTGATCATTTTGACCCCACGGTGTGATATTTTGTGTGGAGCCCCAGATCGAGGGAGATTATCAGTGGTCTTGTATGTCTTCCATTTTCTAATTATTGCTCTCACAGTTGATTTCTTCATACCAAGCTGCTTGTCTATTGCAGATTCAGTCTTTCCAGCCTGGTGCAGGTCTACAATTTTGTTCCTGGTGTCCTTCAACAGCTCTTTGGTCTTCACCATAGTGGAGTTTGGAGCGTGACTGTTTGAGGTTGTGGACAGGTGTCTTTTATACTGATAACAAGTTCAAGCAGGTGCCATTAATACAGGTAATGAGTGGAGGACAGAAGAGCCTCTTAAGGAAGAGAATACAGGTCTGTGAGAGCCATAAATCTTGCTTGTTTGTAGGTGACCATATACTTATTTTCCACCATAATTTGCAAATAAATACTTTCAAAAATCAGACAATGTGATTGTCTGGATTTGTTTCCATATTTTGTCTCTCATAGTTAAGGTATACCTATGATGACAATTACAGGCCTCTCATCTTTTTAAGTGGGAGAACTTGCACAATTGGTGGCTGACTAAATACTTTTTTGTCCCACTGTACGTTCACAAGATTTTATCAGGTGGAAGTTAAGGCAGCAGAGGACTCGGCTTTCGCTGTAGTATCTTACAGGCTGCTATATAAATCTGATGGTGTTTTCATACAGTGTGTCTCTCTCCCCTCAAGGCTATTGCTCTGGGATGTCCCAGATAGTAATGTATATAGCTGCTTTGTGTCCCGTGATGTACAAGAAAGAAAATTGGATTTTTTCTTCATACTTACCTGTAAAATCCATTTCTTTGAGTACATCATGGCACACAGAGGTCCCTGCCCTCTCTTTTTGGGAGTTCATTGCTTGCTAAAACTGGAGTACTTCCTGTGTGTGTGAGGGGTTATATAGGGGATCACTTCCTGTCTTTGGTTATTCTACCAGTGTCCATTCACCTATAGGTGGCGCATAACCCAGGTAGTAATGTATATGGCTGCTCTGTGTCCCATGATGTACTCAAAGAAATGGATTTTTACAGCTAAGTATGAAGAAAAAAATAGAATTTTCTGTTTTTCCTATGATTGTCACTTCCATTTAATGGCCATACATTCGATATTTTCCTTATTGAGGCATTTCAGGAAAATACTGCAAGATGGTAATGACAATCATAGGTAATACATATAAAATTACATTTCACACACGCTACAATATTAAGACATTTGCAAAGCAGATATTTTTATATCTAGACCCCTTTGTGTTTACAAGGGAAAACCTGAAGTGTTATCGCATCATATAGATATGAGGAATTAAGGAAGTAGCCAAGTATATTATTTGTAATATCCTAAACATCCCCTGTTCTAAAAGAGATATAGTTTTTCTTGTTAATAATAAACATTTAAAATTTCAGTATAATCTCCTCTCTAATCCATTTTCAATTATTCAAATATTATCATCAGATTTTTATAATATTGTTGAGGTTAAATTGGTTCCGTTTGGTCCTGAAAGGGGATGACCACTTACGAAAAAAAATATGCAATTTAGATTTCCCAGTGAATACTAGCTGCATTAAGAAGACTGATGACCATCACAGGAGATAGACTTTGGCAATAACTGGATTATTCACCCAAATGCAAGCTGCTATGAAAGTTAAAGTAGAACTATATGAAAAACCTTTTTTTTTTTTCTCATTTTGGATAGAGTAAGGGAGGGTTATAACCCTGTCCTTACTATGGTCAGCATGTGTATACATACAGTTTTTTTTTTACAGTACTTTTAGCTGTCCTCTTGATCTCTGCATTCACAGCTGTCCATGAGATTGCATCACTACACTACCTGGTTTATAGTTTTTAACTCTCATCTGTTGGCTTGCAACCACTAACCCCTCTAAGAGTTTGTTAGCATTTAGAATACCATGTTGCTATATTTTGTAATATGCTATTATTGTTCAGTTACACTTGAACACTTGAGAGTTGTATATGGGGGTCTGTTCTCCTAAGGTCTAAGCTTACAGTGTATATTTTGAGCTATGATTTTATGTTCTGTAATAAAAATATATTAAACTGTTTTTATACTTTATATATTTTCTGATTTTAGATTGTTAAATTCTATGCATTGTCGTTTTAAGAAAATGTTTTGCCATTTATTAAGAGATAGTAGGAGGAGGTAGAGCAGGAAGTTTGTATGATTAATAAAGATGGTGACCTGTTAACTCTCTCTGCACTTCTCAGACACAACAGTGGCTCATGAAGGTCATCTAGGTGTGGTACAGACAAAACAACTTTGCAAAGAAGCAGTGTGGTGGCTTGTTATAGACCAGGAGTCTCCAAACTGCGGCCCGAGGGCCAGATATGGCCCTTTGCTAGCCTTTATCCAACCCTTGGGGCACTATTCCTCTCACTTATATGAGGCACTATTCCTCCCACTGACACCAACAATGGGGCGCTATTTATTCACCCGATACCAGTGATGGGATCCTATTCCTCTTACTAATAGGGACACTAATCCTATTGACCACCAACCCTAAGGCCATAATACTTCTCACTCATGCCAGGTCTGTGACATTTTCTGCCCCTGCTGGCCACAATCCAGCCCTCTTCAAGCCTGAAGGACAATAAACTGGCCCTTTGTTTGAAAAGTTTGAAGACCCCTGGTATAGACAACCAAATAGAAGCTTTAATTCACAATTGTAAACTGTGATATCTCCCAAAAGGCCTGTGAAGGAATGTGATGTAGATAATAATAATAGTAATCTGAAAATGTCTATTTTCTTATGTGCATACATATTTTTCTCCTTACTCATTATATAAGTATACAGGTTTGCTCTGTTCCTATATTTTCTCAAGATGGCGGGTACCCCCTGCATCCCACACATCAGAAGAACGCGGAACTGAAGATAAAACCAAAGACAGCCAAACCTCGTTATGAACATTCTCCATTTTCTTTTTCTATCTTAACCAATGAGATGTACCTATTAGACTAACATAGCAATGACGTATTTGTGTGTATAAAACATTAACACCGCCTTGAATAAATTAGAAGTGTAAAAAGTAACGGTGCTGAGCGTGTCTCAGAGTGTTTACTTTTAAATGCATGCATATCAACACTTTTCAAATTAGAGACAGCAGCAGATAACCTTGGGCTCGATTGGAGCTCTTAATCATTTCCTTAACAGATGGTGCCGAAACCCGGGACCTCAGGCTACAGTCGAAGTTATACCGCGACAAGCATTCGGGCGTTAACTGATTGATGAGAGTGGGGTTTGCGCAGCCCTAACAGTACCAGTGAGTTTGATTTATATTCTTACCACTGTACGACTCTCTTATCTTTCGGTTGACGGCTGGATTCTGTCGGTATGCTGAGACTGTCTTAGAGGCAGGTATTTCCTCGCCTGAGGTTGTTTAACGAACCTGTCAATGGGTTTCTGCTGACTGTATTTGTTCACTGTCTGCCATTCTTTGTGCTACGAAACTCAGCAGTCTAAAAGTGCTACATGTGTGTTCTCATTTCCAGACGAGCTGTCGGCTTCTGGAATGAGATGGGTTATTGTGGCAGTCGGTTATAGGACGGTTACTCAAGGATTTGTCGGATCTTTAAAAGGAAATCTCAGCTGCTGGCGTTGCAGTCTGAAAGCATTACAGATGTGTCACCCCCAGATGTGCTGTCGGCCTCTGGGAGGTAACTGTAATGACGGCCTTTAACTGGATTGTGAAGGGGGTGATGTCTGCCCCTGGGGTTATCTTAGCCTGCTGAAATTTTGCAGTTCGAAGAGTGACAGGTGTAATGTCCTGTCGTGAGTGTATTTGTGATTTACTGTTTGCTACGTTGCTCCCTATTACCCCTGATGTGTTTGTTCTTGTTCTGAGATTAAACGTACATTAGTCTTATGTGCCCCCACCGAAGGAATTTGTTGATAAGAACACTGAGAAAAAATATTAACCCCTTGGTTGAGAGAGAGAAAAGAAAGTGATATTGTAAAGAAGGAGAGAAGAAGATGTTGAAATAGTTAACAAAGTTGAAAGAAGTGGCGAAAGTTATGTTGCTGAAGAAACAGGGAGAAAAATCCTGTGTGATAAAGAAAATTGGATAAAGGAAGTTAAGAAAGATGGCGATTGTATTATGTATGTGTATCACAGAGCTGATGATATGTTGGAACTTGAAACAAAGGAGGGGAGGGACAGCACTGCCCTCCGTCTAACAACCACTCCTTTCTCACCACCCAAGCACAACCCACTGTGACAACTCAGCCCGGCGGCCATCTTAGTGCACCCATGCCTTCACTTTCTACCCAGTCCAGTGCACTTCCTGCTGGCGGCCATCTTGGTACACCCAGTAAGCTTAAACAGCCTGTACCCAGCCCTCCCTGTTTTAAACCAAGATGGTTCATACCACACACCTGTCTTCCCCAATACGGGAGCATCACATTCCCAGGCCGGATATGTTAATGATGAAGAAGCGTCTGAGTGGGAAGCCCAACAGCAGGCAGCAAGGCCACCCACTGATTTAACCCCCAATCCGGCTCCGGACTCACAGTTCCGAGAGGATCTCAAACACATGCTGGCAACCGTAAAGAACAGTGCCCCTTGCCAGCCCCTGCCCCAACAACAGTCTCGGTTACCAGAAGGGGCACCAGTGATGTATGTCGCTTTTACTCTATCACAAGCAGCGGCCTTAGTGACAAGTCTGCCTGACCCAGAGAAGCAGCCAATTCCCTTCTACCACAGGATAGTGCAGATACAAGAAACTTACTCAGCTGCCTGGAGAGACTTGATCAGCCTATGCCAAATCAAAGCAGGATATGTCTTTTGGCCAGTCATGCAGACGGCCTTCAATGATGCCAGCCTGACAAGTGCCACTTCCTACACCTCAGGCGTGGAGTTCTGTGCACAACTCCACGACTGGGCAAAGGAGAAGTTGACGGATCAGAAGACCACAATCCAAGATATTACCCAAGATAAAGGGGAGTCTGTGAAGAAGTATCATGCTAGACTCATAAAGGCACACACACACATGTTATCAACTGCTTTTGTTTCAGGGCTCAGAGAGGATATCAGAAAAGGCCTGATGGTGGCCCGCCCTGAATACCATTCAATGAAAATGTCTGATTTATTGTTGGTGACCAGAGGTATAGAAAATCAAAAAAGGAAAAAACCAACGCCCCTCATGGTAACCCATGACGAAGATCCCGCCTACACTAGTCCACCACCACTGCCCAATACCAGGGAAAGGATCACCTGTTACAACTGTGGGAAACGGGGTCACTTCAGAAAAGAATGCAGAGCCCCAAGATGTCCCAGACGAAAAACCTACCACTTTCCTCATTGACAGGGGTGCAGCCAAAAGTGTGTTGAGGGCGGTGAACCTGCCTAATAGTTCTTTCCTTTCCACTATTGATGTTTCCTGCGTAGGAATGGATGGGGTGCCCCGCTCCAGTCCACTTCCTGATTTGCTTGCCAGATTTGTGGTGTCCTCTACATGTCCCTTGAATCTACTAGGAGCTGATGTGTTGTCCAGACTACAGGCCTCAATCAGGACACGCCTGAAGGGGGGATGAAGTTACATACTCCCCTATCTTTAGAAGACTCATCTGCCTTGTGTTCTCTGCCTCTCCTGATGACACTTAATGAAGAAAAAACTTCAAGTTCAATACTGCAGGAAGTACTTGACAGAATCCCTGCGTGCCTATGGTCCACAGGACCGGAAGACAACGGTCACTTAAAGGTGCCACCAGTTTCAGTCAAGCTAAAAGAGGGCGCATCATTGCCCCGGAAACCACAATAACCCCAAGAAGAGAACCCCTAAAGGAGAACCAGGTACCTGCTGTGGATGCCTTTGACTGCAAAATACCTCACAGAGGTGGACCTTACAAACGTTTTCTTCAGTGTCCACCCTCACCCCCCCTGCTGGTACCTTTTTGCATTCATCCACGGAAAGAAACGGAAACATACCTAAACAGTTGTGCCACAAGGGGTACAGAACTTTCCAAGCCAGTCTGCAAAAACTATGGCTATCATCCTTGACACATGACAAGAGGAACAGCCGGAAGTGATTCTCTTCCAACATGTTGATGACCTTCTCCTTTGTGCAGCTGACTTACCCCCTGTTGAAGTCACCTCAGAAAGCCTGTTGTGCTATCTTGCCAACCAGGGCTGCAGAGCCTCAAAGCCCAAATTGCAGTGGTGCTCAACACCTGTCATTTTCCTTGGACTAATTTCCGAGTGCAGAGCATGGATTCCAGAAGCCTTCCTACTGATGCTCTGCAATCAGACCCTTCCAGATGTCTCCTGAAGAAATATCTAAAGTTTGAAGCCTTTAAGTGCGCCACCCCCGGCGCTAGGGCTCCCAGCCTACGGCAAAACGCTCAAGTTCTTTGTATCCGAACGTCTGGGACATGCTGCAGGTGTACTCACCCAATCACACGGCATCAGCCTACGCCCTGTAGGATATTATTCCTGTCGACTGGATGTGGTAGCAAGAGGAGGCCTATTGTGTCTGTGAGCTGGCTTTGCTACACAAGCCTTGCTTGACAAAACTTTGAACTTGGTCCTCGGACACTGCCTCGTTCTGCTTGCTCCCCATGACGTTGTTGCCATATTCAACCAAGATCCAGCCGAAACACTAGTCTACTACCAGACACTTGAGACTCCTGTGTTCCCTCCTACTGGACAGCATTACTCTATTAAGTTGTCAAACACTGAACCCTACCACCCTTCTTCCACTTCTCGAGGGGGGAAAGGAGGAGGAGGAGTAGAGTCTTGACTTGTTACCCCATGACCACACAGGACACGCGGTCACCACTGAAAACACTGTTCTACAAGCTGAAGCCTTACCACTGGTGATGTCTGCACAGGAGGCAGAGCTGTAAGCACTTACTACAGCATATAAATGGGCAGAGGGAAAAAGAGCCAACATTCATATGGACTCAAGATATGCTTTCAGCATTGCCCATGATTATGGTGTTATCTAGGACAGAGGATTCCTGATGGCTGCAGGAACACTTGTGAAAACTTGATTGATGCCTTGCTTCTCCCAACCCAAGTGACTATTCTGAGTAAAGCACACAACAAAATGAACTCAAAGGAAGCTTAAGGCAATCATCGAGCCAATACAGCTGCCAAACAGACAGCTGGTGGTCCATGGGAAGTGGACAGCAGGGTGGTAGAAGAAGACCACCCCGTGCTTACCTTACAGACTTTCCCAGTGGACAGAGTTTATCTAAAAGAACTACAGGAAACAACAAGTGCGGATAAGAAGGAAAGCTGGAAACGGAGAGGAGCAACTCTCAGAAATGGACTATTCGAGTGCAACAAGAAGCCTTGTCTACCCAGGAGTATGTACCCAGCCGTGGTGCAATGGGCACATGGAGCTGCCCACTTGACAAAGACTTTTATGAACTCTCTTATCAACAAGTGTTGCACCAAGAGTTACTCCACTGACCGACAGCTTCTGCAGATCATGCATTATCTGCACCAAATGTAACCCAGGAAGCACAGAAGAAGCACAGAAGAAGCACAGAAGAAGCACCTGGCAAAAGCCCTATACCCCATTCCAGAGGATGCAAATTGATCATTCTCAAGTGCCAAGAAGTGGCAGATTCGAATACGCCCTAGTGGAAGTGGTCATGACTGCCAGGACCACAGCTAAGAAACTACTGAGTGAGATAGTATGTAGATTTGGGGTCCCAGAGGTGATATTGAGAGATCAGGGACCAGCCCTAACAACAACCCTTACTAAAGAGATTTGGGCAGCACTGGGGGTTCAGTTGGCACTACACATCCCATACCACCCTCAAAGTAGCGGGAAGGTAGAAAGGATGAATGGGACACTAAAAACAGGATGTTAAAGATGGCCCAAGAGACTAACATGAGTTGGCCAGACAGTTAGTCCATTGCCCTGTTCAGTGTCAGACACACCCCCAGGGGAAACATGCCCTATCCCCTTATGACATTTTGTTTGGTTCAGCTCCCAGACTTGGTTGTTACTTTCCACAACAGTTACAGTTACAGTCTGATGTGTTGACTAATTATGTAACCACATTATCACGAGAATTAACCTGAATGCATGTCCAGGTGTTTTCTTCCATTCCAGATCCTGAATTAGATACAGGAACACACCAACTACTGTCTGGAGATACTTGAGCCAAGTTATGATGGTCCATTCCAAGTTTTGCTGACCACAGCCACCTCAGTCAAGTTGGCCAGGAAGAACACCTGAATGCACGCTTATCACTGCAGGAGAGCGTGTTTTCGGGTGCTGCATATCCTTTTCCTGTTTGATCTAGGGGGGAGGGGCCCAGGAGGTGGCCATCACAAAAATGATAACATAATTACGTTTTAGTGTAACTCTTCAGGTACACATGTGACCACCTTTACCTTAGATTACTGTGACATAGTACCTAGTCCGTTTGACCCTTCATGGTGATGCCATTGGTACAGTGATATCCCTGATGGTAAGGACATATATGTATGCCACACAGACAGTTACTGGGGACAGAGTTGTGGTTTCTGTGGGGGCCAGTGGGTTGGAACCCAGGGCCAGACTGGGCGACCACAGAGTGCATTAGACAAAAAAAAAAAGATGAAAATAGAAAGCCCCATATCCTAACCAAAGATACCCCTGATACATACACTGACCCAGCACACAGTCAGAGGAGGAAGCGAGCAGCTCTCTCCGGAAGCTTTGATCCTCATGTATACATACATGTCATAGGGGTTACAAGGGGGGTCCCTGATGAGTTTAAAGCCAGGGATCAGGTAAAAGCTGGTTTTGAGTCTTTGATCCCCATAACAACTGTCAGCAAGAATGTAGATTGGATTAACTACATGTCATGGTTATGCAATAGAGTTTGTCGATCAGCATACCTGTCTCCATGTGTTCATCTCTAGAGACCAGCTGACCCTCACCTGACTACTTTTGTAACCTCTCCTCTAAGCATGGCCCCACCCCAGGCCCTATCAGGGAACCCTATATTAACCTGTGCACTGCAAGCCAGCAGTGCTGATCAACCACTGTGTGTTAGCCTCTGTGTGTACTTGCTGTGTTTCCTACATCTGATTCCTGTTACCGACCTTGGCTTGTACCTTACTTTCCTTGTTGTTCCAGCCTGCTGCCTCCTTCCTCTTCTCCTGTAGTCTACCGTGAGCGTGAGCTGTGAGACCCTGGGGGCCGCGACCTGGAGCCAGACTGCAGCGCAGTCCATCCTTACCTTTAAAGGCTCTGGTGAATACCTGCTGGCTCTTAGACTCCGCGCCCTGGGGAATCTATGCTCTAGCTCCCAGTGGGATCTGTGTCAGTGATCCAGTAGACCTGCTTCCTGAACCTCCCAGGGTTCAATCCACAGCAGTCACCCGTAGGGTCCACTACCTTGCGGTGCACTCCTGATCCCAACGGTGTGCATCTGTCACCCAGCCTCTAGGTGACCTGACACTACACATATTATAACCAACAGAGATTTGTAAATTACTCTAAAGATGCCCTCCAGCGAATTGCTGACCAGTTAGCCCCCACTTCCTACATGACATTCCAGGACCGGATGGCCTTAGACATGGTGCTAGCTGGGAAAGGAGGTGTTTTGTAAAATCATAGGAAAAAAAAAACGGGAACCTGTTGTACATACATTCCTGATAATACTGGCCCAAATGGTAAGGTTACTCTAGCTATAAAGAAATTAGAAGATCTGTCACTAGAGTTGAAGAAGAACTCAGGTATCACAGACCCATGGGACGAATATTTTAGCTGGATGAGTGGGTGGCAGAAGGTGCTCGCCCAGATACGGGTAACAGTATTAATAATCCTGGTTCTTTTAGCCCTGATTGTATGCTGTATTCTACCTTTCATAAAAAGTTAACCACTTAAGGACCGCCTAACGCCGATTTACGTCGGCAAAGCGGCACGGGCAGGCAAAATCACGTACATGTACGTGATTTGCCTTCCGCGGGTGGGGGGTCCGATCGGACCCCCCCCCGCCGCCCGAGGCGGTCCCGTTCTGTTCCCCGGCGATCCGAGATGAGGGGGAGGCCATCCGTTCGTGGCCCCCCCCTCGCGATCGCCGCCGGCCAATGGGAACATTCCTTTTGCTGCTGTATGCTAAACAGCAGCAAAGGAAATGATGTCATCTCCCCTCAGCTCGGTATTCCGTTCCAGCGCCGAGGGGAGAAGACATCAATGTAAGTGCACAACACACTACACACACAGTAGAACATGCCAGGCATACAAAACACCCCGATCCCCCCCCCGATCGCCCCCCGATCCCCCCCCAATCACCCCCCCCCCCTGTCACAAACTGACACCAGCAGGTTTTTTTTTTTTTTTTTTCTGATTACTGCATAGTGTCAGTTTGTGACAGTTACAGTGTTGGGACAGTTAGTATTACCCCCCTTTAGGTCTAGGGTACCCCCCTAACCCCCCCTAATAAAGTTTTAACCCCTTGATCACCCCCTGTCACCAGTGTTGCTAAGCGATCATTTTTCTGATCGCTGTATTAGTGTCACTGGTGACGCTAGTTAGGGACGTAAATATTTAGGTTCGCCGTCAGCGTTTTATAGTGTCAGGGACCTCCATATACTATCTAATAAATGTTTTAACCCCTTGATTGCCCCCTAGTTAACCCTTTCACCACTGATCACCGTATAAACGTTACGGTTGACGCTGGTTAGTTCGTTTATTTTTTATAGTGTCAGGGCACCCGCCGTTTATTACCGAATAAAGGTTTAGCCCCCTGATCGCCCGGCGGTGATATGCGTCGCCCCAGGCAGCGTCAGATTAGCGCCAGTACCGCTAACACCCACGCACGCAGCATACGCCTCCCTTAGTGGTATAGTATCTGATCGGATCAATATCTGATCCGATCAGATCTATACTAGCGTCCCCAGCAGTTTAGGGTTCCCAAAAACGCAGTGTTAGCGGGATCAGCCCAGATACCCGCTAGCACCTGCGTTTTGCCCCTCCGCCCGGCCCACCCAAGTGCAGTATCGATCGATCGCTGTCACTTACAAAACACTAAACGCATAACTGCAGCGTTCGCAGAGTCAGGCCTGATCCCTGCGATCGCTAACAGTTTTTTTGGTAGCATTTTGGTGAACTGGCAAGCAAGCACCAGGCAGCGTCAGGTTAGCGCCAGTAGCGCTAACACCCACGCACGCACCGTACACCTCCCTTAGTGGTATAGTATCTGATCGGATCAATATCTGATCCGATCAGATCTATACTAGCGTCCCCAGCAGTTTAGGGTTCCCAAAAACGCAGTGTTAGCGGGATCAGCCCAGATACCTGCTAGCACCTGCGTTTTGCCCCTCCGCCCGGCCCGACCCACCCAAGTGCAGTATCGATCGATCACTGTCCCTTACAAAACACTAAACGCATAACTGCAGCGTTCGCAGAGTCAGGCCTGATCCCTGCGATCGCTAACAGTTTTTTTGGTAGCGTTTTGGTGAACTGGCAAGCACCAGCCCCAGGCAGCGTCAGGTTAGCGCCAGTACCGCTAACACCCACGCACGCAGCATACACCTCCCTTAGTGGTATAGTATCTGAACGGATCAATATCTGATCCGATCAGATCTATACTAGCGTCCCCAGCAGTTTAGGGTTCCCAAAAACGCAGTGTTAGCGGGATCAGCCCAGATACCTGCTAGCACCTGTGTTTTGCCCCTCCGCCCGGCCCAGCCCAGCCCACCCAAGTGCAGTATCGATCGATCGCTGACACTTACAAAACACTAAACACATAACTGCAGCGTTCGCAGAGTCAGGCCTTGATCCCTGCGATCGCTAACAGTTTTTTTGGTAGCGTTTTGGTGAACTGGCAAGCACCAGCGGCCTAGTACACCCCGGTCGTAGTCAAACCAGCACTACAGCAACACTTGGTGACGTGGCGAGTCCCATAAGTGCAGTTCAAGCTGGTGATGTGGCAAGCACAAGTAGTGTCCCGCTGCCACCAAGAAGACAAACACAGGCCCGTCGTGCCCATAGTGCCCTTCCTGCTGCATTCGCCAATCCTAATTGGGAACCCACCACTTCTGCAGCGCCCGTACTTCCCCCATTCACATCCCCAATCAAATGCAGTCGGCTGCATGAGAGGCATTTTCTTTATGTCCTCCCGAGTACCCCTACCCAACGAACCCCCCCAAAAAAGATGTTGTGTCTGCAGGAAGCGCGGATATAGGCGTGACACCCGCTATTATTGTCCCTCCTGTCCTGACAATCCTGGTCTTTGCATTGGTGAATGTTTTGAACGCTACCATTCACTAGTTGAGTATTAGCGTAGGGTACAGCATTGCACAGACTAGGACACACTTTCACAGGGTCTCCCAAGATGCCATCGCATTTTGAGAGACCCGAACCTGGAACCGGTTACAGTTACAAAAGTTAGTTACAAAAAAAGTGTCAAAAAAAATATATATATATAAAATAAAAAAAAATAGTTGTCGTTTTATTGTTCTCTCTCTCTCTATTCTCTCTCTATTGTTCTGCTCTTTTTTACTGTATTCTATTCTGCAATGTTTTATTGTTATTATGTTTTATCATGTTTGCTTTTTCAGGTATGCAATTTTTTATACTTTACCGTTTACTGTGCTTTATTGTTAACCATTTTTTTGTCTTCAGGTACGCCATTCAGGACTTTGAGTGGTTATACCAGAATGATGCCTGCAGGTTTAGGTATCATCTTGGTATCATTCTTTTCAGCCAGCGGTCGGCTTTCATGTAAAAGCAATCCTAGCAGCTAATTAGCCTCTAGACTGCTTTTACAAGCCGTGGGAGGGAATGCCCCCCCCCCCACCGTCTTCCGTGTTTTTCTCTGGCTCTCCTGTCTCAACAGGGAACCTGAGAATGCAGCCGGTGATTCAGCCAGCTGACCATAGAGCTGATCAGAGACCAGAGTGGCTCCAAACATCTCTATGGCCTAAGAAACCGGAAGCTACAAGCATTTTATGACTTAGATTTCGCCGGATGTAAATAGCGCCATTGGGAAATTGGGGAAGCATTTTATCACACCGATCTTGGTGTGGTCAGATGCTTTGAGGGCAGAGGAGAGATCTAGGGTCTAATAGACCCCAATTTTTTCAAAAAAGAGTACCTGTCACTACCTATTGCTATCATAGGGGATATTTACATTCCCCGAGATAACAATAAAAATGATTAAAAAAAAAAAAATATGAAAGGAACAGTTTAAAAATAAGATAAAAAAAGCAGAAAAATAATAAAGAAAAAAAAAAAAAAAAAAAAAAAAAGCACCCCTGTCGCCCCCTACTTTCGCGCTAAGGCGAACGCAATCGGCGGTCTGTCGTCAAACGTAAACAGCAATTGCACCATGCATGTGAGGTATCACCGCGAAGGTCAGATCGAGGGCAGTAATTTTTGCAGTAGACCTCCTCTGTAGATCTAAAGTGGTAACCTGTAAAGGCTTTTAAAGGCTTTTAAAAATGTATTTATTTTGTTGCCACTGCACGTTTGTGCGCAATTTTAAAGCATGTCATGTTTGGTATCCATGTACTCGGCCTAAGATCATCTTTTTTATTTCATCAAACATTTGGGCAATATAGTGTGTTTTAGTGCATTAAAATTTAAAAAAGTGTGTTTTTTCCCCAAAAAATGCGTTTGAAAAATCGCTGCGCAAATACTGTGTGAAAAAAAAAAATGAAACACCCACCATTTTAATCTGTAGGGCATTTGCTTTAAAAAAAATATATAATGTTTGGGGGTTCAAAGTAATTTTTTTGCAAAAAAAAATAACTTTTTCATGTAAACAATAAGTGTCAGAAAGGGCTTTGTCTTCAAGTGGTTAGAAGAGTGGGTGATGTGTGACATAAGCTTCTAAATGTTGTGCATAAAATGCCAGGACAGTTCAAAACCCCCCCAAATGACCCCATTTTGGAAAGTAGACACCCCAAGCTATTTGCTGAGAGGCATGTCGAGTCCATGGAATATTTTATATTGCGACACAAGTTGCGGGAAAGAGACACATTTTTTTTTTTTTTTTTTTTTTGCACAAAGTTGTCACTAAATGTTATATTGCTCAAACATGCCATGGGAATATGTGAAATTACACCCCAAAATACATTCTGCTGCTTCTCCTGAGTACGGGGATACCACATGTGTGAGACTTTTTGGGAGCCTAGCCACGTACGGGACCCCGAAAACCAAGCACCGCCTTCAGGCTTTCTAAGGGCGTGAATTTTTGATTTCACTCTTCACTGCCTATCACAGTTTCGGAGGCCATGGAAAGCCCAGGTGGCACAAACCCCCCCCAAATGACCCCATTTTGGAAAGTAGACACCCCAAGCTATTTGCTGAGAGGTATAGTGAGTATTTTGCAGACCTCACTTTTTGTCACAAAGTTTTGAAAATTGAAAAAAGAAAAAAAAAAATGTTTTTTCTTGTCTTTCTTCATTTTCAAAAACAAATGAGAGCTGCAAAATACTCACCCTGCCTGTCAGCAAATAGCTTGGGGTGTCTACTTTCCAAAATGGGGTCATTTTGGGGGGTTTTGTGCCACCTGGGCATTCCATGGCCTCCGAAACTGTGATAGGTAGTGAGGAGTAAAATCAAAAATTTACACCCTTAGAAATCCTGAAGGTGGTGATTGGTTTTCGGGGCCCCGTACGCGGCTAGGCTCCCAAAAAGTCCCACACATGTGGTATCCCCATACTCAGGAGAAGCAGCTGAATGTATTTTGGGGTGCAATTCCACATAGGCCCATGGCCTGTGTGAGTAATATATCATTTAGTGACAACTTTTTGTAAATATTTTTTTTTTTTTTGTCATTATTCAATCACTTGGGACAAAAAAAATAAATATTCAATGGGTTCAACATGCCTCTCAGCAATTTCCTTGGGGTGTCTACTTTCCAAAATGGGGTCACTTGGGGGGGTTTTGTACTGCCCTGCCATTTTAGCACCTCAAGAAATGACATAGGCAGTCATAAACTAAAAGCTGTGTAAATTACAGAAAATGTACCCTAGTTTGTAGACGCTATAACTTTTGCGTAAACCAATAAATATACGCTTATTGACATTTTTTTTACCAAAGACATGTGGCCGAATACATTTTGGCCTAAATGTATGACTAAAATTTAGTTTATTGGATTTTTTTTATAACAAAAATTAGAAAATATCATTTTTTTTCAAAATTTTCAGTCTTTTTCCGTTTATAGCGCAAAAAATAAAAACCGCAGAGGTGATCAAATACCATCAAAAGAAAGCTCTATTTGTGGGAAGAAAAGGACGCAAATTTCGTTTGGGTACAGCATTGCATGACCGCGCAATTAGCAGTTAAAGCGACGCAGTGCCAAATTGGAAAAAGACCTCTGGTCCTTAGGCAGCATAATGGTCCGGGGCTCAAGTGGTTAATGAGCAAGGCTGCAGACAATAGCACACCTACATTTCTCCACCAAGAAGAAGAGGACCTCCTTATGATGGAAGATGACAAACCGTTCACTCCTCTACAGTCACTGCCTGTCCAAAATCTCACAATCCTATAGGGTTATAGGGATAGATAGCGCCTGACTGCACCTCTCCAGCTGTATCGAGGAGGGAAGTGAACAGTTGCTGCCCAATTCTATATACAGCCTAAAAGAGTTGCTGAGGAGAAGGGCCAGGCCAAAGTGGGACCTTTAGTATTAGGGACAGAAAAGAGAAAATAGTCATTTTAGGGGGGATTGTGAAGGAATGTGATGTAGATAATAATAATAGTAATCTGAAAATGTCTATTTTCTTATGTGCATACATATTTTTCTCCTTACTCATTATATAAGTATACAGGTTTGCTCTGTTCCTATATTTTCTCAAGATGGCGGGTACCCCCTGCATCCCACACATCAGAAGAACGCGGAACTGAAGATAAAACCAAAGACAGCCAAACCTCGTTATGAACATTCTCCATTTTCTTTTTCTATCTTAACCAATGAGATGTACCTATTAGACTAACATAGCAATGACGTATTTGTGTGTATAAAACATTAACACCGCCTTGAATAAATTAGAAGTGTAAAAAGTAACGGTGCTGAGCGTGTCTCAGAGTGTTTACTTTTATATGCATGCATATCAACACTTTTCAAATTAGAGACAGCAGCAGATAACCTTGGGCTCGATTGGAGCTCTTAATCATTTCCTTAACAGGCCCATGGAATACAATCCAATTAGATGTATGTGGAGAAATTACAGCAGGACCAAACCTCAAAGATACTTATGATTTGTACTTAAAATGGCCAGAGGTGGCTACAGCAGAAATCATGACTATTAAAGTTGTCACCACCAACTTGGAGAAATGGTAATCTAAAGCCACGCACAAACGAGCGGAATGTCCGACAAAAAAATTCAGACGGAAGCTTTTCATTATCTATTCTGATTGTGTGTGTGTGTGCCTCATCGGACTTTTTTGTTTTTGAAAATTCTGACAGACCTAGAAATAGAACATGTTCTAAATATTTCCGACGGAACCAATTCCTATCGGGAAAGCCGCTCATCTGTATGCTGTTCCGATGGACCAAAAACGATGCATGCTCTGAAGCAAGTATGAGACAGAAGCTATTGGCTACTGGCTATTGAACTTCCTTTTTCTAGTCCCGTCGTACGTGCTGCACGTCACTGCGTTCTGGACGGTCGGACTTTGGTTTGACCATGTGTAGGCAAGCCCGCTTGAATGGAATTCCGTCGGAGTTCCATCGGAGAAACCTTTGGAGTTTATTCCGAAGGCAAAACCGGTTGTGTGCACATGTCATAAGTGGGACTTCCTCTGGAAATCATTACTGACAATGGTCAACAATTTATTTCAAAAGAGTTTGAGACTTCCCTTAAAGGGTAACTCCACTTTCGTGGGGGAAAAAAATGGCAAATAAAGAAAAAAATAATATAGTGTATAGAATTGCAATACAAGTTATATTATAATTAAATGTTATTAAAATTGACCTTCTTTTTCAATCTGCAGCTATGTAATTTTCTGAAAATACAATGCAATATGGCTATCTGGAGGTATTCTGTACTCAGAATGTGTACAGAACGCCCCCCAGAAACATAATTTCCTGCTTGTGTGATTAGCTCATTGATTTTCTCAGAAGTCTGTCCTAAGATACATGTCAGATATCAGGCATCCCCTGCAACAAAAATGTCATTTTTGGTGAGATGCTTCCAACTTCACGTCTAAAGGCATGCATGCCCAGCAGCTTTCCTCATTAGAGCCCTACAGGTGCACAGCTGATTGATAATTATGAAACCACTCCCATTAGACTCACTTTTCCACATGGGCACAGACAAACACACAGGGATTTCTTGATAATAACAAAAGTTAGGAATCTGCATCAAAGTTTGTTAAAATCCTTGTAATGTACATAGATCCCCCAGAGGGCGGAATGTTTTTTTCTCAACAAAAGTGGAGTCACGCTTTAACATCACAACACCATCCACAAGTCGATGGAGGTGTGGAACGTTTTAACCAGATATTAAAAATGACCTAAAGACACATCTGCACGAGGGACTCGAATTCAGCAAAGCTATAACTGCTTTTCTACAACAGTACAGGTCAGCTCCTCATAGCACCATTGGGGAATCTCCTGAAAGACTGATGATCTTGATGATTATTGGTGATTTATGGTCATGATTATCAAATCCCACTCACAAGTTTGAAGCCACCAAATAAAGTAAGAGAACCACTAAACCTGTGAGCTAGTGTGGCGAGGTACCAGGTCAAAGCAAAAACTTTTGTGATGCATAAAAAAGGACTGCCAAAACAACTATCCTCATTCCTGGCTGGTGGGTGAGGATAAGAGAGCCAGCAACCAAAGTCAAAGTTTACCCTAGCATTTAATCCTATCCTATCTATCTAATCCACAGCCAATTGGAGCCAATAACCTATAGCTTGGAGGATGGATCAATTTGACAAAAGAGCAGGTTGGTGCCTAATGCCCGTACACACGATCGGAAATTCCGCCAGCAAAAGTCCGATGTGAGCTTTTGGTTGGAAATTCCGACCGTGTGTATGCTCCATTGGACTTTTGCTGGCGGAATTTCTGCCAGCAAAAGATTGAGAGCAGGTTCTCTATTTTTCCGTTGGAAAAAGTTCCTATCAGAAATTCCATTCGTCTGTATGCAATTCCAACGTGCAAAAAACCATGCATGCTAAGAATCATCGCTTCGTATGGCACTTCCCTTTTCTAGTGCCGTCGTACGTGTTGTACGTCACCTCGTTCTTGACGGTCGAAACTTCAGAGAATTTTTGTGTGACTGTGTGTATGCAAGCCAAGCTTGAGCGTAATTCCGTCATGTGTACAGGGCATTACTTAGCTTACTTGGGATGGAGCGTCCATCCCAGCCACAAACATCTGGAAGCCTGCAAAACACCTTCCATTCCAGTGAATTGGAGAGGGGAGCCCAGAACGCAATAAAACCTTACCTAAGCATCTGCTTGGCTATTTACTTTGTAATGTGATCAAGTTTTGAAGTGTAACGAAGGATAGGCAGTTTTTTGTGTATTTATTAGGTTCGGTGCATTTTCCGTTTAGAAAAATATTATGGCTTTCTGCTTTAAGAGATAGCAGGAAGAGTTTGAGCAGGAAGTTTGTGTGATTAGATTAACAATAGTGACCTGTTAACTGTCTGTCTGCACTTCTGAGACACAACACTCACCAGTATGGACACAGAGAGCAATGAAAAACCTAAGAGATGTTCTAACCCTTCCACACTCTATCCACAGCTAAATTAAAAATAGTGGCTATAGGTACACTTTAAACTCAAACATGGACTACATCTTTAAAAAGGAGAACATTGCAGATCTTATCATTTTCTGGTGTTACTGGGCTATTGTGGTCTGAATACCATTGTGATGAAAATGCTAATTTTCTGTTGCCAGTTATTGTTAAAAAAACAAACTGTGGTATATATGTGGGTAATCTTTAATAACTTTGGTGAAACTGGGAAAGGGGCAATCCATTAACAAGTTTACATATACTGCATCTGCTCTCTCTTCAGTCCAGCACCAGATGAGGGTGGAGGGGAGAGCGTAGTAGGAAGGAGTGAAGTTACAATGAAGCTTTGTTCTGAAAGCACATGGCTGGGTTCCATCTCAAGGGATGGCTTTATGAGGAGGACAGAGAATGGTTTGAGAAACTGTTTCTGGAAGGGCCTAATCTACATTTCCCTATAACAAGAACCATTGTGTAGAGTTGAAATCCTTGATGCCTTTTTTATTGCATTTATAAGGGAAGGGAATTTCCAGTCTAACTGAGCCTGTCACTCGTTTACCTTGCTAGTGCCACTTGTTTATTTAAAAAATAAAGAAATAATGACATATTTTCCATAAGTGCGTTTTATAAATACTACAACAGTTCTTCGAACTGTCATTTCAGTGCTCATTAAAAAATCATATTACCTAACATGAACTCTCATCCATTGTCCCACACATAACTGCTCTTTTCACAAACACACATACAGTATGTAAATGGAATGGCTGATTTAGTAAAAGAGGAGAGCATGTTAAATTTCAAGGTGGATTTTACCTATTGAATGAGGTGAAACAAACTAAAAATTCACTTTGCAAAAAATACCCAATCATGGGAAAAGGAAAAAAATGATTTTTGTGCATTTCTGATTAGGTGATTTAAGTCGGTCCAACTTCATTTTATTCACTAAGCTAGGTAAATTTCCTCTTTGCAAGGTACATTTTCACTTTAATCAGTGAAAAGAATAAAGCTGTTTGTATTCAGCAAAAATATTTTTCCTTGCACACAATTGGGTATTCTTTGCAGAATTATTTTCACTTTGCTTCACCTCATTCACTAATGATAACTTCACTTTGCAAATTAACATGTTAAAATTAAAATTAACAAATTAAAATTATAGATCCTCCAGTAAATCAATCAAATATTTTAGTAATTATAAACTGCTAAATACCTTTTTTCATCAGTGGTATTTAGCAGTCTTGTGACTTTTATCAGTGTCTGGTTAAAGCTCGTAGGAGGAGTTTTCATTCTGCCCTGACAGTCCTATCAGGATGCAGGACCCCTGACCCTCTATCTGAATAGTGCTGATTGGCCCTGTGCTGATCACATGCACCCTCCCAAGAAAAAGAAACTCTCTAGCAATGCACACAAAGCTGAGCATGTGCAGCCTCTCCCCTGGCTCTATATTATAAGGAAATATATTGGGGACAGTGGAACAAGAGGATCAGAGGAGAAAATATCAAACAGCCTTTTTACACAATGCAAAGGATTAACCCCTTAGGTTCCACAGTGAGTATAACAAGCATGTTTTACTGCATATACAGACTGATTTTACTGTTGTGGGTTTAGTAACACTTTAAAGCTTAGGATTTTTCCATCTATATCTCAAATCCTATAGGTTTACATCACAAATAAGCTCTGTGTAGACCTATGAGAAAGAATTTTATCATACACCCAGTGATCACTAAATTAAAGCGGAACTTAGCTCACTCAATAATCGTTGACTGTTTTTAATCTTTGTGCTGCTAACATTCATAAATAGATAAGAAATTATATCATATTTACTTGGTTTAAACTTTTTTTTTACATTTCTTCAGTTACTTACTGGTTCCCAGGCCTAGGCAAAGTATGCCATGCTTCCCATGAGTCTTCAGGAGTGGAGGAGGGATCTTCTCAGCTAAGTACAACCTCCAGCCTGCATGCCTGAGCTAAGGGCAGATGGATTCCAGGAAGTAAATGCTATATGAATCATCTGTCCTAACTCAAGATGGCAACAATTAAATCAAAGTGATTGATCAGCAAAAAAAAATGAGGCATGGATGGATTTGTGAGCTTACATTGAATATTAAAACAGTGTTTTTTGTTTATTAGTTCCACTTCAATTATGCCCGCTTGTTAACATAAGCATTTAAAAAGCAAGGCGAGTGCCTTAATCATTCAGACATGGTAAAGAGTTTGAATTTTGTTTAAACACTATAACACTATGTAGCCAGGTTGGCAGCCCTGTAAGGGGTGATGGTCCAAAGACCCACAGTTGGACTGCTGCCTTTGGTTTGTCTTCCGCTGTAAGATTGGTCAGTGTGACTGTGACACACAATATCAAAAGAAAGGAGAACTGTGATTGACTCCAAGGCAGTCTAACGGCTTATCTGCACCCACTGGATAAGATATACAGAGCCTGGGGAGATGGGAAGACAAATGCCCATCAAACAGGCAATGCAGGCACTGGATGAATGGGACATTCCTGAGCCTCAGAAGAAGCAAAGAATTCTGGAACTGTGGAAGGGTAGACTCGCCTGACATTGGAAACTGTCTGAGCCCTATGTCAAGGAAATGAACACCGGGTCAGAGGGGCAGCTGGGGTTGAAGCCATTAGAGTTACTGTTGCTGGCACCTCAAAGTTATACTCTAATTTGACTTAAGTGAAAAATGAAAGACTACCTATGTTCAACAAGAAATATTTGACGAAAGACAAAGAAGACGACCCCCTTATGTCATACAACATTGAAAGTGCTGGAGAGTTGTTGTAAGTAGGTTTTCCCAACGGACTCTCCAGAGGCGGCCCGACTGGCCCATAAAGAATGTGTTCAATTACTTCATTGTGATGGGGTGGTCTACTGAAGCGGTCCCTCATGTGATCCCAAAGACGAGTGGCTATTGTTTTTATCTGAAATGCACAGAGGAAGTTCCAAAACTTGCATGATCAATATGGTCAACATGGGACCAGAGAGGGATTTTAAATTAGTTACAGACCTGTCCTAAACTCGAGACAATAAACAGAGTCAGGAGGATAATTCATCCTTCAAAAAGGAACTGTAGTCTTTGATTGTCCAATTCCATGGTGGAAAACAGTGTGGCCAGGAAACACTGGCTCAGGAGGAAGGAGGACTGTGATTAGCTGGGTCAGATGGGAGAAACAGACAAGAGTAGGAGGAGAGAGGCAGAACATGAGAGACATGTATGGATTGGGAAGACACTTAGGCTTAATGTACACGGGACGCTGAGGCAACCTCCTCTGAGCGATTTTTTTGACAGCTTGGAACCGGCGTTTAAAGACGCCTGTTTAGCCGCGTTTGCATGCCGCGTTTAGTGGCATTTTGCCAGAGTTCATTGCTACTTCAGGGGGAAAACCTAACCCTAACACCCTAAACCCTAACCTTAACCTTGTTCTTCAGGGGGAAACCCTAACCCTAACCCTAAACCCTAACCTTGTTCTTCAGGGGGAAACCCTAACCCTAAACCTTAACCTTGTTCTTCAGGGGGAAACCCTAACCCCGTAACCCTAACCTTAATCCTAACCTTGTTCTTCAGGGGGAAACCCTAACCCTGACGCCTAACCCTAAACCCTAACCTTGTTCTTCAGGGGGAAAACCTAACCCTAACACCCTAACCCTAATGGGAAACCCTAAACTATGATTATGACTATGATTGGAGGGAGGAGCATAAAATGATGTGTATCATTGTCTGAAAGAACAATTTGTGTCAACAGCCAGACATTATGAAAATATAATTTGCTACTGTACCTAGGTTCTCTGCCTCTATGGGGGTTCATGAGCCAAAGCACACAGTTTTGGGCAATAATTATCAACATTGAGGGCTTGCTCATATAGGGATGGTTGGGCTCATAGGTTTATAAACTTACATAGGTAAGCAAAGGCTGGGGGAGCGGGGTGGGTTGGGGACAAATAGTGCAGTTTGCTCAAGGGTAGGGTGGTCTCCTAGGTAACCTGAGAGTCATGTTGTGGGGGGTGGGGGGGCTGAGTAAACATTGATATGAAATGCCTGCTGAAGTTGGGACTTAGAAAATATCAGACTGGGTGAAGACACTGATAAGATAAGTTAGAACTTGGATGAAGGGTGGGTGTCCAAGATAACAGGTTGGCGTGAGGGGAAGAGACAGTGCTGTGAATCATTGTTGAAGCTACCTAGAATTTAACATGAGGGCAAAATGCAATTAAAAAAGCCAGATATTAAATTTCATGCAACTATGTTTGATCAAGTCGGGGTCAAGTTCCATGGTGGGATCATCTGGTTCAAATCTAACAACATATAGTTCAAATTCCAATACTACTTTGGCTAACACCAATGCTACTGGTGTATTGGATTGGATCATGGGCTCATTAGGGATATTTAAATGGTCTATGAAGCATTGCAAGCATTTACAAGTTTTTAAAATATTTTTTTATGGTTTTTCATCATTTACTATCATTTTTAAGATTTGTAATGTAAAAAAAATAGGGCACCTTTAAAAACGCGTTTAAACTAAAACGCGGTACCGGCGTTTAGCCGCGTTTGGCCTCTGAAACGTCGGAAACTTCGGCTTCTGAACTAATTTAAAGCCTATAAACGCAACTGCCTAAAAACGACATTAAACAAACCTGTGAACATGTACACATAAGATAACATTGGATGAGTTCAGGGGCAGCTGAAAAAAGCATCCAACTGCCTCTGAACGTCCGTTTACCAGCAGCAGTGTACATGAGGCCTTATGCTGCCACAGATACCAGCAAAAGAACCTGTCTGTGATGTATGATAATATGGACTGACAATCTTGTGCTACCTAATAATAAATGCCTGTGCATCTGTCAATATATGTGATAAAACAACATAAAAAACAAAATATAAATAATAAATACTAGGAAGTGCCTGCAAGCAAAAATTTTGTTCCCACAACCCATACAGTAAAAATATTATATATAGCAATGCTGAGCCTCCCTTAATGTCAGCTATTACCTTCAATTACAATTCCTATACATATACAAAATGCAACACCACTTTGTAAGCCTAAACAATATACTGTAATGAAGATGGAAATGTGTCAATATACATACATTCCAATGTTTCTGGCATCAATATATTTCTGCGTTTAAGTGTCCCAATATATATAATACTCTTAGTCTCTTAATGATAATACAAAAAAATAAAATAAAAATTAAAAACATTCTTCTACATCCAGCACTTCTATTCCTCCACTTGTGTTCTGGTAACATCATGCGTAGTGACTCCCATCACAGTTCTTTTATGTGCTCATCTCAGATGGTGGACCTTCCAATTTTCACGTCAAATGACACTTTACCCTCCTTGGAGCTACTTTCAGGTTCCACCTAGATAAAGCCTCACTTGGATAGCCTCCTCCTGTTGCCACTTTTGATGGTATATAGAACTTCCACATATACTGTACACTGTAGTTGTATGACCATTTAAAGGATCAAACTTCCTCCCGTTTATTTATTCATAAAATAGAGGGGTTCCCCATAGTGTAGTATGTTTTCAAAACTACTTTATTAGCTTAAAATTGCACTTACTGTCACTGCCTCTGCACTAACTTGACCCACTAAAGTCTCAACCTTATTTGTAAAATCCTATACCCTTCCTGTACTAGGACAGGAACAATAGTAAAGTCAATATATATATACCCTACCACCTAACAAACACCTGAACTCTGCCTGAATCTGTGGTATCTAAAGATATGTATTTAGTGTCTGAAATATGAAAAGCTCAGTGCTGCAGATCTTATGTGCTCCTCACCTTCTCATATATTTTTATATAGTACCCTCACTATAAGCCTGGGTTAAAAAGTAAAGTGATTGTTAACACCTTTTTTAAATAACAAATATGTCATACTTACCTGCTCTGTGCAATGGTTTCGCACAGAGCAGTCCCAATCCTCCTCTTCTGGGGTCTCCCGCTGGCACTCCCACCCCCTGCCAAGTGCCCACGTAGCAAGCTGCTTGATATGGGGGCACTCATAGACACACACAGCACGTCTCGGCCCCGCCCCCACTCTCCTCATAAGCAACTTCTAGACCTTTGTCCTATTACTATCCACAGTTTTGAAAAATAAAATTGAGTATATCAATCACATCGAAATGTCAAAGCAAATAATTCTACAAAGGTGCCGTCACCTTGTGGTGCCAGCAAATACTTCTTCAAATTGATTTTTGTATAACTGCAAAGCCCCTAGATCCCTGGGCAGAAGGCCTTGACTTCTATTTGACCTACAGCCATGCCTCAGTCCTTCTTAAAGCTGAACTTACTCCCACCATTTAAAGGTCCAACTTGAGTACCAGTACTGACCAGTGAGACTCTGGCACAATTCTGTTAAACCAAAGGATGGTGTTAAGCTCCTAGAGGGACATGGGCTTCTTCCACAGTAGACAAAAGTCAAAGCTCTGTATACAATGCATTTCTAGAATACAGGGACTCTCTGTGCACACGGAAATCAATAAAATAATTATCAAAGGTGCATGATATATATATGTGCTGGTAGTATTTTAGCATGGCATAATTCTATACCTTCCAGATTCTAATTAAATCCACTTGTTTTATCATAATTTAAAAAATGTTCTGTTTTCATATGATCTTATAACTTGGTTTACCTCTAGCAAGTGGTCAGCTGCATCATGCAGGAGCATCACCAAGGTTCCAACTCGCATGTAATTAGCACAATAGGAGAATGTAATCAGGAAAATGGTGGCAAAGTGATGCACTGTCTGCTCCTTAATGTCCTGTAAACAACGCATCAAGACAATTGTAATTAAACAAAATAGATATCTTCCTTTAGTAACAGGATAATAATCTATGTTCATGCACAAAAAAAGTCAGTTGTAATTTATTGTCAACAGCATCTATGTATGTCCATTTTTTAAAAATCAAATTACAATATATGTTATGGTAGTCTTCAAAAGGATCCCGTGTATTTTTTAATTTAATTAGGATTTTAAACATAAGTGTGTAACATCACTTTCTTTGCTGAAGAGTACACTAAAAATAAAAATCCTAAAAAAAAAACTATAAACCCCTAACTACAATTTAAAAAAAAAATCAAAAACAGGATTTTTTACTTAACGTAAAATAATTTTCTTGAGGTTCAATAAGGGACACAGAGCTGAAGGAATTCTGAGATGCTGAGTTATGCTGCCACTTACAGTAGAATTGGACACTGGCAACAAAAACAATGGTTGAACAGGCAGTATAACCCCTAACAGTTCCATCATGTCTTAGTTTTGTGCAAAAGCAGTAGTAGCAGTGATCATAAGTAGTAGCAGTGATCATAAGAAAGAAGGGTGGCCTGTGTTCCTTAATGAATTTAAAAAAAATGATTTTACAGTAAGTCAAAAATCCTGTTTTCTTAATAGTTCAAGGAAAAGGAATTCTGATACTTTGGGGAGTCCCAAAGCAGTCCAACTCATGGGTGAGCAGTACAGCAAACAACACACTAACAGACCCACAAACTAGAGGGTAAAAACTGGGGGCTACTTGCGCCTTGATGAGCTGCCTGAAGGAACCTTTGCCCAAAGTTTGCATCTGTGGAGGCCTGAACATTGACCTGGTAAAAATGTATGAATGGAAGACCCAGTGGCAGGTTTGCAAATTTTGGGAAACACATGCCTGATGCTGAAAAGCCTAAGAGACACATACAAATCTAGTAGACTGTGCCTTGGCAGGAAACGATGTAACGTTATCCTTAAGTCAATAGGCTTGAATGATGAGCTACCTAAGCCACCTAGAAATGGTGGAGTGAGAAACAGGTTGACCCTTACAGGGGCATTCTTGTAATGACAACAACAGAGCCAGTCAGTCTAAACGAAGACATGGCAGAGAGATAAACGCTAACAGCTTGTTCCACATCCAAACATACAAGGAAATTCTTCTTGGGATGTACCAGAGCGGGACAGATAGATGGAAGGAAAACATCACCTTAGGGAGAAAAGAGGCCCTTCCTACGGAGCCGAAGAAAAGGTTCCCTATAGGACAAGGCTGCCAACTCTATTGCCAAGGTAATGGCAACAAGAAATACTACCTTGAAAATGAATAGGTTCAAAGGTATTTTTTTGGAGAACTATCAGAGGCTCCCTGGAGTCACAACTATTAACTCAGTAAGAGGTTTTTTTAATGTTTTATTTATTCCAGAATGTGGCATACCCTGAGAGCATAGCAAGCCTGGAACAGGAGCCAGCACCTTGGAAAAGTTTGAGGTGACAGGAAGGGCAATGAACTAGTAGTGCATGCCCACAGCAAAATGCAGGAAGTGTTGATGTGCCATAACGATGAGGGCTTTCAGGTAGGTATCTTTTATGATGTCCACTGAGCTTAAAAAGTAAACTGGAAGGAGGGAAGCAATGACTGATTGGGTAGATCCTATACAGATTTTTTTCTTTAGAAGAAAACAAATGTTTGAATGCCTCCTTTGTTTTGGGAATGTTAAACAGTGCATACCTTGAGCACTTAGTAAATAAACACATAGGGGTTTATTTACTAAAATTGGAGAGTGCAAAATCTGTTCCAGCTGAGCATGGTAGCCAATCAACTTCTAACTTCAGCTTGTTCAATTAAGCTTTGACAAAAAAAAACTGTATGATTGGTTTCTGTGCAGAACTGTACCAGATTTTGCACTCTGCAGTTTTAGTAAATCAGCCCCAATATTTTTTTCAACAATTGTATATAAGTTAAATTTGCAAGTGTAACTTTTGCCTCTACAGAAGAAGATAAATTAGTGTACATAATTGCACAGCAAAATGCTACATTACACAGTAAGTCTCCTTTCACTCATGTGGACTGATCAGACCACCTATTGTTCTCGATGGAGAGGCGGATGTAAACGGACATGTGTCCGTTTACACCGCCTGCATCTGATCTGATCCGTTACGCTAAAAACAGATGGATGGGGATCTGTTCCCCATCCATGTAACAGATCAGATGGCAGTCGAATGGAAATGGACAGACAGTTTGTTTCCATCCGACTGCCCCATAGAGAACAGCAGACTGTGTCCGTGTCCGCTCTGCATTAGCGGAGCAGACATGGACCTGTCGTCTGCCTGCTCAGCAAGGATCAGTGGACAGATCCCCCGCTGAGCAGGCAGATCGCTTGACAGAGTCAGCCCCGTGTGAAAGGGGCCTAAAATAAAGCAAAAATATGGTAGAACCATACACTTTAGCAGGACACGAATTATTCATACCTTTCTTTTTACATCAAAAGCTAAAGTCATGAGCATCGATGAGTAAAATCCCAGCTGCAGCATGTAATACCAGTACAAGGAGGACACCAATGGCTGTAGAGAGATGAACCAGAAACATATTCATTAGTATATACATGAAAGAAATCATTTCTAAATCTATATATTATTATTATTATTATAATACAGGATTTACATAGCGCCAACAGTTTGCACAGTGCTTTACAACATGAGGGCAGACAATACAGTTACAATACAATTCAATACAGGAGGAATCAGACAGCCCAGCTCGTTAGAGCTCACAATCTAGGATATATTCTACAATTCCTGAACATCCTCCCTTATGCGAGGCCCAATGCCCATCCCAAAATGAGTAAGATATCTGACCCAGCCAGTGATACCAATATTGCACTTCTAAAAGCAATACCATACATATTGCAATCAGGAAAATAATTAGTTAAACTCAGGCTGCCTCTGGCAACAGGTCTTCAACAGTTTTGCATATACTGTGCCAACAGTCCTGCCTAGTCAACCACAATAGATTTGCAAAAATCTGTAACAAATTTCTACTGGGACTATACTGCAGTTATATCTGTTTGCTATTAAGGCACTTAACTTAACACCTATTGGTTGGCAGCAGGGCCGTATTTTATTAACCATTAGGCACAGTAGGCATGTGCCTATAGACAGCAGAGGCGAAGAACCAGCTCTTCCTATATAGTAGGGACCAGGGCTTTTTTCTCAGAAAGTAGGTGCAGGAACTCAACCACAACCACCCAACCCCCCCCCCACACACACACACACACACACACACACACATACCCACCCTCTAAACCGCATCACATAGTAGATGTGGTCAAATTTCACCACTAACAGTGGGAAGGCCTTAATACCAGGGGCACTAAATACCAGGAGTGCATTACGTACGGTGTAAGAGTGCAGAGTTCCGTGGGGTGGGGGGTTCTTGCAGAGTTCAGGAGTGCACTACTTACAGAGTTTGGGGTGCTTTATGTACATAGTGCCAAGTTCAGGGGTGCGCTGCATATAGAGTGCCGAGTTCAGGGGTGCGCTACACAGAGTGCAGAGTTCAGCGTTCTTTCACAATTGCTCACCTCTGTATCTCCCATCCACATCTAACTTTCACCCCTCTTCAGCTCTGACCTCTGCATGCAACCTTCCCTCCTTCTTAAAAGCTCCACCATCTTCCACATGTCTTATTTTTGTTGCTGTATTAAACTGAAGCACCCAGTTGGCTCTAGTACCTCTCTGCACACTGTAGGTGGCACCTTCTCCCTCGCTTGCAGATCATCTAGTGGGGGTGTCAGCATCCACAATGAACCCCGTGCACTTGCATCTCCCTTGATCCCATCCTGCGCTCTGCAGATCTGTTGGAGACAAGCTATCACTGGTAAACACAGAAGCCAGACTTCTGTGTTTACCAGTGATAGTGGTGAGCAGGGAGCAGAGGGCTTGAGCCAGAGGTAGTGGAACTGAGTTCCACCAAGTTCCAGCTGAAAAAAAGCCCTGGTAGGGATGAGCTGAACATCCCCCGGTTCGATTCGCAGCAGAACATGCGAACAGGCAAAAAATTTGTTCGAACACGCGAACACCGTTAAAGCCTATGGGACACGAACGTGAAAAATCAAAAGTGCTAATGTTGAAGCTTATTTGCAAGTTATTGCCATAGTAAGTGTTTGGGGACCTGGGTCTTGCCCCAGGGGACATGTATCAATGCAAAAAAAAAAAATTTTTTAAACTGCCGTTTATTTCGGGAGCAGTGATTTTAATAATGCTTAAAGTGAAACAATAAAAATGAAATATTCCTTTAAATATCATGCCTGGGGGGTGTCCTTAGTATGCCTGTAAAGTAGTGTATCTTTCCCATGTTTATAACAGTGCCACAGCAAAATGACATTTCTAAAGGAAAAAATGTAATTTAAAACTGCTCGCGGCTGTAATGTATTGTCGGATCCCGGCAATAAAAATACCAAGAATACCAAAAAAAGGGCATGGATGTCACCCCCAAAATCTTTACCAGTATTAAGGGGAACCCTGCACCCAATTTTTTTTAAAAATGGCGTGGGGGTCCCCCCAGGCACTATATACTCTGAACAGCAGTATATATACTATACAGCCCGCCCAAGATACTCTGCAGAAAATTGGGCCTTAGGTGTTGGTGGTACCAGAACACTGTAAACCCTCACAGTTACTCTTGTTGGGCGCAGGAACGGGCCCTGCTGTGAAATATTATATCAAGAATTGTAATTACCCTGTTAAAACCAACCCTCAGGATGTTGTACCCTATCACCTTTGTTTGTCTTGGTGTGAGGTTCTCTGGTGGTCTTCACTACACTTTTTTCTGATCCTTCACTTTCACCTTGACCCCATCACTATAGGCTCTATATCCTTCGCTAGTTTTACCCCACACTTTCCATTGACCACATTCATTTCACATTTCACACAGATTGAAGCTGTTTTCAGGCATCATCATGCAGCTCACCATGGACACTTTTCATCTCTCCCCTCGAGTATGGTGTTCTCCGCCTTGGCTGCCCGCAGTATTACGCCTCCAGAGTTTTCCTGGCTTTCCTCAACTACCAGGTTTTAGCATTCCATGGCCAACTTTAGAGCTGATATGTAAGTAATTTTGGGGTGTTTGGTTTTCTCCTCCCCCTACATCCTTATTTAATTTATTGGAGTGATTTGGAATATTTTTTATAGATACGCATTCTACACTTGCTTCTGAAGAAGTGGAACTTCATCCACGAAACACGTCGAGCTTTTAAATGCAGTTTTTTATTCAATCATGCGTTTATATTATACCTTTTTCTTTGATTTTATGTATCATGTGCAAAAATGGAATTTTCACATTTGTCTATTATATGCCCATCAGCTCATCATATCTGCTATGTACCATGTCCCATGTGTATTTATATGAATAAACTTTCTCATTATTGTGCAATGTATTTATTTTTGTCTAACACACATTTAACTCAAAGTCCCAAATCCCCCCTTTTCTTTGCATTGCACAAACCTTTTTTTCAAGGCCTCCTGAAGATGTTTCATCCTCTGCTCCCTCTGCGAAGGCAGGATGAGTTCTGCAACCTTACCCTTGTAACGTGGATCAAGAAGGGTTGCCAGCCAGTAATGATCCCTCTCCTTGAATCCACGAATCCTAGGGTCCTTTCGCAGGCTTTACAGAATCAGGGAGGCCATAGAGCGTACATTTGCAGCGGCATTCTGATTCCGAGTCCTCTGGCTCACTAAGGATCACATGATCCATAACTATCTCCTTTCAGCCACGTACAACTCCTTGGGTTTCTGGGGACTAAAAACCATCCCTTGAAGACTGCTGCTGAGTGTTATCCTCTACATCCATGCTGACACAATTCTCCTCATCTTCTTCCTGTGTGTTTGGCGGGCCCACAGGAAAGCTATCTGGATAAAGGGGGCCTTGAGAGGTAAGGAAGTCCTCCTCTTCCTCCCGCTGTTCTGCCCCAAGTGCCCTGTCCATAATTCCATGAAGCGCGTGCTCCAACGGAAAGACTAGAGGGACATTGTCACTGATGCATGCATTGTCTCTGCTCACCATCCTTGTGCCCTCCTCAAATGGTGACAGGACAGTGCATGCATCCTTGATCAGTAGCTGAAAAGAAGCCAAGCTCCCCTGACCCTGTCCTGGTGCCATACTAGCACAGGTACTCATTGATGGCAAACTGCTGTGTGTGCAGCTGCTGCAGCATTGCCAATGTTGAGTTCCACCTGGTGAGCTTGTCACAAATGAGGCAGGCTGGGCAGGTTGCATTGCCCTTGAATGTCAGCCAGCCGAGCACTGGCATTGTATGACCGGCGGAAATGACCACAGACTTTTCTGGCCTGCCTCAGGAGATCCTGTAAGCCTGGGTACCTGCTCAAGAACCGCTGCACCACCAAATTAAGGACATATGCCAAACATGGAACACGGATCAAATGTCCCTGTTGGAGGGTGGAGAGAACATTGGTGCCATTGTCACATATAACCATTCCTGGCTGGAGCTGGCATGGTGTCAACCATCTCTGAGCCTGCCCCTGCAGAGCTGATAGAATTTCTGTCCCAGTGTGGCTCCTTTCCCCTAGGCAGACTAACTCAAGCACTGCATGGCATCTTTTAGCCTGACTGCTTGCGTAGCCCCTTGAACGCTTACAGAGCACTGCTGGTTCAGAGGACAAATCTGCAGAAGAGGCCATAGAGGAAGAACAGGAGTGGGTGGAGCAGAGAGCTGTGGCAGAATCACCACTAGCATTTTGAAGGCGTAGTGGCGGAACAAGCTCCAACAACACTGAACTCTGTACTGCATCCTTCCCAGCTGCCAGCAGATTTACCCAGTGCTGCGTGAAGGAAAGGTAACATCCCTGCCCATGCCTGCTGTACCATGAGTCAGTGGTAATATGAACCTTACTGCTTACCACCCTGTCCAACGAGGCCAAAACATTGCCTTCCGCACGCCGGTAGAGAGCCGGAATGGCCTTCCGTGAAAAGAAATGGCATTTTGGAACCTGCCACTGAGGTACAGCACATTCCACAAATTCATGAAAGGGGGCAGAGTCTACCAGCTGAAAAGGCAGCAGTTGCAGTGCTAGCAATTTGGCCAAGCTAGCATTTAGACACTGAGCATGTGGATGGCTGGGACCGAATTTCTTTTTCTGGTTCAGCAACTGGGGTAAGGAAATTTGCCTGCTAAAATCAGATGGTGGTGTACTGCTAGCAGATTGTCTGCAAGTACTTGGGACACCTATTGCTATACCTTCATTCCTCTAATTGCAGGTTTTTGAGAGGACTGGAGGTATAGTAGGGTTGGAGATCCCAGATGAGGAGCAGGGAGAAGTCCACATTTTTCTTTGATGTGGGTCTTTCAAGTGCTGTTGCCAACGGACTGCATGGTGTCCAAGTGGCTGCTGTTCTGGCCACGCTTGATCTGCTCCAGACATAGGCTGCAAACAGCAAGGGTGTGATCTGCTGCACACGTGTCGAAAAAGGCCCACACCAAGGAACTTTTAAAAGTCAGCGGGGAGTCAGCAGCGTCCTGCACCTGCGGAGCTCTGTGGTGTGATGCAATAGGGTGGCTGCCGTTAAGCTACGCCCTAGAGGACATCCTGCCTCATTTGGAGTTGTGCCTCCTCCTCCTCTCTTCTCTCAGGCACCCAAGTACAGTCAGTGACCTCATCACCCCCTCCCTCCTCGTCACTGGAGCAAACTTGGCAGTATGCTGCAGCTGGGGGAACATGACTGCCAGTTTCTTGTCCTTCTTGGGCACCCCCTCTCTCTAGGCTCATGTTGCTCCCTTCCTTAACCTGGGAACCAACATCAGAGCCTTCAAATCGCTGCCCATCCTCCAGCAGCATGTACCCGACTTTGTGGTTGAATAATTCTGGGGACTCCCTTGTGCATAATGGTGGGCCTATGGAAGGAGTGACTGTGGACAAGGAGGCGGTGGAATAGGCCACTTTGGCAGCTGTGTTGGAAGGCAAACTACGCTGAGCTTGGTTGACAGAAGATGAGGAGGATGAGGATGGCTTTGTTATCCACTCCACCAACTCTTCTGCATGTTCTGGCTCAATAACATGGCCAGCAGCAGAAAAAAAGGACAAGCGTGCCCCACAGCCACCTGCAGAGGATGCACCATGTCCACAACCAGCACTGTTGACTGTAGACACAGAGGCTGCTTGCCCTCTTTTAGTGGCCTGTGAGCATCTGCCTCTCCTTGGTGGCCTTCCGGACATGATGTATTTTTTGTTTTGCAACCCCACACTACATTGTATTAGATACTGTGTACACTACCTGAAGTGTATTAGAAACTGTACACACTGTATTACATACTGTGTACACCGCCTGCACTGTATTAGCAACTGTACAACGGCTGCACTGTATTGTATACTGTGTACACCACCAGAAGTGTAGTAGAAACTGTACACACTGTATTAGATACTGTGTACACCGCTTGCAATGTATTAGAAACTGTACTCTGGCTGCACTGTATTGTGCACTGTGTACACCACCAGAAGTGTAGTAGAAACTGTACACACTGTATTAGAAACTGTACTATGGCTGCACTGTATTGTGTACACCAGCAGAAGTGTAGTAGAAACTGTACACACTGTATTAGATACTGTGTACACCGCCTGCACTTTATTAGAAACTGTACTACGGCTGCACTGTATTGTGTACTGTGTACACCAGCAGAAGTGTAGTAGAAACTGTACACACTGTATTAGATACTGTGTATACCGCCTGCACTGTTTTAAAAAACTGTACCATGGCTGCACTGTATTGTGTACTGTGTATACCACCAGAAGTGTAGTAGAAACGGTACACACTGTATTAGATACTGTGTACACCGCCTGAAGTGTATTAGAAACAGTACACCACAGAATACACTGTAGATTTAGGCTACACTGAATGCAAAGTATAAGTGTGTATATATATATATATATATATATATATATATATATATATATATATATATATATATATATATATATATATATATTAATACACTGCCTGAATATATATCTTAGCAGTATAAGACAGTCCTTTTAAATAATGCTCAGCATCCCAGCCACAGCATATAACATAGCAAAGTCCCAGTTCAGGTAAGCTCACCCAGCAGGATCAGGTCATAGGTAACAGGGGTCCTTCCAGCTTCAAGCTCCTCTCAGCTTTGATAGCTCAACGGCCATCTCTCTACAAACACACTTCTCTCTGACATTTTCAACTCAGCTGGCAATAAGAAGGTCTGAAGGGGAAGTACCTGGCCTCTTCAATTAACCCCTTCTTAACCCTGCCCCAGGCTGACTCTCCACAATAGATACAGTTGTGCTCATAAGTTTACATACCCTGGCAGAATTTATGATTTCTTGGCCATTTTTCAGAGAATATGAATGATAACACAAAAAAATGTCTTTCACGCATGGTTAGTGTTTAGCTGAAGCCATTTATTATAAATCAACTGTGTTTACTCTTTTTAAATAATAATGATAACAGAAACTACCCAAATTACCCTGATCAAAAGTTTACATACCCTGTTGATTTTGGCCTGATAACATGCAAGTTGACACAAAGGGGTTTGAATGGCTATTAAAGGTAACCATCCTCACTTGTGTTCTGCTTGCTTGTAATTGGTGTGTGTGTATAAAAGGTCAATGATTTTCTGGACTCCTGACAGACCCTTGCCTCTTTCATCCAGTGCTGAATTGACATTTCTTGATTCTGGAGTCATGAGGTAAGCAAAAGAATTGTCAAAGGATTTGCGGGAAAAGGTAGTTGAACAGTATAAAACAGTAAAGGGATATAAAAAGATATTCAAGGAATTGAGAATGCCAATCAGCAGTGTTCAAACGCTAATCAAGAAGTGGAAGATGAGGGGTTCTGTTGAAACCAAACCACATTCAGGTAGACCAACTAAAATTTCAGCCACAACTGCCAGGAAAATTGTTTGGGATGCAAAGAAAACCCCACAAATAACTTCAGATGAAATACAGGAGTCGCCAGAAGAAAGCCATTACTACGCAAATGCCACAAAGTATCCGCTTACAATACGCCAAACAGCACAGAGACAAGCCTCAAACCTTCTGGCACAAAGTCATTTGGAGTGATGAGACCAAAATTTTGCTTTTTGGCCACAACCATAAACGCTACATTTGGAGAGGAGTCAACAAGGGCTATGATGAAAGGTACACCATTCCTACTGTGAAACGCGGAGGTGGATTGCTGACGTTTTGGGGATATGTGAACTACAAAGGCACAGGAAATTTGGTCAAAATTGATGGCAAGATGAATGCAGTATGTTGTAAAAAAAAAACTGGAGGAACATTTGCATTCATAAGCCAGGAACCTGTGCATGGGACATAATTGGACATTCTAACATGACAATAATCCAAAACACAAGGCCAAGTCGACCTGTCATTGGCTACAGCAGAATAAAGTAAAGGTTCTGGAATGGCCATCTCAGTCTTCTGACCTCAATATCATTGAGCCACTCTGGGGAGATCTCCAACGTGCAGTTCATGCAAGACAGCCCAAGAATTTACAGGAACTGGAGGATTTTTGCCAAGAGGAATGGGCAGCTTTACCATCTGAGAAGATAAAGAGCCTCATCCACAAATACCACAAAAGACTTCAAGCTGTCATTGATGTCAAAGGGGGCATTACACGGTATTAGGAACTGGGGTATGTAAACTTTTGATCAGGGACATTTGGGTAGTTTCTGTTGTCATTATGATTTAAGAAGAGTAAACACAGTTGATTGATAATAAATGGCTTCAGCCAAACACTAACCATGAGTGAAAGAAAAGTTTTTGTGATATCATTCATATTCTCTTGAAATGTGGCTAATAAATCATAAATTCCACCAGGGTATGTAAACTTATGAGCACAACTATATATATATATATATATATATTAGACTGACTGTGTATACAGTGAATATACAAAGTCTACACACCCCTGCTAAAATGTCAAGTTTCTGTGATGTAAAAAAATGAGACAAAGAAATAATTTCAGAACTTTTTTCATCTTTAATGTGACCTATAAACTGTACAACCCAGTGGAAAACAAACTGAAATCTTTTCGGTGGAGGAAAGTAAAAATAAAAAACTAATATGGTTGCATAAGTGTGCACACCCTTACACTAATACTTTGTTTAAGCACCTTTTGATTTTATTCCAGCACTCAGTCTTTTTGGGTATGAGTCTATCAGCATGGCACATCTTGACTTGGCAATATTTGTCCACTCTTATTTGCAAAAACACTCCAAATCTGTCAGATTGCGAGGGCATCTCCTGTGCACAGCCCTTTTCACATCACCCCACAGATTTTCAATGGGATTCAGGTCTGGGCTCTGGCTGGGTCATTCAAAAACTTTAATCTTTTTCTTGTGAAGCCATTCCTTTGTTGATTTGGATGTATGCTTTGGGTCATTGTCATACCGAAAGATAAAGTTCCTCTTCATGTTCAGCTTTCTAGCAGAAGCCTGAAGGTTTTGTGCCAATATTGACTGGTCTTTGGAACTGTTCATAATTCCCTCTACCTTGACTAAGGCCCCTGTTCCAACTGAAGAAAAACAGTTTCAAAGCATGATGCTGCCACCACAATGCTTCACGGTGGGTATGTTCTTTTGGTCATGTGCAGTGTTGTTTTTGTGCCAAACATATCTTTTGGAGTTATGGCCAAAAAGTTCAACCTTGGTTTCATCAGACCATAACACATTTTCCCACATGCTTTTGGAAAACTTCAGATGTGTTTTTGCAAAATTTAGCCGGGCTTGGATGCTTTTCTTCATAAGAAAAGGCTTCTGTCCTGCCACTCTACCCCATAGCCCAGACATATGAAGAATATGGGAGATTGTTGTCACATGTACCACACAGCCAGTACTTGCCAGATATTCCTGCAGCTCCTTTAATGTTGCTGTAGGTCTCTTGGCAGCCTCCCTGACCAGTTTTCTTCTCGTCTTTTTCTTTTGGAGGGATGTTCAGTTCTTCGTAATGCCACTGTTGTGCCATAATTTCTCCACTTGATGATGACTGTCTTTATTGTGTTTCATGGTATATCTAATGCCTTGGAATTTTTTTGTATTCTTCTCCCGACTGATACCTTTTAACAATGAGATCCCTCTGATGCTTTGGAAGCTCTCTGCAGACCATGGCTTTTGCTGTAGGATGTGACTAAGAAAATGTCAGGAAAGACCTACTAGAACAGCTGAACTTTATTTGGGGTAATCAGAGACACTTTAAATGATGGCAGGTGTGTACTGACTCCTATTTAACATGAGTTTGAATGTGATTGCCTAATTCTAAACACAGCTACATCCCCAGTTATAAGAGGGTGTGCACACTTATGCAACCACATTATTTTAGTTTTTTATTTTTACTTCCCCCTCCTTAAAGATTTCAGTTTGTTTTTCAATTGAGTTGTACAGTTTATAGGTCACATTAAAGGTGGAAAAAGTTCTGAAACTATCTTTGTCTAATTTTTTTACATCACAGAAACCTGACATTTTAACAGGGGTGTGTAGACTTTTTATATCCACTGTATATATCGAATACACTGCCACTAACTGAATAATCTGCCTGCTTAATCTAAATCATGCTATCTTTCTGTCCACGCCAACAACACTACACACGGCCGCCGTGTAAGCAGCCTTATATAGTGTGGGGTGTGGACGTAGTCCCCCTGAGCCATGATTGGTCAAAGGCACCCTGCCTTTGGCCAATTATGGCTCTCTTAGCAGAGCACACTGTGATTGGTCAAAGCATGCAGGTCAGGTGAATGCTTTGGCCAATCATCATACAGCAATGCACTGCGATCTCGCAGTGCATTATGGAGTGTTCCGCGGCGCTCAAATTTTCCACGAACGCCCCATAATGTTTGCTCTTCGGCGAACTGACGAACACCCAATGTTCGAGTTGAACTTATGTTCGACCCGAACATTGAGCTCATCCCTACTATATAGTTATCATGCTTGCATATTTTTTCCTCATTCATCAGAAAAATATATTTATCTCATATAAGTATAATTACACATTGGTGTTGATTTACTAAAGGCAAAGAAATTATTTGCAAAGAATACCCAATCAAATACAAGGAAAAAAAAAACAGCATTTTTGCTGCACCTGATTGAATGATGGAAGTCAGCACAGCTTCCCCTCATTTACAAAGCTCTGGAGCAAATGTACTTGCAGAGTGCAACTTCGCTTGCAAAGTGCACAGTCGATTTGCATTTAGTAAATCAACCTCATTGTCACAATATAATAATCAGGTCAGGACCTGTAAAACCATGTTCTGTATAAGGGCTCATTTACACTTGCTTTGGCTTCAACACACATTAACGGCTAGTTTACACTTGCTTCAAAACATGGCTTTGGACTCGTTTTGTTAAAGCTCTCTTGAAGCCCCACTGAAGCCCCACTAAAGCCCCACCGAAGCCTCATCGAAGCCCCACTGAAGCCTCATCGAAGACCCACCAAAGGCTCATCGAAGCCCCATCGAAGCTCCACCAAAGCCTCATCAAAGCCCCATGAAGCCTCATCGAAGCACCAAGCAAAAGCAAGGTGTAGACAGGACTGTAAGCTAACCATTTTATTTAGTGACAGGAGCTTTGACTGGCATTCAGAGAGCTTTAACAAAGCGTGTCCGAAGCCATGTTTTGAAGCAAGTGTAAACTAGCCCTAAAAGAGGTGATGCCAGCAAAGCGGTGTTGCTTTGGACACCATAGGCAGTGCTTCTACAGGTTCCATTCATGGAGTGATGAGCCTTGGTTGGCAGTATTGTCATTTGCAATACCTTAATATCAATGTACTGCTGTAGTGATGATAGGCAACAATTAGTTGAATTTCTTAGTAGCAAGGGGATCGCAAGTGTAGCCCTAGCCTTAAATATGTGTGAGATTTTCTACTTAAAGCGGAACTGCAAAAATTTTTTTTTTTTTGGCCAGTGCTGTGTACAAAGACATTACCTCTAATGATGGTTATCCTAGGTCTGGGTCACTGCTGTGTAAGGTAAAAATCCTCAGACAGAAACTGGAAATGCTACACCGGAGCCCAGCCACTATACAGATAGGTGAAGATGCGGCTTCAGCCTAAGCTCCTCCTGATTACTCTTCTCTGCCATGTTTTGCCCCATCCACGGGTCTTAATAATAGAAATCGCTAGGATTAAGCCCAGTGGGTGAGGCAAAACATGTCAGAAGAGAGTAGTCAGGAGGAGCTTTGGCTGAAGCCATATTTTCATCTGTTTGTAAAGTGGCTGAGATCTGGTGCATGGTGTTTCCACCTTCTGTCTTCTGATTTGCTTCCGCTAGCCTGGATGAGCTTGTTTGAAAGCACCTGTTTTGTGGTTTTAACTGCAGGAAGAGGCTTGTAGTGCTTTGAGCGCCACTCCAAGTTCTTTGCATATGAGTTACAGGTAAAAATCCTAATTTAAAATATGTTGGAAAGTACAGTCAGTGCTGTGGGTATGAGAGCTATGGTAGTAGTGGCCCTCATATAGTGAAGAGATACTTTTGTTTACCCTTCCTTTTTTATTTGTCCATTCACAAAACATCTTGTATCATGTTTACAGAATACAAGGTGTCCTGTATATGGAAAATGGGAGGGGAGTGGAAGGGCAGGTAAATAAAAGGATCTCCCCTTTCTATTCACAGAATGCCTTGTATTCACTGAACAGAATCCTAGGCATTTTGAAAATGGATAAGGGGAGGGGAAAGGGAAAGAAACAACAGTATATGTTCACTGTATGAGAGCCACAGCTCTCATACCCACAGTGTCAGATTTACGGAGCTGGTTGTACTTTACAGCCTGAATAAATCTAGAATTTACACCTTACACAGTTGTGATCCAGACCTAGGATAATAATCTTTTGCATGGTAACTTATTTGTACACCACATAGGTAAGAAAAAATATTTTCTGGAGTTTTGCTTTAAAACACATAAAACTAAGAAACAGTCTGGGACATGTGTTATGTTAGAACAAAACTATTAGGAATTTAAAAAGAATATTTCTATGAAGGTTCTAATTGATCCAGGTCATTGTATACAATAGTTAGTAATAGTTAGGCACACCCAACTAGACTTGTTTTGTTATATTCACATTAAAGAACAAGTTCAGTTAAATAAATTAAATTACTACTAGCTAAAAGAGGGAGAGTGTATTAATTAAAGTGGATGTAAACCTGATTCATGAAATTTGACTTGGGCACATATATCTGTAGTGTTTACTTATCTCTCGCCAAAGCCCTAAGTTCCCTGTCTTTCTGCTGCTCCGTTCTGTTATCAGCATGATAACTTCTGACAAGTTCTCTGATACAGGAGATAAAAGCAGCTGGAAGTTTGTGTCAGGGTGGGTGCTATAAATAGATTAGCAGAGAGCTTGTCTATTCACAGAGCAGCTCTGCAAGTAACTTCGTTCCTCTGCCTATGTGGAAGGGGGGAGTGCCTTTTCTCCAATCAGATGTCACACAGTGTATGCCCAGACTCCCCTCCCACTGCTGAAACAGGAAGAAAAAATTCTAACACAATGTTCACTTTCTAAAGAATATAGCAAGCTGAAGACAGAAGATATACAAATAAAAATTAAGTAGGGAGATTTGTTTCATCCCCGTGTATCATCTGAGGCTGTTCACTTCACTGGGTATAGGAGAGGGTTTACATACACTTTAAGCTACGAACTTATAATAAATACATCTTACTCCTCCCTTTTTAAACTACCCCTGCTGTGTACCAAATCTAGTATATGTGCCCCATGTTTTTCTTACTACATAATTTGAAAAGTAATCTGAATCCCCAAAATATCATGTGCTATCCAAAAAGCTTCTACATGGTTATTTTAAATATTTAGCAGTTGTAACATAAAAAGTGTGCAAAGTCATTAGCTTTTTTTTACCTACATTTTTTTAAATTTCATGTTGGTTTTAACTGAAAAGTAAATTATGTCAGCGTTGGTTGTCTGAACTGGCCCTAGTATGTGTATGTATAAATGTGAGTTAGGGACCTTAGATTGTAAGCTCGTTGAGGGCAGGGGCTGATGTGAATGTGCAATATATGTGTAAAGCGCTGCATAAATTGACTACGCTATATACGAACCTTAAATAAATAAAATACATTTTTTTTATTTCCAGCCTATTGGCTACAGAGTGAAATTGGGCCAATAGGGAGGAGATGAAAGGAGAAAACAAAGCATCAGCCAGGTAACGACCTGGTAGATCTTTCCCCTAAAACAGCAACCATTTTGTTAGGTAAGTTGAGTCTTATTATGCACTGTGTACACAGTACTTACTAGCAGAGATCTGCATAGGATTGGGATGATGTTTTTATAACCAGGGGAATGTAGATAATGTAGGACAGTTGAATCAAGAAAGAGAGAAAGGGAAAGAAAGAGTAGAATGAGTGGCTGGCAAAAAAGCAAGTAAGAAATAAGTAGAGAAAGAGTGTTAAGGGACAGTAAGAAGGATACATGCATAAGTCAAATCTAGACCATGCAGTCTATTGCAAGTAATAGATTTCATTATTCTGGGATGAGAATGTTGTCTTTATCAGTTTTAAGCTGGCCATATACTAATAACATTTAGTTAAACACTTTTTGATTTAAGAGTGTTCATTCAACTTTGTAATTGTTAATGGAGTCAAATAGATGTTTGTCTATGACCACAATGGTGAGAAAATTTGAAGGGGCAGGATGGAAAGTTTTTTCCAAAATGAACAAAACTCTAAAGGTGGGTATATACACTAAAAGAAAATCAGGCGAACAATCGCTTGGTTTTCCTTGTTGTTTCACAGCAAGTCAAAACCAAGGATGGAACTAATATACGAAAATTCTCATATGACAAAGGCTTTTTTTTGTTTGTTTATTGTTTCTGATCATGCGCAGTCTTTCGTATGTGATTGTTCCAAATTTCGTTTGGAAAGTCTGAAAGTTGGGTGTGCACTATGCAAAAATGGAACGATCGTGCCTCGAACTGAACTTTTCTTACAATTTTCTTATAGTGTGTACTCCACTTAAAAGTGTATGTTGTTTTCATTTGGGAAAGCCCATTCATTCCAAAATTGAATGTTAAAAGTAAATACATTTTTAAGTACTTTTGAATGATATTCAAAAGTCCTCAAATCTGCTGAGCATTGTTTTTTTACGAATATTTATACAAAATACTACAAGTGTATTGTGGGAGAAAAACAAGGACAGGCAACAAAATAATGGTACATTTGATGGCTCTTATAAGGAAATAAGGATGCAATAATTTGTTGCTCTAGTACTTTAAAAGTAGATAACTGGTACCTGTAAGAGCCCATTCACACAGGGGCAACTTTGGATCCGACTTGAAGTTGCCCCAAGTCACCCCTAGTCACCTCAAGTCACCTCAAGTCACCTCAAGTCGCGCGACATGATAAAAATGTAAGTGAATGAGAGCTGTCTTAATGCAGTCGCTCCGACTTTAGAAAAGGTCCCTGTACTACTTCAATCCAACTTCTAGGCGACTTGTACCCATTGATTTCAATGGAAGTCGCCTCCAAGTTGGATCACCGTTCATAGTGAGGCAACTTTACAGGAAGCTTTACAGGAACTTTACAGGAACAAGAATGATGCCAGAAGAGCTGATAAGCTCTGATTGGCCACTTGTAAGTTCCATGTCCTGGAGGCGACTTCAAGTCATTTTGTAAGTCGCCCCAAGTCGCGCTGAAGTTGCCCCAAGTCGCGCTGTGATTCATACTCAAGTCGTGTCCAAGTTGCCTCCCAAAGTCGCGCTGGAAGTCGTGTTGCCCCTGTGTGAATGGGCTCTCAGAGAAAGAAATAACAACATTGTAGCCACTTGCTAGATCCAGCAGAGATATGATAATGAAAGGTAAAATATTATCTTGATACGTGCTACAATTAAAGTGTAACGCTTTTACTAAAAACAAAACAAAAGGGACCCCTGTTGGAACCAATGACAGAATACATGGAAGGTGGAGGTTCCTTAAGAATCAATGTAAAGAACTAGGCTGCAAGTTGAAGGGAAGGACCTCCAAGGTGATATTCTCTGAAATATTGCCTGTGCCATGCGCATCATAGAAAAGGCAGGGGAAGATTAGAGAGCTGAATGCATGGCTTAAGATCTGGTGTAAGAAGGAAGGGTTTGGGTTTCTAGAGCACTGGGCTGACTTTTCATTGGGGTGCAACCGATATGCTAAAGATGGTTTGCACCTGAATGGAAGGGGGTCTGCTGTGCTGGGGAGAGGTTTATGGGAAGGCTGGAGGAGTATTTAAACTAGGATTGAGGGGGGAGGGTGAACTAGAATTCCATTGGGCAGACATTCCATTGAACTAGAATTCCATTGGGCAGACATTAATAGAGGGTGAAATGGGGATATATGGGGGGAGGGTTATGGCAGGCGACAAGAAAGTTCCCATGTTGCAAACAACCATTGGAAATGATAGTGCCATTTGTACTATTAAAAAACATGTGCAAAACACCAGAGCAAAATGTAATAATTCAATTAAAGTGTTTCACCAATGCCAGAAGTCTGCCAAGCAAAATAGGTGAGTTGGAAGCTCTTGTGCACGAGGAGAGCTATGATGTAATCGGTGTTGATGAAACTTGGCTTCATTCCTCACATGACTGGGATATTAATATTCCTGGCTATGCACTCTTTCGGAGAGACAGGGTAAAAAGGAAAGGTGGCAGGGTCTGTCTCTATGTGAGAAGGGATCTCAAAGCGAGTGTGAATGAGGACCTAATTGATGGAGAATGTGATGTGGCTGAAGCATTATTGGTGGAACTGCATATAGATGTGCGTAGTTCAAAGTTAATCATTGGAGTTTGTTATAGACCACTCAATGTTAAAGAGGAGGTGGAGACTCAGCTCCTTGCACAGATGGAAAGGGCTGCAAGGGCTGCGACGGTGATAATAATGGGGGATTTTAACTACCCGGAAATTGACTGGAGTAATGGCACTGCTGGAACAGTTAAAGGGCAAAAATTTCTGAACCTATTACAGGACAATTTTATGGTCCAGTTTATTGAGGCCCCAACTAGGAATGATGCTCTGTTGGACCTGGCAATCTCAAACCATGCAGAGCTTATTACTAATGTTCATATAAAGGATCATCTGGGTAGCAGTGACTATAACATGTTTTCATTTGATGTTAGCTGTAAGCAAAACACATATATGGGAAAGATAAAAACACTTAACTTTAAGAGAGCAAATTTTAAAAGGATGAGGGCTGCTCTCCAGCTCTTAGACTGGTGGGAGGGAATATTGGCATCAATGGACACAGAACAGAAATGGGAATTCTTCAAAAAGACTGTTTGTGAACTCACTGCAAAGTATATTCCCAAGGGGAAATGAGTTTAAAAGGCTAAAAATAAAACCTATGTGGCTCACGGCCAAAGTTAAAAAAGCTATAAACAATAAGAAAAGAGCTTTTAAAAAATATAAAAATGAAGGAACACTATTGTCGTTTAAATGTTACAAAGAATATAACAGAATATGGAAAAGGGAAGTCAAGGACGCAAAAATTCAAAAGGAACAACAGATTGCAAAAGATAGTAGGACAAACCCCCAAAAATTCTTCAAATATATTAATAGTAAAAAGGTCAGGTCTGAGTATGTAGGCCCTTTACAAAATAATCTAGAGTGGGTGACTGGGGACAAAGAGAAGGCAAATATATTAAATACATTCTTCAGTTCTGTGTATACAAAGAAGCATGGAGGAGCTCATGTCCATAAGGGGGGTGGTAGTGACACATTCCCAAATGATTCACAATGGATCAAAAGTGATATGGTCCAGAAATATTTAGACAGAATAAAGGTGGATAAAGCACCTGGACCAGATGGCATCCACCCACGGATCCTAAAAGAATTGAGCTCTGTCATTTCAAAGCCATTGTTTCTAATATTTAGGGACTCATTAATGACAGGAATAGTACCACTGGATTGGCTTAGGGCCAATGTGGTGCCAATATTTAAAAAGGGAACAAAGTAACTACAGACCTGTTAGTTTAAATTCTATAGTCGGGAAGATACTGGAGAGTTTAATAAAAGACCACGTAGACAAGTTCTTGCTGGCAACAAATATTTTAAGCAACAGACACCTTGGATTCATGAAAGACAGAAGTTGTCAAACAAATCTGATTTCTTTTTATCTTGGATAGAGGGGTGGCTATGGACATGGTATACTTGGATTTTGCAAAGGCATTCGATACAGTTCCCCACACATGGCTAATGTGTAAGGTAAAGTCTACAGGCTTGGAAATATCAGTTTGTAAATGGATAGAAAACTGGCAAAAAGACCGAATTCAGAGAGTAGTGGTTCATGATTCTTACTCTGAATGGTCTAAGGTTATCAGTGGCGTACCCCAAGGTTCAGTGCTGGGACCCTTACTTTTTAACATCTTTATAAATGATATAGGGTCTGGGATTAAAAGTACCATTTTAGTCTTTGCAGATGACACCATGCTATGCAGTGGAATAACGTCCTTACAGGATGTCTCTAATTTACAAGTTGACCTCAATGTACTGTCTAATTGGGCGACTATGTGGCAGATGAGGTTTAATGTTGATAAATGTAAAGTTATGCACTTGGGGGCTAAGAATATGCATGCATCATACATACTATGGGGAGTACAACTGGGGAAATCCATAGTGGAAAAGATCTGGGTGTTTTGGTAGATCATAAGCTCAATAATAACATGCAATGCCAAGCTGTGGTTTCCAAAGCGAGCAAAGTCCTTTCTTGTATTAAGAGAGGTATGGACTCCAGAGAGAGAGATATCATTTTGCCCCTGTACAAATCATTAGTAAAAACTCATCTGGAATATGCAGTTCAGTTTTGGGCACCAGTCTCAAAAAGGATATCAGGGAATTGGAGAAAGTGCAGAGAAGGGCAACCAAACTGATAAGAGGCATGGAGGAGCTCAGTTATGAGGAAAGATTAGAGGAACTGAATTTATTCTCTCTTGAGAAGAGGAGGTTAAGGGGGGGTAATGATCAACATGTACAAATATATAAGGGGTTCATATAGTGAACTTGGTGTTGAGTTATTCACTTTACGGTCAACACAGAGGACAAGGGCGGCACTCTTTACGCCTAGAGGAAAAGAGATTTCATCTCTAAATACAGAAAGGTTTCTTCACAATAAGAGCTGTGAAAATGTGGAATAGGCTCCCTCCAGAGGTGGTTCTGGCCAGCTCAGTAGAATGCTTTAAGAAAGGCCTGGATTCTTTCCTAAATGTACATAATATAACTGGGTACTAACATTTATATTAGGAAGATTCACCCTCTCTATTTGTCCTGTTTACTGTTATCACCGAAAGTGAAAGTAAAAGAAAATTCCAAATTTTGGATTGCCACCAAAACAGTAATAGAGGGGAATTAGCTCTGGTGATCCTGGTCACACGCCAAGATTTCCTCACATTGGATGGATTTCTTCTCACTTTCTATTTTGGCTAGGGATTTAGAAGTGAAGGGAAATCTCCCCTATGGGATACAGATGTCAATAGAAACAGGAGATTTGGCTGTGAGCTCTGTGTGCAGCCAAATTTTGATAACACCATAAACGCAGTTGAAGGGTGTTAAGAAATGCATGTTTTTTTTTTAGCATTCCCAATTGCCCCTGCCTTTATGTTCATAGTAAAACTATCGCTCCTGTTGTGTTCAGCGTCAGTAAGCATTGGGTATACCCTATACCCCTAATTTTTAGTCGCTCTCAAACTGTTCATGCAAACAAGTGGGGCCCACACGGACATCAAGTGACTAAGTACAAATACAGGTTGCCATAAGGTCACCGCATATACTGACAATTTAGTCTTCTTTATTTCTTCCCTAGCAATTATGACAATATCTCTAACTTCAAATTAATCTTCTCCAAATCAGAAAGTATGCCACCCCAGATACAACCAAATCAGAGGGAACTTCCTCTTCAAATGGTCCTCTTCCTAATTCAGATATCTAGGAACCAATATTCCCTCTCATTCTTAAACAGATTTTCGAGGACTATCAAAGCGGGCCTACAATGCTGAGACAAAGATGCAATCGCATACTTTTGTCATAAAAACACTGTGAAAATTAATTTCTTGCCACACTTATTGTATCTTCAAACACTACCATTAAATCTCCCTCTGGGTTATCTACAAGACTTGCGGGCACACTTCTTGAGATATTAGTAAAAACAAAGGTGTTCACTCGGGCCTACAATACACCTCTCAGCGCCAGAGGCAAAATTACTGTTCAAAAGTAGAGGCAGCACCTATTGATACAAACGCAGGTATCACCCAATTTGTTATCACAAAGAAGGTAAAAAAATTAAAATATTAGATTATTAAAAGCAGCCGTTTAAAATATAAGTAAATTATAATAAAAAGTAGTATATATAAAACAATCAGTAATTATACTGTGATAATACACTACAAACAGCGCTAATGTTGAGCAAAAACACACAAGCATGTGGCCAACTTCACATGAAAATCCTTTAAGAGTAGTGAAGAGTTTAGAAAGTGGTTCAGAGAGTGTTCATAGGTGATCATAAAACAGAGTCTCAGTGTGCACCTTCCATCGGTCAGTCCGATTCCACCATGTGAGAACACACTCCCCTCAGGGGGTTAAACTCAGGGGGTCCCCTCAGGGGGTTAAACTCAGGTCACGCCCTGATGCCTTTCGTCATATCCTGACTTCAACAGAGGGCGTCAGTTGAAGTCTGTTGAAGTCAGGATATGACGAAACGCATCATGGCGTGATCTACACGACGCCGGAAGTGACGTGTGCGCTCCACCGCAGCTGGATCCATAACAAGGAAGTGTTTCTTCGCTCCTTGGGACACTGAACCGGCTGATCTCCTTAACGGTGAAGTGCACAGCTCATACGCTTCCATTACTTGTTTGATTGCAGTGCTTTTGTACGTATTTATTGAGGGGGGTTTTGTGAGATGTGATGCATATTCATTTAATAAACGGGATTACGCTATGTGCGCTTCTCTTTTGTCTATGATTTATTTGGAGCCCCTATCATCTGTTAATCTGCCGGAGTGGTGTTGGTAGCAGTTTTGGCTCAGAGGTTTCTTCCCTTGGAGGCTTATTTCTCAGCTCTGGTGAGTTTAACCCCCTGAGGGGAGTGTGTTCTCACATGGTGGAATCGGACTGACCGGTGGAAGGTGCACACTGAGACTCTGTTTTATGATCACCTATGAACACTCTCTGAACCACTTTCTAAGCTCTTCACTACTCTTAAAGGATTTTCGTGTGAAGTTGGCCACATGCTTGTGTGTTTTTGCTCAACAATAGCACTTCTTGAGATATGTCTTGCTGTGAGAAAGGCCAGATTCAATAGATCCATTCTTTGAAAGCAAGGGAGGAAGTGGTTCCTGGATCCAGTAAAATACAATGCAACTGTTCACCTAACCAGGTTAGTTGATTGATGCATGCAAAAGGGTCTAAATCCTTAGATCCCTATTCTGGACGAATTCCAACTTGCCAACCCCAAGCCTCATGTCTCCTGTCTTGGGTTTCCTTCAGTCACAGTCTGTACAATCCCAAATTTCAAAACCTGCTTGAGAGAGATATTTTTAGGCTAACTCATTTCTCTGATCACCACAGACCAATGGTTAGGGCAGACTTAGAGGCAGCTTTCAGTTCCCATTGAGTTTTGCTGAGATGTTCTCAAATCAGTGTTTCTTTTCTTTTTTTTTTTTTATTATTTTATTAATTTTTAATTAATTATTTATTCTTTATTCATTATTTTCTTCCAATACAAAATATCTTAAAAACAATTCAGATATTCCAGATTAAATCAATGTAAATCAATTAGAGAAACTACCCAATGCAAACAAAATATGCCTAACCCAGTCTCCATTGTGCCACACCTTTACGCTACTCCATTGGAAATGGTAAACAGAGGAACCCCCTATTCCTGTGAGATTGGGAGGAGGACCTACAGACTACTTTCTTGCAGGCTCAGAAAGATTATATCCTTTTTGCTCACAAAAAGTCAGTTTCCTGTATATAATAGGAGAGACGATATAAGCTGCTTACCAGGTGGTACAGAACTCCCACTAAACTACGCCAGATTTACCTGCAAGTCTCACCTTTCTGCTGACCATGCAATGAAGTAGAAGTTATTGCTCTACACAATTTCTGGAGCTGCTCAAGACTCTGGGGCTTTTGGGATGTGTGTCTCTTGCAAACAAGCCTGTGGTATACCTACTACCTACCTATACATCTCATGAATGCCACTATATCATGTACAGTAAACCTGTGCTGTGAAAAAAAAAAAAAAAAAGAACCACCAAACAAAGAGCAACGGTTCACTAGAATATGTGAGATTCAACAGATAGAAAATCTTACTTTAGCAATAAGAGACCAGTCTGAGAAATACCTTTCTCTGGACCCCTTGGCATCTTTTTTTTCAAAGGGTCATTTGTATTACATTTCAGATTTTAGAAACATACAACTGTAGCACATGGCATGAAGATGGTACAATGCAGACTCAATTACAGAGGTTCATTATAAGCATTATATACCGGAGAAAACAAAGGTGGTATATTTGGTCAACAATGAAGAATGACCATATAGAGCACCAAAGTCAGCCATGAGTATAGAAAGAGGAAAAAAAAACATAAAAGAAAATGAAAACTATAATAACATGCTGATGTAATCTCATTATACTATAGAGGCTGTGATGAGGATGTCACAACGGCTGGGAGAGGCCACCCTGAAAGGGAACCCTATGAGTTACTAAGAAAGATCTATGTAGCCTTCATAAGGGGCAAACCTATAAGATTCTGATGCCTAAAAGAGAAGTAGTATAGCAAATCACACATCAATATCCGCAGACAACAAAGTGAGCCGTCCGTACCGAATCTCCAGTAAAGCTCCATTAATGAGATCAATCCAAAATTGAGTGGGAGGGGACGGGTCTTTCAATTTAAGTTCTAATGCCTTTTAACCATAAAAAAACAATACCTGACACAACACTTTCTGTGAGCCACTCAGGCCCTTGGCTTTATAAAGAATAGGCACAACTCCTAAGAAGACAACTTTTCTCTCCCCTGGCACCTCCCTCTTTGCCAAATGCAATAAGGCTCTGGATTCTTAAACCACTAGGCTCCCTCCCTACCCTTGGTGGGGAGAGCACTAAAGGAGACTCCTCCTAGGTTCTCCACTATACTTTTGCTTATTCCACTCACCTCTTTCACCCCCCCCCCCCTTTCTTAGCCCCATTATACTTTATCAGGCTTGTCTTACCCTACCTTCTGCCTCCCCCCACCCAATAATAATTACAAGGAAACAATGGACACATCAGTGTTGGTAATACATTCTTTACTGCTATTATTGAACACAGGAACACCAGATACAATAGGACCAGACATGAGATAACTAACCACACTATTAGTGCACGTCAACTTATACTCAGTTTATAATATCCCCATACTGCTAAAAGTTTTACCTGCCTTGACCATTTTAATGAGATATGTATCTATATATATATATATATATATATATATATATATATATATATATATACATATACATATATATATATATACATATATATAAAATTATTATTATTATTATAGATGATTTATATAGCGCCAACAGTTTACGTAGCGCTTTACAACTTGAGGGTAGACAGTACAATTACAATACACTTTAATACAGTAGGAATCAGAGGGCCCTGCTCCTTAGAGCTTACAATCTAAGAGGGAAGGTCAAGAGATACGAGAGGTAATAACTGTGGTTGATGTGCTGATTGAGAAGATAAATGTACAGTTGTAAAGTGGGGGCCAGATAGGCTTCTTTGAAGAGATGAGTTTTCAGGGATCGTCTGAAAGTGGATAAAGTAGGAGAAAATCGGACGGATTGGGGTAGAGCATTCCAGAGGATGGGAGAGGCTCTGGAGAAGTCCTGAAGGCGAGCATGGGATGAGGTGACAAGGGAGTTTGAAAGCAGGAGGTCTTGGGAGGAGCGAAGAGAACAATTAGGTTGGTATTTTGAGACTAGGTTAGTGATGTAGCTGGGGGCCAGGTTGTGGATGGCTTTGTAAGTTATAATTAGTATCTTGAATTTAATTTGGTGACTGAGTGGCAGCCAATGGAGGGATTGGCAGAGGGGTATAGCAGACACTGAGCGGTTTGTGGGGCGGATGAGCCTGGCAGCAGTGTTCATGATGGACTGAAGTGGGGATAGCCTATTTAGAGGTAAGCCAATGAGGAGGGAGTTGCAGTAGTTGACGCGGGAGAAGACCATAGAGTGGATTAGAAGCTTTGTGGTGACATTGGTAAGGAAGGGGCGTATCTTTGTGGCATAGATTCAACAAGGTGATGCAAATCTCCCATTCCACCACATCCCAAAGGTGCGCTATTGGACTAAGATCTGGTTACTCCGGATGCCACTGGAGTACAGTGAACTCATTGCCATGCTCAAGAAACTAGTTTGAGATGATTTGAGCTTTGTGACATGGTGCATTATACTGCTGGAAGTAGCCATCAGAAGATGGGTACACTGTATTCATAAAGGGGTGGACATAGTTAGCAACAATATTCAGGTAGGCCATGGTGTTTAAACATTGCTCACTAAGGGGTCCAAAGTGTGCCAAGAAAATATCCCTCACACATTAACCTCCCTGGCGGTAATCCCGAGTGTGACTCAGGGTTAATTTTTAGTACCAAAAGCGGTAATCCCGAGCCACGCTCGGGGTAACAAGTTAGTATCCCTGTAGTGTCACTTACCTTGTCCTTATAATCCCCTGATGTCCTCCCGCTGTGTCCTCCGGCCGATGCCAGCTTCCGTCTTCTGGGTTCCCTTCCCTGCGAGCTCCAGCAACTCAGGGGGCATGGAAATTCAATAAAATAAACAAAAAATGACATACACACAATACATTGTAATACATTGTAATCTGTTAGGATTACATTACTGTATTAAACCATTTCACCTCAGTTTTGTTCCTAGTGCTTTGTCCAGTGCCCTGCCTGCACTTTTATTGTTCCTTCTGCCTTGGGAACATCCATGGCATCCAAAAAGGGTCCCTTTAGGTCAAAAGTGGTTTTGCACCAGCTAGAAAACAGCGATAGTGAATTAGAATCACTTGTAGAATTGAGCGATAGTGATTTGTGGGGAAATTCGTCATCAGCCACTGAAAGTGATGACAGTGACATCCGCGACTGAGCTCAGTGATGTGCGAACTTGGTGCTCTATTGACTGTGGTACAAATCAGGCAGCACCCCCAAGATTCCCATTTACTGGAGCATCTGGTATGAAAGTAGACATTGAACATGACAACCCCTTGGCATACTTACAATTATTTCTGACCGACAAGATTATTGAAAAAATAGTTACGGAGACAAACCGGTACCAAGAGCAACAATTAGCTACTCTGCGTCGGAAGTTTCCAAGAAGCAGAAAGTGGGAACCAGTGACCAAAGATGACATTTGGAAATTTCTGGGCCTAATAATACTTCAGGGAGTGGTGGGGAAACCCCTGCAGAAGTGGTATTGGACAACTAATAAATTACTTGCCACTTCATTTTTTGGCACGGTCATGTCAGAGTACAGATTTTCCCTGATCATGAAATTTTAACACTTTGAAAACTATGAAGAATTTGATGAAACTACTCATCCTGCACCAAAACGAAAGAAAATTTGGGAAGTATCTCAAATGATTCTAAAGAATTTCCAACTGAGCTATGTGCCAGAAAGAAATATCAGCATAGACGAAAGTCTAATGGCCTACAAAGGAAGGCTCAGCTAGGTACAATACATTGCATCAAAGAGAGCACGATTTGGTGTAAAATCCTAGATACTATGCGAATCGCCAAATGGCTACATTTGGAATTCAGTCATATACCCTGGAAAAGGAACAAAATTCAATCCAAAATAGAGCAACTATGGAATGGCAACACCTTCCATTCTATCACTGATTGAGCCATTGCTTTTATACGTCTCCTGAACTTTATCAGTTTCTTCTGCAAAACAAAACAGATGCCTGTGGAACCGTTACGGCTAACCGGAGAGACATGCCGCCAATGTTTGGCAATAGGAAGCTGAAGACTGGTGAAATGGTTGCCTGGCAGAAAGGCGAAATGATGGCACTGTGATGGCATGACAAGAAAGATGTGTACCTAATGAGTACAGTTCATAATACCTCCAATGTTATAGTACACACAAAAGGTGGGAAAGAAATCATGAAGCCACAACTAGTGATAGATTACAATAGCACCATTGGAGGTGTTGACAGAGCCGACCAAGCAATGACATTCTACCCAGCAATGAGGAAACAGCAAAAGAAGTACTACAAGAAGATCTTCAGGCATCTTCTTGAGCAATGCTTGTGGAATGCATTCTGCTCAAAAAAAAGAGTGACAAGCCTGTGATTCATTCTGACTTAATTTGGAAAGTTGCCGAACTTATCTTTGTAAACCACCAAACACCATCAATGGCTGTGAATAGAGCTGGACGTCGTGCTGTTGGCATTGTCAACCGGGAACGCTTGACTGGTCATCACTTCATGGACTACATCCCACCAGCTGAGAAAAGGTCATCACCTACAAGGATGTGCGTGGTTTGTTGCTCGAAGCGAGATGACAGTGGAAAGAAAATCAGAAAGGAAACCAGGTTCCATTGTCCTGATTGTGACGTCAGACTTTGTGCAGTCCCATGTTTCAAAAGTTTTCATACCCAGGAAGTTTACTATACCAATATGCAGTGTCTAGTATTACAGTGACTAGTAATATTGCACCCTTGTTTGGACACATTTCAGTGCTTATGGTTTGATTACATTATTGAATAAAATGTATTATTGTTATATTATTATTTATTATATTTTAATTTATGATTTCGTGTTTCAAACTTTATCATACCCAGATGTCTACTAGACTCTTGTTTGGACAGATTTAAGTGAGTTATTCCTAAGAATTACAGGCCCAAAATATAAAAAAACAAATTTCCGTGCAAAACAATGTACCGTATTGACATTCACAAATGCTGACATAATCAGACCGCCAGGGAGGTCAAACCACCACCACCAGCCTGAACCATTGATACAAGGCATGATGGATCTATGCTTTCATGTTGTTTACGCCAAATTCTGACCCTACCATCTGAATGTTGCAGCTGAAATCGAGACTCATCATACCAAACAACATTTTTCCAGTCTTCTATTGTCCAATTTTGGTGAGCCTGTGCGAATTCTAGGCTAATTTTCCTGTTCTTAGCTGACAGGAGTGGCACCCGGTGTGGTCTTCTGCTGCTGTAGCCCATCTGCTTCAAGGTTTAATGTGTTCTGCGTTTAGAGAAGGTATTCTGCATACCTTGGTTGTAAGGAGTGGTTATTTGAGTTACTGTTGCCTCTCTTTCATCTCAAAACAGTTTGCCTATTCTCCTCTGACTTCTGACATCAACAAGGCATTTTTGTCCATACAACTGCCAATCACTGGATATTTTCTCTTTTTGGACCATTCTCTGTAAACCCTAGAGATGGTTATGTGTGAAAATCCCAGTAGATCAGCAGTTGTTGAAATACTCAGCCCAGTCTGTCTGGCACCAAGAATCATGCCACGTTCAAAGTCAAATTCCCATTCTTTTTTTCATTTAGCCTGCAGGATGCTAAACAGCGAGGATGGATGAATCACCTACTGTAGCCATTGTATTCTGACAGCCAGCGCAGCCACTCCATGTATAGCCAGGTTTAGTGAAGCTGCATACAAGGAAAGAGGGGTTAGAGGTTTAAGGCGCAAAATGCAGAGGGGTGAGAGGTATCAGTAGATGCACAGGAAGGAATGAGATGAAGGGCCTGAGGAGAAACACAAAGTAGAGTGTTGAGAACTATTAGGAGATGCACATAGATGGGTCGGCAGTCCTAGAAGAGAGTTCAGAAATCTAACATCTGTGGACCTGCACTGACCAGGAGGTGAGATGTCTGTGAAATGTGGACGCAGAGGGGAAAGGGGAGAGATCTGATGAACACATTTCCCAAAGTTTACAGTAGTAGAATAAATTCATTTTATACATGCTTCAAATTTATCTTAGGGTTCATGCACACTGGCTTAAAAATCACTGCTTCTACAGGAGTTTTGTGTTCTGCCTGTAGAAGCAGCTCAATGTTATCCTGTGTCCATGCACAATAGGACGATTACAGGCATATTGTAAGCTCAACGTTTAGAGGCAGGGAAAAAAAACCTTCTGGTTTGTGTTTCTGATTGGAGCTTTCTGGCAGAAAAACAGAACAGCTCTCCTAAACTCCTCTAAACTATGTACAAAAATGCTCTATATGAGTGTTTTTTTTCAGCAAAGGGGACTGGCATGTGCATGGAACTGTGCAGTTTGCAAAACTTTACAACTTGCCTACAATGAAAAAAAAGTAGATAAAGAAGCTTTGATCATTCACTTCCCAGCAGACGGTGGGTGACCTATTAAAGCGGAGTTCCACCCTAAAGTGGAACTTCCGCTCATCGGATTCCTCCCCCCCTCCGGTGTCACAATTGGCACCTTTCAAGGGGGAGGAGGGTGCAGATACCTGTATAATACAGGTATCTGCACCCACTTCCGGGCATAGCTAGCCGCAGCTAGCCGCAGAGTCCCCGCCCACCCCCGTTGTGTTGTGGGAAATACACAGTTCCCACAACACAACGGGGACCAGTGTAGATGCGCAGCGCGACTCGCGCATGCGCAGTAGGGAACCGGGCAGTGAAGCCGCAACGCTTCACTTCCCGATTCCCTCAGTGAGAATGGCGGCGGCAGCACCCGAGGATCGAGGGACGGTTCGTTCTCGGGTGCCGACATCGCTGGACCCCGGGACAGGTAAGTTTCCTTATTTTAAAAGTCAGCAGCTGCAGTATTTGCAGCTGCTGACATCTAAAAAAAAAATTTTAGCAAAACTCCGCTTTAAGTAGCCAGAGGCGCTAACTGCTTTTTAACATCCTAGCATTACAGATCTGGGGGCACCCACAGTACTATACAGGAGATACAAAATGACATGCAAGAAACTGATAGTGCTTTCTATGTGAGGAAGGTGGCAGTTTCATTTGTTTGTAATGTGCACAATGGGGAATCCCTTGCTAACAGCGGAGATGGGTCACTGGTGGTTAAAACAATGGCAGAGCTAGCTCCTTAATAACCAATGACTCATCCCTGCTGGCTGACAGCAGGGATGAGCTAAAACGCATTAGTGTAAAAAATGCAGCAAAAATGCATCAAAACCACAACAAAGTCACACTACGTAATCGTACTGAAAATTGGATCAAATTACAGCCAAACGAATGTGAACTGAGCTGCAAGTTAGAAGATTGTTATCTCTCCATATGTATAAAGAAGAAAAATGAATCTGACAGTAAGGTAAATATGTCAGATACGTATGTAAATGGCATTTATTTCAAATTTCTCCTTGAAATTTTCAGACATAGCCCGGGGTGTCAGGAAGAGTAAGCCTTTCTACTCGATCATTTAAAAATAAAGTGTAAGGAAGCAGTTTATAAGGAAACTCAAGGGGTTGTTGGGATAGCATTGGTTCAGATGAGTATTGACTGCAAACATAAGAAAAGCCTAAGTAATTGGTGGACCAGCACAGCCATAAACTTTCAGTCAAAGGCACACTTGGGTGTGAAGGGAGGGCTTTGTTGAAGGTAGATGGCCACCAGATGTGACTTTTTCATTAGTCTTCAGTTACTGCAATATGTACATATAGCCAAGTTAGTCCCAACAGAAAAATAATTGCAGTTTGTGAAATCAGAAAAATATTGATTCTTCTTCCATGGAGGGGAGTTCATCCTCCTGGAATGACTCTTGCACAAAGATATGATATCAGGAAGTGCGTTCAGAAGGGTTAAAGGTATCCACTAATTCATAATCAAAGTCTGGTAAGGTAAATTGCTGACTTTGCTGGAGTGGTAGCTTGAAAGGGCCAGGTACTATTTGTTTTAGCACGAATATGTGAAAGCGTACACAGAGTCAGAGTTTGCATAAGTCAAGTTGGGATTTTTAGGCTTTCACTGAGAAAATCATGGGGTATCTGTCAAGGATATATTCTGAAGCCATTAACAATAAACCATTAGTCTATCTTGATGGCAGGCTTGTAGCTCTAAAATAATATAAGTGGCAAGATTGGCAAACAATAACTTTCAGGTGAGGTATGACACCATGTGGGTCAACTCACAATAATATGGATGTAGTGACTAGATGTTCCCTGGAGTCACTAATAGGGGAAGATGAAGATGATTGGGAAGCTTCTGAAGAAACCAACTTTGCCACAATAGCTCATGTACAGACGGACAACCACATTTCCGAGGTTCCAAAGCAAGACAGTAGTAGTGAAGAGCAAAGGGCAAGAACTGAAAATTGCTTCAGAAGCAGGACAGTACAAATGCCAGTAAAATGTTTGTGGAAAGCAAAGCCTTAAAGAGAGTTTGCCTATTAAAAAAGTTAATCTGCTATTTAGATTGCAGGTTCTGTGTGCAGCATTGTGTAGAAAGGTTTTCTTGCCCCATTAGATATAGACTATGTGAAAGGTGAGACTGCCTTAATCTGCATTCCATTGCAAATATAAAGGCGTATGAGAGAAAGGAAGATTGGAGCACTATGGAAAACCAAAATGTACACATGTTGATACTACTGCGGTAGAAGAAGTGGGTAGTCCGTGTTGGATTTTTAATGTGACTCATAGAAGGAATGAGAAATCTCCATACTTACCCTACATTCTTAGTTTCCACGGGATCTGTTGATGATGAACTACCTGCAAGTACAAAAGATTGCCTTTGGCCATAGATATGTTTAAGTGTTTACTGATCATCTCATAAAGTGGGTGGACGCTGTTCTTCCAAATCTTTTCTTGCCCAAGACAGATTGTTTCAGATTAATAGACCTGCTGCAATTAGCTAACTTATACACTGAAAAGCCAACCATGCCATACCATCCACAGGGTAACACTGCTCACAAGAGGCCCCATCAGATGTTGCTCACAATATGAAATATGGAGAGCAAGCAAAACATTTTTGGAATGCCTATCTACCTTAGTTAATATGAATGTATAATATTATTGTGACAGACCCAACCAGGACAGGGGCTTTTGGAAGGGACTGCAGGGTGGCCTCTTGCCTACTGACTATGGGCCCTGGCTTTTAAGGGAACACTGCTCTTTGGAAGGTGAGTGCCTGGGGGACCTGTGGAGTGGTCTTGTTTCGGATTCAAGTCTATGTCTCCCCAAAACACACAGACTCTGGGAACTGGAGGACCCATATACATATTTAGGACCTCTATGCCCAAAACCAGCAATGACCGCTTTAGATTCTGATACTCTGAGCAGATGTTAATATCATCAGTTCAAAGCAACCTGTCTGGGGTCTCCTGGTATAATCTGTTTAAGGTGTTATGTGTTAAGTGTCTTTGTCCCATTGTGTGCCTCCTAGGTGTGCATTCCCATTGTTAATTGAGTCACCTATTGTTTCGGCCTGTCTGCTCATCTTGGAGATGAGATTAATATTGTGTCCACGTTACCTTGTTATCAAAATATTGTGAGATGTTATATGTTTATGTTGATTAGCTTACTTAGATTATGTTTATGTTGGCTGTTCCACCTTAGCTATGTTAATTATATTCCTGTTTACAGTTTGTATTGTATACGATAATGTGATCAGGCTCACCTGATATTGTGTGGTATATAAATTCTGTATGAGTTTTCAAAAAAGAGAGTTCCAGTTTGCATCTAAGCTTTTGTCGGCTAGTCTTGGATGGTCAGCTGTAATATCTGGTTCCTGGTTCCAGACTGGAGAAAGCTATATCTTGACAGAAGCACCCAAGCTGGGTGCTGGACAGTTCCCTCACAATTATGGTATACAGCACTGCCATAATAGGGAGGTACAATAATAGTGCAAATAGTTCCTACCGTTCCAGTAAAGAAGCAATATAATCACCTTGATTATTTTGAGTGTCAAGTTATTGCTGTTTGTAGGACATTTAGCTCCTAGTTCATTTACCAATAAAAAATAAAGTGAAAATAATCATGGATCAGATATTTATTTTTGATGGGTTGATGGTTAGAAAGGAATGCCTGTTTGTATTTATATATTTGATACTGTATATCAGCTAAAATATTATAACTATTTAAATTATAAATATTTTCTCTGAAACAATGCTATAGGCTACGTTAATAACAGGAGACCTTCTTTTTTATTACACATGGTTTTTTCCACTGTGTGGCAACTATACAGGAATACTTTGACACAGCACTTTACCTATGATAGCTTGATAAGAAATAATATACTTTAGCAAGGAACAATATGTTTCACATAATAATTATGCTACCAAAATTAGTGTGTGCTGTAAATTGCCACCAGCATTGCACCTGTTTCTTCTTGCTGGAGGCTGCCATTTTTCTGAAGCCCAGAGCCCCTGAGCAGCAGTAAATTTTTAGGCTGTCAGCAGAATGTCAGCAGAATGGCCTCTAATGGCTCTGATTTTTGGCACAATGCCAAAAATTAAAAACAACTGAGCATGTGCAAAGCAGGGTGAGACAGTGTATTACTGGATTTTAAACAGTATAGGCACTTATTTTCAATGTTTTACATAGCTATACCTACAAAAGGATCCAGCCTAAAGTGATCTAGCAGGACTTATTTTTCTGACTAAAGATCCACTTTAAGTCCATGAAACATCCTGGGTAACACTGAAAGTTTAAAGAAATGCATTCACACAGTTAGGGAGTAGGGACATGTTAAAGAACCATTAATAGATTTGTAGCAGGCATGTTGTCATGGACCAATGAAAGACTGTTTGTAATGCAATTTCTCCATTTGGCCACAAAATGGAGACAGAGAGATGCTGACTGCTCCTTCCAGAAAACTGAGAGACTGAGACTGGGAGACACTGGGAAAAAGGGGAGGTTCAGGAAGTGCTGAGGGGACAGAATGGAGGAAAGTACTGAGGTAAAATAGAGAGAGAGTGCTGACAGGAGACAAGTTTGCTTAAAAGAGATACCAAGGCTCAAAAAGTCCTTTGCTGGGACACAGTGACACTTAACAGTGAGGAGAGGAGGAGTGTGTGAGGGGAAGGAACTGAGGTGCCAGAGTGAGGAGAGAGACACACGCTGACACCAGGGACTGTGTGCCCCAACAGAGGAGGAGGGATATCCTGAAGCCTGGAAAAAAAGAGTCTGTGAGGAGAATAAGGAGAGTGGTCTGAGGAGAGAGAGAGAGAGAGTCTAGGAGCCCAGGAAAAAGAAAAGGCTCTGGCATGACAGTGCAGAGACAGTGAGGAGAGAACAACTGTGCCCAAGATTGTCAGCCAGAGAAAGACAGAGCCTGAGTTGGCAGAAATCCACAGCCATTTTGGGAAGTTTGCAGCGAGTTATTGGGGCCAGTGTGTAGAGAGGACGAGGTGCCATTAGAAGCTGATACAGTGTGGGGAAGCAGTTCTGGGACCGGATCGTGGAGAGACGAAGCCACTCCCGGAATGCTGTCTTTGCCATGCTGCCTGCCGCCCTAAGCAACCTAAGTGAGTTGATGCCTGATCGAAGGGGCAACTAAATCAGTGTTACCGGGACTGGTGAGCAGGCCTTGTGGCCAATACTTGCTACCACTGCTAGGGAATAAAGTCACTAGGAGATACTTAACCAGTGATCCCATAGCTCTAATACTGCCTGCAAGCCTTACTGATGGCCGCAACATGCACCAACGAGCTCCAACTAAACTTAGGACGAAGGACTGCCCCTAGTTGTAACTACCTTGTAGCTCTATCTGCTGGCCAGTTTAAAGGGGTACTATACCTCTGTCTATTTGTTTAATTGCACTCAAAACCTAGTGTGGATTTATAAGGACCCTTGTTGCATTTAAAGTTTATATGCATTGTTTATTGATAACCTGCCTGCTGAGTGTGTTCAATTCTGTTTAACTGTTACTTATGCTATAATAGTCAATCAATAGATTAAGCGTATTTATCACTAAACAGGTGTGTGTGAATTTATTGCCATATCCCACAGCCAGGCGAAAGGTATTTCTCACTTGTGTTGTAAATTGTGCTTGCAGTAATGGACTGAGGTTGTTCTTGGAGTCAAGGCGCAGAACAGAGAACCCAAAATTTAACCTGTGGCTCCTTCGGCTAGTTCAGGCTATTTATTACTATTGGAAGTTTCCCCATTGCTACCCAGAACACTGCTGAAACTCATACACCAGCACCTTGGTGGGCTAACGATTCAAAGAAGCCAAATTTAAACAATTGTTTTCCAAAAAAATAAATAAAAATCACCTATGTGAGATAGACCTTAATGTCATGTATATCCTCATTAAAGAGGAACTGCAGTCTGCTCACATAATTTGTAATAAATACATCTTTGCCATTCTGAAGATTTCCTCCAACCACTTTGCATATTATTTTATATATACTGTGATATATTCTGTACTTGCCAAATATGTTGCAGAAACCCCCCTCCACTGAGTCTGGCTGCAATCTACTGAGTCTAACTGTGGGCAGCTGAAGCTGCTGCCTGTTCACTTCCTGGATTTACACAGACACACACCTCCAGCATTGCAGCTCTCATTGGCCCACTTATGACTCCCCCCCTCCTTCTTGGCAAACTCTCAGGAGAGTGAGAGAGAGAGCTGTGCATGATGTCATAAGCCTAGGCTTTTTACCAGACAAGAAACAGGAAGTGGGCTCTATAAGGTATTTACTGGCAGAAAAAAATGTTTTGCTGTCCAAAGTTAAAACAACAAAAGCAGAAGATTTAATAGATGGAAAGATGAAAAAATGACTGAAGGTGCGCTTTAAAAGATTTTGGTTCTCACCTGATAGGGATAATCTGTCCAGAACTCCCTTTGGTCCCAAAACCATGGCTTCTGAAGCAATATAAAAATAAAAAAAAAGATATTTATAGGTGAATGACAAGTAAAATATAAAAGATAACATTGAAACGAAACTCTTTCAGACATAATAAAAATGTAATGCAAAAATAGTAATGTGCAGGAAGTGGCTCATATTCTATTGTTCAGACAGAAACAACAGGTATGAATAAAAACATAGAGAACGTATACAATATTGGGTTAGTATGTAGCTCCAAGGATTGTGTATTTCCTTCAAGATGCTGCAGTCTTTCTTGAACCTACTACAGTGACCACGCAGGACACTGGCTCTCAGAAGAAGAGGGGTTGGCATCACCACAGTTAAAGTGGAGTTCCACCCACTTTTACAACTCTTCAGCATCCCTCACTAAACTGTGCACTGTAAACAAATTAGATATTTTTAAAAAAATTTTCCCAGCACTTACTGTATATCTGCTGTATTCATTTTTCACTTCCTCCTCCCTGGCCGCGGCCCATCGCATCATTTCCTGTTTGCAATGCCTTCTGGGAAGGGGCGGCAACTTCCTCTGACACTGCCGTTGCTATGGAAACCTGACCTGAAACCTATTACACTGCTTGTGCTGCACTGAGCATGTGCGAGATCTGCAAGGATGAGATCCAGGAAGAAATACAGTCTGGCTTCAGATGCCCAGACTTAAGATGGCCACGGCCTGCTGTAAGTTTATAAAATAACAAACTACTGCTATAAACTAACAAAACAGACCTCAGTTTACAGACTAACTTTACTAGAATACATTAAGCTTGTTATTATAGGGGTATTTTTATTTAAAAAGTATAATTTCGGCCGGAACACCACTTTAAACTGAAAATTTAGATTAAAGTGGTATTAAACCCAAAACCAAAAATGTAATATATTACAGCTTACCAATCCTCAGTGGTGGCTGCATTTGTTTTCTCTTTTTTAGGCTTTTCCCTCTGTTTACTCCTGGTAATCTGGCCAGTAACACATCCCCTGTGTTAGAGGGCCTCCACACTGGACGAAGGAGTACAGGGGCACAGCAGACAGCAGCGTTGTCAGTATGTGGGGGGGAGGGCTGGGGGTAGATGTACTAATAGATTTAGCTACACTAACCATCTGAATCCAAGCTCCAGCTCACACTGTGGTTGCACAAGCAGTTACAGCAACAGTTTTTTGTTTTTTCTCTTTTGGGATAAAGATTTTACAGGAATAAATAAAAGCTGCTCATTGTTGGCTCTCCATCAGTTGTAAACGGTTTGTCTCAATGCTTGGAACTGATATGTTTGCAGGCGAGCTTGTTCTTTTGAAAAACAACAGACGTACTGGCCAGATCACCAGGTAAAAAAAACAAAAAAAAAAAAAACGAAAAAAAAAAAAAAAATGTATGCTTCCATAAGATCTAACAATTGGTAAGTGGCAATATTATAAATGTTTGCTTTTGGTTTTTTTTTTTTCAAGCGCGAACGCAGTCCCCCACTACCACAAATTATGCAGTCGAGTTTCCTGCATTTGAGGAAATCGCAGGGGTCAGCACAGCCAGAGTGCAATGGCTGAGCCTCGCCCTGGGAGAACCACCTTCATGATCATGGTATCTCCCCTGCCAGGTAAGTATTTGCTTTTGGGTTTAATGCCATCTTAAATAAAGGATTGGATATAACTTTCAGAGAAGAATCTGACATTTCTAATATACTGTAAATCAGTTAACACTGATATCTGCTTTCCCTTGCAATAAAAAAACATTTTCTTGGTCCGCTAAGTCCTTGTAGTTCCAGAAAGAAATTGAATAACTATGTTTTAAAAGAATAACTACCTAGTAAGTAAGAAAATGGCATTACAGGTCCTTTATTAACTACTTGCCGCCCGTGCTATAGCCAAAAGACCGCTACAGTGCGGGCCTTAATTGTCGGCAGGGCTGCTGCAAGGATTTTTGACACCCTAGGCAAAACCTTATTTTGCCACCCCCCCCCACTGGCTCTGCCCCGACTGAGATTTTTGCAGCTCCTCTCCACCTATCTCTTCAGCTGTCGTACACAGGTCCCCACCTACGCCTCTGGACCCGGCCTGAAGACAAATAGTGGTGGCACCAGCTCGCTTCCTCATGCCAGCCGCAGGTATATGCATGCCTCCCAACTTTCTGAAAGGGACACCTATTAGAAAAAGTATGCAGGCATAGGACACACCCCTGCCACACCCCCCTAAAGGAGAATTGTACAAAAGAAATTGATGCTTTTTTACCACTGCTATTTCTGTTATATTGGCTTTTGGAACTTACAAATACAGCAATTTAGAATTTGGATGAAAGGTTTAGCACTGGGAAACACTTTTTGATAGATAAAAAGTGCATTTTATATACAACTATATAGATCAGACCAAAATGAGGGACAAATGAGGAGCTATGAGGGACAGAGGGACATGGTTCCAAATCAGGGACAGTCCCTCAAAATCAGGGACAGTTGGGAGCTATGGGTATATGGACAGGGTAGGGTAGTATATGGACAGGCTTTGGCAGTATATGGACAAGCTAGTTGTGTAACTGCCTGTTCGTACGAGCAGACAGATACACTGACAATGCGCTATAGCAGTGGTTCTCAATTCCTGTCCCCAGGGCCCATTAACAGGCCAGGTTTGCAAGATAACTGAAATACATCACAGGTGATATCATTTGCTGCTCAGTGATTGCAGTATTCTAGTCTGCATCTCCCCAAGGAAATACTTAAAATCTGGCCTGTTAGTGGGTCCTGAGGACAGGGGTTGAGAACCACTGATTTACAGGCTCCTAGTAAAAATAATAATAAATGCACATTTTTTTTTACCTGCATTTTTTTTACAAAGGTGGACTTAAATCTCCACACCTCAAATCCCTGCAATTCCTGTATTTTCAGGCCTCAGAGCATCACAAATCTTCCACCTTCACACCTCAGATTACCCCAATTTCTTCATCACTGCCTGTCCCCCTCTGCACCTCTGTTCCCCTCTGTACCCCCCCCAAATCTGGTCCCCTCTGCTCTGTACCCCCCAACCCCCCCCCCCCCCCCCAAACACACATGAGTTCCTCTCTGTACCCCCCTGCACATCTGTTAACCACTGTACCCCCCCACTTCAGTTCCTCTCTGACCTCCCACAATAGATCCCTGGCGGTCCAGGAGGAGGGAGAGAGGGGAAATCGCGGCAAGCCTGGACTTACATGTAGGGCTTCCATCCCACCTGCCCTGGCCGATTCCATCTATCATGCGAGTGGCTGGGGATCTGGATTTTGCTGCCTCCCCCACCCTGGTGCCCTAGACAGCTGCCTTACCTGCCTATTGCTAGCGCCAACCCTGCCGACAGCACACTCATCCTGTTGTCAGCTGGCACCAGAAGCTGTAACCGCTGTTCTTGTTACATGGTCAGTCCACTTGCAGTAGCAGCAGATACACACATACAGCTACAAGGAAAGTGGAACAGCACCAGGTGACCAATCACAACACAAGTCAGTGCCCCAGCGCCAATGTCAATGTCATATAATGTCATATCAATGTGCTCCTCCCAGCACAAATATCTGACCCTCCAGTGTATTTCTTCATCCCAGAGTGTATTCCCCCCCCACCCGTGTGATCCTCACGGTGTTCTCCCCTAAGAGTAAATCCCTCCCAGTGTAAACCCACCCCCACCATGTAAATCTCCCTAGTGTACTCCCTGCAGTGTAATCTCCCCCAGTGTAAACCCCTTCCGTATAAATCCCCTCAATGTAATCCCTTGCAGTGTATTCTCCCCTGCAATAGGAGGTGAATTAGTGGAGCTAAGTACTTATTCTGGAACTGGGACTTCAGCAGAATGGGGACACTGGGCAGTGCTTAAGTGCCCAAATGGTTAGTCCACTCCTGCCCCCAGCCTGTCCTGACCCCCCCCCCCCATGACTGATCCCATTAAACCCATCATCATCAGAGTAGGTAGGTATGTCGCCTTAGGCCTCGCACTCCCAGGGGCCTTGTGGCCTCCTAATTAGCCTAAAATGTGTGTAGGAATGGGAGGGAATGTGTCCCCATTGAGCGGGCCGGATGGATGAGCGAGGTTCGCTCCTAGTATGCAGCCGCAGCGCTGCTATATCATCAGTGCCACGCTGACCAGAAGCTTCTTCCCTCTGCCACTCTCGGCTCTCTCCAGTGCCCCCTCTGTGTCCTCCAGGCAGCACCGCCTGCAGACAGATTATATAAGTGGAGGCAGAGCTGCCGGCCGCTGCTGAACCCAGGAGGGATGCAATGAATGCTCGCACATGCAGGAGAGGAGTTTGTTCATGCCTCTCATGTACATACTACCCACCCCCATACATGCCATGTGGAGGTGAGCTGGCAGGCTTTGTGCAGGGACTTGAGATGTGGGAGGGGGAGTTGAGAGCTGCAGCAGGCTGGGAGGCCAGTTCTGGTGCTGTGCAACTTCAGTTGCTCTATGCATGCCACTGCAAGGTGGCCTCTGCAGGGATGTAACAATAAATCAGGGCTCATTAACACCATATACCACTTTTCTACGATGTGCACTCCTCTCATATGCATACTACCCCCCACCATACACTCCGCACCCCTCTCATGTCATACTACCCCACACCATACACTCCGCACCCCTCTCATGTTATACTACCCCCCACCATACACTCCGCACCCCTCTCATATGCATACTACCCACCCTCATACACTCAGCACCCCTCTCATGTCATACTATCCACCTCCATACACTCTGCACCCCTCTCATGTACATACTACCCACCCCCATACATGCCATGTGGAGGTGAGCTGGCAGGCTTTGTGCAGGGACTTGAGATGTGGGAGGGGGAGGTGAGAGCAGAGTCTGCAGCAGGCTGGGAGGCCAGTTCTGGTGCTGTGCAACTTCAGTTGCTCTATGCATGCCACTGCAAGGTGGCCTCTGCAGGGATGTAACAATAAATCAGGGCTCATTAACACCATATACCACTTTTCTACGATGTGCACTCCTCTCATATGCATACTACCCCCCACCATACACTCCGCACCCCTCTCATGTCATACTACTCCACACCATACACTCCGCACCCCTCTCATGTTATACTACCCCCCACCATACACTCCGCACCCCTCTCATATGCATACTACCCACCCTCATACACTCAGCACCCCTCTCATGTCATACTATCCACCTCCATACACTCTGCACCCCTCTCATGTACATACTACCCACCCCCATACACTCTGCACTCCTCTCATGTACATACTACCCACCCCTATACACTCCGCACCCCTCTCATGTACATACTACCCCCACCATACACTCCGCACCCCCCTCATGTGCATACTACCCACCCCCATACACTCCGCACCCCTCTCATGTACATACTACCCACCCTCATACGATCTGCACCCCTCTCATGTACATACTACCCACCTCCATACACTCCGCACCCCTCTCATGTGCATACTACCCATCCCCATACACTCTGCACCCCTCTCATGTACATACTACCCACCCCCATACACTCCGCACCCCTCTCATGTCATACTAACCCCACCATACACTCCGCACCCCTCTCATGTTATACTACCCCCCCACCATACACTCTGCACCCCTCTCATATGCATAATACCCACCCTCATACACTCAGCACCCCTCTCATGTACATACTACCCCCACCATACACTCCGCACCCCCCTCATATGCATACTACCCACCCCCATACACTCCGCACCCCTCTCATGTACATACTACCCACCCTCATACGATCTGCACCCCTCTCATGTACATACTACCCACCTCCATACACTCCGCACCCCTCTCATGTGCATACTACCCATCCCCATACACTCTGCACCCCTCTCATGTACATACTACCCACCCCCATACACTCCGCACCCCTCTCATGTCATACTAACCCCACCATACACTCCGCACCCCTCTCATGTTATACTACCCCCCCACCATACACTCTGCACCCCTCTCATATGCATAATACCCACCCTCATACACTCAGCACCCCTCTCATGTCATACTATCCACCTCCATACACTCTGCACCCCTCTCATGTACATACTACCCACCCCCATACACTCTGCACTCCTCTCATGTGCATACTACCCACCCCTATACACTCCGCACCCCTCTCATGTACATACTACCCCCACCATACACTCCGCACCCCCCTCATGTGCATACTACCCACCCCCATACACTCCGCACCCCTCTCATGTACATACTACCCACCCCCATACACTCCGCACCCCTCTCATGTCATACTAACCCCACCATACACTCCACACCCCTCTCATGTTATACTACCCCCCACCATACACTCTGCACCCCTCTCATATGCATACTACCCACCCTCATACACTCAGCACCCCTCTCATGTCATACTATCCACCTCCATACACTCTGCACCCCTCTCATGTACATACTACCCACCCCCATACACTCTGCACTCCTCTCATGTACATACTACCCACCCCCATACACTCCGCACCCCTCTCATGTACATTCTACCCCCACCATACACTCCACACCCCCCTCATGTGCATACTACCCACCCCCATACACTCCGCACCCCTCTCATGTACATACTACCCACCCCCATACACTTCGCACCCCTCTCATGTACATACTACCCGCCCTCATAGATTCTGCACCCCTCTCATGTACATACTACCCACCTCCATACACTCCGCACCCCTCTCATGTACATACTACCCACCCCCATACACTCCGCACCCCTCTCATGTCATACTAACCCCACCATACACTCCACACCCCTCTCATGTACATACTACCCACCTCCATACACTCAGCACCCCTCTCATTTACATACTACCCACCTTCATACACTCAGCACCCCTCTCATGTACATACTACCCACCCCCATACACTCCGCACCCCTCTCATGTACATACTACCCCCACATACACTCCGCACCCCTCTGATGTACACACTACCCATCACCATACACTCCGCACCCCTCTAATGTACATACTACCCACCACCATACATTCAGCACCCCTCTAATGTACATACTACACACTGTCATACCCTCTACTTTTCTCTCCTACACACCATTGTACAGTGCCATAATAATAGCATCATTGGCAAAGTAATGCACTGGAGCCCCTACTAGGGAGATGGTGACCTGTGGCATATAGTGACCATGGCTCAATTATGCTACATTTTTTTTAATTATTATTATTTTACATTTTAAAAAAAAAATACGTTTTTTTTGGTGAGAGTTTTTTGGCTTCTTTGGTGAGATATCAGGGGTCTAAACAGACCCCTGAAGTCTCAGTTTTTAGACTGAGAAAGGGATTGAAGAAACAAGTTCCCAAACCCCTTTCTCTGCAGCCTCAGCTGCAATGCAGATGAATGAACAGGAGACAGCGGCTCCTCCCCATTCATAAACTGAAGCAGAGTAAACACAGTCACACACTCACTGTGTTCATCTAGAAAAGGAAGGGGGTGGTAAATTACATATTTACCAACCCCTTTTCCTGAAGATCTTCCACAGCAGTCAATGGGAGAGAAGAGCAGGGAAGGCGGCAGCACTGTGGGGGGACATAGTTATTTTTTATTGCTTGAATTATTTTTCCCATTATGGACGTGAGCGTGGCCTCATGTCTAAGTTTTGCCTAAGGCCTCACAAAGTCTAGAGCCGCCTCTGTGCCCAGGCCCTCAGTCTTGACAGCCTGGAGCAGCTTCTGGTTCTTCTTTATTCTGGGTCCTAGAGAAGAAGAGCAGATCCTAGCAGAGCCTGATTGGTCCTGACATCCCCAGCATCCTTCCCTGGAGAGGAGGAGGACTTGGAGATGGATGGGAACCTGGGTCAGATGTGCTGCTGGGGCAGGAGAGCACACTCAGGAACACTCAGGAGAGGGCCCGGGGAGGGAGGGGTGGAGCTGAGGTGCATGGGGAGGAACCAGGAATACCTAGGGAGGAGCTCCATACTCAGGAGTCAGGAGCCGCGCTGGGGAGGGAGGGGCGGAGCTGAGGCACTGGGATTGAGCCAGGGGAGGAAGCAGTGAGCTCCATACTCAGGAGTCATGCTGGGAAGGGAGGGGCGAAGTTGAGACGCTGGGGCGACCTGGAGGATGAGCCAGGAATACCCGGGAACGAGCTCCATACTCGGAGCCAGGAATACCTGGGGTGCGAGCTACATAATCGGAGCTGGATGGGAAGGGAGGGGCAGAGTCGCTGGGGTAACCCTTGGGCAGGAGTGAAATTACATAGAGCAGCCAGGAGGGGAAGGGAGAAGGATCATAACCGCCCATTGGTCTCCTGATCCCACCTCCCTTCCTTGAGCCATATGATTAGCTACACTGACTTCGAGCTGCATCCTGGCCGGGGCGATGCCACCGCACACTCTGCACAACTGGTTAATTATGGTAAGTCCGCCCCTGCCCGGGAGATGTCATCTGGCGAGGAATAGGGAAACCAGCGGCCGTGGCTGCGCCCTAGTGGTAGCGCCGCCCTGCTTATCAGTGCCGCCTATCAGTGTTCATCAGTGCCGGCTATCAGTGCCCATCAGTGCAGCCTCATCAACGCTCATCAGTGAAGAAGAAAAATTACCTGTTTTCAAAATGTTATAACCAACTATGAAAGTTTTTTTTTTTTCAAAATTTCCAGTCCTTTTTTGTTTTATTTAGCAAAAAATAAAAAACACAGCAGCAATTGAATACCACCAAAAGAAAGCTCTATCTGTGTGAAAAAAAGATAAAAATGTCATTTGTGTACACTGTAGCATGACCGCGCAATTGTCATTCAAAGAGTGAAAGCGCTGAAAGCTGAAAATTGGTCTGGGCATGAAGGGGGTTTAAGTGCCCAGTAAGCAAGTGGTTAACAGTAGCACTAATTTAATATTCAAGCAAAATGTAAATGTTCTGCTTACTTAGTTTAGGCAGTGTTTTAATCTAAACATAATATTTAAAGTTATTACCCTATAACCTTGTGTTTAGGAAACATCAGCTATACTAGACATAACCACTTCCTCTCTGAGTTCTATCACATGAGAAAGAAGTTTTTTTTAATACAAAGCACATTTACTTCCTTTTGTCATTAATTTCAGTTTTTTCAGGGTTAGAACATCTGTAAACATTGTATTGATGTCTGTGCCCCGACTGGGAAATTTTCCTCACATTCTGTCTAATTAATGGGCATCAAACAAAACAAATGAGGAAAGATCTCAGAGTGACACAAACATTGAAACAAACCTTTTAGCATGGTGAAGGTTTAGAACCTTTGTAAGGATTTTACCTTTGTCTCCAGTAGGGGGATTTCACCTTACTTCCTGTCAATGTGATAGCTGTCAGACAGAACAGGATGTGAGGGGAAATCTCCTCTACAGAAATAAAAAACAGAACTTGAAACCTCAGAGGTTCTGATCCTTTCCCACTCTTTCCATAACCAAAAAAAAATTGCGTTAGGCGGTATTGTTCATCTATAGTTTTGATGTTTTAAATGTCACTCCCAGTTGACGTACTAACTAAGAGCTGCCATCAGAGCATGATTCTTATATGGGTTCCGAGAAATAAAGCATACTGCAGAGGGTCCCAGACACTGCCTGTTTCTCCATGTGGACTCAACCGAACAGGGAATAAATATTTTTTAATTTCTGTAGGATTGCATGCTCTTTATTTTTTCTTTATGAGGAGTGCTACACACAAAAAAGTGATATGATGCTAACTAACAATAACTATTAGTAATGAACAATAAGGGAATTGGCCTGACTTTGTTCAATTATGCCCATTTTTAAAGTCACCAGGCAAGGAATTGTCAAGTAAAGGACCAGGGGAGCAGGGCACTACCATGGGGACATGTTCAGCAGGGAGAGCTGTTAGAGATAGATGAGGCAGTTTTTACCACGAAAGTAAGCTGAATTTTGAAAATAACAAAGGATAAAGATTTTCATCCCAAAAATTCATATTTAAGTGTATACATTTCACAGAAAAAAAGGAAGAAACATTGTGCTTACTCCATGTATAGAATTTAAGCATGTTGGTAGGCTGTGTTTTGAAAAGGAGGGAAAATATTCAGTTTTAATCCAAAAATCAACATTAGAGTTTATTTCACAAAAAATGCCAGATAAATATTGTACCGACTCTATACAGTGTTTAAGCACAATGTTTAATAAAAAACAAATCAACAGAGAGTATTTATTTCACAGAAAAAGAACACCAAAATTATTGTGGTGAGACATAGACACAGAATTTAAGCACTTGTACTAGGACACATTTTGAACAGGAAGGAAAACAGTCAACTTTCACTCCAAAAACAACATTAGAGCATATTTCTTTCAGAAGGCGACAGGAGATGGTAATGGTGGGAGGCCAGCAGCAGTGGAAGAAGCTAGAAATGGTGACAGATGATACTGCTTTCCGACCAGCAGTGGTAAAAGCAGTTGGTAATGGTGGCAGGTGATGGAATTTGTGACAGAACAGTAGCGGCAACAGGAGTTGATAATAGTGGCAAGCCAGCAGGGGTGTAAGGAGCTAGTAATGATGTGCAGGAATTGATAATGGTACCTAGCCTGTGTGGCAGTAGATCGTAATAGTGTAAGGTATATTAATATTTGGGAACCAGATTTCAAGCAAAAGTTTAGTCACTAGCAACAGCTGCAGGAGTTCTGTAATAACTGCTGATCCAGGACTGGTTCATTTACATAAAAGTGAATCAGTCAATTGTGTTAGGGCAGCGGGATTAATTTCATTGTCACAAAACTGCCCACTGCACTAAATCCCCTCTCTGACTACACACTGTCCAAAGGGTAAGCCAACAGCTCCATATTCTGGACAGTAGTCCAGCTGGTACAAAGGTTATCTGCATCTGCCCTGGCCCCCAGGTAAGCCACCACTGCAGTGTTATCTGGTGGCATAGAATGTTTGTTCTCTTCACTCCTCTGCAAGTGGCCCCATGACAAAACTTTCCTCCACTACATTCTCTGGCACTCAGGTAAAGTCTTCAATCTTGCCATCCCCACTCTCCTAATTGCTTCAGACCACTTGTCAGTAAGTTGCAGGAAAATCAATGACAATTGCTGCTCCATGGCTGATGTCCCCTCCTTCCATGCTCCTGGCACTCTCTTCCTCAACATCCAATAACAAGAATTCTTGCGCATCCTTCTGCTATAAGTGACTCATGCTGTGCTAAATTAATCCAACAGACTCCTTCAAGCCAGTTTGTAGGGTAATTGCGGGATTAGCTGTAGAGGAAGAGGAAGAGGGCACAATTGCAGCTGCTGTTAAAAAATAATTGCTCTGTGCCTGGGACAAAAAAGGTAAGAAAAGCTTTGTTAGCTTCCTTCATGTGCTCTGTATGTAAAGCACTCCAGTAAGATTTGACAGAAGTGTCCTGCCTCTCAAAGGAGTGGTCTGACCACTTCTTTGTCCTGTGGATGTAGGACCTGCTCACCTTTTACTAACTGTGCATGAAGAACCTCTGCCTCTTCCATTAGGCCTCTCAGACATGATGAATACAGGAGATTTTGAGCATCTATGGCAACATTAAGGATAGTGTACTTTAGTGCACTTTATAATGTTGTGATTTAATGCGCTAAACGGTACCATCCTAACCTGCATTAATGTACTAAAAATCAGTGGCCTGTGTCAAAAGAAATTTTACACTACTGACCCTGAAAAAGAAAATAAAAGACCTTTGCAAAATTGTATTGAAATACAAATACTCTGAGGGGATTCCAAAATAAATTTTGAGATCCACCTTCATGCCTGAGTATGCCACTGAGAGCCAGCCACGCCCACCCCCTTCACAACCCAGTGCTCCAGTGAGCAGACAGGCAGCGGAAAGAGCCAGCGACTGAAAATCACCGCTAATTGCTCATTGAAGACCGAGAACTGAGCGATCAGCAGTCTTGAAGGCAGCAGGGGACAGATGCAGCATCAAACCTATGCTGCATCCACCCAGGTGAGTATGAGTCTTTGATTTTTTCTAATCTTGCACTTTTTAGATGGACTGTCTTGAACTTCTGGGGCATAAAACATCCTGTACAATTTTACTAGCATGTAGTTAGAGGAATACCTGCTTCTTCAGCAAAGATAGAGTTACATTTTGGGGTGAAGCCATATTGCACCAAAAAAATTGCAAAACCAAGAGCCAGCTGCACTGGAAAATAATGCATTTTATCACTAGGCAGTGGTCACTGTAACTGACTGAATGCATATTTTAAGCTGCAGTTCCTCTATAATTTGTCATTCAATATTTTTCACAAACGGTATAAGATTTCATGCAGGAGATATCTATTGTCTATAGTAGCCTGTGCCATTGCTATGTTTTGTTTTCAATTGACAGTTTTTCAGAAGTTTTTAAATAATGGCACTTAATAAAAAAATACTAATTCCCATAGCCAAATCCATTTGTGCGAGCCAAGAAAAGAGCTGAGCTGATCTACAGCATTAGCATTTTACAAAATGCCTAGGCAATAGGCATAAACAAGTAGATGTAACTCTCGCAAACACTGCCTGTTGTTTTCCTGTGTTAATCATGAGACCTGTTCAGCTGAAGAAACACATGAACAGTTAACATCTCCATTGCCTCTTCTTATTGAGAAGAGGAAGGATTAGCCAAGTCACGCAGAGAGTCACGCAGAGATTTTCTAACAAGTTGGACATGAGTGATTTTGTGTACTTCTAATGTTATGAGTGCACATAATTGTCTCCTACAGGTAACCCTAGCCAGTATAGTAGTGGGCCCTTGGATTGAGGGTGGGATCAGACTGTTTATGGCCATCCTAGCGGACATACAACCAAACAATATATAATTCTTTCTAGTTCTTTATTCTTCAATGTTGTTTTACCTTGTCCATCAACATTCAGATTATAACACAGAATATACTCACATCGATAAGTACAGCAACTCCAATAAGGAATGAAATCAAATAGATTATAAATCTCCAGCTGGAAAACAAAAAAAAAGTGATAACTGGTTTATGCTTTCTAGATAACAGTGTGAGTTAGTATAGTCATTTTAAATAAACAATACTAATTCTTAACTCTTGATTTAATACATTCTATGTATTTATACATTTTACTATAAAAAGTGAATTTACAAAAAGGAAAATATACTTTAAGCGTCCTTAGATATGTAATCAAATGTATCTTGAATTTTCAACAAGATTGTGAAATAAAACACTCCATGGTGCCCTTGTGCCTAATGAAAGATGTTCCATTTCAATGCTTGTTAGTCATCTATTTTGTGGCAAGTCAAAAACAGCTCCAAGGCTGCATGATTGCACAGATGTGTTGGCATGGCATTGCTTGGACCTAGAAAACTTTTGAAAACTACCAATGTCTTAGCTAATGTCACACATCATGCTAAAGGAGAATATTTGTATCAGTTATTGCATGTGTGTCCTTGCTGAATATGAATTCCATAGGCCAAGTTTTTAAGGCATTTTGATGCTGTCCACTCACCTGGCTTCACAAAATTTTTTGGTTGTGCTTGATCTGTCTTGATTTCTCCTATATCGGAACCAATGTTCAACTTGCCGAATGTGCATGTTACATTCAGCTGACAAACTGAGGATTTCAAGCTGGAACACAGGTAACATTGACATGTTAGAGAGAGAATCAAAATTTTCCTAAAAGACAAACAATTTAATGAAATGCCAATGCAAAAGAATTATTGGAAAATGAGAAAATAACAATTATCCAACTATCAAACCTGAGTTGTGCTGCAAATATTGAAAATTCTGGAGCAGAACACAAATATGCATATTGTGACAGTGCTGTGCCCTGCCATGGTGTGAAAAGGGTTTATGCCCAAGGTGCTTGTGTTCTTCGGAGGAAATGGTGTTTTTCATTTTCCTCAGTGGTTAGTAAAACCTGGTTTGGGACCTGAAGCCTGGAGATTTCGTAGAGACTTGGGTAGGATGAAATCTCCAATCCTGGGTTCTAGTTTCCAATGGTTTTGGGCTCCATCCCAGCAGACAGAGGGGTTTATGTCCAGAAGTCAGGAGGGCTCCATAAGAGACAGTTGGGAGCCAGAGCAGGAAGGGGCTGCTAGCTGTACAGACAAAGCTTGTGTGTTAAGACTGTCTGGAGGATTCAGACAAGAGCCTAAGGTGTAAGACCAGAGCAGCAGTGATGCATGTGCATTAAACCTCATTTGCCCATGTATTTGCCCACTTCATTATTTTGTTCAGGTCTTTCTGTAAAATTTCTATATCCTGATGTGAAGTTATTGCCCTGCTTATATTTGTGTCGTCTGCAAAAACTGAGCTATTTATCCCATCTTCTATATCATTTATGAATAAATTGAATAGAATTGGTCCCAAGACAGAACCCTGGGGCACCCCACCTATCACTCCACTCCAGACCAGTCTGAGTACACATTATTTATCACTACTCTTTGAACATGCCCCTGTAACCAATTTTTTATCCAAGAACAAACCTTATGGTCCACGCCTGCAGACCTCAGCTTGTAGATTAAGCGCTTTTACAAAATCCAGGTACCATAAATCCACTGGCCTTCCCCTATCAAGATGGCAGCTCACCTCCTCGTAGAATGTTAACAGATTGGTCTGGCAAGAACGACCTTTCGTAAACCCATGCTGATAACTACTTATGATATTTTTATCTTCAGTAAATTCTTGGATATAGTCCCTTAGCATCCCCTCCAATAATTTGCCAATGATTGATGTTAGACTGACCTGTCTGTAGTTTCCAGGGATTTGTCTCTGTCCTTTTTTGAATATTGGTACCACGTTGGCTTTTCTCCAATCAGCTGGTACAAATCTTGTCAGTATGCTGTCCACAAAGATTAGGAACAATGGTCTGACTATAACCTGACTGAGTTCTCTGAGAACTCTCGTGTGTAAGCCATCTGGTCCTGGTGATTTATTTGTATTAAGTTTATTAAGTCTTTCCTTTACTCCAGCCTCTGTTAGCCACGAGGGTATGCCCTGTGATGTGTCACTAACAGTACTGTCGCAGTCGGGCCTTTAATGAGTGAGCTGTCCCCTCTGCCCAGTTAATTTCCAGATAATTGAAGTCCCCCATTATGATGACATTTCCCTGTCTCTCTGCCATTTCTAACCGTGATAGTAGGTCCCGCTCCTCCTCCTTCAGGTTGGGTGGCCTATAACATACCCTCACTATTATTTTCCCACTTACTTCTTCTCTTTGAGGTTCTACCCGTACTGATTCCACCTCCCCCCTCGTCCCAATCACAATGTTGCTCCTCTTTACCACCCTTGCATAATTTTTTACATGTAGACACACTCTTCTACCTTCCCTGTCTTTCCGATACAAGAAATACCCCTGGATATTTGCCAGCCAATCGTGTGAGCCGTCAAACCAAGTTTCAGTTATTCCCACAAAATGTAAGTCCTCCTCATGTAATATCAGCTCCAGTTCCTCCGTTTTGTTAGCTAGGTTCCTAGCATTTGTGTATACTCCTCTCAGCATTGTATAGGTGCATATTAACTTCCCCTCAGTTTTCCCCGGGCTTTGTTTCCGAATTGTCCTTGCGTTCACCCAAGGATTAGAAGTTACAGCTGTATTATCCTTGCTGACTCCACTATTACCCTCTGTCCTTTGCTCGCTGCCGGCTCTTGCTTCCTTTGACCCCCCCACCAATACCTAGTTTAAAAGCCCCTCCAACTTTGTGGTCATCTTTCTTCACAATATGGCTGTACCATACTCATTAAGGTGCAGCCTGTCCTTACTAAAGAGCCAGTAACCGACTGAGAAGTCAGCCCAGTTCTCCAGGAACCCGAACCTCTTCCTGCACCAGTTCCTCAGCCACCTGTTAATTAGCATGTCCTGTATCTCTGCCCCCTCCTTACTGGAGCCATCACTCCCCTGACAGCTAGGGGAGGGTGCCTGCTCTAGCACTGCCACCCCTGAGCTTATATCCCCAGCATCATGCAACCTGGCATATTTGTTTGGGTGTACCAGCTTAGGACTGTCCTCCCTAGCGATCTACCCCTACCCCTCCTTCTAGTAGTCACCCAGTTACCTATCTTTGGCTCCTGTGCCTCCATGTCTCCAACCTCCTCTTCACTGGCCCCCGCCAGTACCTGTTGGGTAATGTCCAAGCTCCTTTCCAGGTTGCTGATGCTTCTCAGCATTGTCACCTGATTCTCCAGGATCTGGGCTTCTAGAGACACAACTTGCTCACATCTCGAACAGCAGTATTTGCCCTCGATTGGCTCATCAAGGAACGCATACATAGAGCAGGATGTGCACTGAGTGGCATCACTAATCCTGTTGGACATTTTACCCGCTTTTCTATTGGGGATAATAAGAAAGACTTGCTATTGGTATCCCACACTACTCCCAGCTCTCCCCGTGACACTCTCAGAACCCAGCGACACTCTCGGTACTAACGTACTCCCAGACCCTATAGGCACCCCTAGTTACTCCCAGGTGCTAAAGGTCTCTTAAGATGACATGTGGCCACTCAATGAAGTTGGATGAGAAGCAGTTTAACCTTAAACTACATAAGGGGTTCTGTATTGTTAGAGCAATAAGGATGTGGAACTCCCTTTCACAATTGTTGTCAGCAGGGAGTGTCGATAATTTACAAAAAATCTTAGATGGGAATCTTAGTGATCGCAATATACAGGCAGGAATAGGGGAAATGGTCGTGACATTAACACATAGACACACATACGTTGAACTGGTGTCTTTAATTACCCTTACCAACACGCAGCATTTTTTTGGACTGGTTGTTAGCTGTATCCAGTTGTCTGCGCTCCATACTCATTGAGCAAAACTCACTGGAGTTGGGTTTCCTGGACTAAAGTAATAAACCTACTACTACTATATTTGTGAAATGCCTGCGCTGCTTTGAACAGAAAATGCATCCTATCTAATTTAGAACCAGCCTTAATAAGCTTATAAGTAATCCATTCAAAATACTCTGAGTTCAACCACTAGCTGTCCCAACTCTGTCTCCTCTGCCCTCCTTCCGATGGGAAGAATTCTTCAGATTTCAGCTTCCTGTCATTCCAGAAAGACACATTTTGGCCCTGGAGCCTCTTGCCACTGGGATCTGAGCAAAGCTTTCAATACATGAACTCGCGTTTGCAAACACACATCACAAAGTTAATGCTTTTTGCTGACAATATCTTATTGAATATCTCCAGCCCGTATGTTACTCTGCCAAACCTCTTTCATACCCAGTTTTTGCAGCTGTTTCAAGGCTAATATTACTATATATCAGTGATGGCGAACCTTGGCACCCCAGATGTTTTGGAACTACATTTCCCATGATGCCTACCCACACTGCAGAGTGCAAGAGCATCATGGGAAACATAGTTCCAAAACATCTGGGGTGCCAAGGTTCGCCATCACTGCTATATGTGATCAATTATGCAACCAGATCAGGAAGAACTACAACTTCAATTGGCCCACGTCTCTATCATATTTGGGTGCCAATATCAGTTTTTCCTTATGTAAGGCATATTACCCACCCCTACTCACTGAACTCTTCAGCCTCTTAACCATCTGGCACTCCACCTCCCTATCATGGTTTGGCAGAATACATGCCATCAAAATGTCCTTTCACCATAAACGTACCCATTACTTCAGGCTTTTATCAGGATATTTCAGTCAGATACTCTGTACTGAACAGAGAAAGATTCTGAAATTTAAATGGTACACATGGACACTGAGGCTGGCAGTCCATATAGCATATTGACGTAAATTGTCTGGCGGATGTTGTATTCCCAGCCTCAGGAAATACTACACTGCACCACATATAGCACCCTAAGGGGTTGATTTAGTTAAACTGGCGAGTGCAAACTCTAGTGCAGCTCTGCATGAAAACCAATCAACTGCCATGTTTTGTTGTCCAAGCTGAATTTACAAGCTGATTGGCTACCATACACATCTACACCAACTTTTGCACTCTCCAGTTTTAGCAAATCAACTCCTTAGTGTTTATCCACACTACCCTTGAACTTACCATATGGTCTTACTTAAATATTTTGTATATCATTTTTTTTCCCAATTAACAAACTGATTTGGACTCCCCAAACCTCAGACTATCCACACTACAGCAATCTGTCATTTTCCAATACAGCTTTCATATTTCACAGGTGGTTATGCAACAATGCACATGTTATTTCAGATTTATTAAAGGATTAACCTATTTAATCTCATTATTTTTTCCCTGCAAACTCCAGAGTGTATTGGCATTGTATTGCTCATCGCAAACAATCTAATTGAGTTGTTTTTAAGGATGTGGTGGAAAATTAAAACAAATAGCTATTTATATGACAGTGTAACCTACCTCAGTTGGATGCTTTCCATTCTTTGAGTAAAAGTCTTCCAGAATTGGTTTATTTGAAGGTTTCCGTTTGTACTTTTCCCGTATGCCCATTTTTTTGCTCAGAGGTAAAGCCACAAACCTGGTGAAAGGGAGAACAAATGAGAAAAATAATCATTAATGAAAAAATATACAATAATCCAGATTTATAACAGCGTCTGTGAGAGTCTTTGGAGAAAACTCTGACACCGAGGAGTAGTAAGATGATGTCACTGGAGGAACATCAACTTTGTGTTGATTGCCAAGCTAAACAGAAGTTTAAAAACAATTACTCAACATTTTGCTTACACAAAGGAAAAGTATACATTTTGGTGACTCCTATCTTAAAAATAAAAGAAGTGACTCAAACTACAAAGAAGTGATAGTCTTTGATCACTTTTGTATAGCCGTACATCTAAAAACAGCAAAGTGGTGGACGATTATTTACACAGTGCCGTTTATAAACTGCTGGGCAACTGTTAATACGCCCCTTAATGCCTGGGGCCAGAGTCGTCTGAAGGCAGTTCAATTCACAGACACTGTGTACACAGCTATTCCGAGTGACTACCTACGGTGGGATCGCTGTGACTGGTTATAGAGAGACCAATCACATCAATCACAGATGTAAACAGTGTAGCGGATGTTACAGTTACAGTTTGCAGGATGATTCTGGCCTGAGCAGACATCCAGTTTCTCGGTGTTAAAAACTATCCAAGACATATCCACCGAGCCATTACCAGTTATTTATTACGTACCCCCTTGAGCCATCTACTGAGCCATTATCAGGACCCGCCCTCGGCCTCAGTGGAGCTCCAGGTTTTTAAACCTTTTTACGCCCCTTTTTGGGCTTTTCTTAATTTTTTGAAGAAAATACCACTCACCTACATCCATACGTAAAACATTCTTTACTGTTACGCATGAAGTAACAGCACTGATAATATGATAATGAACTTCCATCTACCATAATCAGGAATACGCTGGATAGACAGACAATGTCAGTGCCTTTGTTTTTAGCTGTTCTGGAATGCCAAGTCAGCCTACACAGTGTTAATAATTTTCTGTAAACCTATATCCACCCCCGAGGAAGGAGGCTAAGTAACTCTGAAATGCGTCGGGTGCAAGAATATTGGTATCAACATTGTATCTGTGTATAAGTACATGACCTGCATTCCTTATAATTGTTATATTTTTGCTTGGTGGTTTTACTATGTTTTCAAATCAATAAATTACTGTTTATACTATACATACTCCCTCTACACTCTTTTACATGTGCCTCTAAAATCCACCAATAGGGGAATTCCTTTTTTCTTGATATAGTGCCCATTAATGCAGCCACACCAGTGCCCATTAATACAGCCTCACCAGTGCCCATTAATGCAGCCTGATCAGTGCCCATCAGTGCAGCTACACCAGTGCCCATTCATGCAGCCTTATCAGTGCTCATCAGCGCAGCCACACCAGTGCCCATTAATGCACCCTAATCAGTGCCCATCAGCACAGCCATACCAGTGCCCATTATTGCAGCTACACTAGTGCCCGTTAATGCAGCCTGATCAGTGTCCATCAGCGCAGCCATACCAGTGCCCATTAATGCAGCCACACCAGTGCCCATTAATGCAGCCTCACCAGTGTGCATTAATGCAGCCTGATCAGTGCCCATCAGCGCAGCCTCATAAGTGCCCATCAATGTTAGTCCCCCCCGTGCCTGGTCTGCACAGCTTCTTCTACCTAGGTCCTGGGTACAGTGCTTGTCCTGCAGTTGGTTCCTCTGGAGCTGGGAGCCTGGGACCAGCTGTGCACTGCTGGTACATTTGGTCCTCTCCCTTCCTCCTGGGCACCACAGAGCTGGGTAACTAGGGCTAGAGGAAACGGGGGGGTGAGGTGAGTGGGTGGGGACTTCCAAATACTGTCCACTAATCTGCTAATCTCCTGACTCCCGCTGTGTAGCTTTTAGAAAAAAAACTTCCCTGGGTCTCCTCTGTGTTCAGTGGGGGCCGGGGGACAGAAAGTGGACTATTTCATCACTTTCGGCGTTGGCGGATTAAAACGCAGCAGCGCTCCCGGCCGGCTACAGTGTACTGATATAGCACAGGCCGGCCTAAACTGTGTAGTGCGCTGCTGCGGATTAATCTGCCCAAATCCAAAAGTGATGATATAGTCCGCTTTCTGTCCCCCGTACCCCACTAAACTCAGGGGGCCCAGAGAAGTTTTTGTTCTAAACAGCTGCACAGTGGGAGATTAGCTTATTGGTTGACAGGGTTTGGGAGTCCCCGCCCGCTCTACCTGAGCTGTCACTGAAACCGGCCCACTGAGCCATCGGCCCACCGGGAAATTCCCGGTAGTCCCGATGGCCAGTACATGCCTGGGCAGCAGCAATTTCTTTTCTATTAGATTTCTCTCATTCAGCTTGCAGCTGTATTTACGGGCTAATCACTGATCTCCCCTCTGGTGAATGAAACAGAAATGACGTGGGGTCTAGGTAACCTCTGATATCTCAGTGAAGAGAACCTGTCATTAAAGTATGCTATCACAAAGGGGGCTATTGACCCCCTATGCAACAACAATAAAGTTAATTGTAAAAACAGAAAAAAAAGTTAAAAAAAAAACAAAAAACTAAGTATGATCAGCAGCTCACATTATTACTGAAAGTAAAAGTAAAAGAAAATCCTAACATTTTCGGTTGCTCCTTCCTAGAACAGTATAAGAGGGAAATCTCCAATGGGGGCACTAGTTCTGGTGACCCTATTGACAAGCAGAGATTCCCTCACTTTGCAGAGATTTCCTCTCACCTCCTGTTTTGGCTGTTTTGGCAGGAAGTGAAGGAAAATCTCCTCAAGTGGGCTTATATGGGATTATAACTCTCCTTTACATTATCTAAAATAAAAATAAAAAGATATATGCTGTATAACAGTTTTAAAAGCCAATACAGATTTGAAGTCCATAAATAATCTTCTGTTAACTAAAGTACTGAAAGCAGAAAGACAATTCTTTACATAAAGAACACTGCTCATCATGCTTCTTTTGACCATAAGTGACTGCAATGAAATGAGTGCTTAGCCGAAATTAAATATTTCCAAAAGGGTGTGATAGGTCATATATAAATTCTGGGTCAGGAGACTCTTGTCTTCCAACATGACCCTTCAGTACAAATCTGTGAGAGAATATGAATTGTGGCCAAGAGTGGCACTAAGCTTCAGATCAGATGAAAATTGCTGGCAGCACCGTTTAAATTATTCACATTGCAGCTGCCCAGAGCTATTTTGAAGGGCACACTGAACTAACCTTGCAGGTTAACGTCCCAAAAGCACTTAGTAGAGTAACGCATTTGATGATATTATTAGAAGCCACCTAATTAATGCTTATATGTGTTTGGTTGTGAGAACTAACACTTGCCTGTGGCAGAGTGACACTATGAAATGTAAGGGCAATAGGTAGAGCATTTTTTTAAATAAAATTAATGCAGAAAGTTTGGAATTTAGATGATACCCTTTATTGGCTAACTTGAATTATTAAAGAGGCTTGCTTTCGGTGTAAGTCAGATCCCCTTGTCAGGCTTTATACATGTATAATGTGAACTGTATAATGCTTGATGAAGGGATCTGAGTTATTCTGAAAGCTTGCATCTGTAATAACTCAAGTTAGCCAATAAAGTGTATAAACTCCATTTTATATACTATGCTATGGTGGCTCCTTTGTTCTTTTCCCCTATGCTGTTTAAAATATTTGAAATTTTAGCTCATGCTGTATGTGAGCCGCCTCACCAGAGCTATTGAGCTTGTTGGTAGTCTCCCATCATCTGACTATAACTGCAATTCTCAGGAGCTGGTGTGCGGTGCGGATGAGATCAGTGCAACAATGATGTGCTGATTTTGGCACATCGCATTGTTTCCTTTTTTAACAAACTTTATTGAGATGTCACACAGACATTTTAAAAGTTCAACTGCCGGTGCAGTAGTAAGAGGCAATGCACCGCATTGAAAAAAGTATTCTTGCAGTATTTTTTTCAGCGCACCGTGTCCGCACACCACCGCAACCCAGTGGTGTGAATGGGGCAGATAGAGAGACAAGGCATTTTGCCTTGTCCATGCGGTAGGACTGCACTGGAATAGCTGCCCAGTGCAGTCCCACCACATGTGGTGTGAACCTAGCCTAAAGCTGGATACACACTATACAACTTTTGGCGAACATGTGGCTGGTAGTGGCGCCTGGGGTGGTGATTTAGTGAAGTAGCTGCCCCTTTAAAAATATATATAGCATGAAGAAACAAAAGATAAAGGTGTTGGCGCTGTAAATCTAATTGGTGGATTCAACATAGAAATCAATAATTATGAATCATGAAAAAATCGCAAACGTGAAGAGTCCAAATGTGACAATCCCAGCACCATAGGAATAAATGGATTCTTCTGATTAGAAAATTCTCCAAAGACTTCACCACGAGTGCTCGAAAGGTATATGACAACTCACCAGAGGTGTTTGACCACTTTTTAGCCCTGTTTCACACTTGTGCGGTGCGAATTGAAGCTCAGGTTTCACTGGGGAGATAACAATCTCCTGTTCAACGGATTCATTGAGTTTTTGCTCAGTATCAGAGAGCAGGGAGAGGGGGAGGGAGGGGGGGGGGGAGAGGGGGAGATGTAGTGAGGAGAAGTAGAAATTCCTTGTTCAGAACGCAATGCATCTGCGAATCAGATGCGTTCCCATAGGAGATAATAGGCTTGTAGTTCGCACCGCAATGCCCAAAAAACGCACACGTTTTTTGTGCAATGCGCAGTGCGAATGCAACGCACATATGTGAACCAGATGCATTCATATGAATGTATTTTAAAATGTCCTGCGAATTAGATGCGGTGTAATCCGCATCTAATTCGCATAGGTGTGAACCCGGGCTTAAGGTAGGGCAAAATGCGCTTAGTTAGATAAACCAGTAAAATCCTCGATAAGACATATCTCCACTGTGGGATCCCCTCCATCAGCAACCAAGGATATGGGAATGTATTCCACCAAGGACACAAAAGAGACCTCTTATAGTGTAGTAAGTTTTATTAAAAAAGGGTTTAAAGGGTATCAAATTTTTTCACTCACATGTGACTGTGCCAAGTCCGGCACCAAGGTGTCTACAGCATGTGCGGATAGATATATCAGACTCTCAACGGCATGCGATCCACACCTCATTCTGAATAAGATAGTAGTAAGGAAGTCACATATGGGACACTGAAATGACGAATCCCCGCATTTCCAGGTCCCATATGTGACTTCCTTACTACTATCTTATTCAGAATGAGGCGTGGATCGCACGCCATTGAGAGAGTATGATATATCCATCCATATATCCTAACGTCAATAAAACTTACTACACCATAAGAGCTCTATTTTGTGTCCTTGGAATACATTCCCATCTTCTTGGTTGCTGACGGAGGGGGTCCCACAGTGGAGAGATGTCTTATCCAGGATCTACTGGTTTATCTAAGGAAGCGCATTTAGACCTACCTTAAAAAATGGTCAAACACTTCTGGTGAGTTGCCATCTACCTTTTAAGCACTCGTGGTGAAGTCTTTGGAGAATTTTCTAATCAGAAGAATCCATTTATACCTATGGTGCTGGGATTGTCACATTTGGACTCTTCATATGTTTGTGATTTTTTCATGATTCATAATTATTGATTTCTATGTTGAATCCACCAATTTGATTTACAGCGCCACCACTATAAAACTTATGTTAGATTTCCTTTAAATTTACCTTCAACTATGTAGTGCAGGGGTCTGCCTGATTGCATACAAATTAAAAGTGTTTAGGTTTGGCCTCATATGATATGGTTTTGGTAAAGCTAAAGGAAAAAATTGAAAGAAGATTGTATAATGTGTATCCAGTTTTAAAGTTCCCAGCGCCAATTTGAATATGTTTTTCTGGAGTCCACAATTTCCACAGCAGTTTCCTCATGTGGTTTATAACCAAATGAATTAGCAATAACACTGGGAGACATTTTCCTGTTGAGGGCAATTTCTAGTCTAATTAGTTTATTCCCCTCATGAGTCCTTGTTGAATATTCACACGGTAAAAGATAAACAGTGGAGCGTAAAACAGTGTGAATAACACATTCCTTGCATGCACAATTATTTAGGCTGGATTATATAGGCTGGTCATACACATTGCCTATACTATCCACTGTACTGTAACCAGTGTGATTATGTTTGATACATTTACGTATGTTTTACGTGGGAAAAAAGTATGGTCATTTGTTCACTATCAACTTAGGCACCCACAAATCCATGACTGTAAGACATTTTTTGTGACTGTGAGAAATCCTTTAAAGTGTAATTTCACCTATTCACAAAAAATAAAAAAATGAACTAACACCGTCACCACCCCTGCCCCCCAGTCTATGCTGCACTTACTTCTGTGGGTAATTAACTGTCACTTCTCCTTCTTTTCTTAGGGCTTCTGGGATGGATCAGAGCGATTGTGATAGGCCATGTGCTGCCATGTCACCACTTTGACCAATTATGACCAAAACCGAATAACAGGTGCCATTCAGGACTTCGCTACAAGGTCATCTCCTAAAACAAGCCAGGCAAGTACAGAGCTTATCCCAGCTCCAACAGTCACATGGTGAGAATAAACTCCTACGAGCCGCACATCAATATGTCTATGTGTATGACAGCCTCTGCCCAGGGCACACAACACATAGGAGTTGATTTACTAAACTCTGCAGAAAATCCAATCAGCTTCCAGGTTTTTTTTGTCAAAGCCTAAAGTGATACTAAGCACACACTATTTAAAGCGGTAGTGAACCACAAAAAAATTAATAAAAAATAAATCTTCTCCCTGCAAATAATGTCATAATGTGCTAGTATGCATCAAATACTAGCACATTATGAAAGACTTACCTGAAAACTAAGCCCTCCAGCAATGAAGGAGATGGAGAGAGGGAGTGGGCTGTCATTTACCGCTGTGTATATGTCCATATGTGTGACTGTTTAGTCACATGGGCTGCTCAGATGTGATACGAAGGAAATGCTTAGCATAGAAACTAACTGAAAACTGAGCATGTGCAGAGTTGCCACTACAGCTGCAAAATCTCCAGCTGAATTGGGGACATGAACAGAAGTTGGAGATAGAATAGCAGGCTCAACCAGGTTTTTTTTGCAGAAAACGAATCTCATAGTGACTGAGTGAGTATGAACAGCATGCATTTATTGATAGTTTTTTATGATGTTGGTTTAGTGACACTTTAATTGAACAAGCTATAATTAGAAGCTGATTGGCTAACATGCACAGATGCGCCAGATTTTGCATTCTCCAGTTTTTTAGTAAATCAACCCTATAGGGGCTTGTAGTCATGTGCAGCTTGAAAGGACTTTGTTTCTCCCCAATTTGACCAACTGGAATTGCTCTGATCCATCCCAGAAGCCCTAAGGAAAGAAGGGGAAGAACAGCGGGGCTTTCAAATCCTCAGACCGCTGCACCGGCTACGTGGGCAATGACCGCTATTTACCCAAGGAAATAAGTGCAGCCGGGAGTGGGGCATTGGGGAGTGTGTAGGGAGTTCATTCATTTTTCGTGAAAAAGGTTAACTTACACTTTAAATATTACCATGATTTCTATCATCCAACGTTAGCACTATGTATAAATACATGTACATTCTACTAGTCGGGTTTTACCTTTCAAATATAAATCTCAAACCAGTAAGGATGAGTGCACATGGAATACCGAAAAAGAGATGAGAAGGTCTAGGATAATGGACATTTTCTGTTTCCTTCATGTCCTCCCAGGTAACTCCAGGGGGAAGCCAGTATTCCTGTCTCCAGAGCCATTGGTTGAGAAGAGCTTCCATCCTGCAGCCAACAGAGAAACCAAACAGAAATGAAATCCTGAAAACAATTTTTTAAATTTTTTTTATTTGTAACATAAGAAGCCAAAGGAGTTGAGAATCTTCACTCAACAAACTACATGAATATTCATGTCCAAGATTTAATCATGTCAAAAGCAAATTCCTGTTTACTCATTTGCTTTTAACTTGATTGGATAATTGTTGTGAATATTCACACAATTTATTAAGACAAGATGCTTTGCAGCTTTAGTAAATCAGCCTCTATTAAAAGTTGATTTACTAAAGGCAAATTGACTGTTCACTTTTCAAGGCAAGTTGCAGTTTGTAAGGGAATTTGCCCCAGAGCTTAGTAAATGAGGTGAAGCTTTGCTGACTTTCAGCATCTATCATCACGTGCAAGCAAGAATGTGTTTTTATCCTTTTTTCCTTTGTATGTCAATTTGTATTCTTTGCAAAGGGAAACATCATTGCATTCACTAAGCTCTGAGGCAAATACCTTTGTAAATTGAACAGCCCATTTTTCTTTAGTAAATCAACCCCTATGTGTTAATATCATTCATCTGTTGCCAAACCAATGTAAGAAATACAGTTCTATACAGTTCTAGAGCATAAATTCAATGATTGATCAAGCCTGAATTATTGCACAGTCTTAAGTGGGCTGGAGTACAAATTAGTGTTTGAAAAACAGTTGTGTTAATCATCTACACATTCTGCATTATGTCAAGGAAATAGTATATTTACTGGAAACTATGCTTTCCATTCATGCTGTAATGCATCGCATTCTCATATGCGTTGTTGAAATTCTGATTGTGTTATATGCAAATGTTTAAGTCTCGTACTTACTTTTTTGCAATATCTACTAAAAATTATTGGAAAAAAATAGATAATAAAACAAGTACCAAAAACTATTTGTAATAAGAATTAAAGTGTAACTTCACTCAAAAGGTGAGGTTCCGCTTCCCCTCCCATATTTGGAATTCTTTTTTGTGAAAGGGAGAGAGCTGGTACCTGCTCCCACTTCTGGACAAATCAGCAGACGTTTGGGTCCCCTCCTTCCCCCTCAGCCCCCTGGGACACATCACAGGTCCCAGGAGATTGCGGGACTATTCATGGGACGCAGTGCAGCTCACACAGTCAGCTGCCCACAGTTACAGCCCTTTCACACTGAGCCGCGGCCGCGTTATTGCTAAAGCGCCGCTCCTCTTCTTTAACCCAAAGAAGGGGTATAAAAACGCCCGTGTTGCGGCACTTCCAAAGTGCTTTTCAGGCGATTTGTAAGCGCTGCCCATTCATTTCAATGGGCAGGGCGTTTTGGAAGAGCTGTATACAGCGCTCCCAAACAGCCCCAAAGATGCTGCTTGCAGGACTTTTCCTAATGTCCTGCCCCAGTGTGAAAAGACACACTGAATAGAATGGGAGGTGGTTTTCAGGCGTTATTTAGAGGCTATTTCTAGTGCTAAAATGTCTTAAAGGGGTCTTAAAATGCCGACTCCTGGACCCAAAGACCGCCAAAGAGCCGGGTCGGGTGAGGACATTACTGGATCCTGGGACAGGTAAGTGTGTGTTTTTTAAAGTCAGCACCTACAGTATTTGTAGCTGCTGACTTTTACATGTTACATTTTACTTTTACATTTTACATTTTTGTTGTTTACAGGGTGAAGATCCTCTTTAATTGACAGAATACAGACACCTCCAGAAAACATTTTCAGGTGGGACCTACAAAGAGGGTAGCAATAAACAACTGCGTACATGAAAATAGCCATAATAGCAAATTCATATTTTCTTACACTTTTTTTTCCATTTGGCTGTTTGCTTTCCAATGCTACAGCTCATCAATGCATGATTTGCTTGAAAAAAACACATCAAGATTTCCATTAACCTGATAAGTATTCAACTTTTAACGCCCAAAGAAGATTTTCTTGATCATCTAAGTCAAAGGCAATCAATTTTTCTTTTTACATCATCCCCATGCACACTGGATTTTATTAAAAAAAGCCAGTAGCATTAGCTGTAGCTGTAGAATGAGTTTCTCAGTGTTTTTGCAGTAGCGTTGCCACGTTTTTCAGCGTTTTTTTAAGTTAGCTTTAGTTAAAGCGTGAAAAAGTTACAGCTGAAAAACTCTCAAAACCCACTAGTTCTGGGGGGGGGGGGGGGATTTCCAGCCAAAAAACGCCCTGCCAAAACCTGCTGATAACAGCCTATGTGTGCATGGACACATGCCTGAGCTAAGGGCAAAGGGATTCTAGGAAGTAAATGCTACATGAATCATCTGTTCCTATTCAAGATGGCTACAGATATAAACATTAGGAGGGTGTTTTTCAAAGTGATTTCTCAACAAAATAAAGCTTGGAGACATGGATGGATGGGTGAATTTAAGAATGAATTAAATGGTGTTTTCAGTTTGTGGTGCTTGGATATAGTTAACTTCTAAAACAAGGTACAACTCTGGTTTTGTTGAGAACTTCTCCCTGCGCCAGCAACAAATAGTAAATTGATGTTAGAAAAAGCCATTGAAGAATACCATCTGTTACAGTTTGTATTGGGACTCATGGGTTCTTCTCATTTCCTACTTGAGGCAACCACTGCATGCTTCCTAAAGCCTCGTACACACGATCAGATTTTCCATAGACAAAACCTCTGACTTTTGTCCAAAGGCGTGTGCCTGGATTTTGTCTTGCATACAAACGGCAAGGAATTGTCGGCCAACAAACACGCACATAGTGACGTACTACATGGTTTTTCAGCTCTTTAGCGCCACCCTTTGGGCTCCTTCTGCTAATTTCGTGTTAGTAGAATTTTGGTGAGTGTTGATTTGCGCTTTTCATTTTGTGCATTTCAGTTTGTTTCTGAATGGCAGTTCGTCAACCAGGCATATTGCGCAATCATTCCTGTGTAAAATTGACAAGGGACACCAACATAGTTATAGTATATTTGATCTTAAAAACTACAGGATAATGGTGTTGTGGTAACTTGCCCCAAAAAAAAAACAAAAAAAAAGCATAATAATATTATTCTTGATATCACTAGAAAATAAAAGCCTTTTAAAATACGTTTGTCAGAACTCCATCAGTATCACCAGCAAAGCAGCTTCATTATTATCCCATTAAAGAAGAAGAGAATTGTGCGCTGCATTTTGAGATTTCATAATTTGTCACGTCACGAATGTTAATTCTCCATTACAAATGCTAGTTTACAAGACCGACCGCTTCTGACCCATCCTTGCTTCCGAGCATGCGTTTTTGTATTTTGGACTTTTGTCCGACGGACTTGTGTACACACGCTCGGAAGATCTAACAACACACACTTGTCCATGGAAAATTTTAAAGCCTGCCATCCAACATTTTTCCGCGGAAAATCCGACAATTGTCCGATGGAGCATATAAACGGTCGGATTTTCCGCCAACAGCCTGTCATCACACATTTCCCTTCGGAAAATCCGATCGTGTGTACGCGGCTTAAGGCTCCATTCACACCTAAACGTAGTGGGAACGTTTGTCACTCTCCAAGTAGCTCTGGAACCTTTTCGGTCATGAAATGTCGGGCATTTTTTCAGTGTGCCTTTTTGGCGCATTTTGTCGCGTGACAACAGCTTGGCAAAACTCACTTGTGCTACCTGCTCTTGGGATACCATTAACAGCACCACAAGCGCGACCTGCAATTGCAGCAATTCTTTAAAATCTGTGGCAAAACACATTTTTGTGTGTTTTACTACGTGGTTAGGTAAGAAGTATTTCCCAGTTTGGGTCAAACAATTACTCCTATTGTAATAGGAAAAAAAAAAATTCTGGGAACAGGGGAGGGGTGTTATTGTTTTGGGCGGAGAGGGTGGGAGGGGAAGGGGGATATTTGGGAACCCACACACTGCCAATCACTGCACTACAACACCCAGCAGACCTGTAAGAAGTTTTGCAGCAGCAAAGCCTGGCTCAGTGCAGGACACACTACTCACCAGGCAGGCAGATCTGTCACCCTGCAGCTGCCTGCAGAAGAGCCCGAGGAGGAGAAGCACATCGCTGGAGGATACAAAAACCAGAGCTAAGGGGGAGGGGTGGAACGGTGTGGGAGGAGGTGGAGCAGGCATTGGAGGGAGCAGAGCCAGGGCGGGTCCACTGGGGGGGAAGGGAAATCCCCAGTGACAGCTAAAACGTCATAGGTTGTTAAGGATGCCGCGGTCCCGCTCCTTAACAACTAATGACTGCCTGCATTCTTTTGTCTACATTTCATCTGTCAGCTGACAGATGAAAGATGAAAGAGCTGAACCTGATGGTATCGGTTTCAGGTATCGGCGCATTTGCACAAGTACCGATACTCATGCAAATGCTTAGTATCTGCGCCGATACAGTATAGGTATCGGTGTAACCCTAGTAGTGAGTGTACAGCTTGTATAAGTGTAAATTTGCTGTCCCCTCAAAATAACTCAAGACACAGCCATTAATGTCTAAACCGCTGGCAACAAAAGTGAGTACACCCCTAAGTGAAAATATCCAAATTGGGTTTAAAGTGTCAATATTTTGTGTGTCCACCATTATTTCCCAGCACTGCCTTAACCCGCATAGAGTTCACCAGAGTTTCACAAGTTGCCACTGGAGTCCTCTTCCACTCCTCCATGACAACATCATGGAGCTGGTGGGTGTTAGAGACCTTGCGCTCCTCCACCTTCCATTTGAGGATGCCCCACAGATGCTCAATAGGGTTTAGGTCTGGAGACATGCTTGGTCAGTCCATCACCTTTACCCTCAGCTTCTTTAGCAAGGCAGGGGTCATCCTGGAGGTGTGTTTGGGGTCGTTATCATGTTGGAATACTGCCCTGCGGCCCAGTCTTCGAAGGGAGGGGGGTCATGCTCTGCTTCAGTATGTAACAATACATGTTGGCATTCATGGTTCCCTCAATGAACTGTAGCTCCCCAGTGCCGGCAGCACTCATACAGCCCCATACCATGACACTCCCACCCCCATGCTCGACTGTAGGCAAGACACACTTGTCTTTGTACTCTTCATCTGGTTGCCACCACACACGTTTGACACCATCCGAACCAAATATTTTTTTCTTGGTCTCATCAGACCACAGGACATGGTTCCAGTAATCCATGTCCTTAGTCTGCTTGTCTTCAGCAAACTGTTTGCGGGCATTTGATGCAGTGTATATGGTCTGAGCATTGACAGGCTGACCCCCCACCCCTTTGATAAACTTGATTATTACCTTTAAAACCATGGAATTGGAGAAACTACGGGAAGATATCACATCTTTGCAGCAAGAAATTTTGCCTTTACACAATGTGACTCATTTTGCTGACTTGGATCAACAACTTAATGAAAAGGTGAACAAAATTGAAATGGACACTATTGCAGGTAAAAAGGAAAAACTTTGCTGTGACAAATTAGATTATAAACTTGACGACGTCTATTATTGGAAGAAACCACGTCCATGGGGCCATTTTGGTAATTTAGCTAAAAAACGGGTCAGTTTTGCTGACACAGAGCCAGAAATCATGGACAATACTCTGGCAGTGTCACTGTTTGATGATTCTTCTGATCAATCTGGAGCTTCTGGTCTCACTAATCAAGTGAGTACACCCATGTCTTCAAAAAACGAGCAGCAGAAATTCAAAAGCAAGACATTTTATTCAAAGAAATCTACAAGAAGACAAGAAGGGGGAGAAAACATAGGTGATTCTACCCAGTCACGTTATGCTCTCAGAGCCCAGAAGAAGTAAGTACTGTAATAATGTAATTAATGTGTCACACAGAAATTTAACAGATGTGGAACTGTTACTTTTGTCTAAGGGCTTGAACTTTTGTCCACATGCACATTTTGACCCCTTCAACACCATTCTGGAAGTTAACAAATTTATCTGCAATTTAACTGTCTGTCAACATTATTTTAATGAAGATATACACATGGATGATGAAGATATTGATGTACAATCTACTAACAATAACGTTTTTTCCTTCGGTGAGAATTGTGCAGTGGTTGACATGGAGAATTTGTTATATGAACAACCGATCCTGTTGGGACGTGAGACTGGTGGGGGTGGCACCCGGAAAGTTCCTTTCTCTGTGCATTCAGATTTTTATCCCATACAGTCTCGCAGCCCTGATATGGATAAGTTCCACAGATTGATAGAGAGAGATCTATTTGATTTAGCCACACACACATTGTTTCAATCTCATATTAGGGAGGACAATCTTTCATGCACAGAGAGGTCAACCCTAAAAGTTTCTGGTATTGGGACCCTCAGCGAGCGTTTGGGACAATGGATGGATGGGCAACTCAAGCCATTGGTCCATGGTTTACCTAGCTATCTGAGGGACACCAATCATTTACTTTCAGTTGTGGATAAATTTGTTTGGTGTGAGGTCTATGTTTGGATTACGTGTGATGTGTCCAGTCTTTATTCTTCCATACCGCATAGATTGGCACACATTTCAGTTTTGTTTTTCCTTCAACATTGCACTGATTTGTCATTAGAACTTCTTGCCTTTATTTTAGAGGCTCTAGATTTTTTATTGATTCACAATTATTTTGTTTTTGATGGGGTTCACTATCTCCAGAGGTGTGGGGCTGCGATGGGTGCAAAATTTTCGCTCTCACTTGCCAACCTATTCATGGATTGGTGGGAGGGGTCTCACATCTTTGGAGATGGGAACCCTTTCAGGAGTTCTATAATTTAGTACTTTTGTCACATAGACAATCTCATCTTTGTTTGCAAGAGGGATATGGATTTTACATCCTTCTTGCTATATTTGAATGATAATCAGCGCAATTTACAGTTTACAGGTGTAAGTGATCCCAGAACTGTCCCGTTTTTATGTAGTCTATGTTATTACATGTGCTGCTTGCTGTAAACAATATGTGGGAAGAACGATTAGAAGACTGCGGGATATATTTAGAGAACATCTGAGAGATATTAGGTTGAATAAATCTATAAATGTTGCAAGACACTTTAATAGTCTACATAATGAAGATTTGTCCCTAGTTAAGTTCCACATTATTGAGAAAGTAACAATACCATTAAGGGGAGGGGATATTTTCCACCTCTTATGTAAAAGAGAAGTATTCTGGATATTTAAAGGGGTTGTAAACCCTCATGGTTTTTCACCTTAATGCATTCTATGCATTAAGGTGAAAAACCTCCTGTGGTGCTGCAGCCCCTCCGAGCCTCCGTTTTACTTACCTGACCCTGATTCTTCGCCGGCCGGGCTCTAGCTGGTGTCTCGTATCCTGAGCCATTGGCTCCCGCTACTGTCAATAAAATCCAATGACGCGGCACCGGGGTGGGGCCGAGTCCTGCATTCTGTGTGAATGGACACAGATGTGGGACTCGGGAGCGTGCCCGCGCGGGTGTCCACCAAGGAGAACGCTTCTCTAACGTGGACACTCAATGCGGGGAGGAGCCAGGAGCGCCGCTGAGGGACTCCAGGAGAGGAGGTTAGGGGCCACTCTGTGCAAAACGAACTGCACAGTGGAAGTGAGTATGACATGTTTGTTTTAAAAAAAAAAAAAAAAGCGAGGGTTTACAACCCCTTTAAATTACTAAGTAGAATACCCAATGGATTCAATTATGAATGGGATGTGACTCACTATTATGATTAGTTTACATTATTTTGGATGAATTCTTTCCTGCATTTTGATTACTCTAGTCATGTCTGTATATATATATATATTTTCACATATATTCATACATTTATATTCATATTCAATGAGATGTATTTTTGTTTTTTTGAATAATATATACATGCAATTTTTTCAGTGCTTTGTCTATACCAGTGGCTCTCAACCTGGAGGTCGGGACCCCCTCGGGGGTCAAATGACAATTTGCCAGGGGCCACCAAATCCTGGGCTGTTCCTGAAGCCTGCACCACTCTCCCAGCCGTTTTGCGGCCACCCAGCAGCCTGGCCATGGAGCCTGTGGAAGCCCAGCTGGGCTGTTCCTGGAGCCCGCGGCCGGCCGGCCACCCACTCAGCCTTTTTACCAGCCACTCATTCAGTTCATGGCATGGCTTGGGGAGCAGAGACAGGAGGTCAGCTGACTGGTGAGGAATGTGAAGTGGGAGGGGCTGGAGGAGACCCTATCTCCTGACTTCTGCATAGGTGTCACTGTTGCGAGACACCACAGAGCTGGAGACACAGTGAGTCACACTACCTGTGATTAGAGTTGCCATTAAAAGTCCACACTACAGTTCTCAGATCAGCAGATGACCTTGATCAAGAGCACCTAAGTTGGCTGATCAGAACTCCCCGCCAACACTGCCACTCATCCCAATTCCCATCACCCCCAAGGTGTAAGAGAAGGAATAAAAATAGAGAATACATGAAAAAGAGAGGAAAAGAGGGGGAGGAACAAAGAAAAAGGGAGAGAAAGAATAAGAAAAAGACAGCTAGAGAGAGGAATGGGGGGAAAAAAACAAGAAATTAGGACAGAGAGAGATAAAAAGGAAAGAAAGGAGAACACAGAAAGAGTGGTACATCCTAAAATGTACCATAAGGGGTTTTAATGCTGTACAAGTGGAAGGGACTCAGGAAGCGCTAAATGTCCGTGGGTTAGGGTCGCAAATTCGTTGTCCTGCCTTGGGTGCTGACAACCCACGCTACGAAAATAATTTTACTGTTAGGGGTCCCCACAACTTGGGAAATTTTATCAAGGGGTCATGGCACTAGAAAGGTTGAGAACCACTGGTCTATACAGAGATTATTGTGTGCTATTTATACCTCTGTAGTAGATATCATTCCCTCAGCTTTCTTCCCCTGTTTTTTGATAAAATATATTATGTATCTTTGTCGCTTTATCTGCTTGCTACATGTCCCTTGAGGCAATTTTCTATTTTAGGTGGATGTGTTTGGTCTATTTATTATCCCTACTACATCCGTGCAGAAACTATATATATATATATATATATATATATATATATATATATATATATATATATATATATATATATATATATATATATATATATATACACACATGTTCACTTTTTGATTTTACTTGTGTTGTGTTTTTTCTGTGATGTTTGTTTGGAGCAGAGCCAATTAAGCACTTTCATGTCACTCAGCTGTTTTATTATTATTTAAAGCATGTGACTATTAGTGCTTATGGGTTATGACTAAGCGAAGAAATTAGTGAAACGCATCAACCATGCTCTCCTCTGTGCTGTCATGATGCTGTAACCTCGATGGTTTTTCATGTTGGATGTGTTTACCAATAAAACAATTTTCCTTATCCTTGGAGTGCGGTCAATCGTTTTGTCTCCTGCATCAGTTACCTCCCGCATCAGTTACCCAGATCACGGACTGGACCTGCATCTGATCATTAACCACTTGACAACTGGGCACTTAAACCCCCTTCCTAACCAGACCAATTTTCAGCTTTCTGTGCTCTCACATTTTGAATGACAATTACTCAGTCATGCAACACTGTACCTATATGAATTTTTTGTCCTTTTTTTCACACAAATAGAGCTTTCTTTTGGTGGTATTTAATCACCGTTGTTTTTTTTTATTTTTTGCGCTATAAAAGAAAAAAGACAGAAAATTTTGTAAAAAAATGCATTTTTCTTCATTTGTATTATAAAATTTTGCAAATAAGTAATAAGTAATTTTTCTTCATAAATTTGGGTCAAAATTTATACTGCTACATATCTTTGGTAAAAATAACCCAAATTAGTGGATATTATTTAGTCTGTGTGAAAGTTATAGCGTCTACAAGCTATGGTGCCAATCACTGAAAATTGATCACATCTGATCACACCTGATGTACTGAGTTTATTGAGACCCTTACAAGCTAGGAAAGTACAAATACCCCCCAAATGACCCCTTTTTGGAAAGTAGACATTCCAAGGTATTTAGTAAGAGGCATGGTGAGTTTTTTGAAGTTGTCATTTTTTTCCCACAATTCTTTGCAAAATTAAGATTTTTTTTATTTTTATTTTTTTTCACACCAAATTGTCATTATAACAGGTTATTTCTCTCACATGGCATGTACATTCCACAAATTACACCCCAAAATATATTCTGCTACTCCTCCTGAGTATGGCGATACCACATGTGTGAGACTTTTACACAGCCTGGCCACATACAGAGGCCGAACATTGAAGTAGCACATTCAGGCTTTCTAGGAGCATAAATTGCATATCTAATCTCTCAACCACCTATTACACTTTTGAAGGCCCTGGAGCACCAGGACAATGGAAACGCCCACAAAGTGACCCCATTTTGGAAAGCAAACACCCCAACGTATAATCTATGAGGCATAATGAGTCTTTTGAACGGTTCATTTTTTTCCAGAAGTTTTTGGAAAATGTGTAAAAAAAATGAAAACGCATTTTTTTTTACGCAAAGTTGTCCATTTCTAAGATATTTCCAACACATAGCATGTACATAACAAAAACGACACCCCAAAATATATTCTGCTACTCCTCCTGAGTATGGTGATACCACATGTGTGAGACTTTTACAAAGCCTGGCCACATACAGAGGCCGAACATTGAAGTAGCACATTCAGGCGTTCTAGGAGCATAAATTGCATATCTAATCTCTCAACCACCTATTACACTTTTGAAGGCCCTGGAGCACCAGGACAATGGAAACACCCACAAAGTGACCCCATTTTGGAAAGCAAACACCCCGACGTATAATCTATGTGGCATAATGAGTCTTTTGAACGGTTCATTTTTTTCCAGAAGTTTTTGGAAAATGTGGGAAAAAAATGAAAACGCATTTTTTTTACACAAAGTTGTCCATTTCTAAGATATTTCCAACACATAGCATGTACATAGCAAAAATGACACCCCAAAATCTATTCTGCTACTCCTCCTGAGTATGGCGATACCACATGTGTGAGACTTTTACACAGCCTGGCCACATACAGATGCCCAACACTGAAGTAGCACATTTAGGCGTTCTAGGAGCTTAAATTGCATATCTAATCTCTCAACCACCTATTACACTTTTGAAGGCCCTGGAGCACCAGGACAATGGAAACGCACACAAAGTGACCCCATTTTGGAAAGCAAACACCCCAACGTATAATCTATGTGGCATAATGAGTCTTTTGAACGGTTCATTTTTTTCCAGAAGTTTTTGGAAAATGTGGAAAAAAAATGAAAACGCATTTTTTTTTACACAAAGTTGTCCATTTCTAATATATTTCCAACACATAGCATGTACATAGCAAAAACGACACCCCAAAATCTATTCTGCTACTCCTCCTGAGTTTGGCGATACCACATGTGTGAGACTTTTACAAAGCCTGGCTACATACAGAGGCCGAACATTGAAGTAGCACATTCAGGCGTTCTAGGAGCATAAATTGCATATCTAATCTCTCAACCACCTATTACACTTTTGAAGGCCCTGGAGCACCAGGACAATGGAAACGCCCACAAAGTGACCCCATTTTGGAAAGCAAACACCCCAACGTATAATCTATGAGGCATAATGAGTCTTTTGAACGGTTCATTTTTTTCCAGAAGTTTTTGGAAAATGTGTAAAAAAAATGAAAACGCATTTTTTTTTACGCAAAGTTGTCCATTTCTAAGATATTTCCAACACATAGCATGTACATAACAAAAACGACACCCCAAAATATATTCTGCTACTCCTCCTGAGTATGGTGATACCACATGTGTGAGACTTTTACAAAGCCTGGCCACATACAGAGGCCGAACATTGAAGTAGCACATTCAGGCGTTCTAGGAGCATAAATTGCATATCTAATCTCTCAACCACCTATTACACTTTTGAAGGCCCTGGAGCACCAGGACAATGGAAACACCCACAAAGTGACCCCATTTTGGAAAGCAAACACCCCGACGTATAATCTATGTGGCATAATGAGTCTTTTGAACGGTTCATTTTTTTCCAGAAGTTTTTGGAAAATGTGGGAAAAAAATGAAAACGCATTTTTTTTACACAAAGTTGTCCATTTCTAAGATATTTCCAACACATAGCATGTACATAGCAAAAATGACACCCCAAAATCTATTCTGCTACTCCTCCTGAGTATGGCGATACCACATGTGTGAGACTTTTACACAGCCTGGCCACATACAGATGCCCAACACTGAAGTAGCACATTTAGGCGTTCTAGGAGCTTAAATTGCATATCTAATCTCTCAACCACCTATTACACTTTTGAAGGCCCTGGAGCACCAGGACAATGGAAACGCACACAAAGTGACCCCATTTTGGAAAGCAAACACCCCAACGTATAATCTATGTGGCATAATGAGTCTTTTGAACGGTTCATTTTTTTCCAGAAGTTTTTGGAAAATGTGGAAAAAAAATGAAAACGCATTTTTTTTTACACAAAGTTGTCCATTTCTAATATATTTCCAACACATAGCATGTACATAGCAAAAACGACACCCCAAAATCTATTCTGCTACTCCTCCTGAGTTTGGCGATACCACATGTGTGAGACTTTTACAAAGCCTGGCTACATACAGAGGCCGAACATTGAAGTAGCACATTCAGGCGTTCTAGGAGCATAAATTGCATATCTAATCTCTCAACCACCTATTACACTTTTGAAGGCCCTGGAGCACCAGGACAATGGAAACGCACACAAAGTGACCCCATTTTGGAAAGCAAACACCCCAACATATAATCTATGTGGCATAATGAGTCTTTTGAATGGTTAATTTTTTTCCAGAAGTTTTTGGAAAATGTGGAAAAAAAATGAAAACGCATTTTTTTTTACACAAAGTTGTCCATTTCTAATATATTTCCAACACATAGCATGTACATAGCAAAAACGACACCCCAAAATCTATTCTGCTACTCCTCCTGAGTTTGGCGATACCACATGTGTGAGACTTTTACAAAGCCTGGCTACATACAGAGGCCGAACATTGAAGTAGCACATTCAGGCGTTCTAGGAGCATAAATTGCATATCTAATCTCTCAACCACCTATTACACTTTTGAAGGCCCTGGAGCACCAGGACAATGGAAACGCACACAAAGTGACCCCATTTTGGAAAGCAAACACCCCAATGTATAATCTATGAGGCATAATGAGTCTTTTGAACGGTTCATTTTTTTCCAGAAATTTTTGGAAAATGTGGAAAAAAAATGAAAACGCATTTTTTTTTTACGCAAAGTTGTCCATGTCTAAGATATTTCCAACACATAGCATGTACATAACAAAAATGACACCCCAAAATATATTCTGCTACTCCTCCTGAGTATGGTGATACCACATGTGTGAGACTTTTACAAAGCCTGGCCACATACAGAGGCCGAACATTGAAGTAGCACATTCAGGCGTTCTAGGAGCATAAATTGCATATCTAATCTCTCAACCACCTATTACACTTTTGAAGGCCCTGGAGCACCAGGACAATGGAAACACCCACAAAGTGACCCCATTTTGGAAAGCAAACACTACAACATATAATCTATGAGGCATAATGAGTCTTTTGAATGGTTCATTTTTTTCCAGAAGTTTTTGGAAAATGTGGAAAAAAATGAAAACGCATTTTTTTTACACAAAGTTGTCCATTTCTAAGATATTTCCAACACATAGCATGTACATAGCAAAAATGACACCCCAAAATATATTCTGCTACTCCTCCTGAGTATGGCGATACCACATGTGTGAGACTTTTACACAGCCTGGCCACATACAGATGCCCAACACTGAAGTAGCACATTCAGGCGTTCTAGGAGCATAAATTGCATATCTAATCTCTCAACCACCTATTACACTTTTGAAGGCCCTGGAGCACCAGGACAATGGAAACGCACACAAAGTGACCCCATTTTGGAAAGCTAACACCCCGACGTATAATCTATGTGGCATAATGAGTCTTTTGAACGGTTCATTTTTTTCCAGAAGTTTTTGGAAAATGTGGGAAAAAAATGAAAACGCATTTTTTTTACACAAAGTTGTCCATTTCTAAGATATTTCCAACACATAGCATGTACATAGCAAAAATGACACCCCAAAATCTATTCTGCTACTCCTCCTGAGTTTGGCGATACCACATGTGTGAGACTTTTACACAGCCTGGCCACGTACAGAGGCCCAACATTGAAGTAGCACATTCAGGCGTTCCAGGAGCATAAATTACACATCTAATTTCCTTACAATCTATCACATTTTTGAAGGCCCTTCATATTTGGTCCTGGTAGTAAGCAGGAACATGGTCCAAGTAGCAGGCCAGGAAAGAATGGGGACAGGGGTAGAGGCTTCTCCCACCCAAATCTCTTTGAAGCCTCCGAGTCTCCAGACCCTAATCTGGGAATGTGAAAACTAAAAAATAGTTTTCTTCATCCAGAAAAACAATTCTGGAGCCCCTCACATATGTGAGACCCCTGTGTTATGAAGCCCACTATTCCAGTAGCAGAGTAAAAGACCAGTCCAAGAGGCAGGCAAAAAACATGGTCAAACAGTCCAGGGTCAGTTCCAGAGCAGGCAGAGGTAGGTACAGTTTAGCGTTAGGCAGAAGCATGGTCATATATCAGGCCAGGGTCAGTTCCAGAGCAGGCAAAGGTAGGTACAGTTTAGCATTAGGCAGAAGCGTGGTCGTTTAGCAAGCCAGGGTCGGTTCCGGAGAAGGCAGAGGTAGGTACAGTTTAGTATTAGGCAGAAGCGTGGTCGTTTAGCAGGCCAGGTTCAGTTTCGGAGAAGGCAGCGGTATGTTTAGTGGCATAAAGGGGTGTGGCGGTAAATGACAATTACGTTTACCATACTTCCCTAATAATGTAGAGAAGTATGGTAACGGCGGAAACATTCATCAATACAAAGGCCTGGTTGGGAAGGACAATCAGGACAATAGAACACAGTGTCTTTTCTAGCTCCTCCTCTGGAGCACACCTGGCATTTCTTCTGACGTTTCCGGCCTGTTTCATGGTGAGGGAGTTTTTCAGGAAAGTGGCGTTCGTGGAGTCTGCTCACTGAATCCGAGCGAATGCTTTCTGGTGCGCCTTCAGGGTACAAAAGGGTGGAGATAATTTGTTCTTGGTACTGAAGATAAGATACGGGGCTCTCTGTAGATTTACGGTAAATAACAAAACTATTGTAAATGGCCAAACTGAAAAGATATATAGAGACTTTTTTATACCAAAAGCGGCTTTTTCTTGTGGGAAGGTAAGGTTCGATCATCTGATCATTGAAGTCGACACCCCCCATAAACAAATTATAGTCATGGACACATTTTGGTTTCTGTATTGGGCCGTATCTTCGGGGGATTTCCACATAGGTGTCATTGTGGATAGTTGTGAGCATGTGGACGTTTCGTCTGTCCCTCCACCTGAGAGCCAATATCTCTTCATTCCGTAAAGACGCCATCTCCCCTTGTCGTAGTCTTTCAGTAAGCAGCCTTTGCGGGAAGCCCTTCCTATTGGCTCGCACTGTACCACACGCTGGAGTGTCCTTGCGGTAAAGATTACGGAAGAGGGGCAAGCTTGTATAGTAGTTATCCACATAAAGGTGGTAACCCTTTCCAAGGAGTGGATATACAAGCTCCCAAACAACCTTTCCGCTGGCTCCTATGTACTCCGGACATTCAGGGGGATGCAATTGGTTGTCCTTCCCTTCGTACACCCGGAAGGCGTAGATATACCCCGTTTCTCGGTCACATAGCTTGTAGAGCTTAACCCCATATCGGGCCCTTTTGCTTGGGATAAACTGCTTGAACCCAAGCCTACCTGTGAAGTGGACCAATGACTCATCCACGGAGATATTTTGGTCGGGGATGAATAACTGGGGGAATTTCTCAGAGAAAAAATTTAGAAGTGGCCGAATTTTAAATAATTTGTCATGTGATGGGTCATTTCGGGGAGGGCACTGGGTGTTGTCATTGTAATGGAGGAAATGCATTATCATGAGGTATCTTGATCTTCGCATAATGGATGAATAGATTGGCATATGTTGGATGGGGTTGGTGGACCAATAGGAGTATAATTCATTTTTTTTGTGAGTCCCATATTAAATGTTAGACCTAGAAATAATTTAAATTCCTCCACTGTCAATGGTCTCCACTTATGGGGACGGGCATAACTTGAACCAGGGTTGCTTGTTATAAATTGTTGTGCATAGAGGTTGCACTGGGCCACGATGGAGGACAATAGGTCTTGGGTAAAAATTAAATTAAAAAAATCAATAGAGGCAAAATTCTCTGTGTTCACCTGAACACCTGGCTGGGCGATGAAAGGGGGGATGTTTGCTACTCCTGAATGAGTCTATCAGTGGGAGGAATACCACTGATTTCAGTTGGAGGAATAGTGCCCAGTCATTGGTGTCAATGGGAGAAATTATGCCCCACTGTTGGTGTCTGCAAAAGGAACGGTGTCACATAGTTGGTGTCAGAGGAAGAATAGTGCCTCGAGGACCAGATAAAAGTTAGCAAAGGGCCACATCTGGCCCACGGGCCGCAGTTTGGAGAAAACTGCTCTAAGTGCATGTGCACTAGTGTCATCAATCTCTTAAGCTGTTCCTAATGTTTAGTGCAAAGTAGCCACACAAATAATTCTATTGTGGATGACTTCCCCTCAACGAGTTATCCTGCCTTCTCATGTTCTAAATTTGGAAGTAAAGGTTGCGACATGTAGTGTCCATGCTTACAAAATGAGAACTGATACTGAGAATTATAACCTTCAGAGAACAAAAGTGCTATTGTGCAGAAGGAATAAGGCTAAATGTGACAAATAACACATTCCTACACATTTTTTTTTTTTAATTATAAAGTGGGAATTTTCAACTGATTTTACTAACTTGGGGGTGCATAATCCGAATATTATCATCAAAAAAGTCCTAAAAATACAGGCTATATTAACCATAATAGACATGAATCTCATTGGCATCAAAAAGTATATACTTTGCAGTTTCATAGCAGGCACAGGGATGCAGATAAAAAGTGCATTCACATGATTGCATTCATTACCGGCTTTAGTTCATGTAGCTAAGCAGCTAACGAAGATAAGGTATTCCAGTAGAACAAACTGTCCATCTTTAAATAATAGGTAGAGGTTTTTTGTGTATATTTGGTAGTAGGAATCCTAGCCTCACAGCAGACAGAATTCTGTGGCATGACAAACAACTCAAATAATGCAGTCCAATCAAAGGTCACTATTATAAGATATGAAGAATAGCAGTCTCTCAGATCTATTAATATTTCAGTAGGCTGCAACATTTTACCTTTTTTTTGTCTCAGGATGACAGAGATCTATGAATGCTGGTGTGCAGAGGAGGCAAATAAAAGACTTGTTAAAGTGAACCTTTATTGTGGAAGCTGTGTCCAAAAATGAAGTGGGTGGGGGCAAATTACTAGCCACCAGTATTGCCGGTAAGCTCCCTGCAGCTTATATTTTCCCCATTACTGATATACTCTGCCTTATTCCTCACTGTGTCGCAGTGTGAAGGTGGCCATCTTGGTGGAGGAGCAGGTCTTTGTTTCCTCATGTTAGAGCTACCCCACTTATGACTAGTAGCTTGATGACTGGTGGGGGAATATTCAAGAAGCAGAAGTAGATGTGCAGATAAGTGGACACCTGAGTAGAGATATTTGCCTGATTTGGACATTAGTCAGAGAAGGAGCTGTAGTCAGTGACTATTTGTGGTAATAGCATGGCATTTTATTTAGAGTTTTACTTAGGTGAGTCTGTGTCATTGTCAGAGAGCTACAGTCATCCTAATTGGCACTTAAAATACTCATATATTTTCATCATGGTAGTCTTTATTAGAGAGGAACAGTCTTTGGAATTTTACACAACAAACACAAGAACAAATATTAAGCCCCTTTCACCATGGGTAATCCAATCAGGTCAGTATGTCTGTCTTACTGGTGGACCTGTTCGGAAGGTTCATGCATTTTTATGGACAGGTGGGTGTAAATGGACATGTGTCTGTTTACTCCCACCTACCTCTGGGTCCGTTCCAGTGCGCAAATAACAAAAAACAGAAAGGGGATCCGTCCTCTTCCGTTTAGGCAGATTAGATTGGAGAGTAGTTGGGTGTAAACGGACAGCGGAATTCATTTATTCCTGGCTGCCCATAGAGCAGAGTGGGCTCTGTCAGTGTCTGCTCTGCAGGCAATCTGGATACGAATGTGACATCTGTTCGCTCTGCAGGCAATCTGTGAGCTGATTCCCTGCTGATCGGAACAAAATTTGCTTCATGTGAAAGGGGCCTTACAGAGTTAAACAGTGTGGCTTACAGTACAAAAAGCATCAGAGAAGCCTTTCTTCTGGTTACAAATATAGAAAGAAGAAGCATCTGGCAAAATCTTGAAATACAACTCTGTAGTACAGGGGTCTGCAAGATGTCGATCCGCGATCTACCGGTCAACCACAGGCAGGTAGATCATGAACATGGCTCTGCTTCTCCCAAACCTTCGCTGCTCTTATGTTCACTGCAGAGTGGAGAGCAGGAGGCAGCATAGTTCTGGATGAAGGGTGGGAGCGGGAGTTGATGGAGTTAAGTTTTCATAATAACCAGCAGGTGATTGGTTGCTAGGACACTGGGAGGTCCTAGCAACCAATCACCAGTTTTAGTGGCGCTTTACCGCTGTTATAGCGGAGCTTTTCGACTGCTAGCGGGGCACTTATAACCCTCACTAGTGGGCAAATAAAGGGTTAAAAGTGCCACTGCCGAAACACTTTGCAGGAGTTCTGGCAGCGCTGCTTATTAATTTCAATGGCAGGAGCGGTTTGGAAGCGCTGTATACATCTCACCCGCTTCGGCAGTGCTGCCCATTGATTTTAATGGCAAGGGCGGTTTGGAAGCGATGTATACATCGCTCCCACACCACCCCAAAGATACTGCTTGCAGGACTTTTTTTCCCATCCTGCAAGTGCACCGCCTCAGTGTGAAAGCACTCAGGCTTTCACACTGGGGTGGCTTGAGAGGCACTTTTCAGGTGCTATTTTTAGAGCAAAAATGCCTGAAAAGCGCCCCAGTGTGAAAGGGGTCTAATAGTAAGTAACCTAGTTCTTCTTTATGTAGTTATGTAGTGTGTAATGTCTTCGGTCAGCGGCTATGAGGATCAGCTTGTGGCAAAAATGGATCTGCTTTAAAGTAAAAAAAATGCAAAAGCTGCAGACAAAGAAGAATTAAAGTGGTTCTAAAGGCTCAATGTTTTTTTTTTTTTACTTTCATGCATTCTATGAAGGTTCAGCTTCCCCCCTCCAAGCTCCCCTGTATACTTACCTGCGTCCCATCTTGATCCAGTGATGTGCATGAGAGCAGCGGCTCTCCAGGGTCTCTCTCTCTCCTCATTGGCTCAAACAGCAGCGGGAGCTGTTAGCCCCCACTGCTGTCTATCACAGCCAGTGTGAGCCAATGAGGAGAGGGGATGGGGCCGATCAGTGCTCTGTGTGTGAATAGACACACAAAGCGTGGTTAGGGAGATAGCCTGCTTGAGTGTATCTATAACAAGAAGCATGTTTTTGGGGGTACTAGGCAGTGGGGAGAGGCCAGGACCGCTGGCGGGGAACCCAAAAAGAAGAGGATCGGGGCTGCTCTTTGCAAAACCATTGCACAGAGCAGGTAAGTATAACATGTTTGTTCTTGTTTTTTTTATTTTATTCTTTTCTTTATAATCACTTTAATTGACCATGTAAAGCAGAAGAGAAATTATAGCAAGCTAAACCTACTCAGGTTAACAAAGCCATCTCAAATAAGTAATAAAAACATTACCAGGGCAATTGTATCAGAATCTATATATTTTCTGTAACATGCTGGTTCTTATCCCTTTGAAAGAAAAATATGGGCAACAAAATTATTTTTGTTGTACACACTGTAAAAACCAGGAACATTTTCAGTCACTCACAATGACAGCTGGCTGCAGTGCATGGGTGGTTCAAATGTAGATTGGGGTCTATTTACCAATGTTTTTACCCAGGATTAACTCATCAATGATTTGCACAGAAAGTATGGAAAGGAGCCTGGAATTACACCTACTGGCTGTCAATGCAAGTGTGAAATATTCATCCATATTTTATATTTACCTGTCTAAACAGATATTTTTAAAGCTAAAAAAAATGTTTAAATATATTAGAGAAAATAAAAACTTTGAAATTACATACATTTTTTTTACTGGGATAGAGGGATCTCAAAAAAATAATAGGCACGTTAAAACACTTAACTTTCCTGGAAAAGCAGTGTTCCAGGCTCCATACAAAACTCAAGGCATTTCGTCACGTGATCTCTATTGATGGGAAGAATCGGACTTCAGTTTGGCCAATCCATTCTTTAACCACTTGAGCTCCAGGCCTTTTCTGGCACTTTTTGTTTACATGTAACAATCAGTATCTTTTGCTAGAAAATTACTGAGAACCCCCAAACATTTTATATATATATATATATATATATATATATATATATATATATATATATATATATATATATTTTAAAGCAGAGGCCCTAGAGAGTAAATTGGTGGGTTTTGCAAATGTTTATGTCACACAGTATTTGCGCAGCAGTTTTTCAAATACACTTTTTGGAATTTTAATGGAAAAAACTGGGGTACTTTAATTTTTTTTTTAAATATTATTATTTTTTTTTTTTTTACACTGTCGCTTTTAAAATATTTTTTTTTTTAATCTCTTTTATTGCTGTCACAAGGAATGTAAACATCCACAGCAATAGGCATGTGACAGGTACTCTTTATGCAGAGATCTGGGGTCTATAAGACCTGGAAGAAAAAAGTGAGACCAGCATATTCGCATGCCACTTACATCAATATCAATATACTCAGGCATAGAAAAGCTCTGGTTTGCGCTCCAATGACTAGAAATGACATGTCCTGGTAGCCCCTCCTCTGTTGTAATGTTTGTGCTTACAGTGCCTCGAAAAAGTATTCATACACCTTGAAAATTTCCACATTTTGTCATGTTGCAAGCAAAAATGTATTTTATTGGGATTTTATATGATAGACCAACACAAAGTAACACATAATTGTGAAGTGTAAGGAAAATTATAAATGGTTTTCAAAATTATTTACAAATAAATATGTGAAGTGTGGCGTGCATTTGTATTCAGCCACCCTTGTATTCAGCCAATACTTTGTAGAACAACCTTTTGCTGCAAAATTGCTCAAGCTCTGTCAAATTGGATGGAGAGCATCTGTGAACAGCAATTTTCAAGTCTTGCCACAGATTCTTAATTGGATTTCGGTCTGGACTTTGACGGGCTATTCTAACACATGAATATGCTTTGATCCATACCATTCCATTGTAGCTCTGGCTGTATGTTTAGGTTCGTTGTCCTGCTGGAAGGTGAATCTCCACCTCAGTCTCAAGTCTTTTGGAAGACTCTAACAGATTTTCTTCTAAGATTTCCCTGTATTTTGAACCATCCATCTTCCCATCAACTCTAACCAGCTTCCCTGTCTCTGCTGAAGAAAAGCATCCCTACAAGATGATGCTGCCACCACCATGTTTCACGGTGGGGATGGTATGTTCAGGGTGATGTGCAGTGTTAGTTTTCCGCCACACATAGCATTTTGCTTTTAGGCCAAAAAGTTAAATTTTGGATTCATCTCACCAGAGCACCTTCTTCCAAGTGTTTGCTGTGACCCCAACATGGCTTCTCGCAAACTGCAAATGGGACTTCTTATGGCTTTCTTTCAACAATGGCTTTCTTCTTGTCACTCTTCCATAAAGGCCAGATTTGTGGAGTGCACAACTAGAAGTCCTGTGGACAGATTTTCTCACCTGAGCTGTGGATCTGTGCAGCTCTTCCAGAGTTCCCATGGGCCTTTTGGCTGCTTCTTTGATGAATGCTCTCCTTTCCCAGCCTGTCAGTTTAGGTGAACGGCCATGTCTTGGTAGGTTTGCAGTTATGCCATACTCTTTCAATTTTTAGATGATGGATTGAACAGTGCTTTGTGAGCTGTTCAAAGCTTGGGATTTTTTTTATAACCTAACCCTGCTTTAAACTTCTCCACAACTTTATCCCTAAACTGTCTGGTGTCTTCCTTTGCCTTCATGATGCTGTTTGCTCACTAAGGTTTTCTAACAAACCTCTGAGGGCTTCACAGAACAGGTGTATTTATACTGAGATTAAATTACACACAGATGGACTATATTTACTAATTCATTAGTGACTTCTGAAGGCAATTGGTTCCACTAGATTTTTGTTAGGGGTATCAGAGTAAAGGGGGGTGAATACAAATGCACACCACACTTTTCAGATATTTATTTGTAAAATTATTGGAAAACCATTTATCATTTTCCTTCTACTTCACAATTATGTGCCACTTTGTGTTGGTCTATCACATAAAATCCCAATAAAATACATTTACGTTTTTGATTGTAACATGACAAAATGTGGGAAATTTAAAGGGGTATGAATACTTTTTCAAGGCACTGCATAGATTTAAAAAGCAACAATTTTCCTATCTTTTCTGGGTGAAACTTTCCATCTGTGTGATTGCATTGGTGAATAAGACTGCCTCTGCTCATAACCATACCTTGTAGATTAATTTGTTCATTTAAACAACCTCTGTGTATCCATTCAAGGTCAAATTACATGAATATTTCATGTGCAAACCAGCATAAATGCAGGGATTGTAAAACTGAGACTATGGCATAAATTAAATCTACAAATGTAGCATAAATGTTTAACCATGCAAGGTGAGTTTTTTCCTAGCCTAAGTTGTAGCTTGTAGCTATGCTATTTTACCCAATATTAAGATACATTTGATAAACAAATGTAGCAAAGTTCCAGGTCTCCTTAGGCCCAATAGTGACCTCCAGAGTTAGACTGCTTTCACACTGGGACGTCGGCGCCGTCGGTGGTAAAGCGCCGCTATTTTTAGCGGCGCTTTACCATCGTTTTTGCGGAGGTTTATGGCCACTAGGGGGGCGCTTTTAACCCCAGCTAGCAGCCGAAAAAGGGTTACAACGATCTGCAAAGTGCCGCTGTAGCGGCGCTTTGCCGCCGTTCAGCGTCGCTGCCTACTCATTTCAATGGGCAGGAGCGGTGAAGGAGTGGTGTATACTTCTCCAAAGATGCTGCTTGCAGGAATTTTTTTAATGTCCTGCCAGCGCATCGCCTCAATGTGAAAGCACTCTGGCTTTCATACTAAGACTGCAGGGGAGCCCTTTTTCGGGCACTTTACAGGCGCTATTTTTACCCCAAAAGCACCTGAAAAACACCTCAGTGTGAATGGGGTCTTAGGGAGTGCTGACATCCTTCAGTGTTGAGTGGGTTACAAGGCATGGTGGGTGTAATGCAAGATGAACAGGTGGGTGTCAGGCACTTTTTGAATGCAAAGAGATTTATTGTCTCTTAAACAGAACTGTGGGAGAGAGGGTTGGGGCCAGGACACCCTTAGGTAGATGCAATGTTAATTGGCAGACACTGAGACTTCTATAGGTAGACAGCTATACAGGTGAAGGCCTCCAGCCGGACACCACTTCTGAATAGGTAGGACCTCTGTCTCCTATGGCAACAATCTTGTAGCTGTTACTAATGGTAAAGGTATTCAACTATCTGCAACACGAACAGTTCTCTTTACCCCACACTCACTCACTTTTTGGCCTTCACTCAGCGAGCTCCCAGTCTCTCTCACTAGACTTCAGATCCACTAGCCACTGGATCCCCTGAGCTCTTTCACGATAACACTCAGTATCTTCCTCAAGCGTCACCCCCGCCTCACTGCTGGGTCCCTGGCTTGGCACTAACAGATACTCTTCAAGCTTCACCCCCGCTGACACGTTAGGCCCCTGGCTTGGCACTCCTCAAGCGTCACCTCTGCTGTCCCGCTGGGTCCTGACTTGGCACTTGCTGAAGCTTTCCCACTTCTTTACCATCCCCGGCGAGAAGTCTGCTCTGGTACTGGCCTCAGCTTACTCACAATGGTCTCCGGTAGCAAGGTGGATGGTCCCTTAGTGGCGACAGCTTTCCTACTACCTCTGACCACGACTGGTTCTCCAGCCAGTGGAACCATTACTTCTGGTTGGACTACAAGCCTGCAGTCCCAACCCTATGCTGCTCTCCTGCTTCTGGATAGGCCCTCAGACAGCCTAGCAGCCAGCTGTCCCTGGGATAGGCCTTAGGGTTTCTGGCCTAGCAGCCCGGGGCAATACAATACAGCCGTCCGGGTGGCACAGAACCTCGATCACCTGACTACACCTAAATAAATAGGTTCTCCCAGCAGGCCAAGGGACCCAAGAAAATCCCTGCTTATTGGCTGAGACACCCCATTTATTCCTAATCTGTCCTTGCAATGCCCTTGTCTTATCTAATGTCACCAGGTACCCGGCCACCCAGCAACAGAAGAGAGAAGTGCAGCAATTCTAGAATTTGGGTGAAATCAATTGATCTCCTACCAATTGGCCAAGGCAACTGTCACTTGGCAAATACATTTAATAGCAACCTTGCCTAAACATCAGGGTGCTACACAAAAAATTAAAACACATATCGTAATTTTCCTTTCCTGACCTATCTCTGTGGGAGAATACATATAGGTTGGGTTCTGTACCCCAAGCTCTAATAGGACCTCATACCAATAACTTGAAGCCACACCACAACTGACCCCTGTTCTGTTACAAATCTGTACACATTCTGGGGTGCGAAGTATGCTGCCATGAAGAAGTCAGGAAAGGAAAATTACGGTAGGTATTTTAAACAATTTTCTGTTTTCCTGACAGCAGTATACACATGGAAAATAACTAGCCAAAAGCCTGGATGGGTTGCCTCAAAGAAATATTTACTCTACTGTCATTGGAAAGGCAGGCCCAACACAACAATGTTAAGTAAATATATTCAGAGATGACCATGTTACCACCTTGCAGAACGTCTCTGACAAAACTTTCAAAGAATATGCCAAAAAAGTGGTGACACTCTTTTGAGAATGTGCAGTCACCTCAAGTAGTGTCAAATCTTTAGAACTGTAAGCTGCTTAAATTGTCTTGACTAGCAATGAAAGCAATGCGATGGAAGCGATGGAGCAAATGGACGCCTCTTTCCCTCTGCTCTATTTGTGGGGCATTGCGAATAACTGATCTGAAAGTTGGAATTTGGAAGATGCTGGAATGTAGGCTCATAAGACTTCTGCCATTTTCAGTGGATGTGTCACTTTAGTATCCACTTCCCTGAATGTGGGTAAGACCAGCGCTTGGTACCAGGATAACCATGTTGGGAAGAAAACTTAGATTTTAATCTCTAAAAAGCAGGGCCCACTGATTCCTCCTGTATTGAATTGTATTGTAACTGTTCTGCCTGTCTTCATGTTGTAAAGCTCTGCATCCCAAAACTTTCAGCTTCGAAACCTATCTGCCAGAGGTGATTGCAACTAGAAAGGCTTAATACATTGGTGCTCACTGTGCATCCTTACATTGATGAACAGCATGCTCCCTTGCATTGATGCTCACTGTGCATCCTTACATCAGTGAACAGCATGCTCCCTTACATTGGTGCTCACTGTGCATCCTTACATTGGTGCTCAGCTTGCTCCCTTACATAACAAAAATGAGTGGAATTAGGTTTTAACATTGCAAGACACCATATTACAATGAATGGGCTATTTATCAGAACTTATCCTTATGAGCATTTTTACTTTAATGATCCCATTTGTTCTGTTATCCAACAATCAAATCTGGCAACCATAACCATCAATCAGCAACCAAATAGGGAAGTTCTAGCCTGCATGCTCTTCATTTTTTGTATCGAATACCAGGGATGAGCTGAATACCCCGGTTCAGTTCACACCCAGAACATGCGAACGGACCGAAAGTTTGTGCGAACATATACAAGTTATTGTCCTAAAAAGGGTTTGAGGACCCGGGTCCTGCCCCAGGGGACATGTATCAATGCACAAGAAAGTTTTAAAAACGGCCATTACAAAAAAAGCAGTGATTTTAATGATGCTTAAAGTGAAAAGATAAAAGTGAAATATTCCTTTAAATATCATACCTGGGGGGTGTCTATATTATGCCTGTAAAGTGGCGCATGTTTCCCGTGTTTAGAACAGTCCCTGCACAAAATTACATTTCTAAAGGAATAAAAGTAATTTAAAACTGCTTGCGGCTGTAATGTAATGTCGGGTCCCGGCAATATGGATGAAAATGATTGAGAAAAACGGCATGGTTAACCCCCCAGCCCATTACCAGGCCCTTTGGGTCTTGTATGGATATTAAGGGGAACCCCGCACCCAAATTAAAAAAAGAAAAGATGTGGGGCCCCCAGGCCCTATATACTCTGAACAGCAATATACAGGCGGTCCAAACAAGACAGGGACTGTAGGTTTGTTCTTAAGTTGAATCTGTTTGTAATTTGGAACAGGTACATTTTTAAAGTGTAGCTTCAGCCAAAAAATCAATTTTTAAGCTTTTTGGATAACATAGGGAAGGGTTATCATCACCCCGTAACATTTGTTTTGCTGTCTGTGCCCCTGTTCAGAAGATTTCACCTCACTTTCTGTCCCAATGACAATTGGATTTTGAAAATTTGGGTTTTTTAGGGAAACAAGGATTGGTGATAATAAAGCATCAGTGGAGACACCTTTTTCCCATATTAACTCTTACAGGAGAGAATTTCCCTTTCTAGGGGTAGATTTCCTCTCCCTTCCTGTTGTCTCCCTCCATTTGTAAGTAGGAGTCTTTTATAAATCGGATGTTTGAAAGTAGGGGACCGCCTGTATATACTATATGGCCTGCCCTATATACTCTGCAGAAATTTGGGCCTTAGGTGTTGGTGGTACCAGAACACTGTAAGCCCTCACAGTTACTCTTGCTGGGTGCTGGAACAGGCCCTGCTGTGAAATATTATATCAAGAATTGTAATTACATGCCCCTGTTGAACAGGGTCAGAAAAATTGGGCCTTTGGTGGTGGTGTGGTGGTGTTGCCACAACACTGTAAGCCCTCACAGTTACTCTTGGTGGGCGCTGGAACGGGCCCTGCAGACAACGTAATCAGAACAAGTCGAGTCGGTACACAAGAGTTCAGTTCACGAGAGGTCAGGTTAAGGCAGGTTACACGAAGGGAGCTCAGAAACAAATGTTGCTCAAGCAACCAGAACTAGTCAGAGAGGGATTTAAATAGAGAAGCACATGAGGGGCTGGACAGGAAGTAGCAGGAAGAAATCATCAGGTGAGGCCGACGACACCCACAGCTGCAGAGTGCAGCAGAGCTGAACACAAGCTAGTGGAACAACAGGTGCCAGCCGGCCTACAGCAGTAAAGGTGAGACACAGATCAGCTGCACAGCTGATCTGTGGCATGCTGAACCATGAGTCAGCGGTAATATGCACCTTACCGCTGACCACCCTGTCCAACGAGGCCAAGATATTGCCTTCCACATGCCGGTAGAGAGCCGGAATGGCCTTCCGAGAAAAAAAATGGCGTTTGGGAACCTGCCACTGAGGTACCACACATTCCACAAATTCTCGAAAGGGGGCAGAGTCTACCAGCTGAAAAGGCAGCAGTTGGAGTGCTAGAAATTTAGCCAAACTAGCATTCAGCCGCTGAGCATGTGGATGGCTGGGACCGAATTTCTTTCGTCTTTAGCAGCTGGGGTAGGGAAATTTGCCTGCTACAATCGGATTTAGGTGTACCAGTAGCAGATTGCCTGCAAGTGCTTGGGACACCTAATTCTACACCTTCATTCCTCTCAGTGCAGGTCTCTGAGAGGACTGAAGGTATAGTGGGGTTTGAGATCCCAGCTGATGAGGAGCAAGGAGAGGTCCGCCTTGTTCTTTGGTGTGGTTCTTTTAAGTACTGTTCCCAACGTACTGTATGGGAGCTTGACATATGTCTGTCCAAGCATGTGGTTCCCAAGCGGCTGCTGTTTTGGCCACGCTTAATACGCTTCAGACATATGTTGCAAACAGCAACGGTGCGATCTGCTGCACACGTCTCAAAAAAGGTCCACACCAAAGAACTTTTGAAAAAAACGAGCGGAGTCAGCAGCGCCCTTCACATGCGGAGCTCTGCGGTGTGATGCAGTCGGTTGGCTGTCAGTTAAGCTGGCCCCTGGAGGGCATCCTGCCTCGTTGGAGATATGCTGCCTCCTCCTCCTCTCTTCTATCAGGCACCCACGTAGAGTCAGTGACCTCATCATCCCCTCCCTCCTTGCCACTGGTGCAAACCTGGCAGTATGCTGCAGCTGGGGGAACATGACTGCCAGTTTCTTGTCCTTCTTGGACACCCCCTCTTTCTAGGCTCACGTTACTGCCTTCAACCTCAAAAGGACAAGCGTGCCCCACGGACATGTGCTGAGGATGCACCGTGTCTACAACCAGCACTGTTGGCTGTAGACATAGAGCCTGCTTGCCCTCTTTTAGTGGCCTGTGAACGTCTGCCTTTCCTTGGTGGCCTTCCGGACATGCTGTAAAATTGGATTAGCAAAACACCGCCTGAAGTTTACTAGAAAAATTACACCAGGAAATGGCCTGCAGTCAGGTATAGGCTTGGTTAGACTAGAATGCAGTGGATATATATGTAGGAGACTGTATATATATCCTTATGCACTGCAGATCACTGAATCACCTGCCTGGCCTACCTGCCTGAAAGTGTCTTTGAATACGTACATCAGGAAGGGCCTATAGTCAGGTATAGGCTTGACTAGACTATAATGCAGTGGATATATATGTAGGAGACTGTATATATATTTAATGCACTGTAGATCACTGAATCACTTGCCTGCTTGCCTGAAAGTGTATTTGAAAACGTACACCAGCAATGGCCTGCAGTCAGATATAGGCTTGGCTAGACTGGAATGCAGTGGATATATATATGTAGGAGACTGTATATATATTTTATGCACTGCAGATCACTGAGTTACCTGCCTGCCTGCCTGAAAGTGTATTTGAAAACGTACACCAGGAACTACCAGCAGTCAGATATAGGCTTGGCTAGACTAGAATGCAGTGGATATATATGTAGGAGACAGTATATATATTTTATGCACTGCAGATCACTGAATAACCTGCCTGGCCTGCCTACCTGAAAGTGTATTTGAATACGTACACCAGGAACCGTCTGCAGTGATCTAGCTAAACTGGATACAATATATATATATATATATATATATATATATATATATATATATATATATATATATATTTATTTATTTATTTATTTATATATACAAAGCCGGGATGTATATATTTACTAATAACACTGCAGCTAACTGAATAAACTGCCTGCCTGAAGTATATTAGAAACAGTACAGCAGGAACGGTCTGCACTGAGATCTAGCTAAACTGGATACAGTGTATATAAATAAATATATACATATATATATATATATATATATACTGTATATATAAAGCCGGGATGTATATATATATACACTAAATACACTGCAGCTAACTGAATCAACTGCCTGCCTGAAGTATATTAGAAACAGTACAGCAGGAACGGTCTGCAGTGAGATCTAGCTAACTGAATAAACTGCCTACTCAAAGTAAATGAAATGACACTCTCTCTCTCTCTCTGCCAGCAACACACTACACAAGGCCGACATGCAGGCGGCCTTATATAGTGTGGGGCCTGGACTTAACCCCCTGAGCCACAATTGGCCAAAGGCACCCTGCCTTTGACCAATTATGGCTCTCTTTGCTGACGGCGCTGTGATTGGCCAAAGCATGCGGGTCATAGTGCATGCTTGGCCAATCATCAGCCAGCAATGCACTGCGATTACGCAGTGCATTATGGGGCATGACGCGCCACTCGAATTTGGCACGAACGCCCCATAATGTTCGATCTTCGTCGAACGATTGAACAGCCGATGTTCGAGTCGAACTCATGTTCGACTCGAACTCGAAGCTCATCCCTGTCAAATACTGTGCAACCTCAAAACAGGAAGAGGAGACTGAAAAAATGCTTCTGTATGTCTGCAGCTTGCCGATTCTCATTCTCTAAATGTCTTTCTCTCAGTCTAGAGCAGGTGACTGGCCAGGAGCACAGGACAGCTTTTTTCATAGCAAAAGGTGCAGTTTTCTTTTATAGAAATTATACTCTTTGTATGTTGTGACATGCCAGAAATGATCCATTCAGACCTCTAAAGTTACTTTTAGGTCCCTTATTTAGAAAGTTAGTCGGTCCCAATAACAGAGCTACAGATTGGAATGATAAGGTAGCTTATTTACCACAAGGGGCCAGAGTTAAAAAAAAAACAAAAAAACAACAACTTATGGTACATGTATTTTAGAGAGATCTGGTGACCTCACAGAATAATTAAACATTCAGGAATTGATAGGTAGGCTATGTTTCATTACTCATCTATTACTCATCTGTGCACCATTACTCAGCTATTATTTCTTGATAATAATTTGAATGCATTCTCTGTGAGATAAGACAGTCTTTGTATGCAAACAATGCATTAAGCAAACCCTCATTTTTATTTTGGGATGTCCTCTGGGAACCTTAGAGTTTGCACTTGTGTTTGCATATCAAAGCCAGACCTCAAAAGTGTTGCCAACTTTCCCCTCACTGATATATGCAACTTATTCAGGGCAGTGTGTTTGATGTGCCTTTTTTTAGCCTACATTTATTCATCCAGCTAACAATTTGTATAGCGCGTGCATTAAGCTTGCCACTCTGCAACTTCCCAAAGATCAGGGTGGAATGGCTGTTCCACATCCACAAATTTTGCAGCCCAATTACAACACTTTACAAGCTGGGATCTTGCGACGGCCACAGACTCTTCTAGGGATAATTTCCTTGGCCCTGATACAGGCTACACAGCCCTATCCCATATGGAAATGGGCCTCCCTACAGTCCCATCTCATTGCCCCACAGTTCAGCTATTAATGAAAATCTGGAAAGGGGTCAAGAATACATTGGGACTGACTGTGTTTCTTCGTAAAATGCGCATTTGCCAGAACCGCTTTTATACAGATTTACAGTAGCAAAAGTTGTTAAACAACCGATCTGGGAAAGGGCGTGGATTCGATTCCTCAATCAAGTACTAAATGACTCTGTCATAAACCATATATTCAACTTCTGCGAGAATTCCCAGGGCTGAAAGGTCATCATTACCAGTACATACAACTACAGCATGCCATGCGTTGCCAGCCTAGACACTCTAATCTAAAGTTAGAGGACTCCACTTTCTTGGAATCCTTATACACTGACCCTAAGAAAAAAGGTATCATCTCTAGAATTTATACCCATCTACTATTACATATACAAGCCCCTGACCTCTTACCCTGCAGGGAGGGATGGGAGAGAGATGTTGGTCCCATTGATGGTGAACAGTGGGATCAGATTCTTGGAGTGGGACCATTGGTGTTGGTATCTGCGGCGCAGAGGCTGTCACACTTGTTTATTTATTGCACTGAGTATATCGTACACCCGTACAGCTACATAAATGGGATGAACGAGAGACTTCCATATGTCCAAAATGTCAGTCTCATCCGGGTGACCTCATCCACATGCAATGGAGATGCCCCAAGTTGGTGCGATATTGGAACAGAATTGTCACCAAAATTAACAATGTATATCAGGTTCATCTAGCAGTGGACCCATTGATATGTCTGTTGGGGAGTCTCACTGAGGAACTGTACCCCCCTCCAGTGTACATCGCCCCCACAAGGGATTTATACCTAGCTAGGAAGCTGATTGCCTGACTTTGGCTTTCGGCACACATCCCGACGGAGGCACAGTGGATCCAAATGGTTAAAACTATCCTTAACCGAGAAAAAAAACAACTACTGTCATAGGAAATCACCTAAAAAATGTATAAACATCTGGCAGAGTTGGTAGAACTCCCCAGAGGTGGTACCCCCGCAGCTGTCTCTAGACAGTTTACTAATGGGCTAGATGGTTTCCTGCACTAACTTCGAATGACCATATGAGACTATAAGTGGCCTGTCAGAAGTGATTTGCTTTATGCGATACTTGGTGTTAGTGTGATGGAATTGGGATCTCTATAATACATAACACATAACATAACTGCTGTAGACTCAGGGTTTTTATTCAGCGGGAACGCGGGGGAGCGCAGTTCCGGCACCTCCAGCACTAAATGTATGGGGTGTGTGGTGTGCTGGAGGGTCTATTGATATTGGCTGCTGGGGGATCTATTGTCACTGGTGGGGATCTGATTTTGTGTGAGGGTCTATTGTTGCTGATGGGGAATCTATTGTTGCTGGGGGGGGTCTTATGTTGCTGGAAGGGATCTACTGTTGAGGGAGAGGTCTATTTTTATTGGCTGCTGGAGGATCCATTGATGCTGGCTGCTGGGAGATCTGTTGTTGCTGCTGGGGGTACGGGCGTCTAATGTTGCTTGGGTGGATATTTTGTTCTTGGTGTGATATTTTGTTGTGGGTAGTTCACTGCTGCTGCAGGGAATCTATTGTTGCTGGGGTGGAGTCCATTGTTGCTAGGGGAGTCTATTGTTATGTGTGGATCTATTGCTGGGATTCTATTTTTGCTGGCTGCAGGGGATCTATTTTACTGCTTTTCTTTTTATCATTAACATGTTCCATACAAATGATTAGCACCACAAAATGATACTTGGTTCTGTATTCTCTAAAATGGGCAGTACTGGTAGGTGGGTAGGGGGTGGAATCAAGGGACGGTGGTCAGAGGTGAGTAGGGGGCAGAGACAAGGGGTGACTCAGATGGGGGGAGTTCCTGCACCTATTCTCCGAGAAAAAAAGCCTTGTGTATACTACCAGTTGGACTGTCCTCTTCTTATTTTCCTTTTACCTCTGTTTGTTGCTCTGTTTAACTATTTGTACTTTTCTTTCCAAGAGTGCTTGGAACAGTTTTGTTTGTTAGATAAGTTGGCTATACAGTTACTACCATTAATTTAATGTTATGAGGATTGAAACCCCTGTTTTCTATGGATTGTATACCTATGCAACTGTACCATTTAATACCTTGTGTTCTTTTCAATAAAAGTCTATTTTGTTGTTTTTAAAAAAAAAACATTTGTATAGCAATTTGTGTAATGATACTATCAACTACTGCATTCCAAGCATAAATTCACCCAAAAATCTAGACTTACCAAAATCTGCAGCGAGAAACCAAAATGTTGCATAGATGTTCCATTGTTTGTCTATGTGTTGGTATGAACATAGAACATTTTATTCTGAAATATTGCAACTGCACCTTCTCTATACAAAGTGCAAGAAGAACGTACAATACCCCTGGATTCAGTCATCTCTGGATCTAATGTTGTAAATACCCACTCACCCTTGGTTTCAGAGGGTTTACGTTGTTGTGCCTTGTGAACTAATGTCACCTTCATGTATGAATTCAGCGAAGCATCCCCTCTGTTGGGTGGGAATGCTTATTCAGTGGTTTTGCAGACATTTAGGCCTCATGCACACAGGACTTCCCTTTTTCCTCCCCTGGACACCTTTGCTCCAGGGGAGGAAAAAGCAGCTTACAAAACACACCTAAAGCCGTATTTTACAAGCACATTTGGGCATGTTTAAATGCATCAAGCATTTGGGCGTTTATTCATCCCACTAGCCAGAATATTAATTCGTTCTGGCCATTGGAATGAATGAACACTCCAGTGCTAAATACGCCTAGTGTTAAGGTGCGTTCAGCATTTATTCTGCCCAAACACTCCTGAAAGCGCAAGTTTTTTTTTTTTTAATATGTCTTGAAACGCTCCACTTCTAATATGCCTGTAAATGCCTATGTGTGCATGGCCACATAGGCTAACATAGAGGTATGTTTAGAGGCTGTAAATAAGCTCAAGTGCTAAACACGTCTAGTGTTTAGGCACGTTTAGGTGCATTCAGCCTTTTTTTCTGCTGAAACAAATATCTCAACGGTGATCCCACCATAAGTAAGAAACTTTTCAGTACCAGGGAGTGTAAGAGGACACGGGGCCACACGATGAGACTGAAAGAGAAGCGGTTTAACCTTAAGCTGTTTAGGGGGTTTTTCACTGTCAGGGCGGTAAGCTTGTGGAATTCCCTTCCACAATTGGTGGTTACGGCAGGAAGTATGGATAGTTTTAAAAGACTCTTGGACATGCATCTTAGCGAAAACAATGTACGGTGATATGAAAAATTATTTTTCTACACACACACCTACATAGGTTGAACTGGATGGACTGTTGTCTTTATTCAACCTTACCAACTATGAAACTATGTAACACTTCTGAACGCGCAAGTGATGTTTTGTTGTCTTCCTTGATATACTCCTCTTCTAATACATCTGTTAACGCCTATGTGTGGATAGCCACATAGGCTAGCATAGAGGTGTGTTTAGATACTGAAAAAAAAAACCATCGGGTGCAGCCCCACTGCATGGGAGGACAATAGAATGAGTAGTTCTCAATTCTATTAAGAACTACATCAGGACAATTAAACATGATGTGTCCCACAAAACCTCAAATAGAGCATACACCAATTTGAATTCCGATGACTTTGCTGCACTCAAATCACTTAAAGACGATAAGAACATTATCATCAAACCCGCCGATAAAGGCCGAAGTATTGTTATTATGGATTACAGTGAGTATAGTAAGGGTATGCTCTCCCTGTTGGCTGACTCCACTAGCTACACAACATTGAGTAGGGATCCATCTGAAAGTGCCAAGAATACCTTGTTTCATCTAATCAACATAGGGCAATCGGGCGGTTGGCTGACCGATGAAGTGGCCAATTTCCTTTATAATGACCATCCCCGTATGCCTGTCATCTATGGATTACCTAAGATCCATAAAGGCACCACACCATTGAAATTTCGACCCATAGTATCCAGTACGGGGGCCATCACTCAACCATTGGCTCAGGTCATTGATTTCTACTTTGCAGCCCATCGTAAAAGATTTACCTGCCTATACACGTGATACGAGTGATTTCCTGAGGAAGCTGAGACCCTTCCATACCCTTCAGAACAACTGGAAATTTGCCACAATTGATATATCTTCCCTATATACTTGTATACCGAATTCTGCCAGCATGCGGGCCCTTGAACACTTTTGTACTAAGCATGACCTCCCTGGGGTACCATGTGGATATATCCTCGAATGTCTTGAATTTATCCTTACTAACAACCACTTTAAGTTTGAGGGAAGGACATTCACACAAATACGTGGCACGGCTATGGGGAGCTCGGCAGCACCCTCGTTTGCCAACCTATTCGTTGGCTACCTTGAAGAACAACACATCTACCCATCCCCCCTCTTTCACAAGCATGTTGTTAAATGGATGAGGTACATCGATGATATTTTCCTTATTTGGTCAGGAAGCAGCGATGAGTTCAGCATGTTTGTAGACTTTTTGAACAGTATTTTTCCAGGAATTGTGTTCAATCCCGAATTCTCCTGTGAACGTATCTCATTCCTTGATGTGCTCATCACCAACAACCATGGCACCATCACAACATCCCTATACTCGAAACCCACTGACAGGAACACCTTACTCCACTTTCAGAGTGCACATCCCGAACACCTACGCAGGAATCTACCTATCTCACAATTTGCCAGGGTACTACGCATTTGCTCCAATGAGGAGGACAAAAAACAGCAACTCGAGATTATGTATAACAAATTCTTGGAGCGTGGGTACCCCACAAAGGTACTTGACCAAGCTCTGGACAAAGCCCAGAGTAGACGGATCAGAACCCCTAACCCTGTCATCTGTCCATTGTTCGTACACACTTTCAATCAAGAGTCCGGTACGATCAAACACGCTATTGAACACAATCGTAATATCCTATTATCTGACAGATCCCTGGGACCCACTACAAAGGCCAGGCCCATGATAGCATATAAACGGGGCAGAACGCTGCGTGACCATCTTATACAAGCTGATCCCAGACATAAGTACATCAAGACATTACCCAAAATATCACTTAAAACAGGTTGCTACAGATGTTACAACTGCAATGTGTGCAATTCACTCATCTGCGGCACACATTTCACACACCCACGTATGGGTAAACGTTACCTGATACGTGAATACTATAACTGCAATACCGATTTTTGCGTATATGTGCTGAAATGCCCCTGTACATTATCATATGTGGGCAAGACCGTTGGCCCATTTAAGAAAAGATTCCAGAAACACAGAAGCGACATCAGGGTTGCCCTGGCCAAGACCGAAAAGGGTGAACAGGCTGATCCCAACAAACCGGTGGCAATACACTTTGTAACAGCTAAACACCAAACACATGAGCTCCGTGGGATGGTGATTGAGCACATCAAACCTCCCCATAGAGGAGGGGACCGAGATCTGTTACTTCTCCGCCGCGAGGCCTACTGGATTTATACCCTGGGCACGGTACACCCTGGGGGACTCAATACTAACCTGTTGTTCACATGTTTCATTAATGAAAGATGATTGTTTCACATGTATGTTTTCTTTTCCACCCAGGATGACGTAAAACGCGCAATTTTGATCATCCAAGTATCACTCTAGCAATTACTCATCGGATGTTAATATATACCTTGTATTTATATACCTGGTACTTCTCTCCCCTTTGGGGACCTTTTACTACTTTTTCATCTCTCCTCGCATCTGGTATTTATCAGTGGTAATCGCACCTCCCCTGTTATGTGACCGTTTTCGTTTAAAAAACCTTTTTTGGACAATCTTGCTTGCTGATCCATGGTGTGCTGGCGAAGATGTACTTCTGTTTGATGCTTCCAGAACCCAACTGGTAATCGTTACAGCACCCGTTAATATTCTATTGCCATTTGTCCGGGAACGTGTGCGACTGGAGTATCGAATTGACAGTGATGGTGACAGAGCGACAAAAAAATTAAGCTTGTTACATCATTGGCAGGAGGCACTTTAAAAGGTAAGTATTCCATAATTATGCTTTGCATACTTGCACATTAGGACCAGACTGGCCTACCGGGATAGCGGGAAATTTTCCGGTAGGCCGCCTGCTCTGGGGCCGCTGTCAGCTAGGAGCTCTGGAACTTTGTTTTTTTTTAAAGAACAGCTGAGAGAGAAATGGCAGCGGCTGTGCTGTGAACAGGAGGCAGGGCTGGCTGAGGAAATGTGTAGCAGCGAGGGCCGGAGGAGCAAGTAACCATCATGCAGCAGACAGTGTAACCCTACCCCCCCTCTCCACATTTGAGTGTACACAGGTGCTGGATCGGGGATAAATGGGGGCGTCAGGAGGGAGATACACAGTACCTGAAGCTGAGAAGATAGAGGATGGTATGACCACAGCCATAGCAAAACTAATCCTGCAGCACACAGAGCTCTGGCTGAATGGAAACAAGATCGTCGGGAGCAATGTCATATGTAATGCTGGCCGGTGTCATCCAGAAATCTATGCCTTTGGACAGTGTGCAGGTTATTGATCAGCCTCCCCTCCCTCTTGTCGGGCTCCTTACTCTTTCTTTTTTTTAGCTTCCTAACCTGCACACTGATAAGATCTCTGGGAGAGACCAGCATTCTGTGTCCAGTGACAGGTTACACATGGCTGGCTGTTAACCATTTCAGCTCAGCTATTTAGCCAGAGCTCTGTGTGTGCTGCACAGTTTGATGTTTTTTGGATGATTTACTGCTGATTCAGGCTAGAAGCTTCACAGACTCATTAACTGTTTACTGTTCTCCACTAATCCTGACCAGTTCACTGTAAGACAATTTGAATTTTGGAAATTGGATGTGTTGCTGTCTTCTGGCACTTGGTTGTACTTTAAAAGGAGTATTACTAACTTGATCTTGAAGGGCTGGTATAAGTAGAGTGGCGCAGCCCTACTATACGCTTTTACACTGAGTTCAGCCATACATGCATTCTCTGCCCATCTCATGTACTATGTCTGCAGTCTCTGACCGTCTCCTGTATCATGTCTGCAGTCTCTGACCGTCTCCTGTATCATGTCTGCAATCTCTGACCGTCTCCTGTATCATGTCTGCAGTCTCTGACCATCTCCTGTATCATGTCTGCAGTCTCTGACCATCTCCTGTATCATGTCTGCAGTCTCTGACCATCTCCTGTATCATGTCTGCAGTCTCTGACCATCTCTTCTAATGTGTCTGCAGTCTCTGACCATCTCCTGTATCATGTCTGCAGTCTCTGACCATCTCCTCTAATGTGTCTGCAGTCTCTGACCATCTCCTGTATCATGTCTGCAGTCTCTGACCATCTCCTGTATCATGTCTGCAGTCTCTGACCGTCTCCTGTATCATGTCTGCAGTCTCTGACCGTCTCCTGTATCATGTTCGCAGTCTCTGACCATCTCCTGTATCATGTCTGCAGTCTCTGACCATCTCCTGTATCATGTCTGCAGTCTCTGACCATCTCCTCTAATGTGTCTGCAGTCTCTGACCATCTCCTGTATCATGTCTGCAGTCGCTGACCATCTCCTGTATCATGTCTGCAGTCTCTGACCATCTCCTCTAATGTGTCTGCAGTCTCTGACCATCACCTGTATCATGTCTGCAGTCTCTGACCATCTCCTGTATTATGTCTGCAGTCTCTGACCATCTCTTGTATCATGTCTGCAGTCTCTGACCATCTCTTGTATCATGTTCACAATCTCTGACTATTTCTTGTAGTGTGTCTTACACATATACAAAAATGACATTTAAATCCTGCAAGGCTATTTAAAAACACCTGAACATATTCAAATAATATGGGGATTTGGTCACACTATATGGCTGCCCACTTACTGCGCCAAAGTACCCCTTAATTATTGGGTCCTACACTAGTAAAAGAATGAAAGATCCTGCATCTAAACCATGGGAGATACATTCCTCTTTTATGGGAGAACTGAAGGGACGTCCTCTATGAACTGGTGGATAAGAGGTAATTGGGGGGGGGGGGGTTCTCCCATAAAGAAGAGTGTATCTCCAATGGTTGAGACGCAGGATCTTTCATTCTTTTACTAGTGTAGGACCCATTAATAATGGGGTACTTTGATGCAGTAAGAGGGCTGCCATATAGTGTGACCAAATCCTCCATATTATTTGAATATGTTCAGGTGTTTTTAAATAGCCTTGCAGGATTTAAATGTCATTTTTGTATATGTGTAAGACACACTACAAGAAATGGTCAGAGATTGTGAACATGATACAAGAGATGGTCAGAGACTGCAGACATAATACAGGAGATGGTCAGAGACTGCATTCACTTTCCGGAAAGAAAGAGGGAGAGGGGAGGGGGCAAGAAAAGAGATGAGAGAGGAAAAAAAAAAAAAGAGAAAGAATAAAAACAGAATGCATGGAAGAGAGAGGAAAAGAGGGGGAGGAACAAAGAAAAAGGGAAAGACATAATAAGAGAAAGAACAAGAAAGATGGATAGAAAGAGAGAGAGAGAGATGGAAAAAAAAACAAGAAATTATGATAAAGAGAGATAAAGGGGAAAGAAAGGAGAATAAAGAGAAGGGGTGGTACATCCTAAAATGTACCATAAGGGGTTTAATACAGTATCAGTGGAAGAGACTCAGGGGGGGCTAAATGTCCGCCGGTCAGGGGTGCAAATTACTTGCCTTACCTTGGGTGCTGACAACCAACGCTACGTCACTAGGGATGATATGAAATTATTTCCAGGACTGGTTTTTATCCCCAGTCTGACCCTGATTAGGGCACTATCCCACCCACTACAAAACACTTAAAGCCCATCTCTGGAGGAAAAAAAATGTTCCCTTGCAATGAGGCAGTCCCAGCACTACAACTGACCCCCATACTACACTAACTGACCCCCATACTACACTAACTGACTCCCATACTACACTAACTGACCACCATGCTCCACTAACTAACCCCCATACTACACTGACCACTATACTACACTAACTGACCACCATGCTACACTAACTGACCACCATGCTACACTAACTGACCCCCATACTACACTAACTGACCACCATACTACACTAACTGACCACTATACTACACTAACTGACCCCCATACTACACTAACTGACAACTATACTACACTAACTGACCACTATACTACACTAACTGACCCCCATACTACACTAACTGACCACTATACTACACTAACTGACCACCATACTACACTAACTGACCACCATACTACACTAACTGACCACTATACTATACTAACTGACCACTATACTACACTAACTGACCACCATGCTACACTAACTGACCCCCATACTACACTAACTGACCACCATACTACACTAACTGACCACCATACTACACTAACTGACCCCCATACTACACTAACTGACCACTATACTATACTAACTGACCACTATACTACACTAACTGACTTTCTCTCCCCCCCGGGCCAGTAACAGGACTGTCACGAGGGAGTCTCACTCACCTTCGTGTCTGGCTGGCCTGCATCAGTCCGGAGGAGGAGAAGACAGCGGCGGCTCACAATGCTTCTCTCCCCCGCGCTGTAGCTGCAATGTTCAGTGTCCGGCGCAGCGCTCTGTGATTGGGCGTATGGGGGTCATGTGCGGAGGGTTGGGACTTCAGGAGCAATCACGGACAGGCCAGCTGTAGCCTCACATGACCCCCATACGCCCAATCACAGGGCGCCGGACACTGAACATGGCAGCCAGAGCCCGGGGACACAGGAAGATAAAATTAGGAGGAGGCAGCCAGTGACACATACTGGCGCCCCCCTAAATGTCAGGCCCGGGGCCACGGCACCCCCCACGCTAGGAGCTCACTCACCTGCCAACTCCCGATGACTGCCCCGCCCGCACACTCGTCCCTGGGCCCTGACTGGCCTGTTCATTGCACTAATTTCTCAGAGGGGGCAATTGCCCCGTTGCCCCCCCTGGATCCGCCCCTGGGTTGAATGCTAGTTTAGATTTAGGGGGCTGCTAATAGCACTTTACCCCTACCTGATACCCTGCTCCTCGGGCAGCCTCGCTCTCTTCTCTACTTCCCTATGCTCCAGCAGTGGACTGTTCCACATATCCAATACAGGGCTATGGGCATTAATCTTGATAACATCAGAAGGCATCCAACTTCCAGTACGGAGAAGAAGCTGTGGGAACTGGTCTTACAGTCTGGGGGTGCCTTTAGACCAGTGGTTCTCAACCTTTCTAGTGTCGTGACCCCTTGATAAAATTTCACAGGTTGTGAGGACCCCTAACAGTAAAATTTTTTTCGTGGCATGGGTTGTCAGCACCCAAGGCATGACAAGTAATTTGCGCCCCTAAACCACGGACATTTAGCGCTCCCTGAGTCCCTTCCACTCGTACAGTATTAAACCCCTTATGGTACATTTTAGGATGTACCACTCTTTCTCTTTGTTCTCCTTTCGTTTCCTTTTATCTCTCTCTATCCTAATTTCCCTCTCTCTATCCGTCTTTCTTGTTCTTGTTCTTATTCTTTCTCTCCCTTTTTTATTTGTTCTCCCCACTCTTTTCCTCTCCCTTCCATGTATTCTCTATTTTCATTCCTTCTCTTACTCCTTGGTGGGGGGTGGGGGGAGAATGGGATGAGTGGCAGTGCCCGTGGGAGTTGGGATGAGTGGCAATGCTGGGGGGAGTTCTGATCAGCCAACTTAGGTGCTCTTGATCAAGGTCATCTGCTGATCTTAGAACTGTAGTGTGTACTTTTAATGGCAACTACAATCACAGGTAGTGTTACTCACTGCTTCTCCAGCTTCACTGTGCCACAGGCTCCAGGGACAGCCCTGCTGGGTGGCCACAGGCTCCAGGGACAGCCCTGCTGGGTGGCCACAGGCTGTAGGGACAGCCCTGCTGGGTGGCCGCAAAAAGGCTGGGAGAGAGGTGCGGACTTCAGGAACAGCCCAGGATTTGGTGACCCCTGGCAATCATCATTTGACCCCCAGGTTGAGAACCACTGCTTTAGACCTTTAGTATGTTTAGAAGTAGTGATTAGGTAAGCAAAACTGCTTTTTGAAAGCTCCCCCAGACCTAAATGAGCATTTAACCAATTGCAATGCTGGAGTAGCCCCACTGCAGGGGAGCAGTTTTTCTTTCCCTAAAGTTCAGCTTTAAAGTGCTTGTAAATCTTTTTTTTTTTGTATTAAACAACAAACATGTCAATATTTACCTGTTCTGTGCAATGGTTTTGCACAGACTAGCCCCAATCTTCTTCTTCTGAGGTCCCCTGTTGGCGCTCCAGGCTCCTCCTCTTAATTGGGTGCTCTCACGGAAAGCCCCTTTTTATGGGGGCACACTTGCATACTCCCTCCCGAGTCCCACTGCTGCGTCCATTGACACAGACAGCGAGACTCAGCATCACCCCCCCCCCCCCAGCTCCCATGTCACAGGATTTGATTGACAGCAGTGGGAGCCAATGGCTGGAGCCGCTGCACTTGTGCACATCTCTGGATCCAATTGGGCTCAGTTGATAAAAAAGGGGGGGTCTGGGGGAGCTGGAGCATGGAGAATGCATTAAGGTGAAAAACCTTAAGACTTTACAACCACTTCAAGCTCTACTTAGACATGGAATTTTCATGTAAGAGTGTGGGGTTCCCATCTAAAGTGGGAGCTCTGAAATGCATAGAGATGAAATAATAGTCTCACAAATGTAGGAAATTGTAGCTAAACCGTCTGTGATGTACAGTATATATAATAAGAAATTAAAGCCAGGCTTTAAGAAAACAGAAAAGCTGAATGTCTGCCTTGCCCATAGCAATCAGCTAGACAAAGCTGCCCAGAACATAGTTTTTTAATGTGCTTACAGTAATAATTAAAGATAAATCTCTTTTTTCTATAGTCATTATGGCCATGGCAAAAAATAGCAATTATTTTTTTTTGTCAGATAACTACTTAAATATTTTCATATCAGTATTATAATTCAGAGGAGTGACTCAAATCCTCTTGTCTCCTACTCATTTCTAACAACTCAGTCTGACCTTTCAGTGAGAAACTGTGTGCCCGAAAGGAGAGAACATCTGCTGTCTGTTCTCTTTAGTAAACCCAGAGTTCCCTTGGAATCCTTTGTCATGTTTTAAGCAGTTGTTACTGACATTTGGAAATGAGTAAGCCACTTGGATGAGTGGTGAAAAGTCAATATTACAGAACACGTTCAGCTAAATTTGATGAACCACTAATAGGTATACTAAGATCTAAATAAATGAAAGCCTTCACAGATCCACTAAGCTATTACATTTCTGATGAGTACAAAGAACAAATATATTCAACAGTAGGTACAAGTACAGAAACGCCCATTGTTATTTATTTTTTCTGCTGATTTTAATGAAACAACATCTCTAAGTTAAATGAATTAATGTAATTAGGAAGAACAGAGATGTGCTGTTTTTGCATCAGTTAAAATGCCATGTTGTTTTAATGTTCCTATCCTCCTGAGGCCCAATCAACAAACAATTACTGCAATTATGTCTCGAAGGAATGAACCAATCACCAAAAACAATGTTTTGCTGCAGCACAGCTAACTGATGAATGTCATAGAAAATCTAAATCAGGAGTTTGACTGACAGCAGCAGGAGCCAATGGGATTAGATTTGGGCGTTATTTGCCTTAATGTAGTGAATGCATTAAAGTACCAAAAGTAGCATTTAGAACCACTTGAAATTGGAATGGAAATAATAAACTATATTGTGAAAATACCCCATATCCCCACCTACCCACCCCAACATGTCCAGTAAAAAAAACTGCAGATTTCAGATCATGTTAACACTCGAAAAATCTTCAATGCACCTGCTCTAGCTACTATACTTTTCCTTGGCAGTACTGTTCAAATACTAGCCAGCTGCATATAATTCTATAGGCTGCCCTACATCAGCTACTGGACAAATTGGCAATAATTAAAGTTTAAAAAGCAAAAATCGTTTTTCAGTTTTGAGTAGAAGAGGAAGGATCAGAACCTTTGTCTGGTTTTTACTGCTGTCTGTTAGCCTGGGTTCACACTGAAGGCGCAGGTTTGAAATTGTGCGAGTTCAACCGACTTCGCAAGTGATTCCTGCACAGATGTCTATTGAAATCGCCCCTGAAGTCGCCAAAAGTAGTACAGGAACTACTTTGGGGAATAGGTGCGGCGCCGCAAAGTCGGCATTGCACCAATTTACATCAGCTGGCGATTTGACATGTGATTTGACATGTCAAATCGCATGTCAAAACGGCCCGATGTGAACGTGGGCTTAGAGAGATTTACCCTCACTTTCATTCCTGGTGACAATGGCCTTTCCAGACAAGACATAGGGAAATAATCTAGTTGGGGTTCTACCCTTCCCCTACTCTTCTAAAAAAAAAAAAAAAAAAAGGGGGGGGGTTTATTTTTGTGTTAAAGTGATACTAAAGTCTCGTTTTTTTTCTTTAATAATAACAAACGTTATACTTACCTGCTCTGTGCAGTGGATTTGCACAGAGCAGCCTGGATCCTCCTCTTCTCAGGTCCCTCTCTGGTGCTCCTGGCCCCACCCTCCTGTTGAGTGCCCCCACAGCAAGCAGTTAGCTATGGGAGCACCCGAGCCGAGCCACAGCTGTGTGTGTGTGTTCAACCTCTCTCTCCTAATTGGCTAACTGACTTTGATTGACAGCAACAGGAGCCAATGGCACCACTGCTGTGTCTCTGCCAATCATAAGGGAGAGTTTCGGATGACCGAGGCACTCATGCACATCGCTGGAGGAAGATCAGGCTCAGGTAAGTATTAGGGGGGCTGAAGGGGGATGCTACACACAGAAGGTTTTTTTATCTTAATGTACAAAATGCATTAAGATAAAATAACCTTCTGACTTTACAACCACTTTAACCTCCTTGGCAGTATTCCCGAGTGTGGCTCGGGGTTAAATTTCAGTACCACAAAATGCATTAAGATAAAAAAACCTTCTGACTTTACAACCACTTTAACCTCCTTGGCGGTATTGGCGAGTATGGCTCGGGGTTAAATTTCAGTACCATTAGCGGTAACCCCGAGCCACACTCGGGATTGCATCGCAGGATCCAGGAAGAGGTTACTTACCTTGTCCCCGGGATCCCAAGATGTACTCCCGCTGTGTCCGGCTGCTGGATCCTCTGCCCGATGCTCTGTGTTCCAGCTTCCGTTCCCTGCGAGCACTGCGACGCATGGGGGCGGAACCGGCAGCAATTTCAAAAAGTATAAAACACAATACATACACAATACATCGTAATCTTATTGGATTACATTACTGTATCAAATCATTTGACCTCAGTTTGTCCCCAGTGCTTTGTCCAGTGCCCTGCCTGCAGTTTTACTGTTCTTTCTGACATTCTTTCTGTCTGGAAACTTGCGTCCATTGCATCCAAAAAGCGTGCTCCTAGATCAAAAGCAGTTTATGACTTGCTTGAAAACAGCGATAGCAATTCAGAATCACTTGCAGAATTGAGCGATAGTGATTTGTGGGGAAATTCCTCATCAGACACGGAAAGTGACGACAGCGATGATTCTGCGACTGAGCTCAGTGATGTGCGAACTTGGTGCTCTATTGAATGCGGTACAGATCACGCAGCGCCCCCAAGATTCCCATTTACTGGAGCATCTGGTATGAAAGTGGACGTTGAAGATGACAACCCCTTGGCATACCTACAACTATTTCTGACCGATGAGGTAATTGAAAAAATTGTTACGGAGACAAACCAGTACCAAGAGCAACAAGATACTACGCATCGGAAGTTTTCAAGAAGTAGAAAGCGGGAACCAGTGACCAACGATGACATTTGGAAATTTCTGGGCCTAATAATACTTCAGAGAGTGGTGGGGAAACCCCTGCAGAAGTTATATTGGACAACTAACAAATTACTTGCCACTCCCTACTTTGGCACGGTCATGTCAGAGTACAGATTTTCCCTGATTTGAAAACAACAAAGAATTTGATGAAACTACTCATCCTGCACCAAAACTCAAGAAAATTTGGGAAGTATCTCAAATGATTCTAAAAATTTTCCAATGGAGCTATGTGCCAGAAAGAGACATTAGCATAGATGAAAGTCTAATGGCCTGCAAGGGAAGGCTCAGCTGGATATAATACATGGCATCAAAGAGAGCATGATTTGGCATAAAATCCTTCATGCTATGCGAATCGTCAACTGGCTACATTTGGTATTTAGTCCTAAACACTGGGAAAGGAACAGAATTCAACCCAAAATTCAGCATCTATGGAATGGCAACATCTACCGTTCTTTCACTGATTGAGCCATTGCTAAATCTGGGCTATTGCATAACTACCGACAACTTTTACACATCTCCTGAACTTTATGAGTTTCTTCTGCAGAACAAAATGGATGCCTAAGGAACTGTTATGGCTAACCGGCGTGACATGCCGCCAATGTTTGGCAATAAGAAGCTGAAGACTGGGAAAATGGTTGCCTGGCTGAAAGGCAAAATGATGGCACTGTGATGGCGTCACAAGAAAGATGTGTGCCTAATGAGTACAGTCCATAATACCTCCACTGTTATGGTACGCCCGACAAGTGGGAAAGAAATCATGAAGCCACAAGTAGTGATAGACTACAACAACACCATGGGAGGTGTTGACAGAGCCGACCAAGCAATGACATTCCAGCAGTGAGGAAACAACAAAAAAGAAGATCTTCAAGCATCTTCTTGAACAATGCTTGTGGAATGCCTACATTCTGCTAAAAAAAAGAGTGACAAGCCTGTTATTCATTCTGACTGTATTTGGAAAGTTGCCGAACTGATCTTTGTGAACCACCAAACGCCAATGGCTGTGAATAGAGCTGGACGTCGTGCTGCTGGCATTGTCAACCCAGAACGTCTGACTGGTCGTCACTTCATGGACTAAATCCCACCAACTGAGAAAAGTCAGCAAGTACAAGAATGTGCGTGGTTTGTTGCTCAAGCGAGATGACAAGGGAAAGAAAATCTGAAAGGATACCAGGTTCCATTGTCCTGATTGTGAAGTCAGACTTTGTGCAGTCCCATGTTTCAAAATTTTTCATACCCTGGATGTTTACTAAACCAATATGCAGTGACTAGTAATATTGCACCCTTGTTTGGACAAATTTCAGTGTTTTTGATTTGATTATTTATTGAATAAATTTGAAATTTATTGAATAAAATGTATTATTATTATATCATTATTTGTTATTCTTTATAGTTTTTTTTTTTTTATTATATTATAGTTTATGATTTTGTGTTTCAAACTTTATCATACCCAGGATGTCTACTAGGCTCTTGTTTGGACAGATTTAAGTGAGTTATTCCTAAGAATTACAGGCCTTCAATATAAAATGCTAAATTTCTATGCAAAACAATGTACCGCTTTGAGACTCAAAAATCCGACATAATCATACCGCCAGGGAGGTTAAGTTCCCCTCACAATGTTTTTGGTAAAATGCCCATAGGACAGAAAGTGAGGAGGAAATCTTTCTAGTAGAGTCCGAGATAGCAGTAAAAAACACAAAAACAGAGGTTCTAACCATTCCCCAATCCAAAACTAAGAACAATTATATCCAGACAGAAGCTCATGCTCCAGTCTCCTATTTTACATCATTAGCATGATTACATTTCAGGTGTGCTGAAAAAAGTCCATTATTAAAAGAACTTAAACATGTCATCACACCAGTAAATTCTTCATTATTAGGCAGAGTTTGAACATTCTGTCAGACAAAGCAAGATGTAAAGCAAACAGTTTTTTTGTGCTACTGCTTTACCTAACCCATTGTGCTCTGTGAAGCCTTTGTCATGTGTTTGTTTGTAAACAAAGATTGCATATAAAAGTACAGATAAACATGTGAATTTGATGTGACTTTGCACTCTCTGGCAATCGAGTTGCAGCAAAGTCGCATCAAAGTAGTGCAGGAACCTTTTCAAAATTGCTGTGACTTTAAGGGACATAGATCAGAAGGGTGCCATTGAATTAATGGGTTTGTCATGCTACTAAAGCACGCAGAATCTGGTGTAGCTGTGCATGGTAGTCAATCAGCTTCTAAGTTCAGCTTGTTTAACCTCCCTGGCGGTATCCTGAGTGTGGCCCAGGGTGGATTTTCAGTACCAAAAGCGGTAACCACACTCGGGATCGTATCGCAGGATCCAAGTACAGTTACTTACCTTGTCCCCGGGATCCTGCGATGTCCACCCGCTGTGTGTGCGAGCCGTTTTTCCGCTCCATGTATCACAGCGCCGAGCTCCGTTCCCTGCGAGTGTTGCGACTCACGGGGACGGAGAATGGCGCCAAATTCAAAAAGTGAAAACACACAATACATACAGTACACTGTAATCTTACAGATTACATTACTGTATCAAATAATTTCACATCCCTTTTGTCCTTAGTGCTTTGTCCAGTGCCCTGCATGCAGTTTTATATTATATATACTGTTCTTTTTCTGCCTGGAAACTGGAGATTGTCCATAGCAACCCAAACCATCCCTTTACATCAAAAGCAGTTTTGGACCAGCTAGAAAACAGCGATAATAAATTAGAATCACTTGCAGAATTGAGCGATAGTGATTTGTGGGGAAATCCGTCATCAAACACTAAAAGTAATGACAGCGACAATTCTGCAACTGAGCAATTTTCAGTGTTTTTGATTTAATTACATTATTGAATATTTATTATTATTATATTATTATATTATTATTTGTTATAATTATTTATAGTTATTTATTATATTATAATTTATGATTTTGTGTTTCAAACTTTATCATACCCGGGATGTCTACTAGACTCTTGTTTGGACAGATTTAAGTGTGTTATTCCTAAGAATTACAGGCCTAAAATATAAAACGCCAAACTTTCATGCAAAACATTGTACCGCTTTGAGCATCAAAAATCTGACATAATCATACTGCCAGGGAGGTTAATTAAAGTGGTTGTAAAGCTAGAAGGTTTTTTTATCTTAATACATTCTATGCATTAAGATAAAAAGCCTTCTGTGTGCAGTAAGCCCCCTCGGCCCCCCTAATACTTACCTGAGCCCCATCTCTGTCCGGTGATGTCCACGAGTGTCTCGGCGGTCTCCGAGACTCACCTCCTGATTGGCTGAGACACAGCAGTGGTGCCACTGGCTGTCAATCAAAGTCAGCTAGCCAATCAGGAGAGAGAGATGGTGGGGCCAGGCAGCGGCTCCGTGTCTGAATGGACACAGGGAGCTGTGACTTGGCTCGGGTGCCCCCATAGCTTGGGTGCACTGAACAGGAGGGAGGGGCCAGGAGCACAGAACAGGCATCCGAGAAGAGGAGGATCCGGGCTGCTCTGTGCAAATCCACTGCACAGAGGAGGTAAGTATAACATGTTTGTTATTTTTATAGAAAAAAAAATAGACTTTACAATCACTTTATGCACAGTTGCACCAAAATTTGCACTCTTCAGTTTTTGTAAATAACCCACTACTGAGTTGATTTACTAAAACTGGAGAGTGCAAAATCTGGTACAGCTGTGCAAAGGAACCTGTTATCTTTCAGTTTTTTTTCTCAAAGCTTAACTGAACAGGCTGAGGTTAGATGCTGATTGGCTACTAAGCAGTGTTGGCCCGTCCATTAGGGGTGCCCCCTCTCTCCCCGTCACCCCCTATATGCAGTGGATAGATTCATGCATATCATGAATGAACTTTAAAGAAAAAGTTTTCCACAATGTCTGCAGATACGGAGGTAAATGAGGGCTTGTTTTAAAGTATTTAACTGCTTGTTCGGAATACGGTAGCATGTTAATGAGTCTGGGTACAGGTTCAGTTTAAATTGCCTGCACTGAAAAAGACAGCCAATTAAAAAATGAATATTATACATGAATGTCACAAAATAAAAATACATGAGATGGAAAAAAAAAAAAAAATTTAAGCAGAAGTCAAGGCATCAGAATAAAGACATAGTTCAGTAAATAATGTCTTAATACATGAGATGAAATGTTTTTCATATCTGATTAGCTATTTAAAGTGAACACATTTTTATTTTATTTACACATCCACTGCCCTTACTCCTTAGATAAGTTAATCCCATCGGGGGGCCATACACACTTTAATGCAGTGACCTAACACACATGCATTTTGGTATATTGAAGCAAATAAAGTAGGCAGCCCATTTTTCTTGAATGGGTCATCAGCACACCTCAACCAATTAGAAAAATAGGTCCTGCACAGTTTTTTCAGTGCCATGACGCACATTATGATGTAAATGAGTCCTGACTGTATTGTAGCACAAATCCCGTGCCAATGGCATGTGACTCTTTAAAATGTTACATGCTGAGATTCTGCAGCAATGTCTTCTCCTAGGCTGCATCTTCTGTAATAAAAAGCAGACCACTAGAATTAAGTAACCTGATTTTAGAAGATGATTTTATGGTACATTCACGATTTATTGTTATATGTAAAGTTTTATATTTCATGTAAAAAAAACTGTGCAGGACCTATTTTTCCAATTGGTTGAGGTGTGCTGATGACCCATTCAAGAAAAATTGGACTGACTATTTTAATTGCTTCAATATACCAAAATGCATGTGTGTCAGGTAGGGTAAGGACTCAGGGTGGTGGGGGCCCCTGGGCTTGAGTCACTTTCGGGACCTACCCTTCTATACATATGCACAGCTCTATAAAACAGAAATAGAAAAAGGACAAGGTGCGCCACACTCAGTGCTGTATTAAAGAACTTCTGTTTAATTGGACAAGACAAAACAGCCAAATGGCTACTCACAAAAGTAGATAATATATAAGCGTATGTGGGGGATACTGTACTGGTGTTCGTCCTGGGTCCACGATTAATAAAAGCAATAAAAATGGATAAAATGATAAATACCGTATTTATCGGCGTATAACACGCGCCAGCGTATAACACGCACCCCAAGTTTAGGAGGGAATTTTAAGGAAAAAAACTTTTAGGAGAGAAGTTTAAGGAAAAAAACTTACATTTAAATGCCCATCAATGCAGCCTCAACAGTGTCCATCTGCAGCCTTGTCAGTGTCATTGCAGCCTTGTCAGTGTCAGTGTATCCTTGACAGTGTCAGTGTAGCCTTGCTCCAGTGTCATTGCTGCTTTGTCGTTGCAGCCTTTCAGTTTAAAAATGGCGCCGCCGAGATACAGAGCCGGATGTCCTGTGTATCTCGGCGGCTTTCGGACGCTCTCGCAGGCTTTCGCCCGCTCTCGGCGGCTTTTGAAATGGGCGGGGCCCCCTATCAGCCGGGGCCCATCGGCTTGAGCCCAGTCAAGCCCAATGGTAAGTCCAGCCCTGGTGTCAGGTCACTGCATTAAAGTGCGTATGGCCCCTCAATGGGGTTAACTTATCTAAGGAGTAAAGGCAGTGGATGTTGGTAAATAAAATAAAAATGTGTTCACTTTAAATAGCTAATCAGATATAAAAAAACATTTTTTAAAACATTTTTTTGCTAGTATGTGATTAAAGATGTAGTAAACCGCTAAAAAAAACAAAAAAAAACCCCAAACCTGCAAGACAATGACATAATATACTAGGATGCGTCGCATACTAGCATGTTATTAAATACTTACCTTAGAACAAAGCCCCCGCAGTGGCGCCCGGTCTCCACTGGGGGGGCTGACATGTTCCCCCGTCCGCAGGCTCCGGCAGTCTGTGTGTGGCCGGAGCCGCGATGACGTCACTTGGTTCCCGCAAGAAGCTCTGAATTTCGGCACAATACGCCGGACCTTCAGAGCGCATGCGCCGCTGACGTCAGCAACTGCATGCAGGGTGAATATCTCCTAAACCGTGCAGGTTTAGGAGATATTCATGTTACCTACAGGTAAGCCTTATTATACGCTTAAATGTAGGTAAAAACCACCAAGCGGGGTTTACAAGCGCTTTAAGTATTTAAAGTGAAACCAGCTCATCTGTGTGTGTGTTATAGGCATAGCAGGCTTCCCTTCTTACTATTGATCCCCATGTTTAGTTTAGAACCTTTTTCTTTGAAGCTGATCTAAAGACAAAAACCATTGACTGATAAATAGGCAATCACAAAATCTAACTACAGTGCCCTGAAAAAGTATTCATACCCCTTGAAATTTTCCACATTTTGTTACGTTACAACCAAAAATGTAAATGTATTTTATTGGGATTTTTTGTGATAGACCAACACAAGGTGGCACATAATTGTGAAGTGGAAGGAAAATGATAAATGGTTTTAATTTTTTTTTTTTTACAAATAAATATGTGAAAAGTGTGGCGTGCATTTGTATTCAGCCCCCTTTACTCTGATACCCCTAACTAAAATCTAGTGGAACCAATTGCCTTCAGAAGTCACCTAATTAGTAAATAGAGTCTACATGTGTATAATTTATTCTTAGTATAAATAAAGCAGTTCTGTGAAGCCCTCAGAGATTTGTTAGAGAATCTTAGTGAACAAACAGCATCATGAAGGCCAAGGAACACACCAGACAGGTCAGGGATAAAGTTGTGGAGAAGTTTAAAGCAAGGTTAGGTTATAAAAAATATCCCAAGCTTTGAACATCTCACAGAGCACTGTTCACTCCATCATCAGAAAATGGAAAGAGTATGGCACAACTGCAAACCTATCAAGACATGGCCGTCCACCTAAACTGACAGGCCGGGCAAGGAGAGCATTGATCAGAGAAGCAGCCGAGAGGCCCATGGTAACTCTGGAGGAGCTGCAGAGATCCACAGCTCAGGTGGGAGAATCTGTCCACAGGACAACTATTATGCCCGTACACACGGTTGGACTTTGTTCGGACATTCCGACAACAAAATCCTAGGATTTTTTCTGACGGATGTTGGCTCAAACTTGTCTTGCATACACACGGTCACACAAAGTTGTCGGAAAATCCGATCATTCTGAACGCAGTGACGTAAAACACGTACGTCGGGACTATAAACGGGGCAGTGGCCAATAGCTTTCATCTCTTTATTTTTTCTGAGCATGCGTGGCACTTTGTCCGTCGGATTTGTGTACACACGATCGGAATTTCCGACAATGGATTTTGTTGTCGGAAAATTTTATATCCTGCTCTCAAACTTTGTGTGTCGGAAAATCCGATGGAAAATGTGTGATGGAGCCTACACACGGTCGGAATTTCTGACAACAAGGTCCTATCACACATCTTCCGTCGGAAAATCCGACCGTGTGTAGTCGTGCACTCCACAAATCTGGCCTTTCGGAAGAGTGGCAAGAAGTAAGCCATTATTGAAAGAAAGCCATAAGAAGCCCCATTTGCAGTTTGCAGCAAACATGTGGAAGAAGGTGCTCTGGTCAGATGAGACCAAAATTGAACTTTTTGGCCTAAAAGCAAAAGGCTTTGTGTGGCAGAAAACTAACACTGCACATCACCCTAAACACACCATCCCCACCGTGAAACATGGTGGTGGCCTCATCATGTTGTGGGGATGCTTTTCTTGAGCAGGGACAGGGAAGCTGGTCAGAGTTAATGGGAAGATGGATGGAGCCAAATATAGGGTAATCTTATAAGAAAACCTGCTATGCCGCGTACACACAACCGGACTTTCCGGCAGAAAAGGTCCGAAGGATTCATTCCGATCATGTGTGGGCTTCATTGGACCTTTTCTGTCGAAAAATCTGTCGGACCTTAGAAATAGAACATGTTTCAAATCTTTCTGACGGACTCGATTCCTATCGAAAAAAACGTTCGTCTGTATGCTAGTCCGACGGACCGAAAACGACGCAAGGGCAGCTATTGGCTACTGGCTATTGAACTTCCTTTTCTAGTCCGATTGTACGTCATCACGTTTGAAACGATCGGGCTTTGGTGGGATCGTATGTAGGCAAGTCCGTTTTGTCAGAACTCCGTTGGAACTCCGTCGAAAAGTCCTTCGGCGTTCAGTCCGGCGAGAAGTCCGCTCGAGTGTACGCGGCATTAGAATCTGCAATAGACTTGAGACTGGGGTGGAGGTTCACCTTCCAGTAGGACAACGACCCTAAACATACAGCCAGAGCTACAATAGAATGGTTTGGATCAAGGCATATTCATGTCTTAGAATGGCCCCGTCAAAGTCCAGAATAAATCTGTGGCAAGACTTGAAAATTGCTGTTCACAGACGCTCTCCATCCAATCTGACAGAGCTTGAGCTATTGTGCAAAGTAGAATGGGCAAAAATGTCACTCTCTAGATGTGCAAAGCTGGTAGAGACATCCCTAAACAGACTTGCAGCTGTAATTACAGCGAAAGGTGGATCTACAAAGTATTAACTCAGGGGGGCTGAATTTTATAATTTTCCTTCCACTTCACAGTTATGTGTCACTTTGTGTTGGTGTATTACATAAAATCCAAATAAAATACTGTTGTAACATGACAAAATGTGGAAAATTAATTTCAAGGGGTATGAATACTTTTTCAAGGCACTGTATAACCTTTTATTTCTTGGAGTTCGATCATAAAGTGGAGCTACACTGCATCTGAGCAACACCAACCAAAAACGCTATTTAATTCATTTACCCAGCTGATGAGAATGTACAATATATATATGTAAAGTAAATTGTTGGCGCTATATAAATACCTGTAATAAATAAATAGATAAATAAATACATTTTTAATATTCAAGGCAAACTCAACCATCCATGTCTCCATGCTTTATTTTGCTGAGAAATCACACCCCCCAGAATTTCCGGCTGTGGCCATCTTGCGTAAGGGTAGATGATTCATGTAGCATTTACGTCATTGAATTCATCTGTCCTTAGCTCAGGCATGCAGGCAAGAGGGTGTGCTTAGCTGAGAAAACCCCTCCTCCCCTCCTGGAGACATCTGGGATGTATGACATCACTTGTCTAGGCATGGAAACCAGGAAGTAACTGAAGAAATGTAAAAAAAAGGTTAAAACAAGTAAATAGGATATACTTTTCAATCTATTTACTAATTCTATCAGCATAAGGATTAAAAATAGTCAATGTTGATTGAGAGAGTGAAGTTTGACAGTCATTTTAGGAGAGTAAAGCCTCGTACACACGATCGGATTGTTCGCCAACAAAACTGTGGACTTTTGTCCGAAGGGCGTTGGCCCAAACTTATCTTGCATACACATGGTCACACAATTGTTGGCCAACAAATATGAACGAAGTGACGTACTAAGTTGTTTTTGAGCTCTTTAGCGCCACCTTTTGGGCTCCTTCTGGTAATTTCGTGGTAGTAGAAGTTTGGTGAGTGTTGATTCGCGCTTTTCATTTCGCACATTTTCAGTTCGCACTTTTCAGTTTGCGCTTTTCAGTTAATTTCTGAATGGCCGTTCGTCAACCAGACATGTTGCAGAATCGGAGGAGATAACATGTTATTTATTATTGGCCTTGGAGTTATTGCTTTGACATTATTTTTTTGGTTGAATAATGATTTGATTTGGTATATTTTCTATATTTTTGGATGCATAGAATGCACTTTTTGGTTAAGTTCTATTGGCGGATAGCATGTCTAATTTTATTTGTTTTCTTTTTTTAACCACTTGCCGACCGGGCCATAGCCGAAAGACGGCTGCAGCGCGGTCGGCTAGTTCTAGGTGGACGTCCGTGGGACGTCCTCCCAGAATACTGCTCTCGCGCGCCCCCTGGGGCGCGCACCCGAGAACTTCCGTGACCGCCGGGTCCAGAGGACCCGGCGCATCACGGATCACGGTAAACGGCCGCTGATCGCGGCCGTTTACCATGTGATCGCTCCATCAAATGACGGAGCGATCACATGTCAACAGACCGGCGTCATGTCATGACGCCGGTTCCTCCCGCCCCTCTCTGTACCGATCGGTACAGTGCGAGGGGAGAGGGGGAGGGATCGGATGGCAGCACCGCTGTGGGCTGTATGTGTAGTGCTCACAGCGGTGCTCAGTGACAAATACAGTCACATCCATCCATCCCTCCATGCTCAGCCATCCCTGCAATATGCCCAGCAATACTCTGCATAATACTCTGCATAATACCCTGCAATACTCTGCATAATACCCCGCAATACTCTGCATAATACCCTGCAATACTCTGCATAATACCCCGCAATACTCTGCATAATACCCCGCAATACTCTGCATAATACCCTGCAATACTCTGCATAATACCCGCAATACTCTGCATAATACCCCGAAATACTGTGCATTATACCCTGCAATACTCTGCATTATACCCTGCAATACTCTGCATTATACCCTGCAATACTCTGCATTATACCCCGCAATACTCTGCATTATACCCCGCAATATTCTGCATTATACCCCGCAATATTCTGCATTATACACGGCACTACTCTGCATAATACCCCGCAATACTCTGCATAATACCCCGAAATACTCTGCATAATACCCCGAAATACTCTGCATAATACATACAATACTCTGCATAATACCCCGAAATACTCTGCATAATACCCTGCAATACTCTGCATAATACCCTGCAATACTCTGCATAATACCCCGCAATACTCTGCATAATACCCCGCAAAACTCTGCATTATACCCCGCAATACTCTGCATTATACAGAAGCGAACACATACGTAAGTCCCGCCCACATATGAAAACGGTGTTCAAACCACACATGTGAGGTATCACTGCGAACGTTGGAGCGAGAGCAATGATTTTGGCCCTAGACCTCCTCTGTAACTCAAAACATGTAACCAGTAAAAAATTTTAAAGCATCACCTATGGAGATTTTTAAGTAGCGACGTTTGGCACCATTCCACGAGCGTGTGCAATTTTGAAGGGTGACATGTTTGGTATCTATTTACTCGGCGTAACTTCATCTTTCACATTATGCAAAAACATTGGGCTAACTTTACTGTTTTATTTTTTTTTAAAGCACAAAACTGTTTTTTTTCCAAAAAAAAACGCGTTCGAAAAATTGCTGCGCAAATACCGTGCGAGATAAAAAGTTGCAACAACCGCCATTGTATTCTCTAGGGTCGTTGCTAAAAAAAATATATATAATGTTTTGGGGTTCTATGTAATTTTCTAGCAAATAAATTATAATTTTTACATGTAGGAGAGAAATATAAGAATTGGCCTGGGTGCTCCAGAACGCCTGGAGGTGCTCCGTGCATGTTGGGCCTCTGTATGTGGCCACGCTGTGTAAAAGTCTCACACATGTGGTATCACTGTACTCGGGAGTAATAGCAGAATGTGTTTTGGGGTGTAATTTGTGGTATGCATATGCTGTGTGTGAGAAATAACCTTCTAATATGACAATTTTGTGAAAAAAAAAAAGAAAAAAAAAAATCTTGATTTTGCAAAGAATTGTGGGAAAAGATGACAATTTCAAAAAACTCACCATGCATCTTTCTAAATACCTTGGAATGTCTTCTTTCCAAATAGGGGTCATTTGGGGGGTATTTGCACTTTTCTGGCATGTTAGGGCCTCAAGAAATTAGATAGGCCGTCAGTACTTCAGGTGTGATCAATTTTCAGATATTGGCACCATAGCATTTGAACTCTCTAAGTGCCGGTTCACACTACCGCGACTTGGGATCCGACTTGTCAGACCTCAAGTCGCCCCAAGTCGCTTGACATCTGAAAGTCCATGTAAGTGAATGAGAGCCGTCTATATGAACGCTACTGAAGTCGCTCCGACTTCAGAAAAGGTCCCTGTACTACTTCAAGGCGACTTGTAGGCGACTTGTACCCATTGATTTCAATGTAAGTCGCCTACAAGTCGGATCGTGATCTATACTGAAGCGACTTCACAGGAAGAGAAGATGTTTTTTTCAAGCAAACCCCTCCCTCCCCCAGAGCGGATTCTAGTTTGATTGGCCACTGGAAAGTCGCCTGTCCTGGAGGCGACTTGAAGTCGCCTTGTAAGTCGCCCCAAGTCGCTCCAAGTCGCGCTGTGGTGTCGCCCTCAGGTCGTGTCCAGGTCGCCTCGCAAAGTCGCGGCCAGAGTCGTGTTGCCCCTGTGTGAACCGAGCCTAACACTCACAAAGACCAAATAATATACACCAAGTTGTACTTATTTTTACCAAAGATATGTAGCAGTATAAATTTTGGCCAAAATTTACGAAGAAAAATTACTAATTTGCTAAATTTTATAACAGAAACAAAAAAAAATTCATTTTTTTACCAAATTTTCAGTCTTTTTTCTTTTATAGCGCAAAAAATAAAAAACCCAACGGTGATTAAATACCACCAAAAGAAAGCTCTATTTGTGTGAAAAAAAGGACAAAAATTTTATATGGGTACAGAGTTGTATGACTGAGTAATTGTCATTCAAAGTGTGAGAGCACCGAAAGCTGAAAATTGGTCTGGTTAGGAAGGGGGTTTAAGTGCCCAGTGGTCAAGTGGTTAATGCACAATAAAAAAAATGTGGAGAATAATACTTGGCTCTGTGTTTTACTTCAAATGACAGTTTGGGAGTAGGCAGTTACATTTTATAAAATACAATGTAAAATTAACAAGGGACACCAACATAGTTGTATGTTTGATCTTAAAAACTACGGGATAATGGTGTTGTGGTAACTTGGCCCAAAAAAAAAAAAAATAACAAGCATAATAATATCATTCTTGATATCACTAGAAAAATAAAAGCCTTTGAAAATGTGTTTGCAATAACTCCATCAGTATCACCAGCAAAGCAGCTTCATTATTATCCCATTAAAAAAAGAAGAGAATTGTGCGCTGCATTTCGAGATTTCATAATTTGCCGTGTCACGAATGTTAATTCTCCATTATGAACGCTAGTTTACAAGACCGACCTCTTCTGGCTCATGCTTGCTTCCGAGCATGCGTGTTTGTACTTTGGACTTTTGTCCAATGGACTTGTGTACACACAATCAGAAAATCCGACAACATCCAACATTTGTCCGCGGAAAATCAGACAATTGTCCGATGGAGCATACAAGCGATCGGAGCCTGTCAGTGGAAAATTTTAAAACATGTTATCCAACATTTGTCCGCGGGAAATCTGACAATGAAAAAAAAATTCAGACGAAATTCTAATTCGAATCGATTCGAATAGTTTTCTAATTCGAAAAATTTTCGAATTCGAATAGTTTTCAATTTGTTTTCTAATTTCCAAAGAGAATAAAATAGAATAGAAAATAAAGGAATAGAAGAGAAAAAAATTTATAGAATAGAATAAAAAAAGAAAGAATATAACCATCTTATGAAATTTGAATTTCAATTAGAATAAATTTGAATTTGAATACATACGAAAAGAATAGAATAGACTAGACTATAATAGAATAGAAAAGATCAGAATTAAAAAAACAATAGAATAGAATAGAAAGAATATAGCCATTTCCCAAAATTCTAATAGAATTTGATTAGGATAGAAAAGAACAGATTAGAATAGAAAAGAAAAGAAAAGAACAGAATAGTATAGGAAAAAAACAACAGAATAGAATAGAACAAATATAACCATCTAATTTTGAATAGAATAAATTTGAATTTGAATAGAATAGAAAAGAATGGAATAGAAAAAAATAGAATACACAAATAGAAAAAGAATAGAATAGAAATAATATAATCATTTCCCAAAATTCAAATAGAATCAATTGAAATTTGAATAGAATAGAAAATAATAGATTAGAATATGAAGATGGTTATATTCTTTCTATTCTGTTGTTTTTTTTCGATACTATTCTGTTATTTTCTACTATATTCTAATCTATTCTTTTCAATTCTATTTAAATTTGAATTGATTCTATTTGAATTTTGGGAAATGGTTATATTCTTTCTATTCTATTTGTATGTTTTTTTAAATTATATTCTTTTGTATTCTATTGAAATTTCAAAAGATGGTTATATTCTATTTATTTTATTCTATTCTTTTTTTATTCTATTCTGTTCTATTTGTTTCTATTCTATTCTGTTCTTTTATTGTCTATTTTATTTTGTTCTGTTTTACTCTATTATATTATATTCTTTTCTATTCTATTACATATGTTTCTATTTTATTCCTTTATCTTCTTTTCTATTTTATTCTCTTTGGAAATTGGAAAGCAAAATAAAAAACTTTTCAAATTTGAAAACTTTTCGAATTGCAAAACTTTTCAAATTCAAATACAAAAACTATACGAAATTGATTCGAAAACTATTCAAATTCGATTTTGGAAAATTCTAATTTAAACGAATAAACAAAACAAATTCCGAAAATGAATTAAGCAGATTAAACGAATTTAACTATACGAATTTAAATAAATGTATATTAAAAAAAAAAAAAACGAATCGAAACAAAACAAAACAAATGTATTCGTTCTGCACATGTCTAGGGGAAGCAGAAGTTTGTGTGAGATGCTGTTCACTCCATACTGGGGTTGCACTGATCCCGATACCAGGATCAGTGCCGATACCAGGCATTTTTACTCAAACTTGAAACCGATACCTTTGCGGTGCGATTTGAGTCCATACAAAATTAATGGGCTCAAATTGCACTGCAAAGAATCGCCTGCGATTTGAACAGGAATGCAGTGCGATTTCCCCCATGGCTCCGGTGTGTACCTAGAAGCAGAGATGGCATGAGTGTGTGTCCCCGCCTCCTTCCCGTCTGTAACCGACCACTGGTTGTCTCCCTGGGGTGGCAGTGCTCGAGAATTTCCATGGGCGGGCTGGAGGGGTCCCGGTGGGGGTGTGAGCTGGGTGCCATGAACCATGTGTGTGGGTCCTTAGGCTGGTAAATGACGGACCTAGGACGTGTATGCCAGGGAGGTGACTCCTGGCATTCTGAATGGAACATGGCTTCCTTCCATCCGAGGTGATTGGAGCCTAGCCCGACCTCTCTGCATCATTATTAACCCCTTTACTGCACCCAACCCATCACCATCCAGTAACCCCTTACTGCCTGTCAATCTATCTCTATACATTAACCCCTTACTGCACCCACCCCATCCAGTAATCCCTTATTGCCCATTACCCCATCTTTATACATTAACCCCTTACTGCACCCACCCCATCTCCATCCAGTAATCCCTTACTGCCCATTACCCTATCTCTATACATTAACCCCTTACTGCACCCACCACATTTCCATCCAGTAATCCCTTACTGCCCATTACCCTATCTCTATACATTAACCCCTTACTGCACCCACCCCATCCAGTAATCCCTTACTGCCCATTACCCCATCTCTATACATTAACCCCTTACTGTACCCACCACATCTCCATCCAGTAATCCCTTACTGCCCATTACCCTATCTCTATACATTAACCCCTTACTGCACCCACCCCATCCAGTAATCCCTTACTGCCCATTACCCTATCTCTATACATTAACCCCTTACTGCACTCACCCCATCTCCATCCAGTAATCCCTTACTGCCCATTACCCCATCTCTATACATTAACCCCTTACTGCACCCACCACATCTCCATCCAGTAATCCCTTACTGCCCATTACCCTATCTCTATACATTAACCCCTTACTGCACCCATCACATCTCCATCCAGTAATCCCTTACTGCCCATTACCCCATCTCTATACATTAACCCCTTACTGCACCCACCACATCTCCATCCAGTAATCCCTTACTGCCCATTACCCCATCTCTATACATTAACCCCTTACTGCACCCACCCCATCTCCATCCAGTAATCCCTTACTGCCCATTACCCCATCTCTATACATTAACCCCTTACTACACCCACCCCATCCAGTAATCCCTTAGTGCCCATTACCCCATCTCTATACATTAACCCCTTACTGCACCCACCCCATCCAGTAATCCCTTACTGCCCATTACCCCATCTCTATAAATTAACCCCTTACTGCACCCACCCCATGCAGTAATCCCTTACTGCCCATTACCCCATCTCTATACATTACCCCTTACTGCACCCACCCCATCTCCATTAAGTAATCCCTTACTGCCCATCACCCCATCTCCATACATTAACCCCTCCTGCACCCACTCCATATCCATCCAGTAACCCCTTACTACCAGTCACCCCATCTCTATACATTAATCCCTCCTGCACCCACTCCATCGCCATCCAGTAACCCCTTACTGAAAATCACCCCATCTCTATACAATAACCCCTTACTGCATCCACCCCATCTCCATCCAGTAATCCCTTACTGACATCACCCCATCTCTATACATTAACCCCTTACTGCATCCACCCCATCTCCATCCAGTAATCCCTTACTGACATCACCCCATCTCTATACATTAACCGCTTACTGCATCCACCCCATCTCCATCCAGTAATCCCTTACTGACCATCACCCCATCTCTATACATTAACCCTATTGCACATCCCCATCTCTAAACAGTAACTCTTTATTGCACCTCCCCATCTCCATATGCATCCTTAACCCTCTACTGCACCATCCCATCTCTATATACAACAGCAACCCCTTACATCACACCTCCCCCCCCTCAGTTGCCGTACATTGACCTCTTACTTCACAGCCATAAAATAGCCGGAGTCATTGTTGATCACATGCAGCTCCACAGCACTACCGATCAAACAGAGGATAAGATGGCAGTTGCTCTGGCTGTAAAGGATAAGAGGGTTTAGTGTCACTTTAACCTCTTCCCAAGCACGCTATAGCCAAAAGACGGCTGCAGCGCGACTCTCCAGTTCTGGGAGGATGTCCATGGACATCCTCCCATGTGTGCACCTCTCGCACGCCTCATCAGTGTACATCAGTGCAGCCTCATCATTACACATCAGTGCAGCCTCATCATTGCACATCAGTGCAGCCTCACGAGTGCAGCATTTTTCAGAATGTTTGGTCTTTTTTCGCAAAAAAAAACAAAAAACCCAGTGGTGATTAAATACCACCACCAAACGAAAGCTCTATTTGTCTTGTACAGTGTAGCATGACCGTGCAATTGTCATTAAAAGTGTGAGAGCACTGAAAGCTGAAAATTAGCCTAGACATGAAGGAGGGAAGTGGCCTGTATTGAAGTGGTTAAGGATTGGTTATCTGCAAAAAACAACTTGTTGCCATTAGATTTTGACATGCTTTAACCGCTTCCTGACCGCCTCACGCAGATATACTGTGGTAGAAGGGCACGTACAGGCAGATTAACGTACCTGTACGTTGCCATTTAAGGGGCGCCGGGAGATCCGTGACCGCGATCGTCTCACGATGAGGAGTAACGGGGAGATGCTAATGTAAACAAGCATCTCCCCGTTCTGCCTAGTGACACTGTCACTGATAAGCTCTCCCTGTAATCGGGAGCGGTGATCAGTGACATGTCACACACAGCCCCTCCCCCCCTTACCGTTAGAATCACTCCCTAGCAGTGAGGAGCCGGATGTGGGCGTCTAGCTGATCCCGTCGCTGGTCCTGGGATGCCAGGCGTCTCTCCCCCCGTGAGTCTGGCTGCGGCTGCAGGCTAGACGTGGACCGCCCGCCCCTGGGGCTCTTCACGGGCTCCGACCCCCCCGATCTGGCGTTTTCGCCCCCCATCCCTCGAGCACTCGTAGCGAGCGCGCGGTGTCTCTGGAGCAAAGGAGCAGAGCGTCTTCCTAAAGATATCCAGGTGGAAGCGAGCACTGGACCGCACGGCACTCTCTCTCTCTTTCAAGGTGGATGGGGGGGAGCGGTGATTGCCAGTTCGGGACGGGGATACGGAGGTCGTGATCCCGCCACCCTGCCATCAGATACTCCAGGGACAGAGACACTCTGGAGAGGATCACGATACTAAACCCCCAGACGAGTGAAAGGCTGGTAAGAACGAGTCAGGCTGAAGGGGTAAGTGTCTCACACTAAGTGTCTATGCGGGGACACCTCTCACTTCGCTCAGGTAGCCTCTGCTCAAATGCTGTTGTTTTCTCTATCCACCTAAATCAAATTAAATGAACCCTGGATCTTCTTTTTTTTTTGGTTGCTATGTATACCTTGAAGTGTAGTCTCAAGAGTTAAGATAACCGTGGACAGAGTGCGGGCTGGTATTGAGGCTGATACCCTTATGGTGGGGACTACTAGACTATGTGACATGAATGCATTTATTTAATGTGTTCATTAGGGCTGTTGAAAATGATCGCCGCATCGATGCATCGCGATTCTGCCCTTCCCGATTCGGCATCGATGCGGTATCCGGCCGTAATCGATTATGCGTGACGTCATTACGGCTCCTCCCCCTCCCCCCCGCATAGCAGTGCCTGCTGGAGGTGACAAGCCACTGATCGGCTGGCTAAGCCTGGCGCCGTTCCCCGTCAATGGGAGATGTATCCTCAGCTACTGCCCCCACCCACGCTCTCCCTCTTCTCAGACACGGGACAACGTCCTCTCTTATCTCCCCGATGTGCGGGGCGCAGAGCCCCACGGAGCTGTGAGACAGATCACTGTAGCTGTCATCACATCCGTGGGAGCGGTAGGACAATCGGGGTTGCCGAAGTCCCTGGAGATCCTGCACTGTGGGGGACATTGCAGTGTTTCCAGACCCCCATTATCTCTGTGACAGTTTGAGGATACAGACTGATTTCTCCCGTCCGTAGGACAGGAGAATCAGTGTGTACATTTAGGGGCTGGTGGCTGCAGCTGAGCGGAGTGTCTCTGACACTCATCTCACACAGCCCAGCGAAGCTCACTCCCCCCTCCCAGCAACGGACAGAGATTACATGCATACAGCTGCCCCCCTCCTCCTCCTCCTCCTCTCTCCCCCTGTGTCTGCCCAGCCCGCCCACTCTCCTATCCCGACACAGCTGTGAAGGAGAGAGAGAGAGAGAGGAGGGGGGAGGGGGTGTGCGCGGGAGATATGAAGAACAGTCAGCAGCTCCACATTCCAAGCTGTGTGAACTTCCAGCCTTGTCCCTGAATAAGTGAGCATTGCATTGTTCATTACACATTCATCATTGAACTGTCCCTTTCTCTCCCCTATCTGTCTCCCTCCCCCACTCTTTTTTCGTTTGGTCATTACACTGAAAAAAAAAAAAAAGATCCAATTCCTCATCTACACATTCCAGGTGGATGGGGGAATCCTCCGACACTGGACCAGTGGGCGAACAACCAGGGTTGCTGTCCTGGCACTGCTATTGACAGCGCTGGTCTCTGTCTCCATGGCAGCAGCAGCGCATTATAACCCAATGCTGGCTACTTGGTGCATCATGTCTGCAGTCTCTGATCATCTCCTATATCATGTCTGCAGTCTCTGATCATCTCCTGTACTATGTCTGCAGTCTCTGATCATCTCCTATATCATGTCTGCAGTCTCTGATCATCTCCTGTACTATGTCTGCAGTCTCTGATCATCTCCTGTACCATGTCTGCAGTCTCTGACCATCTCCTGTAGTATGTCTGCAGTCTCTGACCATCTCCTCTATCATGTCTGCAGTCTCTGATCATCTCCTGTACTATGTCTGCAGTCTCTGATCATCTCCTATATCATGTCTGCAGTCTCTGGCCATCTCCTGTAGTATGTCTGCAGTCTCTGACCATCTCCTGTAGTATGTCTGCAGTCTCTGACCATCTCCTGTAGTATGTCTGCAGTCTCTGACCATCTCCTATATCATGTCTGCAGTCTCTGGCCATCTCCTGTAGTATGTCTGCAGTCTCTGACCATCTCCTGTAGTATGTCTGCAGTCTCTGACCATCTCCTGTAGTATGTCTGCAGTCTCTGACCATCTCCTGTAGTATGTCTGCAGTCTCTGACCATCTCCTGTAGTATGTCTGCAGTCTCTGACCATCTCCTGTAGTATGTCTGCAGTCTCTGATCATCTCCTGTACAATGTCTGCAGTCTCTGATCATCTCCTGTACCATGTCTGCAGTCTCTGACCATCTCCTGTAGTATGTCTGCAGTCTCTGACCATCTCCTGTATTATGTCTGCAGTCTCTGATCATCTCCTCTATCATGTCTGCAGTCTCTGACCATCTCCTATATCATGTCTGCAGTCTCTGACCATCTCCTGTATTATGTCTGCAGTCTCTGACCATCTCCTGTACTATGTCTGCAGTCTCTGACCCTCTCCTGTATAATGTATGCAGTCTCTGACCATCTCCTGTATCATGTCTGAAGTCTCTGACCATCTCCTGTATCATGTCTGCAGTCTCTGACCATCTCCTGTATCATGTCTGTTGTGTTTTTTGTTTTTTTTAAGAACAGATAAAGAAAAAAAAAATGGAGTTCTCCTGACTGCTTGAATTTTTTTTTATGAAAACCGCGCGCGGTAATCGTGATGCATCGTGATGCATCGCGGAATCGAATCGAATCGTTGACCTGATAATCGTAATCGAATCGAATCGTTAGGCAAGTGAAGATGCGCACCTCTAGTGTTCATATTGGTATATAACTGCTTCCAGCCCACCCCGGTATTACATAAACAGAGACTATGTGATCTTTTCCTTCGCTGGATACCCTCATCTGTATTCTCTTGGCTAAGGGGTCAAAGTTCACCGATATTATATATGTAAACTGAAACTTGATGTGTATGTTATACATAGGCACCGGAACTGACTTTAAGAGGTTTTTTGATACTACTTTAATAGAGACTATGTGCTCTCTCCCCTTGCTGGATACCCTCATTTGTATTTTCATGGCTAAGGGGTCAAAGTTCACCTAAACTACAGGTGTAAACTGAAACCTGACGTGTATGCTATACACAGGTACAGGAAATGACTTAAGAGGTTCTTCGGTAATGTGCAGATAAACTGGGGTAAGTGGCGGGCGGAGTCGGTGGCGCAGCCCCAAAACCAGGACTGTAGTCAGAATTGTAAGGGGGACCGCAGTTTTGGACTCCTGAAGTGATTTGGACAGTGAATTGAGTATTCTGGGTGTAACCTTCCTATACAGGGTCAGTGCCTAATAGTATAAAAGGTATGTGGAAGGGGGACCTAACTGGGACTCTCTAGAGTTATTCTACATAGCTTACCAAGGATCCCTCAAATATACAGCAACTGGCATAGTCAAGGTCACCAGTATAGCCTGTAAAGAGTTTAACAAGTCTGACTTTTCACCCTGCTGGGGGACCCTTCTGGCGCGGGGGTCCCACATTACATATCCCCCACTCACATCATACCCGGTAGTCCATTTAGAACAGGACTATATAAAAAGGGAAGGGAAAGAAAGGAGAAAATGAGGGAAAAGTCAGGGAAGGGGGCCGCAGCTAACACTACTAGAACAAGTGCTAGTCCAGGCACCATTAGGAAATACATGGTCCATGAAAATACTAATGAAAGCCCGGGAAAGGCAACTGGCCCTAAAAGCAAAACCCCTGATTGTCCACCCAAAATTAGTACGAGAAGACAGCTAGCGGAAATGGAAACCCACATTATAAGCCCTGAGATAATAGAGGAAGCCCCAATGGATCTCCAGCAGGACAGACAATTACCAACAAAGAGTGAGATGGCAGAAATGTTCGCTAGATTGGAAACATCGATCAAAGGTGAAATTGAAACAGTACGGGAAGATATGAGCCACATCCTAAGAAGAGTAGAAGAGGCTGAAACAATGATAGAAAGGCAAGGAATAGAGATAAAAAATCTCAAATGTCAGATGGAGGAGATTCAGCGAGAGCAGAGGAACCTTCGCAGGAACCTACAGACTGGAAGACCAGGAGAACCGCAATAGGAGGAAAAATCTACGGATTAGAGGCCTTCCAGAGGCACAGGGTGAAAAAGAGAACCTACAGGAAAAAATTGACCAAATCTTTGGAGGCCTGTTAGACCCATCCGATAACAGTCATAAAATTAAACTGGATAGAGCTCATAGAATAAGAAAACCGGCTGAGATTAGTGAGGAAGCTCCACGGGATGTAATTGTGAGATTCCATAACTATCAAGACAAGGAGACGATCAAGTCAAGTCTGAAAAAGAATCAGCCAGCGAAATATGGAGAGACATGCCTGCAGATCTATCCAGACTTAGCTGCTGAGACGCTATCCAGGAGAAGAGTACTTAAACCATTATTGGCACAACTTAAAGCCCACGATGTCCAATATTCTTGGGGTTTCCCAGCCTGTTTAATTGGGCGTAAGGATGGTCGCTCAGTAACATTGAGATTCCCAGAAGAGACTCAGAAATTCTGCCAGGGCTTAGATGTGCCACTACTGGAAATTCCAGGATGGTGGGAAAAAATAGTAAATCAGGACACTGCAGAGGAACCACAAACCTGGAAACCAGTCTTTAAAATGGGAGGCACATAAACAAAGTAAGGGAAGGGCGAGACCGGTCTATACCTCAATGTTTCCCACTATTTAGCTCTGTTAGGCTATGCAAAGGCCCACCCATGGTAAAAACAATAAGATGTCCGGGATAAATTTAATTACATATAATGTAAGAGGCCTCAATTCCCCCATAAAATGTATGAACATAATGGGCGAATTGAAATCCCTTAAAGCAGAGGTGGCCTTCCTACAGGAGACGCACTTGTATCTTGGTAGGAGCCAGAGAATAATCTCTAGAGACTTCCTGTTCTGGATTTACGGAGACTCCCCGATAAGGGGAGCAAAAGGAGTTGCGATCGATTTTGCAAAGGATGTTAGGTTTAAGATGGAGGAGAGAATAACTGACCCTGGGGGTCGTTTTTTGTTCCTAAAAGGCAAACTTAATGGGATGGAATGTTCATTAGCTAACGTATATTGTCCAAATATTAACCCAGGAAGGTACCTACTGGGAGTTCTCTCAAAGTTCGAAGGCTTTAAGAAGGGGAGGGCCATTGTAGCAGGAGATTTCAATATATGCCTTGAGCCAGGTAAAGACAGTATGCCGCGTGCCCGGGGGACTGGAGGTATATGGATGAACAAACTTAAGAAAAAGTTGCGCCAATACCAACTGGTGGATGTATGGAGGATGCAACACCAGAGTGTAAGAGACTATACCTTCTACTCCCCCGTACATGAGACGTACTCTAGGCTTGATCTCTTTTTTGTGGAGCATTGGTATATGGAAGAGGTGGAGAGTGCAAATATAGGATCAATGACGTTCTCTGATCACGCCCCATGTGAGCCTACGAATAAAACTAAGTAAACACAAACCGTTGCGTAATAATTGGAGACTAAATGAGGATCTCCTTCATGATAGAAAAATAGATAAGCTTATTAAAGAAGAACTAGAATTCTACTTTAAAATTAACACATCAGAGGAGACATCAGAAGCAATAGTTTGGGAGGCCCACAAAGCGTATATCAGAGGGATTATAATAAAGGCAGGAGTGGAGAAAAAGAGAAGGCAGGCAAGGAATTTTTGTGTGTTACAAGAGGAAATTATTAAACTAGAACAACAGCATAAGATATCGGGAGATGGAAAGATATTGGAAGGATTATATAGGAGTAGGGAGGCTATGCGGCAGCTAATTGAACAAGAAAATCGAAAGACGTATAACCTCGTAAAAAAGGAAAGATACACAGGTAGTAACAGACCCGGTAGACTCCTGGCAAAGATGTTAAGTAAAAAGAAAAACAACAAATATATCGATAAGATAAAGACCAGAACAGATGAGATCAGTTATAAAAATACAGATATTGCAAAGACGTTTCAAGAATTTTACGGGGAGTTATACTCTATAAATAAAAACGACAAGATTAAGGAGAGGGAACAAAAACAAGTGAAAATTAAAAACTATTTAAAAGAGGTTGGAATGGCCAAAATAACTGGAAGGGAGCGAACCTCCATGGAGGCCCCCATTACGGAGACCGAAGTGAGAAAGGCGATTAGGGAGACGCAAGTAGGTAAGAGCCCAGGCCCGGACGGGCTGACGGTGCTCTATTATAAAAAATATCAAGACTACCTAATACCAAAATTGTGCTCCTACATGAATGACATAGGGGATAAAGGGGAAATGAGTAGAGAAGCACTGGCAGCCAATATAGCGATCATTCACAAAGAAGGCAAAGATGCTACATTATGCTCTAGCTACAGGCCTATCTCCCTATTAAATGTGGATACAAAACTATTCGCAAAAGTGATTGCGGAAAGAGTGAAGCAAACAATAAACAGGATCATCCATCCGGACCAGGTTGGGTTTGTATCGGGTAGGCAGGGACGATATAATAGTATCAAAACCCTCCTGGTAGCCCAGGAAATCAAAAAGAGTGGAGTCCCAGGTCTACTTCTTTCAATAGACGCGGAAAAAGCGTTTGATAGAGTAGACTGGGACTTCATGATGAGCATGCTTGAAGAAGTTGGTTTTGGGGAGAGGATCCGCAAATGGATAGGGGCTTTATACTCTAGGCCCTCAGCGAGAGTGAAGATAAATGGGACCCTATCTGAGCCTTTCGACATGTATAACGGCACGAGACAGGGGTGTCCAATCTCCCCTACGCTTTTCTTACTGTCATTGGAACCCCTTCTCTCGAAGATTAGGCAGAACACAGATATCAGTGGGGTAGCGATAGGTAACATTGAATACAAACTTGCTGCCTTCACAGACGACATCTTGCTTTATATAACACGCCCAAGGATCTCCCTCCCGAATGTTATGGCCACCCTAACAGAATATGGGAAGTTATCCAACTTTAAAGTAAATCCAACTAAATCTGAAGCATTAGATATAAATTTTAGTAAAGTGAGGGATCACTCATTTCAAAAGCACTTCCCCTTTGTGTGGGGAAAAAAAGAATTGAATTATTTAGGAGTTAAAATTACCACATCAACAGAAACGTTGTATCAAGCGAACTTTATACCGCTCTTGAATGAGGTAAAGTTAGAACTAAATAGAATACACCTGGGACAATTATCTTGGGCGGGAAGAATAAATATTTATAAAATGGTTTCACTGCCAAAAATAACATATAAAATGCAAATGCTCCCAATAACGTTGCCACAAACATACCTTAGAAGTTTACACTCAATGTTTTTAAGATTTATTTGGAGAGGGAAAACACCTCGACTAAAATTCACCCAACTGACGAATACTAAAAGTAAAGGGGGATGGGGAGCACCAGATGTATGGAAATATTATGAAGCTATTGCACTAGCTAGGGTTGTAGATTGGGTTAAAAATAAAGAAAAACACTGGGTAGAAATGGAAAATAAAATTAGTGATACTAAATTGTATAAAGTAATATGGATTTCACCTCAGTTGAGAAAATATAGCACTGAAACTCATGATATCACCAGACATGCACTTTTGCACCAGGGAAAGAGGAGTGGTTTGGCAAGTGGTTATTGGAAGAAAATATATAACTAAAAGATGTAATGTGCCAGGGCAGAATATGCTCACTCCAAGAGCTTCAAGCTAAGAGAAACATGATAGTCATTAACACTTGGCGCTATAACCAACTAAAGCATTTTATAGATTCCCTACCGCGACCAATTAGATCATCTGATAATCTACTGCCACTAGAGAAAATATGTACCGACAAAGATGGGAAGGGTGGTTTCTCTCGGATTTATAAAGTCTTAGTTGAATTGGGAAGGCCAGACACTCCGGCCTTTATTGGGAAATGGAAAAAGGAGCTAGAGAGAACACTTTCAGCTCCAGAAGTTTCATTGATATTGAAGAGAGTCTTGGCCACATTGGTTAACAGTAAATTGTTAGAGCTAAACTTTAAGTGTCTGACTAGAATGTATCTGACCCCGGATCGGGTACATAAACTTCAAAAGGAAACGTCACAGTATTGTTGGAGGGGCTGTAAAGAATTAGGGACAATGGCTCACATTTGGTGGCTCTGTCCGGAAATGAGAATATTTTGGGGCGAAGTAAGAAAATATATCAAAGAGATCACAAGTTTCGACATACCCAACGACCCTTGGGTATGCTTATTTCATCTGAGCGATGTGCCCACTAAAACATACCTTAGAACACTTTTGCCACATCTTATCGATGCGGCCAAAAGCCTAATCCCTAAGCATTGGCAAAAGAAAGAAAGACCCACGATGAGGGACTGGTTTAATAAAATTAACGAGATACATTGTCTAGAGTACTTAAGGTTTAGTGAAGGGATAAAAATGGGGGCCTATGAAACAAAGTGGAGAGAATGGGTAAAATTCAAAGAATCCTCAAAAGCAGTCGAGATGTGGACCACTTAGATTAGAGTGGGGGTTTTTGCTCTAGTGCAAGATACAGAGGGGAATCTAAAATGGGGGCAGATAGGAAGAGATAGGAGGAGGCTGGAGGAGTAGAGTGAGGGAAAATAGATGGGGTACGGTCTCGGGGAGGGGGGGGGAGTTTTCAGGAGGGAAGGAGGGAAGTAATCGCAACTTGTTGAGTAAATACTTTTTGTAATATGTCGGCTTAGTCTATCAAACGGACTTATATGGCCACTATGATGTGATGATAAGACGGGAAAATTTTGAATTTTAAATAATTGAAAAATTTATTCCCGGGGAAAACCCTCTCGCTGACGTGGCTAAAAGAAAAAAAAAAAAAAAAGAATCACTCCCTAGGACACACTTAACCCCTACAGCGCCACCTAGTGGTTAACCCCTTCACTGCCAGTGACATTTTTACAGTAATCAATTCAATTTTTTAGCATTGATCGCTATATTAATGCCAATGGTCCCAAAAATGTGTCAAAATTGTCCGATGTGTCCACCATAATGTCGCAGTCACGATAAAAGTCGCTGATCGCCTCCATTACTAGTAAAAAAAAAATTATCAATAAAAATGCCATAAAACTATCCCCTATTTTGTAGACGCTACAACTTTTGCTCCAACCAATCAATAAACGCTTATTGTGATTTTTTTTACCAAAAATATGTAGAAGAATACGTATCGGCCTAAACTGAGGGGAAAAAACTGTTTTTTTAAAATATTTTTTGGGGATATTTATTATAGCAAAAAGTAAAAAATAATGTGTTTTTTCCAAAATTGTCGCTATTTTTTTGTTTATAGCGCAAAAAATAAAATTTGCAGAGGTGATCAAATACCACTAAAAGAAAGCTCTATTTGTGGGAAAAAAAAGGACGTCAAATTTGTTTGGGAGCCACGTCGCACGACCGCGCAATTGTCAGCTAAAGCGACGCAGTGCCGAATCGCAAAAAGTGCTCTGGTTTCGGAAGGGGGCAAATTCTTCCGGGGCTGAAGTGGTTAAGATACATTTAACAAAATGCAGAGAAAGTTGAATGCCACACAGGTTTCAAACATTTTTGGCAGTATCAGAGTCTAAATGCATCCATTTCATAATAACCTGTTGCCATGCAGGATACAAGTCCCACCAATCCTGCGATACACAATAAGTGATTACACTGATGTATGAGAAGATGCCAGCAGTGTTCATTTTGGCAGCAAATTTCGATTTAGTTTTAGTCTTAGTCTTAGGACTAAAATGGCATTTTAGTTTTAGTCCCATTTTAGTCTTCTCAAATTGTTTTAGTTTTAGTCGTATTTAGTCAACTAAATCTCCAGTACATTTTAGTCGACTAAAACTAATTTTAGTCGTCTAAAACCTAATGGGTGTAATTAAATTGTAATGCATTAGTTAACATTTCTCTACAATTTCCAAACTCATTATATACTGCTGGAGTGAAAAATTGAATATGTTATTTATTATGGTATTGAGGTATGAACCTTTACTACAGACCAGTGTTCATTTTGAAGTCAAATTTCAATTTAGTTTTAGTCTTAGTCTTTTGACTAAAATGGCATTTTAGTTTTAGTCCCATTTTAGTCTTTTGACTAAAATGGCATTTTAGTTTTAGTCGTATTTTAGTCATCTCAGTTGTTTTAGTTTTAGTCGTATTTTAGTCGCCTAAAATAATATTCATTTAGTCGACTAAAATGTTTTAGTCGTTTTAGTCGACGAAATTAACACTGGATGCCAGAGTTAGACACCAAACTTGTCCATGCCACAAAGTTTGGAAGACATATGGCTCACATTACATCTCCTAAGCATGTGATTATTGCTTTCTGTTCAATAATTTGTTGATTGCAGCACTGCAAGCCCCCATTCACATCGGGCCGATTTGGCATGCGATTTGTATAAATTGCCGGCAATAGCACCATCTGAAATAGCACCACCGACTTTGCGGCGCTGCACCAATTGCCAAAAGTAGTTCCTGCACTACTTTTGGCGACTTCAGGGGCGATTTCAATAGATATCTGTGCAGGAACCCGCACAGATGTCTCTGAAATCGCTCCCAAAGTTGGAATGACATGCGGGTATGAGATTGTGCAAGTTCAGCTGACGCACACGTTTCTAATCCGCAGTCAGTGTGATCCTAGGCTTAAACATGATCAGATGGAAATATAAATATAGTTAGAAGTGTTGGATCTGCTGAACATCATGAAACACTTCAACACCCACCTTAGACTCTTTGGTTAAGTTAATTCTGTACACGCCCGCATCAAGAACCTGAAAAGATAACTGCAATTACAACAGCTCTTGCTTATCATGAAAATTATGAAAGAATATTACAAGTCATTTATGAAAACCAGTGAAACTAATCAGATGGGACTCTGCATAAAATGAAAGACCGGGTGAACTTTGAATTGTACTTTTGACTTTTAATCCAGTTTTTTGTTTTCATTTGTAATATGTTTTCTGTAAATCTTTTATCAGATTTTTGTTTCTTTTCACCAGCAATATTTTCAATTGTTCAAATGTTTCATACCTCAGATCAGCCCCAATTCCTGTACCATCACACCTCAGATCAGCCCCAATCTCCTGCACCTTTACACTTCAGATAACCCCAATTCCTCTACATTCACACCTCACATTAACCCGATTCCTCCACCTTCACACCTCATATCACTCATGCTCCTGTACCTTCACACCTCGGATCAGTCCCACTTCCTCTACCATCACACCTCAGATCACCCCAATTCCTCCACCTTCACACCTCATATCACTCATGCTCCTGTACCTTCACACCTCAGATCAGTCCCAATTCTTGCACCTTGACACCTCATATCACCCCAGTTCTTTTACCATCACACCTTAGATCATCCCAATTCCTGTACCCAGTGGTGTATTTAGGTTTTGTGCTGTCCTAGGCCTGACTAAACTTGTGCACCCCCTAATTTAAATATGACCTGCCCCTTCCTGTCAATGACACACCCCTTTCTGTTTAAGACCCACCCGGTCATCTGTAAACCACACCCCTTCCTCTTTAGGGTCCACCTCTCTGTACATTAAAAGTGGGTACCAAGTGCCTACTTGTAAGCTCCTTGAGGGCAGGGACTGATGTGAATGTACAATGCAGGCCTCAAATTTTCATGTCATGAACCACTAGCCAGACCTTAAAAGTTACTTACCACCACTTGCCCCACTCAACCACTACCCTGCCCCGCCCTTAAACACGCTCTCATAAATTATCTCATGAGGTGACCCTGTAAGGCCCCTTTCTATCTGTTTTGACGGACACCGCTAGCTCAGCGGGGATCGTCCCATTGATTCCCGCTGAGCAGGTGGATGACAGGTCCGTCTCTGCTCATTGTGCTGAGATGGACCTGTCAGAGCCCCGCTCTCCTCTATGGGGAGATCGGATGTCACCTGGTGCGGTAAAACATGGTGTCACCCCCCTCAGTCCCTAGGATCAGTAATGCATTATGGCCGACAGGCCCTTTTACCAGACCCAGCAAAACAGCAGCAATGATCCCTCTGGCTGGATGTTCGCTCACCCTGTGTTGTGTAGCACTCTCTCTGGTGGTGCTGGGCAGCGTGGCGCTCTCTCTGGTGGCACTGGGCAGCATAGCACTCTCTCTGGCTTCCGTGGCATGCTCTCTGGTGGCGCTCTTTCTGGTGGCGCTGGGCAGCGTGGCGCTCTCTCTGGTGGCGCTGGGCAGCGTAGCACTCTCTCTGGCTTCCACCAGCACAGTTCTCTTTCTTTTTCTGGTCTCCTGTAACTGGCTGCTTTCACTCCCTCAGCTTGTTTCCGGTATCTCTCCCTCTCTTCCCCCAGCAGAGTGCATGCTGGGGGGTGTAGCCGGCTCCCTCTGGAGAACAGTGGGACTATGTACAACAAAATGATTCAGCACTCGATGGGTTAATAGGGAAAGTAGTTTATTCAATGGTAAGCATATAAACTAATCCTGTTTTCAATGCAAGAGGAGATGGGGGTGGCTTTTTTGCTGCCCCCCGCAAAGTGCTGCCCTAGGCCTGGGCCTTGTCAGCCTAGGCCAAGAGACAGCACTGCCTGTACCATCACACACAGATCAGCCTCAATTCCTGCACCATCACACTTCAGATCACCCCAATTCTTCCACCTTCACACCTCTCATCACCCCAGTTTCGGCACCTTCACCCCTCAGATTACCCCAATTCCTGCACCTTCACACCTCACATCACCCCAATTCCTGCACCATCATACCCTAGATTTGCCCCAATTCCTGCACCATCACACCTCATATCACCCCAATTCCTGCACTTTCACACCTCAGATCAGTCCAAATTCCCGTACCATCACATCTCAAATCAGCTCCTGCACCATCACACTTCACAGCACCCCAATTCCTCCACCTTTACACCTCAAATCACGCCAATCCCTTTACCTGCACACCTCAGATTAACCCCAATTCCAACACATTTACACTTCAGATCACTTCTGTTACACTTCAATTCAGACCCAAATTTCTGCATCTTCAGATGGCGAAAAATCCTAATTTTTGCACCTTCACTCCTCAGATCAGCTCCAATTCCCGTGCCTTTCACACCTCAGATCACCCCAATTCCTCCACCTTCACACTTCTTATCTAGCAGGTGTGGACTCCCCCAGCCAGCCAGCAGCCGCCGACATTGGGTAAATGGACCTGTTATTGACAGAGGGAGAGAGACAGCAGCTGTGGGGCTTCCTCCCCCCTCCCTCTCCTCCCCGTGCCGCGGTGCTAGCGTAGCGGGGCTCGCACGGACAGCCGCCTGCTCTGTTCTTTCCCCCTGTTTCCTCATTGTCTGGGGGAAGGGGACCAGTCAGGAGGAGGAGGAGTCAGAGGGTCATGGGACATGTACTCCCGAAGATCAGCGGGCCCACTGCTGGAGAGAGAGAGAGTGGACTGCAGCTGCCAGCATGCCCATGGCACAGGAGAAGAGGAGGAGTTGACCAGTGTGCTGGGGAGGAGACACCACAAGGAGCCTGGGCCAGGGAAGGAGAGCCACGAGGTAGACAGGATCACAGGATGAGAGGAGCTCTTTCCCCTTGCCGGTCGTGGTGGAGACATCGCGGTGTGGAGCAAGTGGTGACCCTTTCTGTCAGTAAGCTCCACAGGTGGACGCTGGTGACTGGTCGCAGACATCCTATCAGCTGCGAGGACACCCGAGTCACCTCCAGGCGCATCTATACAGGCATCGCTTGGTCCCATGGGTCATCAGGTTGCCAGTCAGACATCCTTCAGGAGCCTGTTCCAGGTCATGCTTTGGGCCTTGGTGTCACCAGGATTGGTGAGCGGGCAGAAGCGCACCATGTGCACACTCTAAAAGAGACACTGCATGCAGACATCTTTATCTTATTTTCCCACATTATGACTTTCAAGGAGACACTTTGCATAAGTTATTCCCTGTTGCTGGCAATTGCTGTGCAGAGATCTTTTTGGGCCCTTGTTGAGCTAGCTGTAGACGCCAGATATCTACAAGTCAAGGGCTCCCTCTTAGCTTTCTCCTACAACTTAAAAGACAAATATTGGCACACATTAAAGGGGAACTCTTACTAAAAAAGTTGCATTCTCTGAAAATTATTGTTTATCGCACAGTGCATTTATGTTCTGGACCCGTGGTCTCATGATTTTAAGGAAGTAGATTGACATACAAGAAGTCATTCTTTCTCCCTTTCTTACCTGAGCCCATAGGCCATCTCAGTGCCTGTGGGTTGGTTAAACTGTAATCTACTTGCTTCCCTTTCTTTATTTACTTATTAGGGATGGAATCATGCACCATACATGGCCTATATTTTTTTTTTCGGTAGCATATATTGTATACCTATTACTGTGGAGACACGTATCAATGTGTCTGGCGATTTTATGATGTCACTATTGTGTTACCATTACGCAGCATGATAATATGCTATTATGTATTATGTTATGGAATTAAAGTTTCCTAATTTTTACTGTATTTTATTGTATATATTATGTCATAATGCAATACGAATGGTCACAATTATGGTATACCCACCATACATCATTGCACTGTGCTACCTCCCTGGCTGCATGATTCATATCAAGTCCCAAACTTTGCTCTTAACCACTTGCCGACCGCCTAACGCAGATATACGTCTGCAGAATGGCACTGGTAGGCAAAATCACGTACCTGGTACGTGATTGCCTTCCCGCGGGCGGGGGGTCCGATCGGACCCCCCCCCGGTGCCAGAGGCGGTCAGCTTTGGTCTGGGAGCGTTCAGAGATGAGGGGGAGGCCATCCATTCGTGCCCCCCCCTCGCGATCGCTCCCAGCCAATGAGAATCCTCCCCTGCCTGTGTGTAGTACACACAGGCAGAGGATGTGATGTCATCTCTCCTCGGCTCGGCAGTTTCCTTTCCGCCGCCGAGGAGAGAAGACATCTGAGTGAGTGTAAAACACAAACACACACAGTAGAACATGCCAGGCACACTTTACACCCCCGATCCCCCCCCGATCGCCCCCCGATCATACCCCCCCCGTCACACTGACACCAAGCAGTTTTTTTTTTCTGATTACTGCATGGTGTCAGTTTGTGACAGTTAGAAGTGGTAGGGCAGTTAGTGTTAGCCCCCTTTAGGTCTAGGGTACCCCCCTAACCCCCCCTAATAAAGTTTTAACCCCTTGATCACTCCCCGTCACCAGTGTCGCTAAGCGATCATTTTTCTGATCCCTGTATTAGTGTCGCTGGTGGCGCTAGTTAGGGACGTAAATATCTAGGTTCGCCGTCAGCGTTTTATAGCGACAGGGACCCCCATATACTACCTAATAAAGGTTTTAACCCCTTGATTGCCCCCTAGTTAACCCTTTCACCACTGATCACGTATAACCGTTACGGTTGACGCTGGTTAGTTCGTTTATTTTTTATAGTGTCAGGGCACCCGCCGTTTATTACCGAATAAAGGTTTAGCCCCCTGATCGCCCGGCGGTGATATGTGTCGCCCCAGGCAGCATCAGATTAGCCCCAGTACCGCTAACACCCACGCACGCAGCATACGCCTCCCTTAGTGGTATAGTATCTGAACGGATCAATATCTGATCCGATCAGATTTATACTAGCGTCCCCAGCAGTTTAGGGTTCCCAAAAACGCAGTGTTAGCGGGATCAGCCCAGATACCTGCTAGCACCTGCGTTTTTACCCTCCGCCCGGCCCGGCCCAGCCCACCCAAGTGCAGTATCGATCGATCACTATCACTTACAAAACACTAAACACATAACTGCAGCGTTCGCAGAGTCAGGCCTGATCCCTGCGATCGCTAACAGTTTTTTTGGTAGCGTTTTGGTGAACTGGCAAGCACCAGCCCCAAGCAGCATCAGGTTAGTGCCAGTAGCTCTAACACCCACGCACGCACCGTACAGCTCCCTTAGTGGTATAGTATCTGAACGGATCAATATCTGATCCGATCAGATCTATACTAGCGTCCCCAGCAGTTTAGGGTTCCCAAAAACGCAGTGTTAGCGGGATCAGCCCAGATACCTGCTAGCACCTGCGTTTTGCCCCTCCGCCCGGCCCAGCCCAGCCCAGCCCACCCAAGTGCAGTATCAATCGATCACTGTCACTTACAAAACACTAAACGCATAACTGCAGCGTTCGCAGAGTCAAGTCTGATCCCTGCGATCGCTAACAGTTTTTTTGGTAGCGTTTTGGTGAACTGGCAAGCACCAGCCCCAGGCAGCGTCAGGTTAGTGCCATTAGCGCTAACACCCACGCACGCACTGTACACCTCCCTTAGTGGTATAGTATCTGAACGGATCAATATCTGATCTGATCAGATCTATACTGGCGTCCCCAGCAGTTTAGGGTTCCCAAAAACGCAGTATTATCGGGATCAGCCCAGATATCTGCTAGCACCTGCGCTTTGCCCCTCCGCCCAGCCCAGCCCAGCCCACCCAAGTGCAGTATTGATTGATCACTGACACTTACAAAAACACTAAACGCATAACTGCAGCATTCGCAGCGTCAGGCCTGATCCCTGCGATCGCTAACAGTTTTTTTGGTAGCATTTTGGTGAACTGGCAAGCACCAGCAGCCTAGTACACCCCGGTCGTAGTCAAACCAGCACTGCAGTAACACTTGGTGACGTGGCGAGTCCCATAAGTGCAGTTCAAGCTGGTGAGGTGGCAAGCACAAGTAGTGTCCCGCTGCCACCAAAAAGACAAACACAGGCCCGTCGTGCCCATAATGCCCTTCCTGCTGCATTCGCCATTCCTAATTGGGAATCCACCGCTTCTGCAGCACCCGTACTTCCCCCATTCACATCCCCAACCAAATGCAGTCGGCTGCATGAGAGGCATTTTCTTTATGTCCTCCCGAGTACCCCTACCCAACGAACCCCCCCCAAAAAAGATGTTGTGTCTGCAGCAAGCGCGGATATAGGCGTGACACCCGCTATTATTGTCCCTCCTGTCCTAACAATCCTGGTCTTTACATTGGTGAATGTTTTGAACGCTACCATACATTAGTTGAGTATTAGCGTAGGGTACAGCATTCCACAGACTAGGCGCCATTTCACAGGGTCTCCCAAGATGCCATCGCATTTTGAGAGACCCGAACCTGGAACCGGTTACAGTTATAAAAGTTACAGTTACAAAAAAAAGTGTTAAAAAAAAAAAAAAAACACAAACAAAAATATAAAATAAAAAAAAATAGTTGTCGTTTTATTGTTCTCTCTCTCTCTATTCTCTCTCTATTGTTCTGCTCTTTTTTACTGTTTTCTATTCTGCAATGTTTTATTGTTATTATGTTTTATCATGTTTGCTTTTCAGGTATGCAATTTTTTATACTTTACCGTTTACTGTGCTTTATTGTTAACCATTTTTTTGTCTTCAGGTACGCCATTCACGACTTTGAGTGGTTATACCAGAATGATGCCTGCAGGTTTAGGTATCATCTTGGTATCATTCTTTTAAGCCAGCGGTCGGCTTTCATGTAAAAGCAATCCTAGCGGGTAATTAGCCTCTAGACTGCTTTTACAAGCAGTGAGAGGGAATGCCCCCCCCCCCACCATCTTCCGTGTTTTTCTCTGGCTCTCCTGTCTCAACAGGGAACCTGAGAATGCAGCCGGTGATTCAGCCAGCTGACCATAGAGCTGATCATAGACCAGAGTGGCTCCAAACATCTCTATGGCCTAAGAAACCGGAAGCTACGAGCATTTTATGACTTAGATTTCGCCGGATGTAAACAGCGCCATTGGGAAATTGGGGAAGCATTTTATCACACCGATCTTGATGTGGTCAGATGCTTTGAGGGCAGAGGAGAAATCTAGGGTCTAATAGACCCCAATTTTTTCAAAAAAGAGTACCTGTCACTACCTATTGCTATCATAGGGGATATTTACATTCCCTGAGATAACAATAAAAATGATTAAAAAAAAAAAATGAAAGGAACAGTTTAAAAATAAGATAAAAAAGCAAAAAAAAAATAAAGAAAAAAAAAAAAAAAAAAAAAAAAAAAGCACCCCTGTCCCCCCTGCTCTCGCGCTAAGGCGAACGCAAGCGTCGGTCTGGCGTCAAATGTAAACAGCAATTGCACCATGCATGTGAGGTATCACCGCGAAGGTCAGATCGAGGGAAGTAATTTTAGCAGTAGACCTTCTCTGTAAATCTAAAGTGGTAACCTGTAAAGGCTTTTAAAAATGTATTAATCTTGTTGCCACTGCACGTTTGTGCGCAATTTTAAAGCATGTCATGTTTGGTATCCATGTACTCGCCTAAGATCATCTTTTTTATTTCATCAAACATTTGGGCAATATATTGTGTTTTAGTGCATTAAAATTTTAAAAAGTGTGTTTTTTCCCAAAAAAATGCGTTTGAAAAATCGCTGCGCAAATACTGTGTGAAAAAAAAATGAAACACCCACCATTTTAATCTGTAGGGCATTTGCTTTAAAAAAAATATATAATGTTTGGGGGTTCAAAGTCATTTTCTTGCAAAAAAAAAAAATTTTTTTCATGTAATCAAAAAGTGTCAGAAAGGGCTTTGTCTTCAAGTGGTTAGAAGAGTGGGTGATGTGTGACATAAGCTTCTAAATGTTGTGCATAAAATACCAGGACAGTTCAAAACCCCCCCAAATGACCCCATTTTGGAAAGTAGACACCCCAAGCTATTTGCTGAGAGGCATGTCGAGTCCATGGAATATTTTATATTGTGACACAAGTTGCGGGAAAGAGACACATTTTTTTCTTTTTTTTTTGCACAAAGTTGTCACTAAATGATATATTGCTCAAACATGCCATGGGAATATGTGAAATTACATCCCAAAATACATTCTGTTGCTTCTCCTGAGTATGGGGATACCACATGTGTGGGCCTTTCGGGAGCCTAGCTGCGCACGGGACCCCGAAAACCAAGCACCGCCTTCAGGCTTTCTAAGGGCGTAAATTTTTGATTTCACTCTTCACTGCCTATCACAGTTTCGGAGGCCATGAAATGCCCAGGTGGCAAAAAAACCCCCCAAATGACCCCATTTTGGAAAGTAGACACCCCAAGCTATTTGCTGAGAGGTATAGTGAGTATTTTGCAGACCTCACTTTTTGTCACAAAGTTTTGAAAATTGAAGAAAGAAAAAAATTTTTTTTTTTCTTGTCTTTCTTAATTTTCAAAAACAAATGAGAGCTGCAAAATACTCACCATGCCTCTCAGCAAATAGCTTGGGGTGTCTACTTTCCAAAATGGGGTCATTTGGGGGGGGGGTTGAGCCACCTGGGCATTCCATGGCCTCCGAAACTGTGATAGGCAGTGAAGAGTGAAATCAAAAATATACACCCTTAGAAATCCTGAAGGCGGTGATTGGTTTTCGGGGCCCCTTACGCAGCTAGTCTCCTAAAAAGTCCCACACATGTGGTATCCCCATACTCAGGAGAAGCAGCTAAATGTATTTTGGGGTGCAATTCCACATATGCCCATGGCCTGTGTGAGCAATATATCATTTAGTGACAACTTTGTGCAAAAAAAAAAAAATTTGTCACTTTCCCGCAACTTGTGTCAAAATATAAAATATTCCATGGATTCAACATGCCTCAAAGCAAATAGCTTGGGGTGTCTACTTTCCAAAATGGGGTCATTTGGGGGGGGGGGGGGGGTTGTGCCACCTGGGCATTTTATGGCCTTCAAAACTGTGATAGGTAGTGAGGAGTAAAATCAACCATTTACGCCTTTAGAAATCCTGAAGGCAGTGATTGGTTTTCGGGGCCCCGTACGCAGCTAGGCTCCCAAAAAGTCCCATCATATATCATTTAGTGACAACTTTGTGTAATTTTTTTTTTTTTTTGTCATTATTCAATCACTTGGGACAAAAAAAATGAATATTCAATGGGCTCAACATGCCTCTAAGCAATTTCCTAGGGGTGTCTACTTTCCAAAATGGGGTCATTTGTGGGGGTTTTGTACTGCCCTGCCATTTTAGCACCTCAAGAAACGACATAGGCAGTCACAAATTAAAGGCTGTGTAAATTCCAGAAAATGTACCCTAGTTTGTAGGCGCTATAACTTTTGCGCAAACCAATAAATATACTTAATTTTAAATATTTATTGACATTTTTTTTACCAAAGACATGTGGCCGAATACATTTTGGCCTAAATGTATGACTAAAATTGAGTTTATTGGATTTTTTTTAGAATAAAAAGTAGAAAATATCATTTTTTTTCAAAATTTTCGGTCTTTTTCCATGTATAGCGCAAAAAATAAAAACGGCAGAGGTGATCAAATGCCACCAAAAGAAAGCTCTATTTGTGGGAAGAAAAGGACGCAAATTTCGTTTGGGTACAGTATTGCATGACTGCGCAATTAGCAGTTAAAGCGACGCAGTGCCAAATTGTAAAAAGTGCTCTGGTCAGGAAGGGGGTAAATCCTTCCGGGGCTGAAGTGGTTAATTACCCAAATATCGGGGATGGAGGTACAACTCAATGTCCTCACATAAAGTCCCAATCTTTATTTTTTTCTCTCTTTATTGTAATCTAGTTGTATTGCATACCTCTTTTGTGCTCAGATGCCCAAATATCAGAGTTTACCACAGGTAACTAACTACCTGTTTTAGTTATTACTATCTTGTTTGCTGCTAAGCCTGTTAGTAAAATATTTTTTTGATCTGCTACAGTCTGGTGTCCTATTACTTTTTGTCTGCAGTAAAATTACTTTAACCAGGTATGCCAGAGGGGCTGAGGTTGTTCTTGGGGTTGAGGCACAGAACAGAGAACCCAAAATTACGAGGCGGCTCCTTCAGGGGTGGCATTACACTTATCACCCCAATTCCTGTGCCTTTAAAACTCAGATCAGCCCAATTCCTACACATTCACACCTCAGATCCCCCTAATTGCTGCACCATAATACCTCAGATGAGCCCGTTTATGTACATATACACCTTAGGTCGGCCTCAATTCTTGTACGACCTCCACAGATCAGGCTGAATTTCTGCACCTTCACGCCTCAGATCAGCCTCAGTTCCCACGCCTTCACACCTCAGATCATACCAATTCATTCACCTTTACACCTCAGATCACCCCAATTCCTGCACCCTCAGATTTCAAATAAGCCCCAGTGGATGCATCTTTTCACCTCAGATCAGCCCAATTCCTGCCTCTTGACAACCCAAATCAATCCCAATTCCTGTACCTTCACGCCTCAGGTCAGACTCGATTTCTGCACCTTCAGATCTCAAATAAACCCAGTGCATGCACCTTCAGACCTCATTTCACCCCATTTCCTACACCTTCACATTTCAGATCAACCACAGTTACTGCACCCTCACACCTCAGGTCAGTCCCAATTACTGTACCTCTAAATGAGTAATTCCCAATAGTTGGTTAATTACCAGTCCAAAATGAGAGCAGGCAGCCTGAGGCATCCAACTCAACACCAGGGCTGGATCCAGCTTCTCTGATGTGGGAGTGCAGCAAAAAAATGTCAGAGGGGCAGAGGATGGGAGGTCAGCAGGGCAAAGGATATGGTCAGCAGTTTATAGGGCAGTGTATAGGGGCCATTAGTTTGTAGGGCAGCGTACAAGGTTCAGCAGGGCAGAGGATGAGATGTCAGCATGGGAGTGTACAGAAGTCTGTAGGGCAGAGAACAGGTGTCAGCAGGGCAGAGAAGGGCAGTGTACAGGGGTCAGAAAAACAGAGGAGAGGGTTCAGCAGGGTAAACTGCAGTGGTTAGCAGGGCAGAGGACAGAGGTCAGTAGTGCAATGTACAGGTATAAGTAATACCGGGTTGAGCATTGCAAACTACAGGAGTTAGAAGGGCAGAAAACACGGATCCATAGGGCAGAGTACAAGGGGTGAGCAGGGCAGTGTACTGGGGTCAACAGTACAGTGTACAGGGGTCAGCAGGGCAGAGGATAGGGTCAGAAGGGCAGCAAACAGGATTCAGCAGTGCAGGGACAGTGGTCAGTAGGGCAGAGGTCAGGTTTCAGCTGGGCGGACAACAGGGGTTAGCAGGGCAGAGGACAGGGGGTCAGCAGGGCAATGTACTGGGTCCAGCAGGGCAGAGGACAGTACAAAAAAATAGCAGGCAATTACAAACTGTGCAGATGGAGGCCGTGTTTGTAAAAGAATATGATTTCTGTTATGTGCTGTGTGGGAAGACGAGATCTGCTGAGTGCCCTGTGCCCAGGCTTTGTGTGTGCAGTGCAGGGAAGAGAAGGCAGTAGGAGCTCAGTGTGCAGGCACAGACATCCAGCTAAAATCTAAATGGACACAGTCAATGCTAGATCCAGCCCTCCTGAACATCAGCTGCTATAATGTCATTTTAATTGGCTTAATGAGGTGGGGATAGAGGCAGATAGGAGGTGGGAAAAAAACATCCTGCTCCCTTCTGTATAGCCAGCCACAACCGCCAGCCAGCTTTGTTGATGTGTGGGAGGGTGTCCCAGACTTCCTTTGCGGGCCTTCATATATATGGGGGTTTCCAACCCCTGCTCTATAGTGTGTACTTGCCTCAACCCAATGCACCTTGTGTGATTTCTGTCTGCTCTCCATTCTGCATGAGTAACTTCTGACAGTTTATGCCAGTATCAAACAATCCTGGGACAGGCCCTCCCAACCCCTGGCAGTACACAGTAGGTGATTGACAGCCTCAGCTGTGCATGTTTCCTTATTAGACTAAGAAGAGGGAACGTGTCCACACAGGTCTCAGATTACACTCAGCTCCCTGTTGTACAGTGCATGACATCAGATTCCTGCTCCCAGCCGCCTGAAGCTCAGAAATGCGGTGTAAAATGTGTTCTTTAGAATGCCGTGGAAGAGAGAGGGCTGCAGAAAAACAGGTACAACCTATGTGTGAGGATTTGTTTCATCTCTGTGTATCACCTGAGGCTAGTCACTTCACTGGTATATAAAAGCGTTTACAACCGCTTCAAGGATGATTTACTCCACAGTAGCTGCAGTTACATCGATCAGCTCTTTTTACTGCTTTTTAGAATATGTTAACTTTGAACATTTATATCCTGGCTGCGATTCTACTTTAATGATTTAGGTATGTGAACTAAAGTCAAAATGAAGTTGGGATGCACTGAGATTGGAGTTCCCTAAAAAAAAGTGAATGTGCTTATTGCAGGTGATGTATGGCTCTAAATTAATTGTCCCTTTCTAAAGGCAAAAAATCTACACAACAGCATTATCAGGATGAGCAACTTTAAACAGAAGTTTTTGTACTCAAGGTCATGTGAACAATGGATACAAACCTCACATGCATTAGAATAATGTAATCAACGCACAATGCCAAATCTTAGTAGTCTGTATGATCTAGCATTTTTCAGTTGTGTAATATAAACTCACGCCCTTCTTTGTTAGCCAAAAAGCCATCGCATTGCGGTAAGTGATACAACTGCAATGTATAAAGCTTTAACTCTAGGCTGTCTGAATCAAATCTCTATCTTCACTTGCAGTGCTATCATACAGTCTGTACACTTTCTTCTTCTTATTTATTACAGGTACTTATATAGCACCATCAATTTATGCAGCGCTTTACAAATATATTGTACATTCACAGGCCTTGTCCTCAAGGAGCTTGCAATCTAAAGTCCCTAACACACATTCATACATACAAGGGCCAATTTAGACAGAAGCCAATTAAGATAACTGAATGTCTTTGGGTGTGGGAGGAAACCAGAGTGCCTGGAGGAAACTTACACAAGCACAGGCAGAACTTGCAAACTCCAGACAAGTAGTGCCATGGTTGGGACTTGAAGCGACAACCCTAATGCTTATTATGCCGCGTACACACGAGTGGACTTTACGGCAGACTTGGTCCGGCGGACCGGACTCCGTCGGACAATTTGATCGTGTGTGGGCTCCAGCGGACTTTTTTTCCCAAAAGTTCGACGGACCTAGAAATGAAACATGTTTCAAATCTTTCCGACGGACTCGAGTCCGGTTGAAAAATCCCCTCGTCTGTATGCTAGTCCGACGGACTTAAACCGACGTTAGGGCAGCTGTTGGCTACTGGCTATCAACTTCCTTATTTTAATCCGGTCGTACGTCATCACATACGAATCCGTCGGACTTTGATGTGATCATGTGTGTCCAAGTGCGTCTGTTTGCAAGTCCGGCGCACCTACGCTACAAAGTCCGTCGGAAAGATCGTCGGACCAAGTCTGCTCGTGTGTACGCGGCATTAGTCATCTTGTTGACATTATCATATTTTATAGTGGGGATAGCACAAAGGAACCAACATGTTGCAATGCTGGGTGAGGCTTACATGTCTTTTTATGTCGCAATATATCTATCTTTAGTGTCTGTCTCATACTGGTTTCCCTTTCCAGTCTGTTGTTTTAAATTTGGCTTCACACACAGAATACATTTTTATTCACACCAGTGAGTCCAACTTGCATATATTTTTAAAGCTCTCTGGACACCAAACAGGGAGTTCTACCCCATAGGCAATAACAGTTTTCTGCCAAGCTACTATATACACTGGCCTCCCCATATTCCAATAAAGAGCGGATGACGTATCAGGAAGGGGTTGAGCACACAGACGTTTGCAGGCATAAGGGAGCTCTTGCATTAAACCCCTAGCATTTACCCCACACTTTGGGAGCAGCAGCTGGCATGTACAGCCAACAACAGAAGCGCATTGGTGTACGCGCTTGTACTTGTTTAAATGCTGATACTCTTTCGCATCAGAGTTTACCGGCATATATGTGTATGACAAACATCAGTATGCATGTAGCCCTAAAAGAAAAGTATGGGATTTGTTTTCTTTTTAAGAATCATACTTACCTAGGTGGATGCGGCATCTGTCCCCTCCGGCTCTAAAACCAAACACCGCCGATTGCTCGGTTCTCAGAGCTCCCTGAGCAAAGAGCTGGTGTCAGTCACCAGTTCTCTGCTCTGTCCCCCCGTTCTCACTGAAGCGCTGGGCTGTGAAGAGGGAGGGGACGGCCGGCTCAGGCTCTCAGGGGCTTGCTGAGAGGCTGAGCCGGGCGCCTGTCCAGGCATGTAGGTGGATCCATACTTTATGGTCGTGATCTTTCCCGGGCCTGGACCGGCTCTGTGACATCAGCTGACAGCAGGCACACAAACACAATATTATAACTAGTTTGTGGTTAAATATAAAAGACGATGTAGCGTCAAATAGATACCAAACATGTCAAGCTTTAACATTTTGCATGCCCATGAAATGGCGACAACTACGGTACATAAAAATCACTGGTACTGGTAAACTGCAATATAAATTTTTTCTTTTTAGGTTTAGATACACTTTGATTTAGAACAAACATACAACCGTTAAAGTTGCAGGAAAGGCTGATATGCATTCTGCATACTTGTTTTGGGTAGATTAATAATCTAGCCCAATCACAATAAAAGTAGGGGCTCAGTTATAGTGTCCTTTTATATTTGCTGCTGTGGTTATTGTGATTGTCGCACAGTGAAGATGTAATCATAAAATGCATTAAGGTGCAAAAAACACAAATGTTTACAACCCCTTTAAGTTTGTGGTGCTCCAAATGCAACTGTAGCATCCTGGAGTTTAGGCAGGGTTGCTCCTCACAGATTTACTTCTCAGGAGTAGTTATCCTGTTTGATTGCTAGAGATCTATGATTTCTCCCAAATATGGCCTTGCTGTACTTTTCTCTTCTACTGCTAGGTGACCGGATACTTGGTGGTACTAGGTACGAGAAGGACAATGCAAGATCAGGTTATGGGTATATGGGGTATCTCAGCCAATGGGTAGGGTTTTTTTTTTAATCCCTTGGCCTGCTGGGAGAACCTATATATTCGGGTGAGGTCAGCTGATCTGTGTTCTGTGCCACCTAGACGGCTGTCTGGGTGGAAGTTTGTTGTATTGCCCGGGTTGCTAGGCCAGAGAAAGGGCCTATCCTGGGCACATCTGGCTGCTAGGCTGTCTGAAGGCCTATCCAGAAGCAAGAGAACAGCTCAGGTTTAGGACTGCGGCTTGCAGTCCAACCAAAAGTGATGGTTCTGTCGGTCGGAGAACCTGTCGTGGTCAGAGATAGAGGGCAGTGATGGGAGTAAGTCACACATGTGCAAGTCACAAGCAAGTCTCAAGTCTTAACCTTCAAGTCACAAGCAAGTCCCAAGTTACTGTGGTGAAAAGCAAGCAAGTCAAGTCGAGTCCCTGCTAGGAGTCAAGCAAGTCAAGTCAAATCATTTATTTTGGTCAAGTCACAAATTAAGTCAAAATACTGATCTACCCCGAAGCCGGGACTCGGGGGGAGCTTTCTTTTGTGGGGGGGGGGGGGGGGGGCGGCGGGCGGCTTTTGCCTAGGCCAAGACACAGCACTGGTGGTGCCAAGTCATTGCAAGTCAAATAGCCCAAGTCAAAGTCAAGTCGCAAGTCATTAGTGACAAGTCAAAGTCAAGTCGAGTCATTTATTTAATTTTGTCAAGCAAGTCGCAAGTCCTCAAACAGGTGACTCGAGTCTGACTCGAGTCAAGTCATGTGACTCGAGTCCCCCACCTCTGGTAGAGGGGAAGCTGTTGCCAGTGAGCGACTATCTGCCTTATTATCAGGGACCACAGTGAGTAACTGAAGCAAGTACCAGAGCAGTATTCTCACCAACCGGGGATGGTGAAGAATCGGGAAACTTCAGTGGGTATCAAGCCAGGGACCCAGCCAGCAGAGGTGACGCTTGCAGAGCAGCCTAGTGTGTCAAGCCAGGGACTGAGCAGGCCAGCGTGGGTGAATCTTGAGAGGTATCTAGAGTGCCAAGCTAGGGACCCAGCAAAGAAAGGGGGGTGACGCTTGAGGAAGATACCACCGTGAAGATTGGAGGAGCTCAAGGGATTCCGTGTCAGTGTTACAGTGGGTCTAGTGAGAGACCAGGAGCTCAGTGTGCTGAAGAACTACAAGGAGCGATTGTAGTGAAAGTGAAGGAACTGTTAAGCCTTGTGTTTGGAACTGTTAAAGACTGCTGCCATTGGAGACAGCATACACATGCAGATATGGTGTTTTGCTGGATGCCTTTCCCTGCATGGCTGTCCTCCTACTGAAGTCGCAGAGTCTGCCAATTAATCTTGCAACTATCTAAGGGTGTCCTGGCCCTAACCCTCTCTCCCCCAAAAAGGTTTGTTAAGAGAAATAAACTTGCTTTTGCATCCAAGAAGTGTCTGGCGCCCAATAACTTAATCAACTATACACCCACCATGCTTCACAACCCACTACAGAAAGAAGGATGCCAGCTATCCCTGGCCCTGGAGGTTCTCATTAGATCAAAGGAGGCCTGGGACCTTGCTACACATTTGCTTGTTGCTGACCATCTGTTTTTGGTGCTGCCTTTTGTTTGGAGCATGTCTATGCATAATTTGTAAGAACAAAAGAACAAACTCTAAAAACAGTGTGCACTGAAACTAATTCACGCTATACATGTTGTATTACTCTCGTTCACAGTATCCCATAAGTTGCAAAAATAAAAGTTATGAACAAACAGGTTAGGCCTGTCTTCTGTGATGCCAAATTAGCCTGAAGCATGCCAAGGTTTACACAAAGGTATCACCTGATAGTTGACACTACTAATTCCTGTAGGAAACATTTGCCTTTTTTCTTGTCTGCATTTGGGTCTGTTCTCGCTGTTTAAAACTCTCCTGCCACTGGCCAATTTCTATCAAACTCTCAGATGCAGGTGTGTAAAAATTGGCCAGTGGCAAGACAGGCCCAAATGCAGAGGCACAGGCATGCATCAACCCCCCCCCCCCAAATCAAAGTAGGGCTATTTGATTATGAAACACATGCTGCTGCTAAATGTACAAAAAAAAATACCCAAAACCACCCAAAACTGAACTAAACAATAGAAGAATGGGGTGCTGCTTCTCTATAAGCCAAGCTTATTCATAAAGAAAAAATAATCAATTTTATAGCCAAATTTGCAATTTAATCACCCCCCCCCCCTTAAAGAGGTGTTCCAACCTGGGGAAATAAAATCAAATGTCAGCAGATACAAATACTATAAATATAAATATTAAGAAGCAGGACACATGCACAAGGCTTTTATTTTATTTTTTGGTTGAATAATGATTTGAATTGGTATATTTTCTATATTTTTGGATGCATAAAATGCACTTTTTGGTTAAGTTCTATTGGCGGATAGCATGTCTAATTTTATTTGTTTTCTTTTTTTAATGCACAATAAAAAATTGTGTAGAATAATAATTGGCTATGTGTTTTACTTCAAATGACAGTTTGGGAGTAGGCAGTTACATTTTATAAATTACAATGTAAAATTAACAAGGGACACCAACATAGTTGTATCTTTGATCTTAAAAACTACGGGATAATGGTGTTGTGGTAACTTGCACCAAAAAAAAAAAAAAAAAGAAGCATAATATTATTCTTGATATCACTAGAAAAAAAGTCTTTGAAAACTTGTTTGCAATAACTCCATCAGTATCACCAGCAAAGCGGCTTCATTATTATCCCAATAAAAAAGAAGAGAATTGTGTGCTGCATTTCGAGATTTTATAATTTGCCACATTACGAATGTTAATTCTCCATTACGACCGCTAGTTTACAAGACCGACTGCTTCTGGCTCGTCCTTGCTTCCGAGCATGCGTGTTTGTACTTTTGACTTTTGTCCGACGGACTTGTGTACACACGCTCAGAAGACCCGAGAACAGACATTTGTCTGCGGAAAAGATTTTCATCCAACATTTGTCCGCGGAAAATCTGACAATTGTCCGATGGAGCGTACAAACGATCGGAGTCTGTCATCACACAATTCCTGTCGGAAAATCCGATCGTGTGTACGAGGCTTTAGACTGAAATCAATTGATCCCTAACAATGGACCAAGGTAATCACACCTGGCAGGTAAATTTAGGAAGCAACCCTGCCTAAACACCAGGGTGCTACATCTGTGATTTTTGGTGTGTGTGTGGCTGTGTAAGTGGCATACTGTGAGCTGAATGTGAGTGACAACGTTGTCCACTTTTTAATTGATGTTTGGAGGGACAGGCCATTGTGCCTGCCAACGTTGTTGTGAATTTTTTGCATATAATAAAGTTGACACTATTTGACATACACCGTTGTCGGTTCTCCATATGCAACTCTAGCCCTGTGGGGTGGTCTATGGCACCCCCACATCTTTCCCTTTACACTAAATGAGTCCTAAGGCTACCCCAAAATGTCATGAGCTTTTAAATGTTGATATGACCGCTCCCTAGGATACAGCGCTTGGGCCTGAGTGGCCAATCACCAAGAGTAAACAGTGTCATTTGACGACTATGAATAAGAAGTTAACCATGTGTAAGCTCTGACACAATCAGACAAGGAGCTTACACAGGATTACATTCCTGCTGTCAATGAAAAATGAAGCAGTGGGGGGGGGGGGGGGGGGGATGTAGTAAAAGTGAGTATTAGTGGGTTGGGGAGGTTGGCCCTTAAGACAGTCCCTGATATTTACTGGCAGTTGTAATAAAAAAAAAAATTCACAGATTTTACAAACTGTCAGTAAATTTTCTGGCGGTTGGCAACCCTGCTTAAGAGACTCCATGATATTGCCCTAAATAGGGAAAGTGACAGGGTCTCCTTAGTGTAAACAGAATTTATAAAAAAAAAGAAAAGAAATGTGAATTTACCCTGAGGCCCCTTTCATACTGATACAGTTTTTATACATCAATCAGCATGTGAAACTGTGGCAGAAAATCAAACAATGAAAGTAAATGTGTAAGTTCAGGATATTTTCAATGCATTCCATAATTTTCAGCGCTGTCAATGGAATGTACTACCAATGGCACAGAATCTGTAGATATATTTCAATGCGGCCAGAAACCAACAACCCCGAGAATTATATTGCCACATATGCAGACGGGACCAGGCTATCCAGCTGGGTTGTCATTTGAACACTACAAGTTATACATTTAATAATATAGTACCCATGTGGTTACCACCGACAACAAGTGAAAAACCTGAAAACACAACAATTATGTCTTCATACATTGTATGATTACATTAATGATGTGCTGCCCTGCCAACCCATCCAAAATTCAACATTCTGTGAAATAGATTTAAAGGGGTGCAGTTCTAAAAAAAAAAAAAAATATGCATAGCTGTTTATTTCATCGAAACAACGCGTAAACGCCTTATGTGCGAATGGGACAAAACTCGTTTTCTCAGGCTATATTTTCTCTATAGTTCAAATGTGTGACTGGCTGAAAATACAGCATTATGGCCCAAGAAAGCATTTGACTATCATGGAAAATAAGTATGCTCATCAGCTCCACCTAGTGGTCATAAGGTGTTATTTTCCCATATACACACATGTGATTTGCAGAGAATATAGCTTAAAAACAATTGATTTTTGCCCTATTTGCATGAATTTACATGTAGGTTTGATGCATTTTTATAAATGCACCCCAAAGTGTATCCATAGACTAAACGTTGAATTTATTTTTGCAGTAAGAGAAGGCTAAACACCCTCTGTGTCCTGCTGGTGAGATTTCCCTTCACTTGTATGTCAGGGCCACGAAAGAATAAAATAAAGAAGTGGCCCCATGGGAGTGTCGCCCCCTAACACCCATTTGTTTTATAAATACATTTTACTCTTAATAGAGGGCTATGGGGATTAGTAAGTACATGACTCTCTTTGGCTGCTTTGCTGGTTCTTTCTGCTTTGTGTTTAAGGTGACAAGCTGCCTGCTGTTGCTAGGAAGATTTACCTCAGCTGCTGAGCACTGGATTGGTGACAAATCCTTTGGCGGGAAACACCTAGCCAATGTGTGTAACCTGTTATCTATATCCTCTCCTGTCACTGGGCGGAGTCAGCATTTACCTCAGGGTCTCTCAGCTGGACTCACCTCTGGATACTCCTCAGCCTTCCTTTTGGATCCTTTGACCTGCTCTCCCACCCTCCCTCGGCTTTGTTATTTCCGCTCCCCTTTGTTATTTCCCCTCCCCTTTGTTATTTCCCCTCGTTGCGGTCCCTCTTTATGTGGGTAATGTCGCCCACTTTGTGGGTGGACAGTGGTTGGTACGCTTTTACTTGATTTGTATAAGATATCGCTGCTTGAGTCTTAGTGACTAAGCATGTTGGTCTGTTATTGGTTAACAACAGTTCTGATTGATATTGAAGGCCTATCGTTTGGGTAATGTCGCCCACTTTGTGGGTGGACAGTGGTTGGTACGCTTTTACTTGATTTATATAAGATATTGCTGCTTGAGTCTTAGTGACTAAGCATGTTGGTCTGTTATTGGTTAACAACAGTTCTGATTGATATTGAAGGTCTATCGTTTGGGTAATGTCGCCCACTTTGTGGGTGGACAGTGGTTGGTAAACTGTTATTTGGTTGATATAAGATATTGCTGCTTAAGTCTTAGTGACTAAGCAGGTTGGTCTGTTAATGGTTAACAGTGATTCTGTTTGGTATTAAAGGTTAAAGTTCATTTCATAATTAAAATAGTTTTAAACCCAAAAAAAAGAGGCCGTGCCCTAAACTTTGCCACAATCCTTGTTGTGTGTTTATTCTATATTTTAGGTATGTTCTTATGGTATAATGGGTGTTAATGGGGTGTACAATCCCATGAAAGATACAAAAGGAAGTGAAAGAAAATCTTTCTAAACTAAGTGAAATCCTCTTATGCCGTGTACACATGAGCGGACTTTTCGACCAGACTGGTCCAACGGTCTATCCGACAGACTTTCGGCGGACTTCCGACGGACTTTCCAAACAAACGGACTTGCCTACACACGATCACACCAAAGTCCGACGGATTTGTACGTGATGACATACACCGGACTAAAATAAGGAAGTTGATAGCCAGTGGCCAATAGCTGCCCTATCGTCGGTTTTCGTCCGTTGGACTAGCATACAGACAAGCGGACTTTTCGACCGGACTGGGTCCGGCGGAGTTCCGATGTAAAGATTTGAAACATGTTCCAAATCTAAAGTCCGTCAGATTTTCAACCTAAAAAGTCCGCTGCAGGTCCGATGAAGCCCACACACTGTCGAATTGTCCGCCGGACTTGTTCCCTCGGACCAGTCCAGTCGAAAAGTCCGCTCGTGTGTACGCAGCATTAGTTGTCACCAAAATTATCATCCCTATTAGAAAAGGTTCCCTCTATTCCACTTCCAGCATCAACTCAAAACATGGGATTTTCCCTCAATTTCAGTCCTGGTGGCAGTGGTCACTAGGACAAATAGAGAGAGTGTGAATCTCTTCAGTGGGGAGCTGGACAGCAATAAAAACCTGACAGTTGTTCTAACTTGTGTAACTCACACCAAAGTCGGACCAAAGTAGTGCAGAGACTACTTTGAAGTTGGCATGAAGTCACACAGATATAAATGGTACTCATTGGAAATCATGGTGTATGTCTTGTCATGCGACTTTGCAGTCCCAATTTGCAAGACAAGTTGCACAAATGGGCCTCACACTTGTACAACTCCAAAGTCGTGCCGACTTTGGAGTGCAACTTGGTGCAACTTGGATACGACTTTGGCTTTGACCAGTGATATTGCACAACTGTTGCACACAAGTTGCATTGTAAAACATTCAGGTACGACTTTCATGCAACTTCTGAGGGTTACCATTGACATCCTGATGGCCCTCAAGTTGCATGAAAGTCGGACTAAAGTAGTGCATAAACTACTTTGAAGTTGCTGCAACTTTAGGTCACGCATATATGAATGGTTATCATTGGAAAACATGGGGAACGACTTGTCATGCAACTTTGATGCCCAAAGTTAAATGACAAGTCGCACAAGTGTGAATGGAGCCTAAAAAAGAAAATGAATGCAGCCATCACATCTAAGAATTGTTAGGCTGCAATATAATAAATGTTTGCTTTCACACTTGTGCGACTTGTCCTGCAACTTGGGACTGCAAAGTCGCATGACAAGTTGTTCCCCATGATTTTCAATGATAACCATTCATATACAGGTAAAAGCCAGTAAATTAGAATATTTTGAAAAACTTGATTTATTTCAGTAATTGCATTCAAAAGGTGTAACTTGTACATTATATTTATTCATTGCACACAGACTGATGCATTCAAATGTTTATTTCATTTAATTTTGATGATTTGAAGTGGCAACAAATGAAAATCCAAAATTCCGTGTGTCACAAAATTAGAATATTACTTAAGGCTAATACAAAAAAGGGATTTTTTAGAAATGTTGGCCAACTGAAAAGTATGAAAATGAAAAATATGAGCATGTACAATACTCAATACTTGGTTGGAGCTCCTTTTGCCTCAATTACTGCATTAATGCGGCGTGGCATGGAGTCGATGAGTTTCTGGCACTGCTCAGGTGTTATGAGAGCCCAGGTTGCTCTGATAGTGGCCTTCAACTCTTCTGCGTTGTTGGGTCTGGCATTCTGCATCTTCCTTTTCACAATACCCCACAGATTTTCTATGGGGCTAAGGTCAGGGGAGTTGGCTGGCCAATTTAGAACAGAAATACCATGGTCCGTAAACCAGGCACGGGTAGATTTTGCGCTGTGTGCAGGCGCCAAGTCCTGTTGGAACCTGAAATCTCCATCTCCATAGAGCAGGTCAGCAGCAGGAAGCATGAAGTGCTCTAAAACTTGCTGGTAGACGGCTGCGTTGACCCTGGATCTCAGGAAACAGAGTGGACCGACACCAGCAGATGACATGGCACCCCAAACCATCACTGATGGTGGAAACTTTACACTAGACTTCAGGCAACGTGGATCCTGTGCCTCTCCTGTCTTCCTCCAGACTCTGGGACCTCGATTTCCAAAGGAAATGCAAAATTTGCTTTCGTCAGAAAACATGACTTTGGACCACTCAGCAGCAGTCCAGCTCTTTTTTTCCTTAGCCCAGGTGAGACGGTTTTCGCGCTGTTTCTTGGTCAACAGTGGCTTGACACGAGGTATGCGGCAGTTGAAACCCATGTCTTTCAAGCGTCTCTTGGTGGTGGATCTTGAAGCACTGACTCCAGCAGCTGTCCACTCCTTGTGAATCTCCCCCACATTTTTGAATGGGTTTTTTTTCACAATCTTGACTAGGGCGCGGTGATCCCTATCGCTTGTACACTTTTTCTGACCACAGTTTTTCCTTCCCTTTGCCTCTCTATTAATGTGTTTGGACACAGAGCTCTGAGAACAGCCAGCCTCTTCAGCAATAACCTTTTGTGTCTTTCCCTCCTTGTGCAATGTGTCGATGGTCGCCTTTTGGACAGCTGTCAAATCTGAAGTCTTCCCCATGTTTGTGTAGGCTTCAGAACTGGACTGAGAGACCATTTAAAGCCCTTTGCAGGTGTTTTGAGTTAATCAGCTGATTAGTTTGTGGCACCATGTGTCTTCAAAATTGAACCCTTACACAATATTCTAATTTTGTGACACACGGAATTTTGGATTTTCATTTGTTGCCACTTCAAATCATCAAAATTAAATGAAATAAACATTTGAATGCATCAGTCTGTGTGCAATGAATAAATATAATGTACAAGTTACACCTTTTGAATGCAATTACTGAAATAAATCAAGTTTTTCAAAATATTCTAATTTACTGGCTTTTACGTGTATGTGCGACTTCAAGTTGTGCCAACTTCAAAGTATTCCCTGTACTACTTTGGTCTGACTTTCCTGCGAGTTGAGGTCCACAGACCTCAAGTTTACACAGGCATTCCCTGAAGTTGCGGCAAAATCGTGTCAAAATAGCGGCCGCAAAATTGTGATAAAATTACACGACTTTTAAGTCCCGGCAGTCTAAAAAGGGGCAACATTTACAATCATTGGGTCTAAAGACTCGTTCACATGGGGGGTGGTAAAAAAAGATGTCTGAGCTGCAGTTTTGCTACCCACTTTAAGCTGCAAAAGCATCGGATGGAGTTGTAAACATTCTGCAGCTCTGGTACTTTGCTTTGTGGCCGAGGCAAAAATGATACCCCCCTGTCTTGCTTGGTGGGCAGTACCGCAGCTGAACGCGACAACTTCAAACAAGTGGGGCTGTGCCGCAATGCAGGTCGTTGCAGGATGCTGGTGAGGGTTTTAGGAGGCAACATATCTGCCTCCCAGCTACATCAACCGTTGTCTGAAAAGCGATCCACTGCAGATTACTTTTGACAGGGGCAGCAAGGGCTACTGCCTGTGTGAACGAGCCCTTAAAGGGCTGAACAGCAGAATAGTATTGAGTGTTCCTAAGGCCAGGTTCACACTGAATGTGGGTTTGAAATTGGGAGAGTTCAGCTGAATTTGCACAATTTCAAACAGGCATTTCAGTCCGACTTCAGGGGGCGATTTGAGAGACATCTGTGGGGGTTCATGCACAGAGGCAGGGGCGTTGCTAGGTGGCAAAAAAAAAAAAGGGGCTTCAGCCCGAAGTCCGAGCCCAGCACTTAGCACTTACCTGACGCGCGCTGACATACACTAACCTACCTGACCTACACTGACCTACACGGACCTACCTGACATACACGAACCTACCTGACACACACTGACCTACCTGACACACACTGACCTACCTGACACACACTGACATACACTGACCTACCTGACCTACACTAACCTACCTGACCTACACTAACCTACCTGACCTACTCTAACCTACCTGACCTACACTGATACACACTGAGCTAACTGACACACACTGACCTACCTGGCATACACTGACCTACACTGACATACACTGACCTACCTCACACACACTGACCTACCTGACATACACTGACCTACCTGACCTACACTGACCTACACTGACCGACCTGACCTACACGGACCTACCTGACACATACTGACCTACACTGACCTACCTGACACACAATGACCTACTTGACACACACTGACCTACTTGACACAAACTGATATACACTGACATACTTGACCCACACTGACCTACCTGACACACACTGACCTACCTGACCCACACTGACCTACCTGACCCACACTGACCTACCTGATACACACTGACCTACCTGATACACACTGACCTACCTGACCCACACTGACCTACCTGACACACACTGACCTACCTGACACACACTGACCTACCTGACCCACACTGACCCACACTGACCTACCTGACCAGACGTCAGGTATCTTCCTGCAGCTCAGCGGCACGACCATCACACAGTAAAGTAGACTCCAGGCAGCCAGAGCCATGATGAGGAGAGGAGAGCCGCCTGCTTGAGCGCCGAGTGGGGTTGGGATCTTCTGACAGTGGCGCGGCGGCCGCATTGTAATTCCCGCCTTCTGGAGCCTGCAGCGCCTATGATGGACGTCACACATCCCGCGGTCCTGGCATTGGACCAGTGGGACGTCCATCAGCACTGCAGGCTCCAGAAGGCGGGACCTGCTATTACACTCGGCCGCACTCGGGATCAGATCGGTCCCCGCTCGGGGCTAATAATAGAACTGTGCCCACCCGAGACCCGGGGCTTTTTGGGGACCCACTCAGGGCTTCAGCCACTGTCAGCCCCCCCTCCCCCGCTGACGCCACTGCACAGAGTCCAGAAATTAAACGAGATGATGTGGGATCCTCCGCTCAAAGAGGGGCTTAAACCAGAGTGCTTGTGTCTCATTACCTCCAGGAAGAGAAGAGCCCCAGGTGCTGGCTAAATGCTGCAAGTAAAAGAGAACAAGAAGATCTGGACAGCCGCACACCAGAATGAATAAATCTGTCTTTTTATTCAAAATACAGGATCATGGGGTACACAACATGACTGTGGGGTGGTACAAAAATAGCTGACGCGTTTCACACTTACACCAAGTGCTTACTCATAGCTCAGTAACCACTTGGTGTAAGTGCGAAACGCGTCAGTTATTTTTGTACCACCCCACAATCATGTTGTGTACCCCATGATCCTGTATTTTGAATAAAAAGATGGAATTATCCATTCTGGTGTGCGGCTGTCCAGGCCTTCTTGTTCTCTTCTACTTACCACTGCACAGAGGTCTACTGAAATCGCCCCCCCCCCAGTCACCAAAAGCATACCTCCCAACATTTTTTGATGGGAATGAGGGACACCTATTAGCAAATGTATGTAGGCATAGGACACACCCCCTGCCATGCCCCCTTAAAGGGGAAATAACCCCCCAAAAAAATGGTTAATTAAATCCAAGTGCTTTTTTTTTTTTTTTTTTTTTTTTTTACCACTACAACTGTATTCCTTTATACTGGCTTTTAAAAATTTACAAATGCAGCAATCTAGAAATTGCATGAAAAGTTTAGCACCGGGAAACACTTTTTGAAAGATAAAAAGTGCATTTTATATACAACTATATAGATCAGACCGAAATGAGGGACAAATGAGGAGGACAGAGGGACAGAGGGACATTGATCCAAATCAGGGACAGTCCCTCGGAATCAGGGACCTTGGGAGCTATGCCAAAAGTAGTGCAGGATCTGCTTTTGGGAATGGGTGCGGCGTTGCACCAATTCGGATGGTGCCATTGTCGGCAATAGGCTCCGATTTGGCATGTCAAATGGACCCGGAGTGAAGGGTGGAAGTCCTCATTAGCTCTCACAGAGCACTTTCAACATGCTGGAAATGAGCGGTACAAACGTTTGCTGATCACTTCTTTTCTACGGAGAAGATAGACCCCCTATGTATTGTGAATGTGTGCATTGCCTGGATCAGAAAGAAATGCCAGGTGCCTGTGAGTACAGCTAGATAAGGTATATTGGTCTCATCGTCACTTCTAATGACAGGTCGAGCGTTTATACAAATCTCATATCCTAATGATTTACCCGACCCGTCTGCTGTCTTAACTTCTGTGGTTAGCAATCATTGGATTTTTTTTTTAACTACAGCTTTCAGCAACAAATACTAATCTGTTCAAATCTTATCTGGGCTTCTTATGATTTCTGACTGCTTGCAAGTGATTCTAGAATACATTACGGCAAACATGAAGATAGAAAGTCAAAGTACAACTTGCGGTCACAGTACATAAAAGTGACAATTGTCCAGTGACAAGCCCAGCATATAACTCAAGTACAGATCCCATCCATCCCATGCAGTAAGCCCCAAATCTGGTCCAGCCCACCCCTCTCCTCCCTGCCTTAGGTGGACCGTATCCACCAAACACCCAACACACCATTTCATTCCACACAGAAGTTCATCATCTTAAAGGGGGGTCTCTCACCTTACTCAGAAAAGGGCCCGCAGCTGTGAAAGGAGCAAGAAGGGAGGAGAGTGAGGAGGAGAGGAGTGCCCAGAGAAGCTCAGACAAATGTCAGAGGACATAAAACCAATCCCTCTGCAGGGAAGTGCCAGAAAGGAGATGTCGGGGACAGACCAGGGTAGGGGCCAGCAAAGGTGGGGTTAAGGGGGAGGGGAGGGCAGACTGTACAATTGGGAAGGAGGAGAGCCAGAGGAGGGAGGGGCTGTGTGACAGGGACAAGTGAAGGAGAGAAGTGCTGCTGGAACCACACAACATAACAATGTTACTTCAAACGCTGGATCCTTTGTACATCTGAACACTACAGTGTTTTATGCCAGGTTCCCTGTACCACTGAGAAGTGTTTTATACTGGATCCCTTGTAATTCTTAGCAGTGTTTTCTAATGGATCCCCTGAACCTTTGAGCAATGTGTTATACTATACCAATAATTGCTGGATGTTGGATAATCAAGGGCACCACATCCCTATATTGTAAATATTGTGATAGGAAAGAGATCTCTTTCCTTTCACATTTTGGTATACTGGATCCCCTGTACCTATGAGCGGTGTGATATACTGGATCCCCTGTACCTATGAGCGGTGTGATATACTGGATCCCCTGTACCTATGAGCGGTGTGATATACTGGATCCCCTGTACCTATGAGCGGTGTGATATACTGGATCCCCTGTACCTATGAGCGGTGTGATATACTGGATCCCCTGTACCTATGAGCGGTGTGATATACTGGATCCCCTGTACCTATGAGCGGTGTGATATACTGGATCCCCTGTACCTATGAGCGGTGTGATATACTGGATCCCCTGTACCTATGAGCGGTGTGATATACTGGATCCCCTGTACCTATGAGCGGTGTGATATACTGGATCCCCTGTACCTTTGAGAAGTGTGATATACTGGATCCCCTGTACCTATGAGCGGTGTGATATACTGGATCCCCTGTACCTTTGAGAAGTGTGATATACTGGATCCCCTGTACCTTTGAGCGGTGTGATATACTGGATCCCCTGTACCTATGAGCAGTGTGATATACTGGATCCCCTGTACCTTTGAGAAGCGTGATATACTGGATCCCCTGTACCTTTGAGCGGTGTGATATACTGGATCCCCTGTACCTATGAGCAGTGTGATATACTGGATCCCCTGTACCTTTGAGAAGTGTGATATACTGGATCCCCTGTACCTATGAGCGGTGTGATATACTGGATCACCTGTACCTTTGAGCAGTGTGATATACTGGATCCCCTGTACCTTTGAGCGGTGTGATATATTGGATCCCCTGTACCTTTGAGCAGTGTGATATACTGAATCCACTGTACCTTTGAGCGGTGTGATATACTGGATCCCTTGTACCTTTGAGCAGTGTGTTTATTATTATTATACAGGATTTATATAGCGCCAACAGTTTGCGCAGCGCTTTACAACATGGGGCAGACAGTACACTTACAATACAAATCAATACAGGAGGGATCAGAGGGCCCTGCTCGTTAGAGCTTACAATCTAGAAGGGAGGGTCAAGTGGAGACAAAAGGTAATAACTGTGGGGGATGAGCTGATGGAAAAAAAAAATGAAAGTACAGTTAGGTGTGGGTAGGATAGGCTTCTCTGAAGAGAAGGGTTTTCAGGAATCTTCTGAAAGCTAATAAAGTAGGAGATAAGCGGACAGATTGGGGTAAGGAGTTCCATAGGATTGGAGAGGCTTTGGAAAAGGCCTGGAGGCGAGCATGGGAGGAGGTGACAAGGGAGCTAGAGAGCAGGAGGTCTTGAGAGGAACGAAGAGAGCGAGTAGGTTGGTATTTAGAGAGAAAGCTAGTGATGTAGCTGGGGGCGAAATTGTGGATGGCTTTGTACGTAGTTGTTAGAATTTTGAATTTAATTCTTTGGCCGAGCGGAAGCCAGCGGAGGGATTGACAGAGAGGAGTGGCAGACACAGAGCGATTGGTAAGGTGGATGAGTCTGGCAGCGGCATTCATAATGGATTGAAGAGGTGATAGACTATGTAGCGGTAAGCCAATGAGAAGGGAGTTGCAGTAGTCAAGGCGAGAGATGACCAGCGAGTGAATTAAGAGCTTTGTTGTGTCATTGGTTAGAAAGGGGCGTATTTTGGAGATGTTGCGGGGGTTGAGGCGGCAGGATTTGGACAGTGATTGGATGTGTTGCTTGAAGGAGAGTTCAGAGTCTAGGACTACACCTAGAACCCTGGCATGTGGGGATGGGCTTATCGATTTTGACAGAGAGATCAGGGGAAGAGGCATAGGGGGGAGGAAAAATTAGAAGTTCGGTTTTGGCTAGATTGAGTTTAACCTGCTCAGATCCGGGCCATTGCCAAATGACGGCAACAGCGCGGATCTGAAAAACCGGGACGACGTCCATTGACGTCGTCCCCTTTCCTCATTCCCAGCGCGCTCTCGTGAGCGCGCCTCGGGGAAAATCTGTGTTGGCCGTGTCCCTTGGACACAGCCAATCACAGATCGCTGTAAACGGCCAATCACAGCGGCTGTTTACAGCGCGATCGTCGCCTCCAATGAGAGATGATCTAAAAGGTAAACAATTGAGATCATCTCTCATTGCCGGCTCTCTCTCTCCTCACACAGAGACAGCGTGTGAGGAGAGAGAGATTCTGTGAGTAGTAAAACAGCAAAGTGTGCCCAAAAAGTGCCCAACAGTGCCCACAGTGACACCAATATAGTGCCATCTGTGCCCACCTGTGCACATCAGTGCCCACTTGTGCCATCAGTGCCCATCTGTGCCCATCTGTGCCCGTCTGTGCCCATCAGTGCCCATCAGTGCCCGTCTGTGCCCATCAGTGCCCGTCTGTGCCCATTAGTGCCCGTCTGTGCAGTGCGCATCTGTGCAATCAGTGCGCATCTGTGCCAACTCATCAGTGCCCATCTGTGCCACCTCAGTGCCCATCTGTGCCATCTCCTCAGTGCCCATCTGTGCCACCTCATCAGTGCCCATCTGTACCAATCAGTGACCATCTGTTGCTTCAGTGCACATCTGTGCTGCCTTATCAGTGCCCATCTGTGCTGCCTTATCAGTGCCCATCTGTGCCGCTTCATCAGTGCCCATCTGTGCCGCTTCATCAGTGCCCATCTGTGCCACCTCACCTGTGCCACATCAGTGCATATCTGTGCCCACCTGTGCCGCCTCATTAGTGTAAATCTGTGCACATCTGTGCTGCTTCCTCAGTGCTCATCTGCTGCCTCAGTGCCCATTTGTGCCGCCTCATCAGTGCCTATCTGTGCGATCAGTGCCCACCTGTGCCGCCTCATCAGTGCACATCTGTGCCATCAATTAGTGCCACCTCATCAGTGCAGGCTTAGCACACAGCTGTGCAATCTCATAAACCACCAGCAGCCATGTCCAAAAAAAGCTTTTCCGCCGAGGAGGCATACCAAATTCTTTCTACGGCCGACGAGAGCAACGCGGAGCTCTCTTTTTCAGATTCCCTCTCCAATTCGGATTCTGACGTAAATTACGAGCCAGTCCTCAGTAGTGAAACACTTACAGACTCGGAGGAAGAAACTCGGCCCGCCAAACCAAGGCGTTCTAGTGAGGAGGCAGTGGCATCCGCCAGCACCGCAGTGGCATCCGCCAGCACCGCAGTGGCATCCGCCAGCATCGCAGTGGCATCCACTAGCACTGCAGTGCCATCCACTAGCACCGCAGTGCCTCGGCAAGAAAGGCCAAGTACCAGTGGGGTGTCACCCCAGCCCCAAAGGGTTAGGTCCCATGCCAGCCTTCCCTTTGCACTTCAGAACCCCTTGTGGCTTCCTCCCAATTCAGGAGAAGCTAGCGTTCCCCCTTTCACGGCCCAGCCAGGAGTCCAGGTGGATACAGGGAATTTCACCCCAATTAATTTTTTTAATTTAATTTTTACGGAGGACATGTTGGCGTCAATTGTGGCCCAGTGCAACCTGTATGCACAGCAATTTATTTTGCAAAATCCCACATCATATTATGCCCGTCCCTATGAGTGGAGAGACCTGACAGTGGAGGAGTTCAAGGTTTTTTTGGGCCTCACATTGAATATGGGGCTCACTCAAAAAAACGAATTCCGTTCCTATTGGTCAACCCACCCCCTCCACCACATGCCGCTCTTCTCCGCGGTAATGCCCAGAACCAGGTATCTGATGATAATGAGGTTCCTACATTTCAGCGACAATACCCAGTGCCCTCCCCGAACTGATCCAAATTTTGACAGGCTTTACAAAATTCGCCCAATATTAAATTATTTTTCCGAAGTATACCCCCAGCTGTTCACCCCGGACCAACAAATATGTGTAGATGAGTCCCTTGTGAAATTTAGCGGCAGGCTTAAAATTAAGCAATATATCCCCAGCAAAAGGGCCCGCTATGGGGTGAAGGTGTACAAACTATGTGACCGAGCCACAGGGTACACATATTCCTTCAGGGTGTACGAAGGGAAGGACACCCAGCTGCAGCCTCCTAATTGCCCGGACTACTTGGGAACCAGCGGGAAAGTTGTTTGGGACCTCATATACCCCCTACTCGACAAAGGATACCACCTGTATGTAGATAACTTATACACTTCTCTGCCCCTGTTCCACAACCTTCATCGGAAGAAGACGCCAGCATGTGGCACCGTGAAAAAAAATCGGAAGGGCTTTCCTCAAAGTCTTGTTAATAAGAAGTTGAGAAAAGGAGAAACGGCATGTCTGCGTAACAAAGAGATTCTGGCAGTGAAGTGGAGGGACAGAAGGGATGTGTATATGTTGTCTTCCATCCACAACAACACCTATGTGGAAATCCCCAGAAGGAATGGCCCCATCCAGAAACCCACATGCATCCATCAATACAATTTGTTTATGGGGGGAGTCGACTTTAACGATCAAATGTTGGAACCATATCTTGCCTCAAGAAGGACATACCACTGGTACAAAAAAATAGCGATTTATTTTTTTCAATTGGCCATATACAACTCCTATATCATTTACCGCAAATCCACCCAAAACCCCCAACGCTTCCTTGGCTACCTGGAGGAAATTTACACTGCCCTTATATTCCCGAACGGCCCACCAGTAAACATCCGATCAGATGTTGTTAGTCGACTCTCCGAGTGCCACTTTCCAGATAAACTCCCTCCCAGACCAACAGGCCAAAGACGCCAAAAAAGATGTAAGGTGTGTACCAGAGCAGGAGTCAGAAGAGACACATCTTATTATTGTGCAGAATGTCCTTCCGAACCAGGCCTCTGTATAGGTGAATGCTTCCGCCGTTACCATACTTCACTAAATTATTAGTGAAGTATGGTAACCGTAATCCTCAGTTCCTGCCTTCACACCCCTTATGCCACTGCCTGCTCTGTAACTGACCCTGGCTTGTTATTTGACCACGCTTTTGCCTGCCGATTTTGTACATACCGCTGCCTCATCTGGAACTGACCCTGGACTGTTTTTTCGACCATGCTTCTGCCTAACGATTCTGTACATACCTCTGCCTGATATGGAACTGACCCTGGACTGTTATTCGACCATGCTTCTGCCTAACGATTCTGTACATACCTTTGCCTGATCTGGAACTGACCTTGGACTGTTTGACCATGCCTCTTGCCTGCCTCTTGGACTGATCTTGTACCCTGCAACTGGACTAGTGGGATTCAACACAGGGGTCTCACATATGTGAGGGGCTCCAGAATAGTTTTTCTGGATGAAGAAAACAATTTTCTTTGTTTTCTCATTCCTAGATTAGGGTCTGGAGACTCGGAGGCTTCAAAGAGATTTGGGTGGGAGAAGCCTCTACCCCTGTCCCCATTCTGTCCTGAACGAGGCCCTACTTCTGCCTGCTGCCTGTAGGAGTTACTGCTGTCATGCCTCTGTTTGTCGCACTGACCACAGCACATGGACCTTGTTCCTGCCTACTACCAGGACCAATATTTTGGCACTGCTGACAATCTCTGCCTGCACTGACCCTGCACTGCACTGACCTATGGACAGTATCCCTGCCTGCTGCCTGTACTGACTATGGACAGTATTTCTGCCTGCTGCCTGAAAAATTGTGTTCGCTGTTGCTGACCAAGTCCCTGCCTGCTGCCTGGACCAGTGCTATCCTCCTGGGGACAACTATACTACTAAAACCACAGGTAATCTTTTGTTTCTCTTTGCTCACCATAATGTATTTTGGGGTGTAATTCTTGGTATATGCATGCTATGTGTCCCTGGAACACCTGATGGCGTTCCTTGCATGTTGGATCTCTGTATGTGGCCAGGCTGTGTAAAGGTCTCACACATGTGGTATTGCCATACTCAGAAGGAGTGCCACAATGTATTTTGGGGTTTCATTTTTGCTATGTAAATGCTATGTGTTGGAAATATCCTATAAACGGACAACTTTGTGTAAAAAAAATGCGTTTTCATTTTTTTTCCACATATTCCAAAAACTTCTGGAAAAAAATGAACCATTCAAAAGACTCATTATGCCTCATAGATTATATGTTGGGGTGTTAGCTTTCCAAAATGGGGTCATTTTGTGGGCGTTTCCATTGTCCTGGTGCTCCAGGGCCTTCAAAAGTGTAATAGGTGGGTGAGAAATGAGATGTGTAATTTATGCTCCTAGAACACCTGAAGGTGCTACTTCAATGTTAGGCCTCTGTATGTGGTCAGGCTGTGTAAAAGTCTCACACATGTGGTATCGTTTTACTCAGGAGGAGTAGCAGAATGTATTTCGGGGTGTTATTTTTGCTATGTAAATGCTATGTGTTGGAAATATCTTATAAACGGACAACTTTGTGTAAAAAAAAATGCGTTTTCATTTTTTTCCACATTTTCCAAAAACTTCTGGAAAAAAATGAACCGTTCAAAAGACTCATTATGCCTCATAGATTATACGTTGGGGTGTTAGCTTTCCAAAATGGGGTCATTTTGTGGGCGTTTACATTGTCCTGGTGCTCCAGGACCTTCAAAAGTGTAATAGGTGGGTGAGAATCGAGATGTGTAATTTATGCTCCTAGAACACCTGAAGGTGCTACTTCAATGTTAGGCCTCTGTATGTGGTCAGGCTGTGTAAAAGTCTCACACATGTGGTATCGTTTTACTCAGGAGGAGTAGCAGAATGTATTTCGGGGTGTTATTTTTGCTATGTAAATGCTATGTGTTGGAAATATCTTATAAACGGACAACTTTGTGTAAAAAAAAAATGCGTTTTCATTTTTTTCCACATTTTCCAAAAACTTCTGGAAAAAAATGAACCGTTCAAAAGACTCATTATGCCTCATAGATTATACGTTGGGGTGTTAGCTTTCCAAAATGGGGTCATTTTGTGGGCGTTTCCATTGTCCTGGTGCTCCAGGGCCTTCAAAAGTGTAATAGGTGGGTGAGAAATGAGATGTGTAATTTATGCTCCTAGAACACCTGAAGGTGCTACTTCAATGTTAGGCCTCTGTATGTGGTCAGGCTGTGTAAAAGTCTCACACATGTGGTATCGTTTTACTCAGGAGGAGTAGCAGAATGTATTTCGGGGTGTTATTTTTGCTATGTAAATGCTATGTGTTGGAAATATCTTATAAACGGACAACTTTGTGTAAAAAAAAACGCGTTTTCATATTTTTCCACATTTTCCAAAAACTTCTGGAAAAAAATGAACCGTTCAAAAGACTCATTATGCCTCATAGATTATACGTTGGGGTGTTAGCTTTCCAAAATGGGGTCATTTTGTGGGCGTTTCCATTGTCCTGGTGCTCTAGGGCCTTCAAAATGTAATAGGTAGTCAACAAGTTAGATGGGTAATTTATGCTCCTTGAACACCTGATGATGCTCCCTGCATGTTGGGCCTCTGTATGTGGCCAGTTAGTGAAAAAGTCCCACACATGTGGTATTGTAATACTCAGGAGGAGTAGCCGAATGTATTTTGTGGTGTCATTTGTGGTATGCACATTCCATGTGAGAGAAATAAGCTATTACAATGACAATTTTCTGAAAAAAATATAAAAAATAAAAAAAAACCTTAATTTGCAAAGAATTGTGGGAAAAAATGACAACTTCAAATAACTCACCATGCCTCTTACTAAATACCCTGGAATGTCTACTTTCCAAAAAGGGGTCATTTGGGGGGCATTTGTACTTTCCTGGCTTGTTATGGTCTCAAGAAAGGAGATGGGCCTCAGTACATCAGGTGTGATCAGATGTGATCATTTTTTTATGATTTGTACCATAGCTTGTAGACTCTATAAATTTCACACAGACCACATAATATCCACTAATTTGGGTTATTTTTACCAAAGATATGTAGCAGTATAAATTGTGGCCAACATTTATGAATAAAAATTGCTAATTTGCAAAATTTTATCACAGAAACGAAGAAAAAAGCATTTTTTTTCAAAATTTTCGGTCTTTTTTCATTTATAGCGCAAAAATTAAAAAACCCAGAGGTGATCAAATACCACCAAATGAAAGCTCTATTTGTATGAAAAAAAGGACAAAAAAATTGTTTGGGTACAGTGTTGCATGACTGAGTAATTGTCATTCAAAGTGTGAGAGCACTGAAAGCTGAAAATTGGTCTGGGCAGGAGGGGGGTTTAAGTGCCCAGTAAGCAAGTGGTTAAAGATGTGGTGAGACATCCAGACTGATATATCTGAGAGTAAATTACTGATACGTGAGGAGACAGAGGGAGTGAGCTGAGGGGTAGAGAAATAGATTTGGGTGTCATCAGCGTAGAGGTGGTATTGGAAGCCATGGGAGGCTATCAGTTGACCCAGGGAGGCAGTGTAGATTGAAAATAGTAGAGGTCCAAGAACAGAACCCTGAGGGACCCCAACAGAGAAAGGAAGAGGAGAGGAGGAAGTAGAGTTATAAGAAACGCTAAAGGTGCGGTTGGATAAGTAGGACGAGAACCAGCGAAGTGTACAGTCACGGAGACCAAAGGCGTGTAGTTTTTTGAGGAGGAGGGAGTGGTCAACCGTATCAAAGGCAGCAGAGAGGTCCAGGAGTAGGAGTACAAAATAGTGTTGATTGGTTTTGGCCGTTAGTAGATCGTTTGTTAGTTTTAGGAGAGCAGTTTCTGTGGAGTGTTGAGGACGAAATCCAGACTGAAGGGGATCGAGAAGGCCATTATCAGCGAGGTGGACGCTCAGTCGGTTGTAGACCAGACGTTCGAGGAGTTTGGATAAGAAGGGGAGCAAGGAGATGGGGCGTAGGTTGTTAAGATTGGATGGGTCCAGTGAGGGCTTTTTAAGTATGGGTCTGACAAGTGCATGTTTTAGAGAGTTATGCCGCGTACACACGGTCGGACTTTTCGTCTACAAAAGTCCGACAGCCTGTCCGACAGACTTCCGGCGGACTTTCGGCGGACTTGCAGCAGACTTTCTAACGAACGGACTTGCCTACACACGACCACACAAAAGTCCGACGGATTCGTACGTGATGACGTACACCGGACTAAAATAAGGAAGTTCATAGCCAGTAGCCAATAGCTGCCCTAGCATGGGTTTTTGTCCGTCGGACTAGCACACAGACGAGCGGATTTCGGGGTCCGTCGTAGTTACGACGTAAAGATTTGAAGCATGTTTCAAATCTAAAGTCCGTCGGATTTGAGGCTGAAAAAGTCTGCTGAAAGTCCGGAGAAGCCCACACACGATCGGATTACCAGCCAGCTTTAGTCCGTCGGCGTCCGTTGGACTTTTGTAGACGAAAAGTCCGACCGTGTGTACGCGGCATTAGGGAAGATGCCAGAAGAGAGGGAGAGATTGTAGATGTGGGTTAGAGAGTGTAGTATAGGGCCAGAGGGTGAACGTAGCATTTGTGAGGGAACAGGATCCAGAGGGCAGGTGGTAAGGTGGACATTAGCAAGTAGTTTAGCAACTTCGTCTGTAGTGGTGGGGTTGAAACAGGGAAATAATGATTATGCCTGTGGGCATGAAGTGTAAAGCGTGGAGGGTGTCGGCACAGTAGAGATCTCAGCGCGAATAGTATCAATCTTCTGTTTGAAGTGATTGGCGATCTCCTGTGCAGTGAGTGAGTTGGCGGGTGGAGGACGAAGTAGAGAGTTGAAGGTGGAGAAGAGTTGATGGGGACAGGATGATAAGTTGCTAATGAGAGTGGTAAAATAGGTCTGCTTGGCAGAGAGGAGGCTGGACTTGTATTTTTGGAGGGCAGATTTATATTGGTAGAAATCTCTCTGGGACTTAGTCTTACGCCACAGGCGCTCCAGAGCACGACTACGTTTTTTCAGACTTCTAGTATCATCTGTTTGCCAAGGTTGAAGGGGTCTGGGCTTGATTCTGTGTGTAGTGAGGGGGGCAAGTGAGTTCAGTGAGGCTAGAAGTGAAGCGTTGTACACAGAAGTGGCTAGGTTGGTGCAGGATAGGGGTGAGATTTTGTCGTAGAGGTTGTTGATAGCAGAGTAGAGAAGAGAAGGGTTGAGATGACGTAGGTTTCTGCGGGTAACTTTAAGGTGGTTGGAGGGAGAGGAGGGGAAGGAGAGGGAGAGAGTGAAACTAATAAGGTGGTGATCAGAGAGAAGGGATGGATAGTTAGAGAGGTTGCATGGAGTGCAAAGGTGAGAGAACATGAGGTCAAGGATATTGCCTTCTGAGTGAGTTGGAGCATGTATCCACTGCTTCAGGTCAAAGGAGGATGTTAGGCTGAGAAGTTTGGAAGTGGAAGGAGTGTTAGTATTAATAGGGATGTTGAAGTCCCCGAGAATGATAGTGGGGATTTCAGAAGAAAGAAAGTAGGGTAGCCAGGCAGAGAAGTCTTCAAGAAAGGTTGATACTAGTCCAGGGGGCCTGTAGATCACAGCTATTCTTAGGGAAATTGGAGTGAAAAGGCGAATACAGTGTGCTTCGAAAGAGGAGAGTGACAGAGAGGGAGGTGGCTGAAGTACCTGAAAGGTGCTATGTGGGGCTAGAAGGATTCCGACACCTCCTCCCTTACGTCCGCTGGATCTGGGGGAGTGAGTCCAGAGAAGACCACCATGGGATAGGGCAGCAGAAGATGCAGTGTCGGATTCGTGGAGCCAGGTTTCGGTAATGGCGAGTAGGTTAAATGAGTTGGCAATAAAGAGGTCATGGAGAGAGGTGAGCTTGTTGCAGACAGAGCGTGAGTTCCAAAGGGCACAAGAGAAAGGGAGTCTGGATTTGGGAAGAATAGAAATGGGAATTAAATTGTGTTGATTGTGGCGGCTGCTGCCAGAGGGTGCAGGGTGATGGGTGCATGGGGTACAGTTAAATGATGGAGGCCCAGGGTTTGGGGATATATCTCCAGAGGTTAGGAGAAGCAAGAGGGTGAGGGAGGTAATATGGGAGTGGGATTTGTATGAAGTGACATGCCCCAGGGTCTTGGAGATTTTTAGTGTATGTGGATTTAGAATTAGCAGGAGTTGGTGGGTGCAGTAATAAGGACAGGACAAGAGTGAGGGTGATATATATATGCTGTGGGGGGGAGAAGAGGGGTGAAGGAGAGATAGTTTTAGGATGGAGGACAGAGTTGTCAAAACCAGTGGTAGAGAAAGCATGTTCCAAGGAAAAAGAGCTAAAGGAGTAAACAAGTTCACCTGATGTCTGTGTGCTGTTTTTCAAAGTGTTTTTCTTGTGTCCTTTCGCTTTGTGCCTTCACTGAAGTGCAGAGTCAGAAGTGCATTTCACTTGTAGAAATTGCCACTTTGAGAAAGAGCCAAGTTGCAAATGTGTCCCCCCTGAAAATGTTTCCCCCAAGAGAAGCTTAAATATATCCTGATAGGGGTAGGGTGTGGGCGGATTTCAATTAGCAATCAAGAGGTTATAAAGCTTGGCTGGTTAATAGGGCAAAATTCTTAAGTCACAAACAGACTAGCAAGAGGGCACTAAAGTTAAGAGAGCCATAATTTTGGGTAAGACCAGGGAGATAATAAAGCATTGTAATGTGGACAGGTCTACAGACAGTTAAGTAAAAATAACATACCAGCATTATTAGAGACACATAAGAAAAAAAGATAGCAGTGTTTCAGTTTTTGGCTGGAGTTGTAGCAGTAGGAGCATACCAGAGTTAAGAGACATAGGAGACAGATTTCACTAATGCGATTCTGGCTGGAGTTGTAGCAGTAGGAACATACCAGAGTTAAGAGACATAGGAGACAGATTTCACTAATGCGATTCTGGCTGGAGTTGTAGCAGTAGGAGCATACCAGAGTTAAGAGACATAGGAGACAGATTTCACTAATGCGATTCTGGCTGGAGTTGTAGCAGTAGGAGCATACCTGTGGGAGGACAAAGATGATATTTTCAGAACAGACAGTCAGATGATGAGTGATAAGTGCAGAGTCAGAAGTGCGAGTACCTTTGAGCAATGTGATATACTGGATCCCCTGTACCTTTGAGCAATGTGATATACTGGATCCCCTGTACCTTTGAGCAGTGTGATATACTGGGTCCCCTGTACCTATGAGCTGTGTGATATACTGGATCCCTTGTACCTTTGAGCAGAGTGATATACTGGATCCCCTGTACCTTTGAGCAGTGTGATATACTGGATCCACTGTACCTTTGAGCGGTGTGTTTATACTGGATCCACTGTACCTTTGAGCGGTGTGATATACTGGATCCCCTGTACCTCTGAGCAGTGTGTTTATACTGGATCCCCTGTACCTTTGAGCAATGTGATATACTGGATCCCCTGTACCTTTGAGCGGTGTGATATACTGGATCCCCTGTACATTTGAGCAGTGTGTTTTTACTGGATCCCCTGTACCTTTTAGCAATGTGATATACTGGATCCCCTGTACCTTTGAGCAGTGTGATATACTGGATCCCCTGTACCTTTGAGCAGTGTGATATACTGGATCCCCTGTACCTATGAGCTGTGTGATATACTGGATCCCTTGTACCTTTGAGCAAAGTGATATACTGGATCCCCTGTACCTTTGAGCAGTGTGATATACTGGATCCCCTGTACCTTTGAGCAGTGTGATATACTGGATCCCTTGTGCCTTTGAGCAGTGTGATATACTGGATCCCCTTTACCTTTGAGCAGTGTGATATACTGGATCCCCTGTACCTTTGAGCGGTGTGTTTATACTGGATCCCCTGTACCTTTGAGCAATGTGATATACTGGATCCCCTGTACCTTTGAGCAGTGTGATATACTGGATCCCCTGTACCTTTGAGCAGTGTGATATACTGGATCCCCTGTACCTATGAGCAGTGTGATATACTGGATCCCCTGTACCTTTGAGAAGTGTGATATACTGGATCCCCTGTACCTTTGAACAGTGTGTTATACTGGATCCCCTGTACCTTTGAGAAGTGTGTTATACTAGATCACCTATACCACTGAGCAGTGTTTTATACTGGATCTTCTGCAGCACTGAGCAATGTGTTATACTGATTATACTGAGTCTTATACCAGATCCCCTGTACCTCTGAGCAATGTCTTATACCAGATCACCTGTAACTCTGAGCAATGTTTTATACCAGATCCCCTGTACCTCTGAGCAATGTTTTATACCAGATCCCCTGTACCTCTGAGCAATGTTTTATACCAGATCCCCTGTACCTCTGAGCAATGTTTTATACCAGATTCCCTGTACCTCTGAGCAATGTTTTATACTGGATCCCCTGTACATCTGTGCGGTGTGTTACACTGGATTCCCTGTACCTATGAGACTTTAATGGATAAATTCTGTGACTACACACAGATGTTTACTAATTTGGAAGTGAGAAATTGTTGTTGTTTTATCCATTAAAGTCTTCAGTTTTACCACTCCTGTGCCCTACGTGTTTTTTTTTCTCTGTCTTCTAGTTTGGATCATCCCAAATCTACTAGAGGAGCTACAGGATCCATTGCCTATACCCAATGGATGATCATATTTGCCTCCATGGACCATGGGTCTGACTAGGCTAAAACTGACATACATACAGTGTGCTGGCTCAGATTACAATCTTCTCGCTGTGTCCCTTTCTTTCTGTATCTTTGAGCAATGTTGGGGTAAAAAAAAAAGAATAGGATAGTGGCCCCATGGAATTATCACCTCTATCACCTTCTTTTATTTAATTTATTAGTCAAATCACTGATTGAATCCCATTAATTTTATTACATATTTAGTTTTATTGGGATCGTGGCCTGATTTCTTTCTGCTTCTCTTTCAGGTACCAAACTGTTTGTCGTTAAGCCGGCCATATATGGATCAAAATTTGGGTGGTTCAGCAGGGACTAGACAAATTTTGATCCATGTATGGGCACTGTGGATTTACAGAAGTCATTTTCAACATTCATGAACAGCTTGCTTACGGTTGGGATCTATGATTGCCCAAATCAATCACATAATACCTGGCTACCTGTACCATGTGATCAGCTGTAGCCAATCACAAATTAGAGCCATAAGCAAGCTGTTCATGAAGGTTATCCCATTCATGAAACTAATGCTTATACTGTGATCATCACTGTATTGGCAGTGTAAAAAAAAAAAAAAAATCACTCCCCAGAGTAGTACACTGAACTACTCTGATGACAGGATGTACAAAAAAAATGTAAAAAAGTAAAAAAAGAGAAACGATGTTTAAATTGAATAAAAAATTATTTACTTTGTTTTTTACATACTGTCACAAGTTAGTATCTCTGATCACTGCCACACCAGTCATATGATGTGATACTGTACTGCACTGGTGACAGTATGGAAAAAAAGAAATTGTGAATTTTTTTATTTTTTATTTAACTTCATTTTCCAAAGAAAGTGACAAAAAATTACAACTTCAAAAATCTTGCCATGCCTCTTACTAAATACCTTGGACTGTCTACTTTCCAAAAAGGAGTTAATTGGGGGGTATGTGTACTGTCCTGGCATTTTAAGGGCCTCAATAAATGAGATGGGCCATCAGTACATCAGGATTGACCAGTTTGCAAATATACATAACATAGTTTGTAGACGCTATAACTTTCACACAAACCAATTAATGTACATTGTTGGGATTTTTTTTTCACCAAAGACATGGAGCAGAATACATTTTGGCCTACATTTATGAAAAAATTAGATTTTATTGGATATGTTTTATAACAGAATGTAGAAAAATCGGCGTGGGGGTCCCCCCAAAATCCATACCAGACCCTTATCCGAGCACGCAGCCCAGCCGGTCAGGAATGGGGGTGGGGACGAGCTAGCGCCCCCCCCCCCTCCTGGACCGTACCAGGCCGCATGCCCTCAACATGGGGGGTGGGTGCTTTGGGGCATGGGGGGGGGCGCAGTGCGGCCCCCCCACCCCAAAGCACCTTGTCCCCATGTTGATGAGGACAAGGGCCTCTTCCCGACAACCCTGGCCGTTGGTTGTCGGGGTCTGCGGGCGGGGGGCTTATCGGAATCTGGGAGCCCCCTTTAATAAGGGGGCCCCCAGATCCCGGCCCCCCACCCTATGTGAATGAGTATGGGGTACATGGTACCCCTACCCATTCACCTAGGGAAAAAAGCGTCAATAAAAAACACAGTACACAGGTTTTTAAAATAATTTATTAGGCAGCTCCAGGATCTTCTTCCGACTTCGGGGGTCTCTCCGCCGTCTCCTCCCGGTGTCCGCATCTTCTGCCGTCTCCTCCGCTATCTTCTGCAGCTCAATTGCTAGCGGTGGTCCGGACTTCTGCCTTCTTCTTTTCTTCCAGAGATGTTGACCGACGCTCTCTCCAGCCAGAATGGTCTCTGTGCGCTCCGCAAGGGACTTATATAGGCGGTGGCCCCGCCCCCTTATGAGGTCACTGTCCCGGGGCATGCTGGGACTGTGCCGTCATAAAGGGGCGTGGTCATCACCTGGTGACCACGCCTCCTAAAACGTCACAGACCCAGCATGCCCAGGGACTGTGACGGCATAAGGGGGCGGGGTCACCGCCTATATAAGTCCCTTGCGGAGCGCACAGAGACCATTCTGGCTGGAGAGAGCGTCGTGTCAACATCTCTGGAAGAAAAGAAGAAGGCAGAAGTCCGGACCACCGCTAGCAATTGGGCTGCGGAAGATAGCGGAGGAGCCGGCAGAAGATGCGGACACCGGGAGGAGACGGCGGAGAGACCCCCGAAGTCGGAAGAGGACCCCCGAAGTCGGAAGAAGATCCCGGAGCTGCCTAATAAATTATTTTAAAAACCTGTGTACTGTGTTTTTTATTGACACTTTTTTCCCTAGGTGAATGGGTAGGGGTACCATGTACCCCATACTCATTCACATAGGGTGGGGGGCCGGGATCTGGGGGCCCCCTTATTAAAGGGGGCTCCCAGATTCCGATAAGCCCCCCGCCCGCAGACCCCGACAACCAACGGCCAGGGTTGTCGGGAAGAGGCCCTTGTCCTCATCAACATGGAGACAAGGTGCTTTGGGGTGGGGGGGCCGCACTGCGCCCCCATGCCCCAAAGCACCCACCCCCCATGTTGAGGGCATGCGGCCTGGTACGGTCCAGGAGGGGGGGGGGCGCTAGCTCTTCCCCACCCCCATTCCTGACCGGCCGGGCTGCGTGCTCGGATAAGGGTCTGGTATGGATTTTGGGGGGACCCCCACGCCGATTTTTCGGCGTAGGGGGTTCCCCTTACAATCCATACCAGACCTAAGGGCCTGGTATGCCCCCGGGGGGGGGGAACCCACGCCGTTTTTTTCATTTAAAACTTGGCGCGGTGTTCCCCCTCTGGATTAATACCAGACAGCTGTCAGCACTGCCTGTCGCTCATCGGGAAAGGAAAGAAAAGTTTTCCTTTCCCGAATAGCGAGGCCAGGCTTGTGCTTACAAAGTCGTACTGAAGTCGTGTCTATATTATTCAGGCACGACTTGCATGCTACTTCAGTGCCGGTTCACACTAGACGCGGCACGACTTGCAGGTCGCCTCACCGAGGCGACCTGCACACGACTGCCGGGGGACTTGCAAGACGACTTCTGTATAGAAGTCTATGCAAGTCGCCCCCAAAGTCGTACAGGAACCTTTCTTCTAAGTCGGAGCGACTTGCGTCGCTCCGATTAGAACGGTTCCATTGTACAGAACGGGAGGCGACTTGTCAGGCGGCTAGGTCGCCTGACAAGTCGCCCCGTGTGAACCGAGCCTCAGGGTTTAACATTGAGGTCTATGGAGTACAACTCGCATAGAAGTTGGACCAAAGTAGTGCAGGGACTACTTTTAAGTCGGCACCGTGCCAATATGAATGGTAGTCATTGAAAATCATGGAGAATGACTTGTCATACGATTTTGCAGTACAAAATCGTGGGACAAGTCGTATAAGGGCCGGTTCACACGGGGGCGACTTGTCAGGCGACCTAGCCGCCTGACAAGTCGCCTCCCGTTCTGTACAATGGAACCGTTCTAATCGGAGCGACGCAAGTCGCTCCGACTTAGAAGAAAGGTTCCTGTACTACTTTGGGGGCGACTTGCATAGACTTCTATACAGAAGTCGTCTTGCAAGTCGCCCCGGCAGTCGTGTGCAGGTCGCCTCGGTGAGGCGACCTACAAGTCGTACCGCGTCTAGTGTGAACCGGCACTAAGTGTGAAAGGGGCCTAACTCTGAGCAGAGTTTTTATACTATATCTTCTGTCTGAGTCATGTTTTATATATTCTATGTACCTCCTGTACCACAGAGAAGTGTGCACATAGGTATAATGTTTTATACTGTTACCCCACTATCTTAGTACTGTACACTCCAGGAATGGCTTACATACAGATTTAGTGTACTATACTGTATTTTTTATACTCCTGATCAGCTTGCACATGCGTATAGTGTTTTGTGTACCTCTCAGGATCCCTCTTAGTGCCCATATACACTTCTCTGCAATACACCAGAAAACAGCGGCAGCGGAAAAGGCTGCATTTTCTCACAGCAAAATCCATGTTATGTGAATGTCAAACCCTTGACTATAAGCTCCATGCTGTCTTGATAGAAATAATATTTTCAAGACTAACTCCCTAGTGGCTAATGGTTAAAGGAATTCAATGATCACAGCATACACTTTCGTTTTATAAGCCTTGAAATACAAACAATAGTTATATTTGACAATCCAATATAAGCTTACTTGAAAAATCTCCTTTCATGCTGTGAGTTCAGCCTGGCCTGTCTGCTGGTCATCTCTATTCTTCACAACTTCCTGTATTCATGGCATACTTTGCAGCTTTTCCTCTGCATTTTACTTTCAATTTCTAAGGACTACATATCCCATGGTACCTTGCTGCATGCAATCAGTGATTCCTGTACTGACTCCGCCTACTGAAACTCCTCCTCTCAGCATCTTTGTAGTTCAGAAGGCAGGCTCTGTGCAGTGTGTGTGACACACCAGTGCCTATTCACAGGACATTGTGAATAGGTGTCACAGAACTGAAGAAAGTAAATGTGTGGGATTCTTCACAAATTAAGTTTTAAAACAATGTGGAAATTCATTTACAATTTCACATTTTGACCATGAATACACTTTAAAGTATAGCTAAAGGCAAGACTATTTATAAGCCCTATTTAACCCAAAACCAAACATGTAATATATTGCAGCTTACTAATACTTAGATGTGGTGGCTGCATTAGTTTTAGTTTTTAATGCTTCCCCCCCCCTCTGTTTTCATCTGGTGATCTGGTCAGTAACAGTAATAAGGAGAGCCGGCAAAACTGTAATCCTTGAAGTGGTACATCAGAGTGACAATAAGACAATAAACTGACGCGTTTCGGCAATAGCCTTAGTCGTAGCTATTTCGAAACAGATATGGCAAAATATATATGTACTCACATACACATATGCAAACCCAATCTCTACAAAATTGACCTATCAGTTTAGTGTCACAGGAAATTAACATATTTGTTTGATACCACTAATTATTCAAGTAGTTAGTGACTACACCTGTTTTAGCCAGCATAAGAGGGAGAGGAAAGAAAGGCAATAGAAAAAGTTATTTTGTTGAGCCAAAAAAAATGCTACATGAGATTTTAGGACCTTATTACTCCAAGGAAGAAATATATTCCTTAAAAGAAGGGAAAAATGTTCAAAAAATAAAATACTTTATGGTAGCAACAAAATGTTAAGTCAAGGTTAATAGTAGGATCAAAAGAAAAGGAGGGGGGGATTAAATTTATGGCAGGATCAAAAAAGAGGGGGATTAAATTTATGGCAGGATCACAAAAAGGGGGATTGAATCTATGGCAGGATCAAAAAAGAGATACAGTTAATGAAAAAAGAGGGATGGGATTTATGGCAGGATCAAAAAAGAGGGATGCAATAAATGGCAGGATCAAAAAAAGGGGGGTTAAATTTATGGCAGAATCGCAAAAAAGGGGATTGAATTTATGGCAGGATCAAAAAAGAGAGATACAATTAATGAAAAAAAATCACTCTTCTGTACCAATAAACGACACTTCAAGGATTACAGTTTTGCCGGCTCTCCTTATTACTGTTGCATTGGAGTGTGTTGGGACACATCGAGCCTCGGCACCTGTGGTGTATGGATTGAGTTGTCCCTGCAGAGAGCGCTGTTACCTTTCTTCTTTTCCCTGATCTGGTCAGTAACACACTTCCTGTATTAGAGTGCTCCCACTCTGGATGAATGACCACAGGGGCACCTTTGGATAGCAGCACTGTCAGTCTGGGGGGAGAGAAGTGTTAGATATACTAGCAGATTTAAAGTGGTTGTAAACCCTTACATGTAGACACAATGAAGTGACTGGCCTTAGGTGATAAACAGGGGACAGGGAGCTGAAGTTACACACTGCAGAGCACAGTGAGGAGAGCTCTGAGAGCTGATTGGAGGGAAGATACACACCCTTCTTCACAGAGCACACAGGAATCGAGCTGAAGCTTTTAATCACTGTATGTGTGCTGTTGCTCTCCCCCAGATACCTTTTTTCTCTTAGTGTCAGGAACACTTGTCAGATATATACTGGGATTCTGTACTTGCCAAATATGCTGCAGAAATCTCCCTGCACTAGTCTGGCTGCAGCCATTTTAAGTGTGGGCAGCTGAAGCTGCTGCCTGTTCACTTCCTGGATTTACACGGGCACACAGAGGCACACCTCCAGCCCTGTAGCTTTCATTGGCCCTCTTATGACTCCCTCCCCCCTTCTTGGCAAACTCTCACAAGAGTGAGAGAGAGAGCTGTGCATGATGTCATAAGCCTAGGCTTTTTTCCAGACAAGACACAGGAAGCGGGCTGTATAAGGTATTTACTGGCAGAAAAAAAAATGTTTTACTTTCCAAAGTTAAAACAACAAGGGCAGAAGATTTAATAGATGGAAAGATGAAAAAATGACTGAAGGTCCCCTTTAACCACTTCAGTACTGATCACTTTCACCCCCTTCCTGCCCAGGCCAATTTTAAGCTTTCAGAGCTGTCATACTTTGAATGCCAATTACTCAGTCATGCAATCACTGTGCCCATATGAAATCATATTTTTTTTTCACACAAATAGAGCTTTCTTTTGGTGGTATTTAATCACCTCTGGGTTTTTTACTTTTTGCTATATAAATTAAAGAGACCAAAAATCTTGAAAAAAAAAACTGTTTTTCTTATTTTTTGTTATAAAATTTTGCAAATAAATACTCGTAAAAAATGTAGGTCAAAATTTAATATGCTACATTCCTCTGGTAAAAAAATGACCCAAATCAGTGTATATTATTTAGTCTATGTAAAAGTTATTGTGTCCACAAACTATGGAATACAGATGCGTCTCAAAAAATTTGAATATCATCAAAAAGTTAATTTATTTCAGTAATTCAATAAAAAAAAGTAAAACTCATATATTATATAGATTCATTACGCACAGAGTGATATATGTCAAGCATTTCTTTCTTTTAATTTTGATAATTATGGCTTACAGCTGATGAAAACCCAAAATTCAGTATCTCAGAAAATTTAGAATAGTGTGAAAGAGTTCAATATTGTAAAGTCATGGTGTCATACTCTAATCAGCTAATTAACGCAAAACACCTGTGAGCCTTTAAGCACTTCCGGACCAGCCGCAGCAGTTTTACTGTGGCAAGTTGGTTCCCCTGCGCGAAACCACGTTACTGTACGTGGTTTTACGGGGTCCGGATAGCAGACGCGCACGCGCGCCCACTGCACAGCAAGGGTGCCGATGCTCGTGGCCAACGGTCGTGATGACCGCCGGCCACGAGCGATCGTAAACAGGAGATACAGAACAGGGACGAGTGTGTGTGAACACACACTTCCCAGTTCTGTTCTGACAGGAGTGACAGATTGTGTGTTCCTATTAGCTAGGAACCACGATCCGTCACTTCCTGTAGTTAGTCCCTCCCCCTTCAGTTAGAATCACCTCCCAGGGAACACAGTTAACCCCTTCACTGCCCCCTAGTGTTAACCCCTTCACTGCCAGTGACATTTTTTACAGTAATCAATGCATTTTTAATCGCACTGGTCGCTGTGTTAATGACAATGGTTCCAAAAATGTGTCAAAATTGTCCAATGTGTCCGCCATAATGTGGCAGTACTGATAAAAATCGCAGATCGCCGCCATTACTATAAAAATAATAATAAAAATGCTATAAATCTATCCCCTATTTTGTAGACGCTATAACTTTTGCGCAAACCAATCAATATACGCTTATTGCGATTTTTTTTTTTTACCAAAAATATGTAGAAGAATACATATCGGCCTAAACTGAGGAAAAAAAATATTTTTATATATTTTTCGGGGATATTTATTATAGAAAAAAGTAAAACATTCTCAAAATTGTCGCTCTATTTTTGTTTATAGCGCAAAAAATAAAAACCGCAGAGGCAATCAAATACCACCAAAAGAAAGCTCTATTTGTGGGAAAAAAAGAACATCAATTTTGTTTGGGTACAATGTTGCATGACCACATAATTGTCAGTTAAAGCAACGCAGTGCCAAAAAGTGCTCTGTTCAGGAAGGGGGTAAATTCTTCCAGGGCTGAAGTGGTTAAATGGTCTCTCAGTCTGGTTCAGGTGGTTACACAATCATGCGGAGGAGTACTGACTTGACAGTTGTCCAGAAGATAATCATTGACACCCTTCACAAGAAGGGTAACTCACAAAAGGTCATTGCTAAAGGAGCTCGCTGTTCACAGAGTGCTGTATCCAAGTATAGTAATGAAAAGTTGAGTGGAAGGAAAAAGTGTGGTAGAAAAAGGTGCACAAGCAACAGGGATAACCGCAACCTTGAGAGGATTGTGAAGCAAAGGCCATTCAAGAATTTGGGGGAGATTCACAAGGAGTGGACTACAGCTGGTGTCAATGCTTCAAGTGCCACCACAAACAGATGTATCCAGGACATGGGCTACAACTGTTGCATTCCTTGTGTTAAGCCTCTCCTAAACCAGAGACGTCAGACGCGTCTTACCTGGGCTAAGGAGAAAAAGGACTGGGCTGTTGCTCACTGGTCCAAAATCCTCTTTTTGGATCCAAGTAAATTATGCATTTCATTTGGAAATCAAGGTCCCAGAGTCTGGAGGAAGAGCAGAGAGGCACAGAATCCATGTTGCCTGAGGTCCAGTGTGAAGTTTCCACAGTCAGAGATGATTTGGGGAGCCATGTCATCTGCTGGTGTTGGTCCACTGTGTTTTATCAAGTACAAAGTCAGCGCAGCCCTCTATCAGGAAATTCTAGAGCACTTCATGCTTCCCTCTGCTAACTAGTTTTATGGAAATGCTGATTTCATTTTATAGCAGGACTTGGCACCTGCCCACACTGCCAAAAGTACCTGGTTTAATGATCATGATATCACTGTGCCTGATTGGCCAGAAAACTCGCCTGACCTAAACCCCATAGAGAATCTGTAGGGTATTGTCAAGAGAAAGATGAGAGACACCAGACCCAACAATGCAGATGAGCTGAAGGCCGCTATTAAAGCAACCTGGGCTTCCATAACACCTTAGCAGTGCCACAGGCTGGTCGCCTCCATGCCACGCCGCATTGGTGCAGTAATTTATGCAAAAGGAGCCCCAACCAAGTATTGAGTGCATACTATACTGTACATGGACATACTTTTCAGTAAGCCAACATTTCTGTATTAAAAATTGTTTTTTTATGGTCTTATGTAATATTCACATTTTCTGAGATACTGAATTTTGGGTTTTCACTAGCTGTAAGTCATAATCATCAAAATTAAAAGAAAGAAATGCTTGAAATATATCACTCTGTGTGTAATGAATCTATATAAAATATATGAGTTATACTTTTTGAATTGAATTATGGAAATACATTGACTTTTTGATTTTCTAATGCACCTGTATATCTGAAAATTGATCAATCTTGATGTACAGGCATCCTATTTCATTTCCTGAGGCCCTAAAATGTCAGAACAGTACAAATATTCCCCAAATAACCCATTTTTGCAAAGTACACATCCAGAGGGATTTAGTAAGAGGCATTGAGAATTTTAAAAGTTGTAATTTTTTCCCACAATTCTTTGGAAAATGAAAAAAGTGAATAAAATGTGTTTTTATTTTCACAGTATAAAGATAAAAATATTGTACTGACTCCATGCACAGAGTTCAAGCACTTTTCACTGAAAAAGATTCCAAAATATTGTGACTTCATACACAGTATTAAAAGTAGAGTTCCACCATAAACCAAACTAGTCTTAAAAATTCTCCTTACCTTCTCCTAACACCTATGCTGACTAACCTGTGTCAAAAAAGTATATACTTACCAATTTTCAGCCTGCTTTGGTCCAGTCATGGGAGGATCCGGCTCCCCTCTGTCAGCCAGAGGTGGCTGCAGGGGAGAAGAGAGACCACAATGTCTGGAACATGGGAGCCTATAGGTGATATTACTGCTTCCAGATTTCCCAGCCATTATTGAGCATTCTCTCCATCTCCCTGCAGCTGGCTGACACAGGGGATCAGGGCTGACACAGCAGCATCTACAGTTGTATGCAAAAGTTTAGGAAACCCTGACAATTTCCATGATTGTCATTTATAAATATTTGGGTGTTTGGATCAGCAATTTCATTTTGATCTATCAAATAACCGAAGGACACAGTAATATTTCACTAGTGAAAAGAGGTTTATTGAATTAACAGAAAATGCGCAATATGCATCAAAATCAGTCACAAAGTTGAAGTTACGCCAGGGCTGGATATTTCAACAAGACAACAACCCAAAACACTGCTCAAAATCTAGTCGGGCATTTATGCAGAGGAACAAGTACAATGTTCTGGAATGGCCATCCCAGTCCCCAGACCTGAATATCATTGAACATCTGTGGGGTGATTTGAAGCGGGCTGTCCATGCTTGGCAACCATCAGGCTATAGAAAGCATCTAGATGCTGTTAATTATGCTAAATGAGGCTCTACTAAATATTGATGTGATTTCTCTGTTGGGGTGCCTAAATTTATGCACCTGTCTAATTTCGTTTTGATGCATATTGCGCATTTTCTGTTAATCCAATAAACCTCATTTCACTACTGAAATATTACTGTGTCCTTCAGTTATTTGATAGATCAAAATGAAATTGCTGATCCAAACATCCAAATATTTATAAATGACAATCATGGAAATTGTCAGGGGTTCCTAAACTTTTGCATACAACTGTAATCAAAAGTGTATTAATTTTTCTGAAAAAAGCCCCCAAAACATTGTAGTGAGGACATGCACAGTTTTTATATTTGACTTGGCTGTTTTGTCAACAAGATTCATGTCAGCTAGTTAAAAGTGTATGTGCGGATTCAATCTAAAATTACATATTCAGCACAGCTCTCCAATACAGGCATATTTTCTCATGTTATGCCTATTTAAAAATGCTTCAGCTACTGAAATATATTGGTTGATCTAACCAGAAATGCAGTCAACTCGTAACTTATTGTATGGGAGAGGAGCGAGTGCTAAGAGAGTAAACATTGAGGAATAGGGCTCCATTCACACCTGATCGCGGGCAATAAATTAACGCTGTCATCACGGCAAAGCGCGACACTGTCGCCCAAAAGAAGCTCATGTTCCTTTTCAAGCGACAAGCATCAGGTGTGATTGGAGCCTTATATAGATGAGTAGAGTGAAGAGTTTGAGCATCCTCCGAACGCATCAATAGCCCAACTCCAAACTCATGCTATTTTTTTTTTTTTTTACTCTAGTGAGCTGTGTGCCCTGCAGCCTGCCTCTTTTGTTAAAGTGAGCTGTGGGGCACTAATAACCTGGTCATTGGAGTAAAAGAAAAAGTGTGAGTTCGAAAATTCCATCAGAGATATTTTTGGAGGATGCCCAAGATCATCTCTAGAGATGAGAAAAAGGGGATGTGTCGCCGTAGTCATGCAGAGAAGAACTCTGCTTGTGGTTTTAGTGCAACGGTTACATTGCTGTCAACCACTTGCTACAGGAAGTTAGGAATTGACTGCAGTTCTGGTGAAAACGGGGAAATGTGTATGTATTGGAGTGTTGTGCAGTGGTCTCTCCACAGTGATCCAAGACAACACCCCTCACTGCCAAGCTAGTTGGAGCTGCACAATCCTCAATGCGGGGAGCATGGGCTTTGTTTTTAGCTAAGCTCTAGCTGTAGCTCAGCGGTGGAATCAGTGGTACATTCAGATGGGTAATTAGCACACCCTGAAATTTCCAGCGGTTACTGCGTGTCACGTACTTGGTCCTGAAGCCAAAATGCTGAGAGGGCTTTCCTTGCGGCTGAGTACTAGGTGTCCCTGAAGGTGGAAACAGGGAACACGAAGCCCAAAAAAGCAGGGATTTCTGCTTGTCCCACAGATGAGAGATGCAGGTGTGAAGATTTATCCAAGATATATCCAAGCTGGATATAGCAGGCAAGTACTGCAAGCTGGAGCAACAGGTGGGTACTGCAGGTAGGCACCAAGGCAGATTACAGCAGACAGTGCAAAGCAGAAGGCGTAGTCAGAGACGGATGCAAAGGTCAGTGAGCCAGTGGTCAGCAGACAGATCAAAGATGTGGTCAGGCAAGCCAAGGTCATACACAGGACAGCAGACAAGAGCAGATACATGGGAAATCTGAGGTCAGAGCCGGAAGAGAGACATGAGGTATCCAAGGGCAAGCCGGGTCTGTAACGGGTAATCAGAAGCATGAGCAAGACAAGGGAGCAGGAAGCTGAAGCCCAGTCAGCAATGTCTATGTGCAACAGTCACTCTTTTAACCTCCTGACATCCGTGCTATAGCTGTATGACGGCCACAGCGCAGACCTGAATTGCCGGGAGGCCGTCGTGCACGTGCTCTGCGTGCGCCCTGCAGGCCGCGCGCGGAGCGCGCTGTGCTCACCGAGTCACTGAGACTCAGGTGATCACCAATCCGAGTAAGGGGCCGATCCCGGCCCCTTATCATGTGATCAGCTGTCAGCCAATGACAGCTGATCACATGATGTAAACAAAAGATCGGTAATCATTTTTTTTTTCTCCTCACATTAACAGCGTGAGGAGAAAAAAAAGAAGATCACCGGCTCAGCTGCAAGGGACATTGGTCCCGAAGAGGAAGAGGCACATCTGTCTCATCTGTGCCACCTGCCATTGCCACCTAACAGTGCCCACAGTGCCACCTATCAATGCCCACAAGTGCCACCTATCAATGCCCAAATGTGCCACCTATCAATGCCCACCAGTGGTGCCAATCAGTGCCAACTAGCAGTGCTGCCTATCAGTGTAACTGATCAGTGCCTATTATTTGCACCCATCAGTGCCCATCACTGCCACCCATCAGTGCCCATCACTGCCACCTATCGGGGGCCCATCAGTGCCGCCTCATCAGCGTACACCAATGAAGGAGAAAAATTACAACAAAATATAAAAAAAAATTATTTTTTTTTAAAATTCGGTCTTTTTACATTTTTTTAACAAAAAATAAAAACCGCAGAGGTGATCAAATACCACCAAAAGAAAGCTCTATTTGTGGGAAAAAAATGATAAAAAATTAATTTGAGTACAGTGTTGTATGACCGCGCAATTGTCATTCAAAGTGCATCAGTGCTGAAAGCTGAAAACTGATCTGAAAAGGAGGGGGGTTTAATTGCCTAGTAAGCAAGTGGTTAAAGGCCAGAGGGTGCCAGGATCTGTCGTACAATGCTAGGGGCCTTCGTTCCCCTCAAATACATGTACGCGCATTTGTGCGCAAACGGGTGTGGCCATTTTGGAGATTGGCTAATGTGCCAGGCCTACTGGCAACTCTGCTCTGGCTAATCTCCTGACACTGCAGCAATTTCCTGCAGTGATTGTGGCTGGATGCATTTTGTGTGCATTGAGCCATGATCACTCTAGTTAACAGCTGGCTGTGTGAACTGTTGGGAAGCATATTTCACTATAATCATTACTCAACTATCCTGGAGTTTTATAAGTCTAGTATTAATACTATCTAAAGTTTTACTAGATATACCTGCTCTTTGTGCCTAAGACCTTGTGCTTCTGTATCCTGATGTAGCCAGAAGCTGGTTAATGTTGCCTGCATTGTCAGGAGACACTGTGCAGCATTGCTGCTGTGAAGCTGTTCTCTGTAATGCCACGTACACATGACCGTTTTTTCTGTTGGAATAAACTCTGAAGGTTTTTCCACCGGAGTTCCGACGGAATTCCGCTGAAACTGTCTTGCGTACACACGATCACACCAAAGTCCGACCGTCAAGAACGCGGTGACGTACATGTACGACGGGACTAGAAAAAGGAAGTTCAATAGCCAGTAGCCAATAGCTTCCGTCTCTTACTTGCTTCAGGGCATGCGTCGTTTTTGGTCCGTTGGAACAGCATACAGATGAACGGTTTTCCCGATAAGAATTGGTTCCGTCAGAAATATTTAGAACATGTTTTATTTCTAGGTCCCGCAGAATTTTCTAAAAAGAAAGTCTGATGAGGCATACACACGATCGGAATATATGATGAAAAGCTTCCGTCAGACTTTTTCTGTCGGACATTCCGCTCGTGTGTACGCGGCATTAGTGTTCAGTTTGGACTCTGTGTTGTCATATCCTGAAGATAGAGTGACTGAGCTCTAAAAATAAAGCAAAGCATCTTGGAACATGTAGTCCAGGGAGCCAATATTTGCATTCAATTGATCTACAATTACCAGCTGGCTGGGGAAGAGGAAAAGGATGCTGGGAGAGGGAATAAAAGGCCTGTGAGTGGGCAGGATCTTCCTCTTGGGACCCCGGTCTGGAACTGCGAGCAAGTAACTCTGCGTCAGTCTGTGCTACAGGGAGAGAGAGTTGTTGCATGCGGGTGCAGGAGCATCCACTGCCTGCTACTTTTGACTGTTCAGCGGCAGCCTGGAGGCCGCTCGTCACACGTCCATGCCAGATCCAGCCGAGCTGAAGCATGGTGTGACACTGGATAACATTATCCTTTGAGCAGGGCTCTACCGAGGCCTATCACGGAGACCCAGGTCACTTTCATTACCAAGAGTCGTTGGGACTGGTGAGCGGGCACTTGCCCATTCTATTACCACAAGACACACTGCATGCAGACACCATTGCTTTCTTCTTTGCCTAAGCCTGTAGGACCTGGTGCTACCCTGACTCTTTGTAGAGCAGTAACAGATTTCCTCTTTTCACAGGACACCAAAAGTACACTTTGCTACACACTGCTTGTTAAGGTATCACCAGGCTACTTCACCTCCTACTAATTACCAGGATATCTCAAGTACTTTACTAAAGAGCTAGCTGAAGACTAAAGGTTTTCTTCCCTCTGAAAGATTACAACATATCCCCCTCCCAGCCCCCCAGGTATTAAAGCAGTCAGTGCCATAAGAACAACTATTTTCACCCAGGACTCTATCTGTTAATTGAGCGGGTTTAGTTACTCCAGGGTTTAATAGTTTTATCCATTTAAGAACAGTGTTGTGACTTTCTGCTTTATCTGGCCTGTGGCGTTGAGGTAATTCCTCTCTCCAGCCTGTTCCCATAGGTCTTATATCATTGTTATCACTTGCTATAGTGAAACTGGTATCTCATGTTCCTAACTTTTCAGTAAACAAAGCTCAATTATTTCACTTAAATTGTGTGTGTCTATAATTACCTTCATTGTCACCAGTCTGAACCCAGGCTGTCAGAGGTGTCGGAGGACTTGCAGGGTCGGGGCCACCACTGGGGTACAGATTCAGTAAGAAGCCCTCACGGGGGTAACGCTCCACTTCTATACATTAGTGACTTTTTACTGTATCTATTTATCTTACACTATTTATGCAATTTATCATTGAATTATGTAACCTTTAGCGGAATCATTTTCAGTTGTTTTTAGTGTTTCCTTGTACTGAGGAAAGGGGAGCACTTCCCCAAAACGCATTGGCTTTACTTATCAATTGTCAATTTCAATAAACTTTTTTAATATTCAAGCGGACCTTCACCCAAATGTATCCTTCAGAGCACCTTTTTGTCACCAGCAGAGAGGCAGCAGCTGAGATCCTAACAGGGCTCACCAATACCAGACTACAAACACCCTAGAAGGACAATGCAGCCCAGATTACCTTCAGTGATATCAGACCATACACTGGCCCAGCACTGTTATACATGCACATTGCTTAGAGTCTATGGAATACATATCAAAGCTGTGGATATCTGTAAAATGTACAGTAATGGAAACAAAAAGCCATAATGTAATATATTATAGCTTACAAGAAGTTAGATGGGGTGGTTGCATTTTTATTTTTTATTTTTTTTTAATGTAGGGCTTTTTTACTTGCATAGTGATCCTGCCAGTATTACTCATCCGGTCCTACAGTGACAATGCTCACTCATTGTACTTCATCTATGGAAGAGCAGTGTTGTTGCCCTAGGCTGCTCTCCTGATTTGGACTACAAAAACCTCCCACTCTACTTCTCTTAATTGCATAAGGAGTAGGTGTTCTGTAGATCAAAGCAAAAGCTGGAAAACCTGATAACACAAAACTGGTAAATTATCATTTGAATACACAGAAATTCTATACAAGTATTTTTCTGTATTGGCCTGAAAACAGAAAAATAAATACAACCACTACATCTAAAGACTTGTAAGTGGTATTTTATTACATTTTATTTTCGTCCTAGGATTCCTTTAAATTTAAAGCATCGAGCAAACAAATAGGCATGCTTTTTAGTGACAGTACCCAATATGTAATATCAATAAGCTTTGGAATGTTTGACAAAACTCATCTGCATGAAGGAGAAAACCACTTGTGCAAAACTTGGCTACTCTGGTTGCACCTTTTGACTTTAAGCTTGAAGTCAAAAGACTTTGAAGTATGTGCAGTTACAACATATTCCAGCATTGAAACATAAATATTGGGCATTGCAAAGTCCTTCCTTAGGGTGACAACGTTATCCCAGCAGCTCCTAATGCTGTATGAGTGTTATCACCATCCGCTGTGGAACTACAGGCAGCCATGCTTTATCCAATCTGGCAACCTCATGCAGCATCTCCCATCCAACAGCCCTCAATTGCAGAGACTCAAACGCTGATTCATTTGGAGGCGAATGACGCATGATTTTAACTGACTTTTTTTTTTTTTTCTTTAATTACGAAATCTACAGAGTATTAATATTATATGTCGGCAATATACCCTGCGTTATTTTGAAATGCAGGGTTCACATACACTTAAACTTTATGCAGCTAGATACTTCTGCACTCTATCAAAAAGTTGAGAAAAAAAAAAGTTTTGACTGGAGACACTATTTAAGTTTCAGAATCAAAGGCAATGACTCAAACAATGATTTCTCCCTGTGTTCAGTGGAGGACTCAGGACTCTATCCTTCAACTTGTGGTATAGCTTCTGTCTATAGGAGCTTTTGGACACTATGCAAAGCAAAAGGCACAGTCCCATCTAGTGGCAATTCCCTGTACCTACAGTATATGCAAGCTTAGTAGTAGCAAAGCAGTTAAAAACCAGAAGGATTTACAACCTTCCAAAACATATTTACCAAACTGTATTTACCAAACTGTGGCAGCAGGTCAGCATAATAAACAGCACTAATCAAAGGGAGGAAGCTGAATCTTCCATTTGTATACTGCAGAAAAAGGATTAATAATACAAAAAAAATCCTATTTTTTTCTTTTGATAGGAAATGTGTTTCTGCAATGTCCTTGCTACACTTTAAGAACTAAAATATGTGTAAAGCGTCCTGTGAGCCTCCACTAGCAATAAAAGCCACTAAACTCTCTTTGAATCAGCTGCAAGCGATGAACATGTCTCATACACCATGCAAAAATACTAGAATCAAATTACAGTCGCTGCGCTATCAAAGATATAAGCATAAATGCAAATCGTAAGATTTCTGTGAAATGGTAAAATAACCCATACTTAGTTATATAAAAAGATAAACATATAAAGTCAAGTGATTAATAACCATAAATATAAAGTGACAAGCTGCATTCATATAGTAGTGAAAAGTTTAAATCAAGTCCATGGGAAATAAAAATATCAATAAATCCCAAATACTGGAATTAAAAAGGTGCTGCTGTGCATTGTGAAAGTTCAAATGAATTCAATCCACAGGTGCTCCACACTCCATGCGATTCAGTATGCTGTGAAAACGATCCAATAACTAGATGCTGTGTCTCTCACTCAGGTGCTGCCTCCCATGTATTGAAGGCTCACCTTAAGGTATGTGACCTTGCTGTTAAGCTTGGTCGATACACACTTTTAGAACCACTACTGGGTTCAGCAATGTATCCGGATTCCTGGATCAGTCTCTAATATGCCTGAGTGAATCAATGGAGAAAAGAGGATTTCATGGTATATGTTTATACAATTTTATTGAAACCAAAAAAAGGTCCCACACAGGGTACTCACAATAGCCTGGCGCTTCAGTACGTCATTCTACATAAAACATAAATCGAGTATGCAAAACCGGCCGGTAACGGGATGATAAGTTGATCGTTCCTAACAGCTGATCTGCTCAATGTTCCGTCCTGTTCCCTTCCCCGTGTTTGTGAATTACTACCATAAGGCATAGCTCCCAACTGTCCCTGATTTCGAGGGACTGTCCCTGATTTGGAGCAATGTCCCTCTGTCCTCCTCATTTGCCCCTCATTTTGGTCTGATCCATATAGTTGTACATAAAATGCACTTTTTATCTTTCAAAAAGTGTTTCCCAGTGCTAAACCTTTCATCTAATTTCTAAATTGCTGCATTTGTACATTTTAAAAGCCAATATAAAGGAATAGTAGTGGTAAAAAAAAAAAAGTCCTTGTGTGTTTAATTAACCTTTTCTTTTGGTTAATTCTCCTTTAAGGGGGTGTGGCAGGGGGCGTTTCCTATGGCCACATACATTTGTTAATAGGTGTCCCTCATTCCCATCTCAAAATGTTGGGAGGTATGCGCACTGGGTGTGCCGGGTCGATGGAGATCAACCTGTCAATTATAGGGTAACAGGTGGACCACAATCCTTCTTTACTGACCCCAGAAACTTGACAGGAAAGGCGGCATTTACTGGAACTAATCTGTATTTTCCTACTGCAGTAGCTGTCACAGGAGGAAAACACAGGGCATTGGTACCAGTCTATGCCACCCCTGCCGCCCCTAATGTTCCTTTTTTATCTTTTTTTTTTTCTGCTGCATGGGTCCCCCTGCGCTCTCCTCTGGTTCCCCCCTCTCCCCCCTGTAAAGTGGCACATTTGTAACATGCATAAAACATGCTGCAGCAAAAATTACATTTCTAAAGAAAAGAAAAAAACAAGTCAAATCACATTTTAAATGACTCGGGTATTGAAAAAAGAAAGACCGGTGTGCCCCCCCCCCCGCCAGTCCATACCAAAAAGAAAAAACAGCATGGAGTCCCACCCAAAATCCATACCAGACCCTTATCTGGGCATGCAGCCTGGCGGGGGGGGGGGACAAGTGAGCGCCCCCCCCTCCCTCCTGAACCATACCAGGCCACATCATGCCCTCAACATTGGGGGGTGAGTGCTTTGGGGCAGGGGAAGCTCTGACCCCCCTGCCCCAAAGCACCTTGTCCCCATATTGACATATTGTCACCATATTGACACCTTACTGACGCTAGAGCAGTGGGCAGATCTAGAGTCTACTAATACTTTTGTTGAGGTGGTGGCCATGGTGAATCTATGCCCAGTGGTAAGAGCCCGGCCCAGACAGCTATTCAATGGCCTACTATGTTAAGCTTCTCCCACTGTTGCTGGCCCTGACATGTAAATACTTCAATTCTATTGCCACTGGCAGTCTGAGCCCTGCTGGCTGACTTTATGGTGCTTCTGAAAGAAGGTAAGGATCATACCCTGCCCCAAAATTACCACCCTATTTCACTACTAGTTTGCTGCAAATTTAAACATTTTTGAGAAGATCCTGGCTAATTGCAAGAAGTATCAACCACTGTCAGTAGTGCACCCGGATCAGAAGGGTTTTATTGTAGGGCGGGAGGCCAGTGATAACTCCTTCTGTGCTATTCAGCTTATCCACTGGGTTCATACTCACAGAGTGCCTGCACCTTACCTCTTTCTATTCACCAATGCTGAGAAGGTGTTTGACCGTGTAGATTGGTCATACCTTACTGAAGTCTTGGAGACTCCAGGATTGGGGCGGCACATGCTGAATTGTATCTCGGCTTTATACACCTCACCCAGTGCCCAGGTCAAGGTCAATGGCACTCTTTCTCTAAGGTTTCCTATACTGAAGTATAGGAATCCTAGCCTAACCTAGCACGAGACAGGGGCGCTCACTCTCTCCCTTATTATTGGCTCTGGCCCTGGAGCCTTTGCTCTGGACCATTAGCGCGAACCCGGACATTAAAGGTGTGACTGTAGAAACTATTGAGCGCAAGCTCTTGACCTTTGTGGACGATATCCTTTTCCACTTCACAGACCCCCTGGTCTTGTTCCTGGTCTTGTTGCTTAACCTCAGGGTCTTTGGATTGGTTTCCAGTTTTAAGATTAATTATACAAATTTGGAAGGGTTGCCGATTACTTTACTCTAGGATCTGCTTCCAACCTACAGAAAGCCTTCTCCTTTTCTTGGGCAAAATCTTCCCTGAAATATATTGGAATCCACCTCACTGACCTCTTTGAGACATTGTATACACATAAATACTCTTCACTGTTGAGAACAGTGTGCCAAGACTTGCAGTTTTGGACTAAGGTTGCTTTTACCAGGTTAGGACGTACAAATGTAATTAAGATGAATGTTCTACCTAGGATACTCTTTTACTGCAGATGGTACCTGTGCCCTTACCTAAACATTTCTTTACACAGCTTACGAGTATGCTTATTGAATTTAAATGGAAAGCACAAAAACTATGAATTGCTATGCACATACTGAAATGTTCTAAAAGATCGGGTACTTTGGGAATACCTGATATCCGGCAATATTGTAAGTCTGTGGTTCTTCAGTTGATCCTGGATTGGCAGTTTTACTCTCAAACTAAATTATGGGTCCCCTTAGAGAAATTGTATGGCAGGACGCAACCTATCCCATGCCCCATGGCTACCTCGGGACTGTAGAAGTTTGTTGGAGATGATTTCTTCTTTGATGACCCATACTTTGAGGGTCTGGGATTTTATTAACGTAAGTGTGTGTGTGAACATTAGGGCAGACAGTACAAATACAATACAATTCAATACAGGAGGTTTCAGAGGGCCCTACTTGTTAGAGCTTACAATCTAGGAGGGAGGGTCAAGTGATACAAAAGGGTAATAGATGTGGGAGATGAGTTGATGAAGAAAATAGAAGTGCAGTTGTTAGGTGGAGGGAGGATAGACTTCTCTGAAGAGAAAAGTTTTTAGGGATTGCCTAAAAGTGGAACTTTGGCACTTTATTGTAATATATGGTGCACCTTGTCATTTGAATGTTTCATATACATTGATTGTTCTTACATCATGGATATTTTTTATTATTATCAATTTTTAGACTTGATTGTTTAAAAGATATGTAAACCTTCCTTTTTTTCTAATCTAAAAAAACAAAAAAAAACCAAAGATGTCATACTTACCTCCTCTGTGCAGTTGGTTTTGCACAGAGGGGCCCCGTTCTTCCTCTTCTGGGGTCCCTCAGCGGCGCCCCTTGCTCCTCCTCTTCTTGAGTGCCCTGTCAGAGAATCGCTCTCCCTCGGCGCACTTGTGCGGGCATGCTCCTGTGTCCTGCTGTTCCGTCCATTGACACAGACAGCAGGACTTGGCTCCGCCCGGGTCCCGCGTCATTGAATTTGATTGACAGCAGCGGGAGCCAATGGCTGCGCTACTGTCAATCTATCCAATCAGGACCGAGACATCGTCTGGAGCGGGTGTGCTCGTCACCGGAGCAGGAATGATCGGGCTCAGGTAAGTAAAAGGGGGTCTCTGGGGAACTGGTGCACTACAAGAGGTTTTTCACCTCAATGCATGGAATGCATTAAGGTGAAAAACTGCGAGGGTTTACAACCCATTTAAATTGATTTTATGTCAGCACTTTTTTGGCACATAATAGCACTTTGATACTTGAGTATATCATACATTATTTTTGTATGACTTTCAATGCAGCACTTGTTTACTATTATTGCTCTTCAGTACTCCTGGCCCAAAGCGAACCTTCTAACCTCCAGTCAGATATGGCTCCTTTCACACCATCATGTGTGTTTGAGCTTTGGGGTGTACACCTAATGCAATAGGCTGCACACACTTATGTTTACTACAGCGCTGAATCTGAGATACTTACTGTATTTTTGTCACCTACCATACTTGAATAGCCTCCTCTCCATCACTGAAAAATCCTAATGAAGGTGCAGGTTTTTTTTGTGACCTATTTCACACCTATTTTTTATTTCCATCTATACTGGTGAGATACATTAATGAGGTCTGGGAACCCACTAAAATGAGTCAGCTAGATGTGGATATCCTTGTTCTGTTACAATTCACCAGTCTGTGACAGAAGTTTTATTCAAATCTAATTCTATCTGTTGGGGCAGCAGAAATTGACACATTTCATACTCTTCCCAAACAAAATACACACAAAATGCATCTCCTATAATGAACAACCTTTTAGCTTCATTCCAACAATCATTATTAGTACTAAGACAGAACACTGCAGAACCACTTAACATCTAAGTAGCATCTTATCTAGCATCAAGACAGAGCCTGGCAAAACAGATACCCTTTTAATTGAGCCAAACATAAATCCCATTGACAGGTCCTAATGGGGGTTGTATATACTTTTAGCAGAAATTAAAGTGTGATTCCAGTCAAAACCTAAGAGCAGCAAAGAAGGACCTGAGAAGAGGACTTAGTAGCCACCGCATCCCTTTAAACCCAAACACATATGCATTACACAGGTTCTGAGGCTAATTTAATGCAGATAAGGCACTAATATGTGTTTAATTACAACCTTAACCAGCCACATAACTTGTGTAATGAATATGTGTTCGGATTTAAAGGGATAAGGTGGCAACCCTAGAAACCAACTGCACAGAGCAGGTAGGTATAACATGTTCTTTTTTTTTTTTTTTTTTTTTCTAAAGCGAGACTTTACAATCACTTTAAATCTACTCCCATTCTAAGCCTATTCTATCTAGCCTGTAAAACCTTGGATTGAGAGTAACTTGGTTTGAGAGTGTTTTGCAAGACAAGCTATTTTTTTCTATAAATTTTGACTTGATAAACGAGTGAGGTCTTGATATACAAGTATTGTCACATAGTTACATAGTTACATAGTTACATAGTAGGTGAGGTTGAAAAAAGACACAAGTCCATCAAGTCCAACCTATGTGTGTGAATATGTGTCAGTATTGCATTATATATCCCTGTATGTTGCGGTCATTCAGGTGCTTATCTAATAGTTTCTTGAAGCTATCAATGCTCCCCGCTGAGACCACCGCCTGTGGAAGGGAATTCCACATCCTTGCCGCTCTTACAGTAAAGAACCCTCTACATAGTTTAAGGTTAAACCTCTTTTCTTCTAATTTTAATGAGTGGCCACGAGTCTTGTTAAACTCTCTTCTGCGAAAAAGTTTTATCTCTATTGTGGGGTCACCAGTACGGTATTTGTAAATTGAAATCATATCCCCTCTCAAGCGTCTCTTCTCCAGAGAGAATAAGTTCAGTGCTCGCAACCTTTCCTCATAACTAAGATCCTCCAGACCCTTTATTAGCTTTATTGCCCTTCTTTGTACTCGCTCCATTTCCAGTACATCCTTCCTGAGGACTGGTGCCCAGAACTGGACAGCATACTCCAGGTGTGGCCAGACCAGAGCCTTGTAGAGTGGGAGAATTATCGTTTTATCTCTGGAGTTGATCCCCCTTTTAATGCATGCCAATATTCTGTTTGCTTTGTTAGCAGCAGCTTGGCATTGCATGCCATTGCTGAGCCTATCATCTACTAGGACCCCCAGGTCCTTTTCCATCCTAGATTCCCCCAGAGGTTCTCCCTCCAGTATAAAGATTGCATTCATATTTTTGCCACCCAAATGCATTATTTTACATTTTTCTACATTGAACCTCATTTGCCATGTAGTCGCCCACCCCATTAATTTGTTCAGGTCTTTTTGCAAGGTTTCCACATCCTGCGGAGAAGTTATTGCCCTGCTTAGTTTAGTATCGTCTGCAAATACAGAGATTGAACTTTTTAGTTTTTGTTTATCCCATCCTCCAGATCTTTTATGAACAAATTAAATAGGATTGGTCCCAGCATAGAACCCCGGAGGACCCCACTACCCACCCCTGACCATTCTGAGTACTCCCCATTTATCACCACCCTCTGAACTCGCCCTTGTAGCAGGTTTCAATCCATTTATCACCCTATGGTCCATGCCAACGGACCTTATTTTGTACAGTAAACGTTTATGGGGAACTGTGTCAAATGCTTTTGCAAAATCCAGATACATCACGTCTACGGGCCTTCCTTTATCTAGATGGCAACTCACCTCCTCATAGAAGGTTAATAGATTGGTTTGGCAAGAACGATTCTTCATGAATCCATGCTGATTACTGCTAATGATACCGTTCTTATTACTAAAATCTTGTATATAGTCCCTTATCATCCCCTCCAAGAGTTTACATACTATTGATGTTAGGCTAACTGGTCTGTAATTCCCAGGGATGTATTTTGGGCCCTTTTTAAATATTGGTGCTACATTGGCTTTTCTCCAATCAGCTGGTACCATTCCAGTCAGTAGACTATCTATAAAAATTAGGAACAACGGTCTGGCAATCACTTGACTGAGTTCCCTAAGTACCCTCGGATGCAAGCCATCTGGTCCCAGTGATTTATTAATGTTAAGTTTCTCAAGTCTAATTTTAATTCTGTCCTCTGTTAACCATGGAGGTGCTTCCTGTGTTGTGTCATGAGGATAAACACTGCAGTTTTGGTTACTGAAGCCCCCCGATTCACTCGTGAAGACTGAAGAGAAGAATAAATTCAGTACCTTCGCCATCTCCCCATCCTTTGTAACCAGATGTCCTTCCTCATTCTTTATGGGGCCAATATGGTCTGTCCTCCCTTTTTTACTGTTTACATACTTAAAGAATTTCTTGGGATTTTTTTTGCTCTCCTCCGCTATGTGTCTTTCATGTTCTATCTTAGCTGTCCTAATTGTACCCTTACATTTCTTGTTGCATTCTTTATAAAGTCTGAATGCTGAGGATAATCCCTCAACCTTGTATTTTTTGAAGGCCTTCTCCTTTGCTTTTATATGCATTTTTACATTGGAGTTAAGCCATCCAGGACTTTTGTACTGAGTATAAAAGAGAAGAGAGGCGCCTCTAACTGTAGCAATATTGTTACATTTAATGAAGGTACAACATTTAGCAACTCACGTGGTTGATGGTTAAAACAGGCACATCTAAGTATGCAGGAATCCGGGGTAAAGCTGTCCACATAGACCATCCTTCCCACCACCATCAACGTCATCCCTTCCACGCTGCACTCCACTTCAACCCTCGCTTTCAGATCACTCTACTGCAGGTTAGTCTTCTGGGTCATGATTGCAGACTGACAGCGGTGAAAGCCAGCAGCATGGAGGATGGTCTATGTGGACAGCTTTACACTGGATGCTTACATACTTAGATGTGCCCTTTTAATCATCAACCATGTGAGCTAAATGTTGTACCTTCATTCAGTGTAACCATATTGCTACACTTAGAGGGCTCCCTCTTCTCTTTTATACTCTGTAGCTCCTGCTGGATTTTGCTTCTAATCCCCTTGTGGAGGCTTCCATTTGTGGATGGACATTTTATGGTTATACAACGCTCTCAATCTGCTGGCACTTAGACTGGCCATACAGCAGGAACCAGCCGAAAATTTAACTGTTGATGGGCAGGCTGAATGTACCAAGTTGACTGATCAACTTGGGCACAACCAGCCTGCTGGTTTCTCTTACGATTATCTCTAGTGGCTACTATAGCGATAATCACTGTCTTCTCAAATGGCTTCGCCCCCCCCAGGTTGCAGGAAAGAAATTTGCACCGTGTATGGCCAGCCTTAGGTTGTGTTATGCCCTGTACACACGATAGGATTTTCCTACAACAAAATCAATGTTTTTTTTCCGACGGATGTTGGCTCAAACTTGTCTTGCATACACACGGTCACACAAAGTTGGTTGGAAATTCCAAATGACAAGAACGCGGTGACGTACAACACGTACGACGAGCCGAGAAGAAGTTCAATAGCCAGTGCTGCTCTTCTGCTTGATTCTGAGCATGCGTGGAACTTTGTGTGTCAGAATTGCGTACACACGAACGGATTTTGTTGTCGGAAAATTTGAAAACCAGCTCTCAAATTTTGTGTGATGGAAATTCCGATGGAAAATGTCCGATAGCGCATTCACACGGTCGGAATTTCCGACAACAAGCTCCTGTCAAACATTTTCCGTCGAAAAATTATATCGCGTGTACGGGGCATTCCCGTTTCACTGTTTATCTAAAAAGGTTTGCGTTGAGATTCACTTAAAGCAGTTCTTTACCCTAGGGGCAAAAAATTTAAATTCAGCAGCTACGGTATTTGTAGATGCCGACTCCTAGTAAAAGGACACTTACCTGTCCAATGATCCAGCGCTGTCCTCACATGAGCCAATACTTCACTGCTCTTCAGGTTCCCGGTGGCAGCTTGTTAACTGTGGGCTTCCGACTGTGACTCCCTGCGGCTTCATAGCCAGCTGCCTGCTGTGCTTTGTGAATGTTTCCGCAGCCTTCTGAGACTTGTGACGTGTCCCAGAAGGTTGCATGGGGGGGAGAACCAGGTACCGCCAAAAAAAAAAAAAAAAAACTGTCCAAAGGTGATGGTGGTGGGGACAGGGAAGTTCTACTTTTGGGTGAAGTCCCACTTTAAAAATTCCCTGAAATCTACCCTGAAACAATTTAACATGCTTCCTCTTGGTGGCAGCATCACCACATCTAAGCGCTGTAAATGGTTTGTGAAGAGTGTGTTCTGAAGCATTTAAAGGGGATCTAAAAACAAAAACATAATACATTGCAGCTTTCCAGTCATTAGATGTGATGGCATCATGGCTACCGGTACGTTTGTTTTTTATTTTCAGGTGAAGAACAGTTTTTATTTTCAGCAAGTACAAAAAACAGCTGTTGATCTTGCCAGATATGCAGTGTACTTGTCAATTCCTGTGAGCTGGAAAGAAAACACAAACATCCTTATCGTTTTTTGTGTAAACTATTAGATTGATGGGACTATCATGTAAAGTAAATGAACAAATCATGGCTCTCTCCATAGATAATTAATAGATAAGTGAGTGTGCTATGGTGAATTCACTGTGTCAACAAAATATGTATATGTATAACAAAAATGTATCAAATATAAAGTGTCCTGTGTGATTACCAATATATGAAATAAATATAAAATGATATCCCATGTTTCAATACATAAGTGTCCTTGGAAAGTGTCTTGTATGCTCCACAATAGATAAATATAACAACAATCAAATCCTCATAATTACATTCATAGTTCATAAATAGTAAGTGTCCAGTGCTAATAAATAAATATAAAAAGAGTCAACTCATCAAATTTAAATTCATCAAGTGTCCTATATGAAAAAAAAAAAATGTGCAAAAATAGTGCAAAAAAATAGTGCAAAAAATTATTGAAAATCAAACAGTGAAGGGCTGCTGTGCATCAAAAAACATTTGACTCATTAATAAAACATGTGACATTAATCATAATACCTCAATCCAGTCCATACACAGTAAAATACTCAATCACGAGTGCAAAAAAGTTCATCAAAGTTTTCATCAAATCTTCACACAAAGTAGATAGTGAGACCAAAATCCCAGTGCTGCAAACACAAATGTAATCTACTCGTGATCCACCCTAGTGTTTAGGGTGTGCCCTCATCTTCAATATTTGACCTATAAATAAATATAGGTCGATCTGTGCCTTCCCCAACTTCAGAGGCATGTATGTATAGCCTAGGATCAGTGGCGGCTGGCGCAAACAAACCCCTCCAGGTCCTTACCTGCAAATGAAGCCTCCAGTCTAGGCTGTCACGGCTCCCCTGATACCCAGCGGTTTCCGTGTTCCAAATCTTCTGGGAATAGAAACTGGAAGTGAAGCCATGGCAATTTTTTATTCACTAAAATCAAAAGTGGAAGGGTTCAGGGCGCACTGCTCTGCGCCCTGAGGACAATATAAAACAAGCCAATTAGAGCTTTCAGGCTCTAAAGCTAATAGACACCTATTAGTCCGGCGCCCTGCACAGTGCACTGCACACACATAGAACGATTTATTTTTAAATAAATAATAATATGACTAACATTTTTTAACTTTAAGATGTTAGAAATGTTTAGTCATATTATCATTTATTTAAAAATAAACCGTTCTATGAATATAGACCGGCCACCTCTGCCTAGGATAGACTCCAATTCATTTTGCAACTTTTATTCAGACCCAAGAAGCTGCTCCTTAAAATTTTTGGTGAAAGTAGAACAGGCACTGCAATACTAAGAATCATGAAGACACCACCTTAGTGTAGTAGTAAAGAGATTCACACATTTTTTAAAAAGGTAATACACTCACAGGGTAAAATTCAAATCAGGCATTTAGGAAATCACCATCAGCTCACCAGCTTTATATCTTACTTCCGATAATGGCGCCCGCTTCACCCCAGCTCTGCTCTAACGCGTTGCGCCACTAGTCACATGGCTTCGTCAGAGGATATAAAGGAAGGGGTTAACCCTCTATTGGCTAAGAAAGACCTGATGGATTAATATAAATAAAGTCTTTGACTGTGCATTTGGTGAGTACAGAGTGTGCAAGGTGACAGTTCCTGACAGTTCCAGACTGCCTGAATGTCTGACAGTGCCATTAGCAGGTGGAACCTTTCCTGACACACTCGTGGACATCACTGGACAGAGATGGGGCTCCGGTAAGTATTAGGGGGGCTGAGGGAGGCTGCTACACACAAAAGGCTTTTTATCTTAATGCATAGAATGCAATAAGATAAAAAAACCTTCTGACTTTAAAACCCCTTTAAAGTGTTACTAAACCAAGGACCCTGCAATCACTATATCTGGCCTCCCACAGTACATAGAACATGGAAAAACAATTATTTTAGTAAATATAAAATATAATTGGCTAAATACCTTTTCTCATCAGCAGTATATAGCAAGGGCCAATCCTGGGCGGGTGCGCGGGGTGTGCCGCACCCAGGCGCTGTAGGGGAGGGGGCACCGAAGTGCCAGGCACCGTCAGTTCCGAATGTGCACCTCCACCGCCCACTCAATCGCCCGCCGGCACGCCCGTTGCAGTGTGCACATCCCCTTCTTGCCTGCTAAACATCCACCGCTGCAGTGTGCACATCCCCCGCCCCGCTGTATAGTCCACACGAGGAGGGAGGAGCAGGTACACTAAGTCTGCCCCACCTCCTCCCCATGTCTCCCCTATGTCTGCCCATAACCCCTTCGTGCAGCCAATCTGTGCCTGGAAAGGAGATTTAAAAGCAGCCAGTGCTCCTGTCCTGATGTCGCTGCCTGTGCCTCTGAAGACAATGCAGCATTGCAGCCCTGGGTGAGTGATCTCTCCCCTCTCTCTCTTCCCTAATGTACCAGTCTTCCAGCTTCCCATGTGCCAGTCTTCCAGCCTCCCATGTGATAGTCTTCCAGCCTTCCATGTTCCAAAGTCTTCCAGTCTTCCATGTGCCATAGTCTTCCAGCCTTCCATGTGCCATAGTCTTCCAGTCTTCCATGTGCCACAGTCTTCCAGCCTCCCATGTGCCATAGTCTTCCAGCCTTCCATGTGCCATAGTCTTCCAGCCTCCCATGTACAAGTCTTCCAGGATCCCGTGTGCCAGTCTTCCAGCCTACTATGTGCCATAGTTTTCCCAGCCTTCCATGTGCCATAGTCTTCTAGCATTCTATGTGTCAGCCTTCCATGTGCCATAGTCTTTCGGCCTCCCATGTGCCAGTCTTCCAGCCTTCCATGTGCCAGAGTATTCCAGCCTTCCATGTGCCAGCCTTCCATGTGCCATAGTCTTCTAGCCTTCCATTGTGTCAGCCTTCCATGTGCCATAGTCTTCCAGCCTCTCATGTGCCAGTCTTCCAGGGTTAAATGTGCCAGTCTTCCAGGATTCAATGTGCCACAGTCTTCCAGCCTCCCATGTGCCTGTCTTCAAGCCTTAAATGTGCCAAGTCTTCCAGCCTTCCATGTGCCATAGTCTTCCAGCTTTCCATGTGCCATAGTCTTCCAGCCTTCCATGTGCCATAGTCTTTCTGCCTTCCATGTACCATAGTCTTCCAGCCTTCCATGTTCCATAGTCTTTCTGCCTTCCATGTACCATAGTGCTACTTCCTGCCTCCCATGTCCCATAGTGGTCCTTCCCTCCATGTACCATAGTGATCCTTCCTGCCTTCCATGTGCCATAGTGCTTAGGATGTAAAAAAAATCCTTGCACCAGCCCTGTTGCAATGTCAGGTGGGTGGCAGCGGGAGCATGGCACAGCAGCATCCTCTGAGTGCAGGCATCTCCACATGTTAAGTTGGTGGCCCCGCAGAAGAAGGCTGCATCTGCGTGGAAGGTGATCACAGAGGGCAGCTGGGAGTCCAGGAGAGAGAAAAGCTTCCTTAACCCCTAAAGTGGCGCTCAGAAGCATCCCCGGGGTCCCAAAGCCTGGACTCTGTCTCCTCCAACCTCCTCTCTGCTCCAGCATCAGCAGTGAGGCCTGGAGGATAGGGATGAGGGAGAGGTGCAAGCTGCCAGGGAGCTGCTGGAAGAAGCAGCAGAGCACCTCCCGGATCAAGAAGGTACTGGGCATCATACACTGACACAGACCTACCTGTAGATACAGACTGGGATGGGGGGGGCAGAGGAGGGACTGCGGATAGGAACAGGGCTAGGGGTCTCTCTCTCATCTCCCCCACGTCTGTCAGCCCCCCCTCTCTCTCTCTCATCTCCCCCGTCTGTCAGCCCTCCTCTCTCTCAAATGCAAGAACAAAACAAGAAAGTCCGGATTGCCGCACTCCAATTAAAAACTATTTCTTTATTATTATAGATCTATACAGCAAGGATAAAACCACTGACGCGTTTCACACCATTAGAGCAGGTGCTTATTCATAGCTAAGTTTAAAAAAATGACAGACATATATATATGCAAACAAACAAAACCATAAATTGGCTCAATTAAGTATCGTGTACACCCACTACAGGTGATACAATGTTCTAGATTGATATTAAGGTGAGTCAGCTGGACTTCTCCTTCATGTGAACACATAATTAACTCTTTAAAAGAGAGGGATGTCAATGGTTTTATCCTTGCTGTTTGGATCTATAACAATAAAGAAATCGTTTTTCATTGGAGTGTACCCATCCAGACTTTCTTGTTTTGTTCTTACATATGGTTGCATATTGAGCCGCACCCACACCTGAAGAGGGGAGAGATCAGTGGAAACAGACACCTGGAGCGGGTTCTCCTTGTCCCCCTCTCTCTCAGCCGCCCGCTCTCTCTTAGGTCCGCTCTTTGTCCACCAGTCTCCCTCTCTTTCAGCCCCACCTCTGTCTGAGACCCTTCTCTCTCGCTCAGCCATGTTCTCTCTGAAACCCCCCCTCTCTCTCTCTCTCTCAGCCACCCTCTCTCTGAGCCTACTCTTTCTGTCAGCCCCCCTCTCTATCCGCCCCCTCTCTGTCAGCTTTCTCTCTCAGCTCCCTCTCTGTCAGACCCCCTCTCTTTCAGCTCTCTCTCTGTCAGCCCTCCTTTCTGTCCACCACCCTCTCTCTCAGCCCCCTTTCTGTCCATCACCCTCTCTGTCAGCCCGCTCTCTCTCAGCCCCCTCTCTGTCCATCACCCTCCCTGTCAGCCCCCTCTCTCTCAGCCCCCTCTCTGTCCAACACCCTCTCTGTCAGCCCCCCTCTCTCTCAGCAGCCTCTCTGTCAGCCCCCTATCTGTCAGCCCCCTCTCTCAGCTCCCTCTCTGTCAGCCCCCCTTTCTCTCAGCTCTCTCTCTCTGTCAGCTCCCTCTCTGCCACCCCCCTCTCTCAGCTCTCTCTCTGTCAGCCCTTCTTTCTGTCCACCAACCTCTCTGTCCATCACCCTCTCTGTCAGCCCCCTCTCTCTCAGCCCCCTCTCTCTCAGCCCCCTCTCTGTCCATCATCCTCTCTGTCAGCCCCCTCTCTCTCAGCCCCCTCTCTGTCCACCACCCTCTCTGCCAGCCCCCCTCTCTCTCAGCTCTCTCTCTGTCAGCCCCCTTCTCTGTCCACCACCCTTTCTCAGCCCATCCCTCTCTCTCAGCCCCCCATCTCAGCCCATCCCTCTCTCTCAGCCACCCTCTCTGTCCATCACCCTCTCTGTCAGCCCCCTCTCTCTCAGCCCCCTCTCTGTCCATCACCCTCTCTGTCAGCCCCCTCTCTCTCAGCCCCCTCTCTGTCCACCACCCTCTCTGCCAGCCTCCCTCTCTCTCAGCTCTCTCTCTGTCAGCCCCCATCTCTGTCCACCACCCTCTCTCAGCCCATCCTTCTCTCTCAGCCCCCCATCTCAGCCCATCCCTCTCTTTCAGCCCCCTCTCTGTCCACCACCCTCTCTGCCAGCCCCCTCTCTCTCAGCCCCCTCTCTGTCCATCACCCTCTCTGTCAGCCCCCTCTCTGTCCACCACCCTCTCTGCCAGCCTCCCTCTCTCTCAGCTCCCTCTCTGTCAGCCCCCATCTCTGTCCACCACCCTCTCTCAGCCCATCCCTCTCTCTCAGCCCCCCATCTCAGCCCATCCCTCTCTCTCAGCCCCCTCTCTGTCCACCACCCTCTCTGCCAGCCCCCTCTCTCTCAGCTCTCTCTCTGTCAGCCCCCTTCTTTGTCCACCACCCTCTCTCAGCCCAATTCTCTCTCTCAGCCCCCCATCTCTGCCCATCCCTCTCTCTCAGCCACCCTCTCTCTGAGCCTACTCTTTCTGTCAGCCCCCCCTCTATCAGCCCCCTCTCTGTCAGCTTTCTCTCTCAGCTCCCTCTCTGTCAGACCCCCTCTCTTTCAGCTCTCTCTCTCTGCCAGCTACCTCTCTGTCCACCACCCTCTCTCCCAGCCCCCTCTCTGTCCATCACCCTCTCTGTCAGTCCCCTCTCTCTCAGCCCCCTCTCTGTCCAACACCCTCTCTGTCAGCCCCCTCTCTCTCAGCACCCTCTCTGTCAGCCCCCTCTCTCTCAGCCCCCTCTCTGTCCAACACCCTCCCTGTCAGCCCCCTCTCTCTCAGCACCCTCTCTGTCCAACACACTCTCTGTCAGTCCCCTCTCTCTCAGCACCCTCTCTGTCAGTCCCCTCTCTCTCAGCACCCTCTCTGTCAGCCCCCTCTCTCTCAGCCCCCTCTCTGTCCAACACCCTCTCTGTTAGCCCCCTCTCTCTCAGTCCCCTCTCTGTCAGCCCCCTCTCTCTCAGCCCCCTCTCTGTCAGCCCCCTCTCTCTCAGCACCCTCTCTGTCAGCCCCCTATCTGTCAGCACCCTCTCTGTCAGCCCCCTCTCTCTCAGCCCCCTCTCTGTCAGCCCCCCTCTCTCTCAGCTCTCTCTCTGTCAGCTCCCTCTCTGCCACCCCCCTCTCTCAGCTCTCTCTCTGTCAGCCCTCCTTTCTGTCCACCAACCTCTCTCTCAGCCCCCTCTCTGTCCACCACCCTCTCTGTCAGCCCCCCTCTCTCTCAGCTCTCTCTCGGTCAGCCCCCTTCTCTGTCCACCACCCTCTCTCAGCCCATCCCTCTCTCTCAGCCCCCCATCTCAGCCCATCCCTCTCTCTCAGCCACCCTCTCTCTCAGCCCCCCTTTTCTTTCTCAGCCCCCTCTCTCTAGCAGGGATGGAGTGATCTACAGTGTCTAGAGTGGTATCTAGGGGTGTAATCAGGGTAATGGTATCTGGGGAGCAGGGTAGGGTGGGTTATCTGGGGGTGTGATCAGAGTGGGGGGTATCTGGGGGTGTAATCAGTTTAGGGGTATCTGGTTGTGTGTGTGATCTAATTGGGGGGGGTATCTGGGGTTGCAATCAGGGTAGGGGTATCTGGGTAGGTGTGATCAAGGTGGGGGGTATATGGGGGTATACCATATACTAAATGGGAGGTGTGATCAAAGTGTGAGTATTTGGGGTGTGATCTGGGAGTTTGCTTATGGGGGGGGAACCCAGCCATTGGAAGTTTTAATTGGCTTCAGCTGCCTGTGTCCAGTGAAGGTAAGCGAGGAATGCATAACCCCATCCCCTCATTACGCACTGTTTAGTGGAAGTTCAGAACAGATCCATTTTCAGTGGTATGTGACGTCCTTTACGTTGCGCCCCATCACATTACAGGCGCACTGTGAAGGAGGTATCAGCTTGGTTTTAGACAGGGAGTAGCAAGAGGATGGTGTGGATGGGTTGGGGGGGTGGCAAAATGCATCTTCACCTATGTAGTAAAAAATCCTTGCACTGGCCCTGAGTGCCAGAGTACTCCCCTCCCTTTTTCTCTCCTTGTGTATGTCACACACACACCACACAAGGTTTGGTCTGAAATGTCCAGCGGTGCTGTAACAAATTCCTGCCTCCTAGACTGGCTCCTGTGATAGACGGAATATTGATCCAATGCTGTGAAATTGAATCAGTGTGACGTGTATCATAGGAGCCGTGAGCCGGTCTAGGAGGCGGGACCGTGTTACAGTGGCCGCCCAGGCGATTCAAATACAAGCTCCGTGACAGCAGGAGATTGCCGCTCTGTGTGATTCAGGGGCACTGGTAGGCTGCATTTGGGGGGCCCTGATAAGCTGCATTTGGTGTCCACTGATAAGCTGTATTTGGTGGGTACTGGTAGGCTGCATTTGGTGGGCACTGGTAGGCTGCAATTGATGGGCACTGGTAGGCTGCATTTGGTGGGCACTGATAAGGCTGTAATTGGTAAGCAATGGTTGGCTGTCCACAGTTGTCCGCAGACTCTGACCATCTCCTGTACTATATCTGCAGTCTTTGGCCATCTCCTGTAGTATGTCTGCAGTCTCTGACCATCTCCTGTACTATGTTTGCAGTCTCCGACCATCTCCTGTACTATGTCTGCAGTCTCTGACTATCTTCTGTACTATGTCTGCAGTCTTTGGCCATCTCCTGTACTATGTCTGCAGTCTCTGACCATCTCCTGTACTATGTCTGCAGTCTTTGGCCATCTCCTGTACTATGTCTGCAGTCTCTGACCATCTCTCGTACTATGTCTGCAGTCTCTGACCATCTCCTGTACTATGTCTGCAGTCTCTGACCATCTCTTGTATCATGTCTGCAGTCTCTGACCATCTCCTGTGTTATGTCTGCAGTCTCTGACCATCTCTTGTATCATGTCTGCAGTCTCTGACCATCTCTTGTATCATGTCTGCAGTCTCTGACCATCTCCTGTAGTATGTTAGCAGTCTCTGACCATCTCCTGTACTATGTTTGCAGTCTCTGACCATCTCCTGTACTATGTTTGCAGTCTCTGACCATCTCTTGGATCATGTCTGCAGTCTCCGACCATCTCTTATATCATGTCTGCAGTCTCTGACTATATATTGTATAATTTCTGCAGTCTCTGACCATCTACTGTACTATGTCTGCAGTCTCTGACCATCTCCTATATCATGTCTGCAGTCTCTGACCATCTCCTGTAGTATGTCTGCAGTATGTCTGGGGGCTCTTTCTAACAGACTCTCTAACAGAGGCCCTCTATGTGTCCATTAGAGAGACCCCCCTCCAGGTCCCATTAGAGTACTCTGCTTCTCTTCCTGTATTTTGTTTATTGTTAAGAGATCGTCGGAGGATCCCAAGGTAACAAAGACTCCTTCGCGGAGCATCTCTGTGCTTGAGTCAATGCCATAGAAAAATTTGTAATATGGAGGCGCCAAAATTATTTCTGCACCCAGGCATCTGTGACCCTAGGATTGGCCCTGTGTATATAGCAGTCTTGTGACTTCTATCAGTGTCCAGCCGAGCACTGATTAAAGTTTGTAGAAGGACTTTTTCATCTCCCCTGACTGCCCTATGAGGCTGCAGGACCCCTGACTTTCTGTCTGGACAGTGCTGATTGGCCCTGTGCTGGTCACATGCACCCTTCCAAAAAAAAAAAAAACTCTCTAGCAATACACACCAAGCTGAGCATGTGCACAGTGCTCACAAGGCTCTGTTCTATCAGTAGATTGATTGGGGACAGTGGAGTAAGGGGAGAATCAGTGAAGACAGGATCAAACAGCCTTTTTGCACAATGCGCAGAATTAACACCTTAGGTTCCACAGTGAGTATAACAAGCATGCTTTACTGCATATACAGACAGATTTTACTGTTGTGGGTTTAGTAACACTTTAGGAGGGATCACTGTTAAGGAAATGATTAAGTGCTCCAATCGAGCCCAAGGTTATCTGCTGCTGTCTCTAATTGGAAAGTGTGGATATGCATGCATATAAAAGTAAGACTCTCTGAGACACGCTCACAGCAGAATTACTTGTTACACTTCTGATTTATTCAAGGCGGTGCTAATGTTTTATACACAAAAATACGTCATTGCTTTGTTAGTCTAATAGGTACATCTCATTGGTTAAGATAGAAAAGAAGATGGAGAATCTTCATAACGAGGTTTGGCTGTCCTTGGTTTTATCTTCAGTTCCGCATTCTTCTGATGTGTGGGATGTAGGGGGTACCCGCCATCTTGAGAAAATATAGGAACAGAGCAAACCTGTATACTTATATAATGAGTAAGGAGAAAAATATGTATGCACATAAGAAAATAGACATTTTCAGATTATTATTATTATTATCTACATCACATTCCTTCACAATCCCCCCTAAAATGACTATTTTCTCTTTTCTGTCCCTAATACTAAAGGTCCTACTTTGGCCTGGCCCTTCTCCTCAGCAACTCTTTTAGGCTGTATATAGAATTGGGCAGCAACTGTTCACTTCCCTCCTCGATACAGCTGGAGAGGTGCAGTCAGGGGCTATCTATCCCTATAACCCTATAGGATTGTGAGGTTATGGACAGGGAGTGACTGTAGAGGAGTGAAGGGTTTGTCATCTTCCATCATAAGGGGGTCCTCTTCTTCTTGGTGGAGAAATGTAGGTGTGCTATTGTCTACAGCCTTGCTCATTAACTTTTTACGAAAGGTAGAATACAGCATACAATCAGGGCTAAAATAACCAGGATTATTAATACCATTACTCCTATCTGGGCGAGCATCTTCTGCCACCCACTCATCCAGCTAAAGTATTGATCCCATGGGTCTGTGATACCTGAGTTCTTCTTCAACTCCAATGACAGATCTTCTAATTTCTTTATAGCTAAGTAACCTTACCATTTGGGCCAGTATTATCAGGAATGTTTGTACAACAGGTTCCCGTTTTTTCCTATGATTTTACAAAACACCTCCTTTCCCAGCTAGCACCATGTCCAAGGCCATCCGGTCCTGGAATGTCATGTAGGAAGTGGGGGCTAACTGGTCAGCGATTCCCTGGAGGGCATCTTTAGTGTAATTTACAAATCTCTGTTGGTTATAATATGTGTAGTGTCAGGTCACCTAGAGGCTGGGTGACAGATGCACACCGTTGGGATCAGGAGTGCACCGCAAGGTAGTGGACCCTACGGCTGACTGCTGCGGATTGAACCCTGGGAGGTTCAGGAAGCAGGTCTACTGGATCACTGACACAGATCCCACTGGGAGCTAGAGCATAGATTCCCCAGGGCGCGGAGTCTAAGAGCCAGCAGGTGTTCACCAGAGCCTTTAATGGTAAGGATAGACTGCGCTGCAGTCTGGCTCCAGGTCGCGGCCCCCAGGGTCTCACAGCTCACGGTAGACTACAGGAGAAGAGGAAGGAGGCAGCAGGCTGGAACAACAAGGAAAGTAAGGGACAAGCCAAGGTCGGTAACAGGAATCAGATGTAGGAAACACAGCAAGTACACATACAGGCTAACACACAATGGTTGATCAGCACTGCTGGCTTGCAGTGCACAGGTTAATATAGGGTTCCCTGATAGGGCCTGGGGTGGGGCCATGCTTAGAGGAGAGGTTACAAAAGCAGTCAGGTGAGGGTCAGCTGGTCTCTAGAGATGAACACATGGAGACAGGTATGCTGATCGACAAACTCTATTGCATAATCATGACATGTAGTTAATCCAATCTACATTCTTGTTGACAGTTGTTATGGGGATTAAAGACTCAAAACCAGCTGGCTTTAAACTCATCAGGGACCCCCCTTGGAACCCCTATGACATCTATGTATACATGAGGGTCAAAGCTTCCGGAGAGAGCTGCTCGCTTCCTCCTCTGACTGTGTGCTGGGTCAGTGTATGTATCAGGGGTATCTTCGGTTAGGATATGGGGCTTTCTATTTTCATCTTTCTTGTCTAATACACTCTGTGGTCGCCCAGTCTGGCCCTGTGTTCCAACCCACTGGCCCCCACAGGAACCGCAACTCTGTGCCCAGTAACTGTCTGTGTGGCATACATATATATCCTTACCGTCAGGGATATCACTGTAAAAATCGCATCACCATGAAGGGTCAAACGGACAAGGTACTATGTCACAGTAATCTAAAGTAAAGGTGGTCACATGTGTACCTGAAGAGTTATACCAAAACGTAATTATGTTATCATTTTTGTGATGGCCACCTCCTGGGCCCCTCCCCCCTAGATCAAACAGAAAAAAGGATATGCAGCACCCGAAAACACGCTCTCCTGCAGTGATAAGCATGCATTCAGGTGTTCTTCCTGGCCAACTTGACTGAGGTGGCTGTGGTCAGCAAAACTTGGAATGGACCATCATAACTTGGCTCAAGGATCTCCAGACAGTAGTTGGTGTGTTCCTGTATCTAATTCAGGATCTGGAATGGAAGAAAACACCTGGACATGCATTCAGGTTAATTCTCGTGATAAAGTGGTTACATAATTAGTCAACACATCAGACTGCAACTGTAACTGTTGTGGCAAGTAACAATCAAGTCTGGGAGCTGAACCAAAATTTAATTAGGGGATAGGGCATGTTTCCCCTGGGGATGTGTCTGACACTGAACAGGGCAATGGGCAAACTGTCTGGCCAACTCATGTTAGTCTCTTGGGCCATCTTTAACAATCTGTTTTTAGTGTCCCATTCATCCTTTCTACCTTCCCGCTACTTTGAGGGTGTTATGGGGTGTGTAGTGCCAACTGAACCCCCAGTGCTGCCCAAATCTCTTTAGTAAGAGTTGCTGTTAAGGCTGGGCCCTGATCTCTCAATATCACCTCTGGGACCCCAAATCTACATACTATCTCACTTAGTAGTTTCTTAGCTGTGGTCCTGGCAGTCGTGACCACTTCCACTAGGGCGTTTTCGAATCTGCCACTTCTTGGCACTTGAGAATGATCAATTTGCATCCTCTGGATTGGGGTATAGGGCTTTTGCCAGGTGCTTTTTCTGTGTTTTTTCTGTGCGTCCTGGGTTACATTTGGTGCAGATAATGCATTATCTGCAGAAGTTGTCCGCCAGTGGAGTAACTCTTGGTGCAACACTTGTTGATAAGAGAGTTCATAAAAGTCTTTGTCAAGTGGGCAGCTCCATGTGCCCATTGCACCACGGCTGGGTACATACTCCTGGGTAGACAAGGCTTCTTGTTGCATTCGAATAGTCCATTTCTGAGAGTTGCTCCTCTCCGTTTCCAGCTTTCCTTCTTATCTGGACTTGTTGTTTCCTGTAGTTCTTTTAGATAAACTCTGTCCACTGGGAAAGTCTGTAAGGTAAGCACGGGGTGGTCTTCTTCTACCACCCTGCTGTCCGCTTCCCGTGGACCACCAGCTGTCTGGCAGCTGAATTGGCTAGATGATTGCCTCAAGCTTCCTTTGAGTTCATTTTGTCGTGTGCTTTACTCAGAATAGTCACTTGGGTTGGGAGAAGTAAGGCATCAATCAAGTTTTCACAGGTGTTCCTGCAGCCGTCAGGAAATCTCTGTCCTAGATAACACCATAATCATGGGCAATGCTGAAAGCATATCTTGAGTCCATATGAATGTTGGCTCTTTTTCCCTCTGCCCATTTACATGCTGTAGTAAGTGCTTACAGCTCTGCCTCCTGTGCAGACATCACCGGTGGTAAGGCTTCAGCTTGTAGAACAGTGTTTTCAGTGGTGACCGCGTGTCCTGTGCAGTATTTGCCACGTTCTTCAGCAAACATAAATTGTTAGGTCTGAATTCTGAATCCTGCAGGGGTATTTCACTCACAGGGGGAAGATGCGTGGTTTCCAACCGTATTAGTTCGATGCAGTCATGGGGTGACAAGTCAAGACTCTACTCCTCCTCCTCCTTTCCCCCCTCAAGAAGTGGAAGAAGGGTGGTAGGGTTCAGTGTTTGACAACTTAATAGAGTAATGCTGTCCAGTAGGAGGGAACACAGGAGTCTCAAGTGTCTGGTAGTGGACAAGTGTTTCGGCTGGATCTTGGTTGAATATGGCAACAACGTCATGGGGAGCAAGCAGAACGAGGCAGTTCAAAGTTTTGTCAAGCAAGGTTTGTGCAGCAAAGCCAGCTCGCAGACACAATAGGCCTCCTCTTGCTACTGCATCCAGCCGACAGGAATAATATCCTATGGGGCGTAGGCTGATGACGTGTGATTGGGTGAGTACACCTGCAGCATGTCCCAGACGTTTGGATACAAAGAGCTTGAGCGTTTTGTCGTAGGCTGGGAGCCCTAGCGCCGGAGGTGGCGCACTTAAGGGCTTCAAACTTTAGATATTTCTTCAGGAGACATCTGGAAGGTGTCTGATTGCAGAGCATCAGTAGGAAGGCTTCTGGAATCCATGCTCCGCACTAGGAAATTAGTCCAAGGAAGGCATGAAGGGATTTCTGGCCTTGTGGCAGTGGGATATCCGAGATTACTTGCACCCTGTCTTCAGTGGGGTGTCTTGTCCCATGGGACAAACAGTGTCCAAGGAAAATGACAGGTGTTGAGCACCACTGCAATTTGGGCTTTGAGGCTTTGCACCCCTGGTTGGCAAGATAGCACAATAGGCTTTCTGAGGTGACTTCAACAGGGGGTAAGTCAGCTGCACAGAAGGAGAAGGTCATCAACATGTTGGAAGAGAATCACTTCCGGGTGTTCCACTTGTCATGTGTCAAGGATGATAGTTGCTGCTTCTTTCCGTGGATGAATGCAAAAAGGTACCATTAGGAGGGGTGTGGGTAGACATTGAAGAAAGCGTTTGTAAAGTCCACCTCTGTGAGGTACTTTGCAGTCAAAGGCATCCACCGCAGGTACCTGGTTCTCTTTTAGGGGTTCTCTTCTTGGGGTTATTGTGGTTTCCGGGGCAATGATGCGCCCTCTTTTAGCTTGACTGAAACTGGTGGCACATTTAAATGATCGTTGTCTTCCGGTCCTGTGGACCTTAGGCACGCAGGGATTCTGTCAAGTACCTCCTGCAGTATTGAACTTGAAGTTATTGCTTCATGAAGTGTCATCAGGAGAGGCAGAAAACACAAAGCAGATGAGTCTTCTAAAGATAGGGGAGTATGTAACTTCATCCCCCCTTCAGGCGTGTCCTGATTGATGCCTGTAGTCCGGACAACACATCAGCTCCTAGTAGATTCCAGGGACATATAGAGGACACCACAAATCTGGCAAGCAAATCAAGAAATGTCCCCCTTGGGGTGGCTCAACAAATGGACTGGAGCGGGGCACCCCATCCACTCCCACGCAGGAAACGTGTGTCTCTTTTCATAGTGGGAGAAACTCAGATCATCGAAGGCCTTTACGAGTCTAGCATGATACTTCTTCAGACTCCCCTTTATCTTGGGTAATATCTTGGATTGTGGTGGTCTGATCCGTCGATCTCTCCTTTGCCCAGTTGTGGAGATGTGCACAGAACTCCACGCCTGAGGTGTAGGAAGTGGCACTTGTCAGGCATGCATCATTGAAGGCATGACCAGCCAAAAGACATTTCCTGCTTTGATTTGGCAGAGGCTGATCAAGTCTCTCCAGGCAGCTGAGTGAGTTTCTTGTATCTGCACTATCCTGTGGTAGAAGAGAATTGGCTGCTTCTCTGGGTCAGGCAGACTTGTCACTAAGGCCTCTGCTTGTGATGGAGTAAAAGCGACATACATCACTGGTGCCCCTTCTGGTAACCGAGACTGTTGTTGGGGCGGGGGCTGGCAAGGGGCACTGTTCTTTACGGTTGCCAGCATGTGTTTGAGATCCTCTCGGAACTGTGAGTCCGGAGCCGGATTGGGGGTTAAATCAGCGGGTGGCCTTGCTGCCTGTTGTTGGGCTTCCCACTCAGATGCTTCTTCATCATTAACATATCCGGCCTGGGAATGTGATGCTGCCGTATTGGGGAAGACAGGTGTGTGATATGAACCATCCTGGTTTAAAACAGGGAGGGCTGGGTAGAGGCTGTGTTTAAGCTTACTGGGTGTACCAAGATGGCCGCCGGCAGGAAGTGCACTGGGCTGGGTAGAAAGTGAAGGCATGGGTGCACTAAGATGGCCGCCGGGCTGAGTTGTCACAGTGGGTTGTGCTTGGGTGGTGAGAAAGGAGTGGTTGTTAGACGGAGGGCAGTGCTGTTCCTCCCCTCCTTTTGTTTCAAGTTCCAACATAGCGTGGTAATTTCACACACTGTATCATCAACTCTGTGATACACATACATAATACAATCGACATCTTTCTTAACTTCCTTTATCCAATTTTCTTTATCACACAGGATTTTTCTCCCTGTTTCTTTAGCAACATAACTTTCGCCACTTCCTTCAACTTTGTTAACTATTTCAACATCTTCTCTCCTCTTCACAATATCACATTCTTTTCTCTCTCTGTTTCTCGGCTAACGGCTTGAGAGGAGAATACGTACAACTAAGGGGTTAATATTCTTCTCACTGCTCCTTATCAACAAATTCCTTGGGTGGGGGCACATAAGGCTGCGCTCCTAGCTGCTACTGTCTGCTATAACCCTGTAATCTACCATTAATCTCAGAACAAGAACAAACACGCCAGGGGTAGTGGGGAGCAACGGCCCGCGACCCAACAGATCCCCCGGGCAGCCCCCCCTCCGACCTTAACCAGTCCCCACCCCAACCCCTCTCGTGTATAGCAAACAGTAAACCACAAATACACTCACAACAGGACATTACACCTGCCACTCTTCGAACCGCAAAGCTTCAGCAGGCTAAGATAACCACAAGGGCAGACCACCCTGCAAAAATTAACCCGTTTATAGACGTCTGTTACACCTCTCCCTCCAGAGGCCGACAGCTCATCTGGGGGTGAGACTTCTGTAACACTTTCAGACTGCAAAGCCAGCAGCTGAGATAACCCTCAAAGGTTCGACAAACCTTGAGTAACCCGTCTATAAACGTCTGCTAGACGGACCCATCTCACTCCAGAGGCCGACAGCTCGTCTGGAGATGAGAACACACATGTAGCACTTTTAGACTGCTGAGTTTCGTAGCCCAAAGAATGGCAGACAGTGAACAAATACAGACAGCAGAAACCCATTGGCAGGTTCGTTAAAACAGCCTCAGGCGAGGAAATACCTGCCTCTAAGACAGTCTCAGCATACCGACAGAATCCAGCGGTCAACCGAAAGATAAGAAAGTCGTACAGTAGTAAGAATATAAAGAAGACTTACCGTACTACTGTTAGGGCTGTGCAAACCCCCTCTTATCAATCAATTAACGCTCAAATCCTTATCGCGGTATGACTTCGACTGTAGCCTGAAGCTCCCGGGTTTTGGCACCAGCTGTTAAGGAAATGATTAAGAGCTCCAATCGAGCCCAAGGTTATCTGCTGCTGTCTCTAATTGGAAAGTGTGGATATGCATGCATATAAAAGTAAGACTCTCTGAGACACGCTCACAGCAGAATTACTTGTTACACTTCTGATTTATTCAAGGCGGTGCTAATGTTTTATACACAAAAATACGTCATTGCTATGTTAGTCTAATAGGTACATCTCATTGGTTAAGATAGAAAAGAAGATGGAGAATCTTCATAACGAGGTTTGGCTGTCCTTGGTTTTATCTTCAGTTCCGCGTTCTTCTGATGTGTGGGATGTAGGGGGTACCCGCCATCTTGAGAAAATATAGGAACACAGCTAATCTGTATACTTATATAATGAGTAAGGAGAAAAATATGTATGCACATAATAAAATAGACATTTTCAGATTATTATTATTATTATCTACATCACATTCCTTCACATCACAACATCAGAAGCTCTTGTTTAGGGGGATGATCATAACACGCAGTAGGTAATATTACAAGCACAATATTGCAGCCAGGGAGCAGTTTCCTTGTGTACAATATGACTCATATTTGTTTGCATTGTTGACAACAAAGTCCTCTTGTTGAAGTATGCAAATGTTCATGTAAAATAAAGATGGGACTACTTTGGCTAATTTTCATAAAACACAGAAGAAGCTCAATATATAATACCTTTTACAAGCTAGACATCACATTTTTAATTTCTCCTTCCACCCAGCAGATGGCAGCAAAACTCTGTGACTGTTTGGCCATTTTATTCTCTGAACAATCCAGCAAATGATACTTTGATTCTGTAAAAGAACATCATCGTTTGCAAGTAACTGTAATAGGTGGAAGAAATAGTTTACTCTTCATGAACATACCATGTTTGGCCTTTTAAAGTAGGGGACGATATGGAGTAATGTTGGAACCCCGCCCAGGCTCTGGTGCTTTGAGGTATAGTCACCAGATGCACTAAAAAGCTTTGGGTTTAGAGAGTTCAGATGGGGGGGAGTATTGTGCAATGAAGATCACATGGTGGCTCTGTGAGAGGGAGCACATGGCACCCACATGGCACCCAGGACAGAGCCACTTATACCTTTTAATAGTGGAGAACAACAATGAAAGCTTGAACACAGATGCACTGTTAGGAAGTGTGCTGCAGAGATCAAACACTGTGTGCTATGAAGGTGAAGGTGTGAAGGAGGCCTTAATAATTTTTTAATAAATTCATAACATACTGGGCAACAGCAACCAATTAGAGTTGATGAAAGTACACATTACTGCGCACAGATAAGCTATATTAAAATGTTCTTGATCTATTAAAGTGTTTTCCTTTTTTCTCTGTGGAAGATTAATTAGGTTCTCACCTGAATCGGGGACAAAGGTTGTGACAGGTTTTGGTGGTATGGTGACCACAACCAACATTTCAATGGGCAGAATGTTGTTCTGGCAAGAGATATGCCCATATAGACTGGCCATAGGATGAATAAGGCTTTTATAAGCATGTAAAGATTAATGAAATATCTCTGGTGTATGCTTTACACACTGTGTACTATAAACAATTGCCTTTTCTTTTTAATAAAATACTACAGTGCCAAAAGTATTCATACACCTAACTAAAATCTAGTGGAACTAATTGCCTTCAGAAGTCACCTAATTAGTAAATAGAGCCCACTTGTGTGTAATTTAAGCTTGGTATAAATACAGCTGTTCTGTGAAGCCCTCAGAGGTTTCTTAGAGAAATTTAGTGAACAAACAACATCATGAAGGCCAAGGAACACACCAGGCAGATCAGGGATAAAGTTGTGGAGATGTTTAAAGCAGGGTTAGGTTATAAAAAAATATCCCAAGCTTTGAACATCTCACGGAGTACTGTTCAATCCATCATCCAAAAATGGAAAGAGTATGGCACAACTTCAAACCTACCAAGACATGGCCATCCACCTAAACTGACAGGCCCGGGCAAGGAGAGCATTAATCAGAGAAGCAGCCAAGATGCCCATGGTAACTCTGGAAGACATGCAGAGATTACCATCTCGGGTGGGAGAATCTATCAACAGGACAACTATTAATCGTGCACTCCACAAATCTGGCCTTTATGGAAGAGTGGCAAGAAGAAATCCATTGTTGAAAGAAAGCCATAACAAGTCCCGTTTGCAGTTTGCCAGAAGCCATGTGGGGGACACAGCAAACATGTGGAAGAAGGTGCTCTGGTTAGATGAGACCAAAATTGAACTTTTTGGCCTAAAAGCAAAACGCTGTGTGTGGCAGAAAACTAACACTGCACATCACCCTGAACACACCATCCCCAAAGTGAAACATGGTGGTGGAAGCATCATGTTGTGGGGATGCTTTTCTTCAGCAGGGACATGAAAGTTGGTCAGAGTTGATGGGGAGATGGATGGAGCCAAACACTGGGCAATATTAGAAGAAAACCTGTTAGAGTCTGCAAAATACTTGAGACTGGGGTGGAGGTTCACCTTCCAGTAGGACAACGACCCTAAACATACAGCCAGATCTACAATAGAATGGTTTAGATCAAAGCATATTCATGTGTTAATATGGCCCAGTCAAAGTCCAGACCTAAATCCAATTGAAAATCTGTGGCAAGACTTGAAATTTCTGTTCACAAACGCTCTCCATCCAATCTGACAGGGCTTGAGCTATTTTGCAAAGAAGAATGGGCAAAAATGTCACTCTCTAGATGTGCAAAGCTGGTAGAGACATACCCAAAAAGACCCGCAGCTATAATTGCAGCGAAAGGTGGTTCTACAAAGTATTGACTCAGGGGGGCTGAATACAAATGCACACCACACTTTTCATATATTTATTTGTAAACATTTTGAAAAACCATTTATCATTTTCCTTCCACTTTGTGTTGGTCTATCACATAAAATACCAATAAAATACATTTACGTTTTTGGTTGTAACATGACAAAATGTGGAAAATTTAAAGGGGTATGAATACTCTTTCAGGGCACTGTATGTTCATCTTTTAGGTATACACATACAAAACTAGTCAGACCACAGTAATTAGCTAGTAATATTAAGCTGTCAGTATAAGTCTTCAGGTGTTTTAAGGGGACAGATTCACAGTAAGGGCCAATTGACACTGTACTCCATGGTAAAATGTCTGTCACCACAGGGACACACAGGAAACAATTGTTTCCTGTGTGTCCCATTCATACTGCAATGCAGCCTAGCGCTGCGCTAAAATGCAGGCATGGTGCATTTTAGCTCATTGCACTGACCCAAATCGCAGTGCAGCCAGTACAGTGCATTGTACCACCTGACAATGCAGTGACTCAAGTGTATGTTTTGTACACTTCAAATAAAGATTGTACAAAACAAAAAAAGGGGGGAGGCACTAAATCATGCATCACACTGCCCCCTAGCCAGCCAGCAATGCAGAGTGGCCGGACCACTGAATGGCTCCAGTTGCTCTACGATTTGGCTAAGGGCCCGTGTCAATTGGTCCTAAGTTAGTAGGCAAGTTTTTTGGTTATGTCAGAACACGATCCAGACATTCGAAGTGAGGGGAAGAAAGTTGGAATGAAGAAAACATAAGTAGGAAGAAAGGCAAAGAGGAGGAGGGATTGGAGGGTAAAGAACAAATGGCCAAACATTTGCCAGGCTTGGGAACCCAAAATCCATAATTACAATTATCTATAAGGTACTCAGTACAAGTATCATCAAGACAAAAGTGAGCAAAAATTGGGGACTATTACAAAAAGAGAAGCCAAGTGGCTGAAAATCGGTGATAATTGTTAATTGAGCCGTTAGCTCTTCTCTCTGCATCTATAGGTTTAACTCATCAACCCATTCTGTCAAGAGGGTCATCATTTTCCAGTGCCTGTAAACCACAGTTTTTTCTGCTAGGAGGGAAAAGCTTAGAAGACCCTTCTTTACTGAGGATAGGGATCCAGGAATCATAAAAGGAAAGACTACCTATGAGGATCCAGAGACTATTGTGACGGAGGTAACACAAGAGTAGATGTTAAAGACCATGTCCCAAAACTGCATGACATTTGTAGGACTTAAGCCCAGTCTACTGGTGACCTATTACCCCACAGTTTTATCCCCCTCCTTTTAACCTTCATAAATGACTTGACCCGGTTTTTGGAGTAAATGGCCTTTACGGCCTATTTATTAACAACTTATAAATTTACATAAATAACAATAAATAACCATAACATTTATTAATAAACTTTTTAGGGGTACCCCATCGAAACCTAAAAGTACCTGAAATCAACCCTCATCCTTCCATGGATGGGTACCAAACAACCACCATCCAATGGATGGGTACCATACCAACAACCCCCATCCCATGGATGGGTACCACATGTTACATACATGTAACCTTTTACTTCTCAATTCCAGCGACCCCAACACTGCCACAGCACGCAAGGGGTAACCCCTTACCCTTGCGAGCACCTCCACACCCTCAGCCCTTGCTGTATCCCGTCCTGCAGGCCCAGGGACCACAAAACCGTCCCCACATCATTAAGATGTACCCCATCGCTACGCAAATACCTCCAGGTATCTAACTCCAGTTCTCTGTGGCGAATGGCTAAACCACTGTTTTTTATGAAAAACCTGCTTGCTTCTTTATTAACTTTTATGACATTTGTAGGACTTAAGCCCAGTCTACTGGTGACCTATTACCCCAAAGTTTTATCCCCCTCCTTTTATCCTTCATAAATGACTTGACCCGGTTTTTGCAGTAAATGGCCTTTACGGCCTATTTATTAACAACTTATAAATTTACATAAATAACAATAAATAACCATAACATTTATTAATAAACTTTTTAGGGGTAATAGCGGAAAAAACAACCATACCACTGGTCACTGCAAACAACCTCTTTTAACTTTTAGGCCTCCAGTCGGCAACCCTATGACTTGGAGGCGTTGCCCCAATGTTCACAGTGACCTAACCTTTAACCCCTTCCAGGTTACCCCATCGTAACCTAAAATTACCTGAAATCAACCCTCATCCTTCCATGGATGGGTACCAAACAACCCCCATCCAATGGATGGGTACCATACCAACAACCCCCATCTCATGGATGGGTACCACATGTTACATACATGTAACCTTTTACTTCTCAATTCCAGCGACCCCAACACTGCCACAGCACGCAAGGGGTAACCCCTTACCCTTGCGAGCACCTCCACACCCTCAGCCCTCGCTGTATCCCATCCTGCAGGCCCAGGGACCACAAATCCGTCCCCACATCATTAAGATGTACCCCATCGCTACGCAAATACCTCCAGGTATCTAACTCCAGTTCTCTGTGGCAAATGGCTAAACCACCGTTTTTTTATGAAAAACCTGCTTGCTTCTTTATTAACTTTTATTCTAGCCCTATCCACCTTTTTTACCGACCACGCCCACCGCCATGACAACCTACCCACCATATCCAACCATACTATTACCATACCCGGATAGGCCGCTCGAAGACGTAAAAAATCACATTTTATGTCCCGAATAAGGTCCCGCATAGATCTGGCTCCCATATCATTACCCCCCATGTGTAAAAGCAGAACATCAGGGGCCCTATCAAGGCGGGAGAACCTGTGTACTTTCCTCAATACCCTGTTCAACCGCATACCCTGGACCCCAATCCACCTGATTTGAGCCTCCTGTCTTGGGATGCGAAGCTGCCTGCCGTTTGGCCAAACATCAGTTCTCCTAGCCCCCCCAATAAACGTATGAGTGGCCGAGAATCCATACTAGTCCCACTTCTTTACCTGTGAACAAGAAAATAACAACACAGAAACACATAAATTCCAATCCCAATGCCATGTAACCATAACCAACAGTACAGTACACCTGTCATAGTAACATCTGTGGGCGAACATACAGCCTAAATCTGTCCGAGTCCCATCGACCTATACGCCTAATGGCCTCCTGACTCAGACCTGCCCTGGCCGCCTCCATGGCCGTCCCTATCCGAAAGGTAGAGTAGAAAAACTGTCCGGGTCGTACCCCCCAATTGCCACACATTTTTTGAACACCGCTATAAACTGGAACTTAGATAAAAACGAACCATCCTCATGAATGAGAAAAGACCCCGCGACTACTGGTCGCACGTCCAGAAATGATGCCACCGCCCCAACAGGGCAAATGCTGGACTCCGCAATCTTGTGGAACTCGAGTTGCCTGCCTCTTCCAGCTTGATCAGTCTTAGATCGCTTAATCCAAATCCTGATAGAATTCCGTAAATACTCTACGCCCCCATGTAACAACCCCCCTTGAACCCTCTTGGAAGGACTGACCAACTCGCTTATCCGGAGTGCTCCAAAGAAAGCCAGGGCGAAGGCTGCACAAAATAACACACATTCATAAAAGGAACTGCAGACCTTTTCCAAACTATCATGGAAAACTTGTAGCATCTCGAAGGAGACCGGGCACCTGCCATCCCTCTGCTTATGCGCCTTCTTGTACCCTTTTACTGCCTGTCTTAACCAAAATTCTTTTGTGTGGTCCCTTTGCCCTTGCCACTAAAAGAGAAAGGCCAAACCTGCCAATTCACGGTCGATGGCAGCTGCCGAGATTCCCCTTTCAAATTCCCGAGTAATAAAAAAGAGGACAGCCTGGGCTACTTCCGGCCCCTCTGGGGGTATTCCTAGTTCGTTCAAGCAAGCAAACCATTCCCTCCATACATTTGAGTAGGCATTACACGTAGCCGCACTCACTGATTGCTTGATCCACTTTGCTGCAGTCCCAAAGCAATGTTCCACATCCAGTCGGGACAGGCGACCCCATGTTGTTCCGCTTCTGGCGCCAACTTCCGGAACCTGTCCCACTGAAAATGAGACAAAGCGTCAGCCAAAGTGTTGTCAATCCCCGATAAATGCACAGCATATATGAATGCATTCACTTGTAAGCAGCGTAGGACCAAATGTCTCAAAAGCCTGACCACCCGCACGGATGCCGCTGTCAGTCGATTAATCACCTGTACCACACCAAGATTGTCTCAATTAAAGCGAACCTTCAAGTTGTGAAAAGATTCCCCCCAAATTTCCATGGCCATCACAATTGGAAACAGTTGCAAAAGAACCAGGTTCTGCAGAAACCCGGCCTCCTGCCATGCCAAAGGCCATCTGGCTGCACACCATTGTCCCTTACAGAAAGCCCCAAAGCCTGTAGACCCCGCCACATCAGTAAACAGTTCCAGGTCGCAGTTACTGGTGGGGCCTGACATCCAAAGAGCACGCCCATTAAATGACTCTAGGAACTCCTGCCACACCCGCAAATCCTCCCTGTGTTCTCTGCCAAGAGTCACAAAGTGCGTAGGTGCCTGGACCCTTGCGGTGGCTGCTGCCAGCCGACGGCAAAAGATCCTACCCATCGGGATTATGCGGCAAGCAAAATTTAGCTTGCCCAGTAAGGATTGTAGTTAGCGTAATTGCAATTTTCGTACACCAATAGTCCCACGCACCTCCTCCTTTAACTTCTCCAACTTGTCCCTCGGCAATCGGCACTCCATTCTTATCGAGTCTATTTCGATTCCCAAAAACTTAATTATCGCTGTTGGTCCTTCCGTCTTTTCCGAAGCTAGTGGCACCCCGAAGCGGTCCGCCAGGTGTTGTAACGTCCCTAACAAGACAGCGCAGATATTGGAGTCTGCCGAGCCGACACATAAAAAATCATCCAAATAATGAATGACTGAGTTGATACCCGAAATATCCCGAACTGCCCATTCCAAAAATGAGCTAAACGTTTCGAATAGGGCACATGAGATGGAGCATCCCATAGGCAAGCAATGATCAACGTAATAGGCCCCGTTCCACGTACAACCAAGCAGCCGAAAGCTGTCCGGATGCACCGGTAGCAGCCGGAAAGCCGACTCAATGTTGGACTTAGCTATCAAGGACCCCTGTCCGTTCCTCTTAACCAAAGAAACCGCCGTATCAAAAGAGGTGTACGTTACCGCACACTCTTCAGGTGCAATGGAGTCATTAACCGACCTGCCCTTCAGAAATAAGAGGTGGTGGATAAGTCTGAACTTGCTGGGCTCTTTTTTGGGAACTACTCCCAGCGGAGAGACCACCAAATCCGAAAGTGGCACCTCTTGAAAAGGGCCTGCCATGCGCCCCAGCATAACCTCCTTCCCCAATTTTTCAGAAACCACCGCTGGGTGCAGCAGTGCTAACCGTAAATTCTTAGTCTCGGGTGGGACTGTCGCCACAGAACAAGGTATTCTGAAACCACTAGTAAAACTTGCTTGCAGTATGTTCACCGCCACCCAGTCGGGGTATCTACTGAGGAAAGGGAGCATCCTTTCCACCCACACCGGCGTACTCCCTCTTGTTCTCCAGCATGACCTTTTCCTTTCTTAAAGCACTTGGACAGCGCATGGGATCCCCCGCAGCCTGAACACGAATGTTTGAATCGAAAGTTAGACAAAAATTTGCATGTGCCCTCGTTGAACTGCCAACAAAATGCCCATCTTTTGTCGGTCGGTTGTCCCGGGGCTGCCAAACCTCCGACCCCTGCCTGAAAAAACTGATTCGGGGCCCACGCCACGGTCATCAGCTTCATCAACAGACTTATGTCCTTATGGTCCCAGCGTAGGGTCGGTCGTACGGCCATCCGTTGTCTAAATTGTTTGTCGTGTCGAAGCCAGGCCATACCGCCATAAGTCCTGTGTGCCTCACTAATGGCTTCCAGGTAAACGAACAGCGCTGAGCGCTGCTCTGGGGCCTTTTCCCCTACCACGCTCGTCAAAATGGCAAAGGCCTGCAGCCAATTTGAAAAGGTATGTGGAATTAAATGGTATCTCCTTTTCTCTTCATCTTCCTTCTTGCCTTCTACTGGCTTCAATCTGTCCAGATTGAACTTTTCCAAAGGCATAAACGTTAATATCTCCACGTATTCCCAAATTTTTTCCCTGACTTCTGCTTTAAGATGAGCCCCAAGTGGGCCCTTGAAGCAGACATACACTTCGCTTTTTGCAGAGTCCGCAAACCTAACCGACTCCGCCTTCTTATCTCCCACCTTTTCCTGTTCAGGAAAAGGTCGCCACCCTAGCTGTTAAGCTGGAAGACTCGCCGATGGCCCTAGTCGCTCCCGCAGTGGACACGGGCATAGTGCCTGTGGCACGTGTGGGGCACACCGCTAGCGGAGTGGTCTGAGCAGGCGCCCAAGCCCCACTGTCTCCCTAGGACCCGCCTGCCCAGTCTGCTTACTCTGCCCCAACAAACTATGCAATAATGTAGAAATAGACAATGAAGAGTCACACTCACCGGGCTGCCCAGGACTGGGCCCATCAGCCGCCACTCCTGAATCCACCACTGCTGGATGTCCCCGATCTTCACTTCCGTCAGATCCGGACGGCTCCCCCTCCGATCTGTCGCTGCAGATCTCGTTCATGACGACAGCCGCCTGCACCCCAGAAGTACTCGCCCTGGGTGCTGTGGGTCTGCGGTGTTGTGCACGTCCCTCTCTCCCTGCCTTCCCGCCAGACCCGCTCGGTGCCTCTCGTGATGGGCTCCTGCATCTGCGACTTTGTCGGGCAGGTAAAAGCTGACTGTCTCCCTCACTTGCCCCTGACCCAGCACTCCTCCAGTGTCCTCTCCTGGACTGTCTAGTGTTGCTGGCAGACCCTGTTGTCCTTGCAGTCTCACCCTGTGTGGTGCCCCTTTCCTGTGTCCCCTGGCCACTCCGCTCCTCCCCCGCAGCCCCATCCGGCTGTTCAGTGCATCTACGACGTGCAGGGGGGAAGGGCCGTGTGCTGTGCTAGGCTCCCTTCCCACCAGGACATTGCCTCCACGCCGGGTCCCTTTCACCTCTCCCTGTCTGCTCTTCCGGGTCCCCTGAGAGCCAGGGGGCCGTGGGTCGTCCGTTGCCTCCTGCTGTCGCTTCCTCTGGGAACCACTGGGGCCTGCATCCGGGTTGAATCTCTCCGGGGGCCGGGACCGCCGCGCTCGAGGTGTTGCCGCCCCCCCCCGCTGGAGTCTGTTCCGCCGTCCACTTCAATTGCTGCCAGCTGCTCCTGCAGCCAGTCCTCACCTCGAGCAGCCGCCGCTCTCAATTGTTGAATAAAACCCTCCATCACCGCCATGTGTTACTAGGGGAAGAGGGGATGCAGAGTGGTGAGGGTGATGTCTAATCTTTTCCTCCTTCGCTCTGTGACTGACATCACTTCCCCCTCTCTCCTTTCCTCTCTAAACGTGGCCCCAGCCTGACTCAACCCCCTCCCCTTTTCTAAAAGGGGAAACCCATCCTTAAGGCGGCAACTGTGCTGTCCAGCACTGTCATGCCGTTCCTGCACCCATTTGCTTTTGCTGTATGGCTCCGAGACTCTCTATAGGAGTGGACAATCCCACTAGTTATGTGACATTGTGCTTAGGTGAGATAGGCAGTACCAGCAGACATTAGGAACGTTGGGAAAATTTTAATGCAATAAGTGAGGGCATAAATAACTTCTGATAAGGATCTTAAAACTACATTTGTGAGCTATATTAACTATAGAGAGTTTATGTGTTAGGATATATGACTTAGATTTATCCTCCTCTGTGAAGGTGCACCCAAGCTCCCGTTCCCACTTCAGCAGGTATGGGTGAGCCGAAGCAAAAAGGAATAGACAGGAGTCCATGGAGAATTGAGACAGAGTGAGATGGATCTGCAAGTTGCAAGCAAAGGGATTTTAAAAGAAAAAGAGCCCGATATGGGTCCTACTTTCATTGCAGTGTATTGTAGAAACCTTGGAGCTGAAAGTAGAGCCGCCAATGGGAGTGTGATGGTCCTTCATTGAGCAAGACCAGTTGTTGTAAGCCTGAATTAATGAGAGCAATTGTGATGGGGGAGAATTTAGTGGAAAGGGAGGGTTGCCTAAATGAAGTGTCATAGGGCCTATATGGGAAGTTATCTTTTTATTATTTTTTGCATCCCAGTGCTTCTGTACCCCTTCAGGCTTTTTATGCCACTTGCTGTCAACATTTTTTTGCTCCCGTGTCAGCTGCATCTCATTGCTCTGAAGTGACTTAATGATAGTAACAACGGAGAATTACACCTATGCAATGTGTGTCAGCACAGCTGCTTTTAGTTTCCACCAATGGCACACGGGACATCTTGACAATGAAGGAGCACAACTGGGGGACAGTTGACGCCTCACAACAGTAAGTGCCTGTGTTTCATGAAAAGGTCACGAGATATCCTTTGAATGAAAGATGCAGATTTAAAGATTATAAACAAGTTTTGCAACTACAATAACATGTTATAGTCCAGCTTGGGCCATTGTAACTATGCATATACTATACCTGGCCAATGCCCTTGAAAGTTGGAAATCACTGATGTACACATCGCTACTCCAGTGATCTCCACTTGCTTCTGGGTAGCTGCCCTGCTGCATTCTGAACAATGGAAGTTAGCCACTCAGCACAGGCACCAATCAGAGTATACTTTGCATTTCCTTAATCAATGCAAAGCGATCTCTGACTGGATGAGGTTGAAATAGCCAGTTAGGAGCTGATCCCGGCCAGGTGGGTAGGAGTTAATGCCCTTCCCAGTTCTTAGGGCCTGGCCCACTGGTCCTGTGATATATAAGAGGGAGGAGTGAGATAGTTGGAGAGAGGAGTGCGGTAGTTGGGGGAGAGTTCAGGGATTCCCCCGGGGAGAGCCAGAAAGAGAGAGGGATGGCAAAAGACTTTGTGAGAAGCAGGAGAATGACGCTTATCACCATCGGAATGTAAAGTCATCTGAATCTGGGGTTCATCCCAAAGACACCAGCACTGAAGTATGCCTCTGAAGGAGGCCCATCATGATGTTTTTGATGCCGAAACATGTAGGATGGAACTTCGGCACGTGATGTAATTGCGCACCAGAACGTACAGCTGCCAGCTTGTTGGTGTGAAACATTGTTTTTACATGACATGCTGGATTTTTACTGTTTTTTTTTTTTTCTAACAAATAAGGAGCTTTTTACTGTTTAAATGTGAGTGCAGTACATTTGAATAAATGGTCAGATTTTAATTTTACTACACTATTAGATGGCTTTGCTCTTTCTCTGATCTTTATCTTGTGGAGGACTCCTGGAAGTCCATCCATTGCTAGTAGTCTGCTGATTTGACCCCTATTTATTTGGTGGTCAAAACTTTTTGGTAAGAGGCTGCGTGTGATAAATGTTGGTGGAGAATCTCTCTGGTCCAAGCCACACTCTTGGCGCAGCCCCCTTTTAAGCTGATTTCATTTTTGTTATCTTCAGCAACCTTTTAAGGACTGTTGATGGACTCATATAAGATCTATTAAGTTTTTGCACATTTTAGATTCACTTTGGTGTGAATGTCTGTCATTTTATAATATCGTATTTAGAATATTTGTTATGTTTAGTGCTGCACCCATCTATCTGAATCACTGTTAACTATAAACCGATGACCCACATAAAGGCTTTTAAAACATTGCCTATAGACAATTTTGGCTACTGTACTTTTCACTATTTGGCGGGCGTGTCACTTTTAAGGCTTGACATATTTGGCGTCTATTTACACACACAACCTTATTTTTCATATTTTACCAAAAAGTTGGGTATTGTTGTTTATATGTACTGTATTATTTGAGTGTTCTTTTAAATGGAAAATAGATTTGATAAATAGTAGCACAAAAATTGTGTGACATAAAAAATTGCAACAGTCACCATCTTATTCTATAGAATCTCTGTTGTGGAGGTTTTAAGTAATCTTTGGGCCTAAAATCTACATTATAACATGTGCAAAACGTACATAGAATAACAAACACACTGCTGAAAGTCGGCCCACAATCACTACCTAGACCTTTAATCGAACTATAGAGCAGTTCAACCTTGTTCTTGGTTGCCTTATGTATACCAATACTGCTGTGTATGTTACCTTAGCAGCATACTGTTGTTGCTATATTTTCTTTAATATTTTCTTTATATCTTGAAAAGAAAAACTTAAAAAAAAACAATTGAAACAGATTAAAAAGCACAGCAAATTTTCTGGCATATATTACGTTTTTGCACATTTTAGATTCAGTTGTGACCAGTTGAGAAAAAGGATTGTCACACATTGGTCCCAAAATTTGAATTATTACAAAGGTACTAACTTTTAAAGGTATTCAACTTGTAACTGACTGTACGAGGAATGGAGACCACATAAATTATAGGTGCTTTATTCCCAGAAAAGGTTGTACAAGTTATGTGAACAGTTTACATGTAAATACTGCCTAGAAAAGTCTTGTAAAAATCCACCATTGATAAATTCAACTGCTCTATTTTCCATACCCCACATTTTTTCATTTTACTTTCCCAGTCTTGGCCAATGAAGAATTGCTGGGCTTTGTGCCTGAAAATTTAAAATGCTCATTCAATTGTATGAAAAAAAAAAAAAAAAACTAAATGTGTATGCATACTTAGTCTGGAGATCTGGAACTATTTTGGCAAATGCTAACCAACATGAAACTTTCAAGTTACAAAATGTTAGTTAAAATAAACAGTTTGGAATCATGTATATGTAGGCCTGATCCATGCAGGTTCAGACTTTGCATTCTTTTTGCATGAAAAATAAACAAATAAAGGTTTGGAAGACACCGAAAGCAAACTACATAGCAGGAAAAAGCCTGCAATGCAGAGCTTGTCAATCAGGGTAACAGACCTTTTCATATTTCTGTTTCTCTCCATGTGGGGGAAACATTCCTCTGAGAGGGAGATGATATGTAGAATATACAAATTAGACACAGAGAACACTATGGGTTCTTTAAAGTCACACTAGACTGGTTTAAAAAAAGATATTCTATTCACGTATGTATTCTTAAAGTGTCACTAAACTTTTTTTTTCTATAAAATTAATGCAAAATGTCTAAAGAGATTCTAAAACTTCAGTTGTTTGTACCTGCTTACCAGCTTTGTTTAACCAACTCAGCCCTGGAAGGTTTTACCCCTTCATGACCAGGCCATTTTTTGCGATATGGCACTGCGTTATTTTAACTGACATTTGCGCAGACACGCGACACTGTACAAAAAAAAAAAAAAAAATGATGTCCTTTTTTTTCCCCCACAAACAGAGCTTTCTTTTGGTGGTATTTGATCAACTCTGTGTTCTTTATTTGTTGCGCTATAAACAAAAAAAGGCAATTGTGAAAAAAAAACAATATTTTGTTACTTTCTGCTATAAAACGTACCCAATTAAAAAAATGTAAAAAAATCGAATTTCTTTATCAATTTAGGCCAATATGTATTCTGCTACATATTTTTGGTAAAAAATCCCAATAAGTATGTATTGAATAGTTTGCGCAAACGTTATAACGTCTACAAACTATGGTATATTTTAAATGTGTCCCTAGGGGGTGCTTTCTAACTGTGTGGGGGTGCTTGTACTACTGTAAGAAGACAGAGATCCGTGTTCCTGCTTAGCAGACACACAAGATCTTTGTCTTCCCCTGTCACAGAACAGTGATCTGCCTTGTTTACATAAGCAGACCGCTGTTCTGTTTGCCTCAGGAATGGTCCTGAAGGACATTGGATCCGCCGGACCCGCTGAATGGCTCCCACTCACAGCGGTAGCGGGTCATCGGCAGCACACGTGCCTGCCCAAGACCTGGAAGAAATAAATCACGTACATGTACGTGATTTCATGCTAAAGGGCCACCCTGCTGCAGTATATGTACGTGGGGCGGTCCTTAAGCGGCTATTAGTTTAGCACAGAGCAGCCGCAGAGATCCTCTTCTGGGGTCCCCTGTGGACGATCCTTTCTTCAGAGTACCCTCATAGCAAGCTGCTTGCTATGGGGGGCACTGGTGTGGATTCAATGCCAATCTGAGATGTGTGTGTCTATTGACAAACACACACACAGCATGGCTCGCCTCCGCCCTCTGCTTCCTCCTCACAACAGCTGGAGCCAATGGCCATGTCCACTGAGGAGAGGAAGAGAGTCTCTGCTCTCGGGTACAGCACTGTGATAAAGATCAGGCTCAGGTAAGTATTTAGGAGGGCTGGGGGAGAGCTGATCAGATTTTTCACCTTCATTTTTTTTTTTTTTACCTTAATGAAGATAATGCATTAAGGTAAAAAAAAGCTCCTGCCTTTACAACCACTTTAAATATAAGTAGAATATACCTTTCCTTTCAATCTTCCCTTGTTTCATCTTTCAAATGCAAGCTTTTTCACCTCTTTTCTCAGATTTTCTGTTCAAGGATGGCTACATTTATTCTCCATGTCCCTCCACCCAAAAAAAGAAGCCTGAAAACAACAGTAATACAGAGCCATGGTATACTTGATATTTTACAAAGACTGATGTAAAAAAATGTAAGTTTAGTTCCACTTTAACTCACTTTTTCTTTTGCTCTCTCTCAGCCTCCTCTAAATACCCAAATTCTTTTTTTTTTTTTTTTTGCTGCTGTAATCAGACTTCCTGTTAGTGGGTAACTACGTTTGTTCTCCATGATCCCGCTGTATGTAGGAATGTAACCATTCTATTTTGCTCACTCTTGAGATGGATTATGGACTATGTATTATGGAATGTGTAGTGTGTATAGTGCAGTGCATGTGACTTAATGTGCACTGACCGTTCCAAACAAATGGAAGTGAAAGGAAAAAGAAGAGGCTCAGGAGTTTACGGAGGACATCACAAGGAGCCAGTAAAACAAGGCAAGAAACAATTTCATGTAAAATAGATTACAGGACCATTAAAGCGGTAGTAAAGTCTGCTTCATTATTTTTACCTACAGGTAAGCCTATAATAAGGCTTACCTGTAGGTAAAATGAATATCTCCTAAACGTACAACGTGCCGGACCTTCAGAGCTTCTTGCCAAAACCGAGTGACCACATCGCAGCTCTGACCACTCACAGCGCCGGAGCCCACAAACCCGGACGAAAGGCCAGGGGGAAGATGTCAGCCCTCTCAGCGGTGACTGCCGCTGGAAGGGCTTCAATCTAAGGTAAGTATTTCATATTATGCCAGTATGCGATGCATACTAGACTAGCACATTATGCCATTGTCTTACAGGTGTTTTTTTTTTTTTATATATATATTTATTCTGCAGCAGTTTACTACCACTTTAAGTAATGGATGTGTATGGATTAAATTTGGAGAGTAAAGCTATCATTTAGTATCACTTTAACTACAAATGTATTTTCACATCTTAGGCTGGGTTCACACTATTGCGCATTGGATGAGGGGTTTCCCCGCATCCAATGCGCATCTCATGAGACTGTGACCGGTTCTCAATGGAGCCAGTTCACACAGCTCCAGGGCGGCTGCAGAGGAGTCCTGTGCGTCTTCTGGTCCTTTTCAGGCCTGAATTCAGCCACAAATTCAGACCGAAATCAGAGCTGAAATAGTGAATAGGGACGCACCGGACCCCTGCTGTGAGCCGCTCTGCACGACAGTGTGAACACAGCCTTAAAGCGGTATTAAACCCAAAACCAAAATTGTAATATATTGCAGCTTATTATTCATTAGATGTGGTGGCTGCATTTGTTTTTGTTTTTTTTAGGCTTTTTCCCCTTTGTTTTCACCTGGTGATCTGGCCAGCAACACACCTCCTGTATTACAGTGCCTTCACTCGATAAAGGAACACAAGGGGCACAGCAGACAGCAGCATTGTTAATCAGGGGAAAGCAGAGGGCTAGATGTATTAGCAGATTTAGATACACTAAATTGAAGCCAAACTCCAGCTCACGCTGCAGTTACATAACAGTTTTTTTCTTTTGGTATAAAAGTTTTGCATAAATAAATAAACGTGGATAATTTTAAGCACCCCTGTCAGTGGAAAATGGTTTGTCTCCACTTTCCTAACTGATACACTTGTAAGAGACCTTGCCCTTTTCAAAAACAACACTAAGACCCCTTTCACACTGAGGCGCTTTGCAGGCGCTATAGCGTTAAAAATAGCGCCTGCAAAGCGTCCTGAAACAGCGGCTCCATTCACTCCAGTGTGAAAGCCTGAGAGGTGCACTGGCAGGGCGTCATAAAAAGTCCTGCCAGCAGCTCTTTGGAGTGCATTAGGAGCAGTGAACTCACCGCTCCTAAAGCTCCCCTGCCAAATTGAAATCAATGGACAGTGCCGCCGAACCGCTGGCAAAGCCCCGCTGCAGCAGCGCTTTGCAGGCGTTTTTAACCCTTTTTCGGCTGCTAGCGGGGGTTAGATGCTGAATAGCACAGCAAAAATGACGGTAAAGCCCCGCTAAAAATAGCGGCCTTTTACCACCGACGCCTGGGGCAGCTCAATGAAAGGGCTCTAAGACTCCGTTCACACTTGTGCGAATTGTAATGCGTCTTTGGACATCAATGCTGCATGACAAGTCATTCCCAATGTTTTCCAATGATTACTATTCAAATATTAATGTCGCAGCGACTTCATAGTAGTTCATGCACTACTTTGGTCCGACTTTCATGCAAGTTGAGGGCCATAGACTTGAATGTTAACCTTTAAATGTTGCATTAAAGTTGTACCTGAATTTTATACAGTGTAACAGTTGTCTATTATCATGGGTAGAAACTAAAGTCTTATGCAAGTCGCACCCATCCAAAGTTGTGTCAAAGTTGCATCAAAGTTGAATTCCACAGTCGTGCAAATTTGGAGTCATACAGGTATGAATGGAGCCTTATTGGCCAGGTGAAAATGAAAGAAAGCCTAGAAAAGAAAACGAATGCAGCCACCACATCTAAGAATTGGTAAGCTGCAATATAATAAATGTTTGCTTTTGGGTTTAAAACCACTTTTTTTTGCTCATTTGGTTTTGTACCTACAGTTTTTGTATATTTCCGTTAGATTGGAAGTTCTTTTTTTGTTACATGTATTTATATTTATTGCAGGAATTTATATAGTGCCAACAATTTATGCAGCGCTTGTATCTATTGTACATTCACATCAGTTTCTGCCTTCAAAGAGCTTACAATCTAAGGTCTCTATGTCACATCCATACATATACTGTTTAAACTAGAGCCTATTTAGACAGGGGACAATTAACCTACCACATGTATTTGGAGTGTGGAAGAAACCCGTACGTGTATAGTAAGAACATGCAGAGATCATGCAGGTGGAACCCTAGTGCTAACCACTAAACCCCTTTTTATTTTTTGTCTTTTCCCTGTCAGCTGCTGCAGCACCTGCAATAAGTATTTCAAATTCTTTCACAGCAGCTAAGAGCAATGTATTCTAAGGAAAGCCACTGCATGGGGGAGGATTCCGTTTTGAATCAAAGTGTGTTATGTTACGTATAATGATGTCCAAAATACACAAGAAAATGTTGTCTCAGACAGTATTCATTTCCTATTACAGACCTAAAATATGTTATCGAACATTTTTTGTGCACGTGATTACAAAAGTGGACACAAAAATAGGTTTTCACTTGACATACGTTTTATTGGAGTTTGTATTTTTACTTAAAGCGGAAGTAAAGGCAGAACTAACGCTAAATCTACTCTCTGCCACATTCTAAGCCTAATTTATCTAACCCTGTAGAGAAAAGATCGCTATACTTACCTATTTTGAAGCCACTCTGGTCTCTAGCGGCACCCTGTGTGCAGAATAAAGCCGACAACAGCTGATAAAAATGCCTGGGAAGGGATATCAACCATAGTGTAATGCCCCGTACACACGGTCGGACTTTGCTCGGACATTCCGACAACAAAATCCTAAGACTTTTTCCGACGGATGTTGGCTCAAACTTGTCTTGCATACACACGGTCACACAAAGTTGTCGGAAAATCCAATCGTTTTAAACGCGGTGACGTAAAACATGTACGTCGGGACTGTAAACGGGGCAGTGGCCAATAGCTTTCATCTCTTTATTTATTCTGAGCATGCGTGGCACTTTGTCCGTCGGATTTGTGTACACACGATCGGAAATTCCGACAACGGATTTTGTTGTTGGAAAATTTTATCTCCTGCTCTCCAACTTTGTGTGTCAGAAAATCCGATGGAAAATGTCCGATGGAGCCCACACACGGTCGGAATTTCCGTCAACACGCTCCGATCGGACATTTTCCATCGGAAAATCCGACCGTCTGTACGGGGCATTACTATGGGGCGTCCGTTGTCGGCTGCCACTCCTACACACTGAAAGCCGCCACTGACAGCTCAGCCAGGGACCAGACCGGAGTGGCTGCAGAACAGGTAAGTATAGTGATCTTTTCTTTACAGGACTAGATAGATTAGGCTTGGGATGTTGGGTAAGAGTAGGTTTAGAGTTAGGTTTTTCCTTTACTTTTACTTTAACCATAGGTGCATAATTATATCATAGAAAAAGAAACAAGGATAACAGACTTTTGAGGTACTCATACAAGAACATATTTGGGGGGCACACCATACAATGCATTTAAATTCAAGATGGTGCTGCTGTAAGACCTATAAACAGTACAAAATATTTTACAGCACACACATACAAGAATGACATTTCCTGCAGGGCTAGTTAAAAACACCTGAACACCTGAACATATTCAAAAAATACGGGGGTTTGGTCACACTATATGGTCATATAGTGCTAAGCCCACTTACTGCGACAAAGTACCCCGAATTAGTGGGTCCTACACTAGTAATAGAATGGAAGATCCTCTGTCTCAACCATGGGAGCTAAACTCCTCTATGTGGGAGAACTGAAGGGGATACATCCTAATCACTGGTGGCCACTAAATAGGAGGTAATGAGGAGGGGGAGGGGTGCTTCAGCCCAAAAACCTGGTCAGGGCCTATTACAACATACAAGAACATATTTGGGGGGCACACCATACAATGCATTTAAATTCAAGATGGTGCTGCTGTAAGACCTATAAACAGTACAAAATATTTTACAGCGCACACATACAAGAATGTCCTGTAAACACAATAGGAAGTATGAAGGCGTGTCCTCTTCTTCTTTTGGACTTTTTCTCATCTTCAGTCCCAATGACAAAATTAAACAGGACAAATAGGATAAATCTTCCCATTAGAAACACAATAATAAAAACCCAACAGAGGATCTACCCTTCCACACTTCATTCAAATTAAAAATAAAAATGTGCATTTCCTAAAGGAGAAGTACAGCCAAAGCTCAGTTGGCTGTACTTCTCCTGTGGATCACAGGTGTGCAGTTAGTTTTGCACTTCTGTGACCCGCTGAAGCCCACTGTCGGCTGACTTAACAGAGCTGGTCCAGGCTCGGTAAAGATCGCGACCATACTGTCGGGACTCGCCCACATGCCTGAGCCGGCTACTCCGGCCCCCTCCACAGGCTAGCGCTCCAGTGAGCACGGGAAGGCAGAGCAGACAGCGGTGACTGAAAGTCATCAGCTCTCTGCTCAGGGAGCTTGAGAACCGAGCGATCGGCAGTGTTTGATTGGTCGGTTCTCAGCCTTAGAGTCGGCGGGGGACAGATGCAGTATTGGACCAATGTTGCATCCACCTAGGTAAGTATGTTTCTAAAATGTTAAAAAATACCATACTTCTTTTAATATAATATACTAAAATTGTCATTAAACCCAGACTATGAAAAATTGTTCATACTCACAAAGCCACTATAGAATTCATTTTGTGTAAGGTGAAATATACCTGGTCGATCCTGCCCTCAGCTGTCGCTCCCATCTTCTCTATGTCTCCACAGCAAGCTGAGATTGTGAGACCAGCTGGTATCCTCTCCTGAGCATGTTTTCATATTTCAGAATATTTCAGTTCCCTTCTAAGCTCTTCATTTCTTCCTTTTTCTTATCTATGTAGTCCACATGACTAAAGAGTCACACATGGGCGTACAGTGGGGAAAATAATTATTTGATTCCCTGCAGATTTTGTAAGTTTGCCCACTTACAAAGAAATTAAGGATCAATAACTTTTATTATAGGTGTATTTTAAATGATAGAGACAGAATATCAATCACAAATCCAGAAAAAAAACATGATACAAATGTTATAAATTGAGTTGCAGTTCAGTGAGTGAAATAAGTATTTGATCCCCAAGCAAATCAAGACTTAGTACTTGGTGGAGAAACCCTTGTTGTCAAACACAGAGGTAAGACGTTTCTTGTAGTTATTGACAAGATTTGCACACATCTCAGGAGGGATTTTGGTCCACTCTTCTTTACAGATCCTCTCTAAATTCTTAAGGATTCTTGGCTGTCACTTGGCAACAAGAAGTTTCAGCTTCCTCCATAAATTTTCAATAGGATTAAGGTCTGGAGACTGGCTAGGCCACTCCATGACTTTATTGTGCTTCTTCTTGAGTCACTCCTTTGTTGCCTTGGAGGTTTTGAAGACAACCAGGTATGTATAAATATGGAATCAGAAAGGGTCAATCCTAGGACCGAACGCATCAACATCAAGTATCACCTACTGAGGGACAATCAAGAGCACGGTGTTATTGACATTCAATACTGCCCATCAGAGTAGATGACTGCTGATGCACTCACCAAGCCTTTGATGAAGGAACATCATAGTTATTTCCAGAAGAAGCTGAATATAATTTGAGCACGTGCTGTTGAAAAGGGGTGTTGTAAGTACAATAGCATAGTAGCTTTATATACTGTAAACTATACATATGCATTATACCTGTCTATACCAGCAGGTGGCACTGTAGTGTGTATCTATGGTAATGTATGTAATCAGAGGAAGTGTTATCTCTCTGTGTATGCAGTTGTATCCTCCTTGTTCTTGTTCCTGTCTCCATGCTGAAAAGATATGTTATGATAGTTCTCCATAAAAGTAAAGCTGTATGCTGTATCCAAGAAGCTTCCAGCGCATAATTTTAATACTCAGCTAACATAAACCTCATCACTAACTACAAGAAACGTCTTACCTCTGTGCTTGCCAACAAGGGTTTTTCCGCCAAGTACTAAGTCATGTTTTGCTTGGGTTTAAAATACTTATTTTACTCACTGAACTGTAACTCAACTTATATCATTTGTATCATGTGTTTTTTCTGGATTTTTCATTGATATTCTGTCCATATCATTTAAAATACACCTATGATAAAAGTCAAAGACCCTTAATTTCTTTGTAAGTGGGCAAACTTACAAAATTTACAGGGGATCAAATAATTATTTTCCCCACTTTATACACTCCCGATAAAGGACAGCCCTCTCCCTCCCTCCTCCTCCATGTCCTCTGATTGCTTAACACTATGGGGCAGTATATAAATACAAAAGCAATGCACTTTAGAATGCAAAAATACCCAATAGTAGCGCTGCTACTTAAATAACATATAAACATAACAAGAGATGAAAACATAAACATATAACTCTTAAATGTGTCCAAAAAAGACAAAAAAATTTCCCTTATTAAGAAAAAATATATATATATATAAATATACGGTCATACATACCATATTTATCGGCATATAACACGCACAGGCATATAACACGCACCTTCATTTTGGGAGGGAAGTTTCAGGAAAAAAACGTAAACTTTAAATAGAGAACTTTGGCGCAAAATAAGGGTCAGTGCCCATCAATGCAGCCTCACCATTGCCCATCTGCAGCCTCACCATTGCCCATCTGCAGCCTCACCATTGCCCATCTGCAGCCTGATCAATGCCATCTGCAGCCTCACAATTGCCCATCAATGCAGCTTGATCAATGCCCATCTGCAGCCTAATCAATGCCTATATGCAGCCTCTCCATTGCCATGAATGCAGTCTGATCAATACCCATCTGCAGCCTCACCTCAGATTACTGCTGCCTCGGAGGGGACAGGGAGGGGGGCGGGACGAGCGCCGTCAGATTACATACAGCGAGACTCTCCTGTTTATTCGGCAGCCTCATTAATACAAAGTCCTGCCTCCTGGACCGGCTTCTATGATAGACAGAACACTGGTCCAATGTCGGCCCAGGAGACGGGACTTCCTATTACAGAGGCCACCCAAATTAGGCAGCCCAAATTGTAGTATTGGCGTATAACACGCACACACTATTTGCACCCGATTTTCAGGGTGAAAAAGTGTGTGTTATACGCCAATAAATACAGTATATAAATGAATAGTGAGAAAGTCTTGAGAAACCACACCAAAAAGACAGTCCTTATTTAAGAGTGCAAAAACAATATGATGACACCATTTCCTCCACCACAGTGATGAATGGGAGATCAACTCCTGTTAGGAAACAAGCTCACCGGATGATGTTGCCATTCACTCTCTTATTTGGCAAACAAGCTCAAAGATTATATTGAACAGCTGCTGTAAACTGCCACACTCCATTCACATGCCCGGGTTTGACTCCATATGTAGAAAATAGAGGGAGAAATGGAGCCTCCAATAGTGTAAAATCATTTGAGACATTAATCTATTTAAAAAATGTATTGTACGTACATCAAATACAGTTAAAACCAGTTAAAACCAGCCTTTGTAACATAGTACAAGACATGCTGAGCGGCTCTGTGTTGCGTTCTCACCGCTGCTTCATGTCCTCCGATTGCTTAACACTATGGGGCAGTATATAAATACAAAAGCAATGCACTTTAGAATGCAAAAATACCCAATAGTAGCGCTGCTACTTAAATAACATATAAACATAACAAGAGATGAAAACATAAACATATAACTCTTAAATGTGTCCAAAAAAGACAAAAAAATTTCCCTTATTAAGAAAAAAAATATATATATAAATATACGGTCATACATATATAAATGAATAGTGAGAAAGTCTTGAGAAACCACACCAAAAAGACAGTCCTTATTTAAGAGTGCAAAAACAATATGATGACACCATTTCCTCCACCACAGTGATGAATGGGAGATCATCTCCTGTTAGGAAACAAGCTCACCAGATGATGTTGCCATTCACTCTCTTATTTGGCAAACAAGCTCAAAGATTATATTGAACAGCTGCTGTAAACCGCCACACTCCATTCACATGCCCGGGTTTGACTCCACATGTAGAAAATAGAGGGAGAAATGGAGCCTCCAATAGTGTAAAATCATTTGAGACATTAATCTATTTAAAAAATGTATTGTACGTACATCAAATACAGTTAAAACCAGCCTTTGTAACATAGTACAAGACATGCTGAGCGGCTCTGTGTTGCGTTCTCACCACTGCTTCATTCGCTAGACATCAGAACACCATCCCAGCTTCAACATATAGTCACGGCTACACAACGACTGTTACTCCCTCTAAAAGGCTGGTCTTAACTGTATTTGATGTACGTGCAATATATATTTTAAATGGAATAATATCTCAGATGATTTTACACTATTGGAGGCTCCATTACTCCCTCGATTTTCTACATGTGGAGTCAAACCTGGGCATGTGAACAGAGTGTGGCGGTTTACAGTATATAGTATGCTGATTGATTGCTTTCACTAAGAAATTCACAAAAAAAGATTAGTTTTAATATAAATCAGTGTTCAATATATCAAATGTAATTGCTAATACCTGTAAAGTAAAAAAAAAGAGCCTTGGCTGCAGATGCTGTCTGAACAAAGTGAAAGCTAGTGGCAGTCATCTCTGACTCCAGCTACACCATATTATTGCAGAAAAAATAGACATTTCATGTTCAATAAAGAATTATTGGGAGCTGTAAAACTGTTTTTTTGATATTTATAATTTAATTTGAATTGCTCTTCTGAAACTGTTTCTTTTTTTTTTTTTTTCATGTGACTGGCACAGCAACAATCAGGGCTGGCCAGACACAGACTCACACATATGCATACATCAGCAGAGTAAATGAAGCCCCTCTGAAAGATCTTTCCCCGCAGATGCCAAAGAAAAAAAAAATAGTGCCATGCTATACATGATTTATGTGAATGAATTATGGTAATTATATATATATATATATATATATATATATATATATTTACATAGTTAGTCTGGCTGAAGAAAAGATACAAGTCCATCATCTAGTATGTTTTTTTAATTTATTTTGATACCCCTAACTAAAATCTAGTTGAACCAATTGCCTTCAGAAGTCACCTGATTATTAAATAAAATCCACCTGTGTGTAAATTTAATCTCAGTAAATGCAGCTGTTTCTGTGAAGCCCTCAGAGGTTTGTTAGAGAACCTTAGTGAACAAACAGCATCATGAAGAACAAGGAACACACCAGACAGGTCAGGGATAAAGTTGTGGGAGTTTTAAGCAGGGTTAGGTTATAAAAAAATATCCCAAGCTTTGAACATCTCATGGAGCACTGTTCAATCCATCATCTGAAAATGGAAAGAGTATGGCACAACTGCAAACCTACCAAGACATGGCCATCTACCTAAACTGACAGGCCAGGCAAGGAGAGCATTAATCAGAGAAGTAGCCAAGAGGCCCAACTATTAATCGTGCACTCTGCAAATCTGGCCTTTATGGAAGAGTGGCAAGAAGAAAGCCATTGTTGAACGAGAGCCATAAGAAGACTTTTGCAGTTTGTGAGAAGCCATGTGGGGGACACAGCAAACATGTGGAAGAAGGTGCTCTGGTCAGATGAGACCCGAATTTAACTATTGGTCTAAAATCAAAACGCTATGTCTGGCGGAAAACTAACACTGCACATCACCCTGAACACACCATCCTCACTGTGAAACAAGGTGGTGGCAGCATCACATTGTGGGGATGCTTTTCTTCAGCAGGGACAGGTAAGCTGGTCAGAGTTGATGGGAAGATGGATGGAGCCAAATACAGGACAATCTTAGAAGAAAATCTGTTAGAGTCTGCAAAAGACTTTAGACTGGGGCAGAGGTTCACCTTCCAGCAGGACGACAACCCTAAACATACAGCCAGAGCTACTATGGAATGGTTTAGATCAAAGCATATTTATGTGTTAGAATTGTCCAGTCAAAGCCCAGACCAAAACCCAATTTAGAATCTATGGCAATATGTGCTGTTCACAGACGTTCACAGTCACTGTATACTGTTGGCAAGATGTGCTGTTCACAGACTTTCACAGTCACTGTATACTGTATATATATATATATATATATATATATATATATATATATTCTGTATTGTATATAAAACTTTATACTTTTACGTGCTGGGATTGATGCGAAAATACAACATAAAATATAGCTATTTTATTGATTAAAAATAATTTTAAATGATTGCTGGTAAGTAGTTGCAAATGATTCAGCAAGGCTTACATGGTCTTAATTCACAGAGTACCTCAAGCTCACAAACTTAAGGGGCATAATTTCCATTAATGACATTTTGGCAGGTTTCCACACCAACAGTGTTTCGGTATGTCTCTGGGAAAACTTTCTTTTCTTGTGGAATATATGAGACATTGTGGTTTGGATTTCCTCTTTGAAAAAAAGGGAAAGGTTGAAAATGACAACTTTATTTACTTGGGCAGTGCAGTGTTCAGACTCTTATTACCACAGTATGCATGTTGATGGAATAGACAGTCATGCCGATGTAGTAATGGCTGGATGTAAGTGGTGTTGCAATATAGCCTCTCTAGATCTTGCAATACATATAATATACTATTGTCACAAATCCAAAAGAGCTTCAATTGTAATATCTATGCATTTCATTTTAAGGCTCAAGATGCTCAGGCAGGGATTCAAATCATACTCCAATCAGGCCAGATGTTTAATTTTATTAGAAAATATTGGAATTTCTTACTGGATAATAAGGATCTGTCAAAAGTACTCCCTTAAAAATCTTATGATCATGTACGGGAGGGGCCAAAATCTGAGAGATCTCTTGGTGCACAGTCACTTTGATAATAAAATAGTACAAACAACAACCTCAACCTGGCTACCAGAAAGACCTTGGGTGGAGGGTGTTTTGGAAGTGGACATTGTAAGACCTGAACTTACATTGCACTTCAGAGGGAGTAGTATATGTTGCCAAATGTCCCTGCCCACTATTGTATCTGATCCGCACGTGGATTGCTTTTAAGAGGTGTTTGACATGTGGTGAGGAGGCAATTCTTAGAGGGTTCCTAATAACCTTTGAAGGAGAGGTCAGGACAGAGAGCCTTCTGATTCATGCAGCAATGACACCCTTCAGTACCGAGCTCCCAATGTAAAGCATAAAGAAGATCAGTCTATATGTGTGGATAAGCTTCTTGTTAATTTCTTCATATCCCCTATTGTCTTTTCTATGCCCTGGATTCCATTTCCTTTGCTGTTTATTGACATTCCTCTGCTACCATGTTAAAGCAGCAATGCTACGGTCTGTCACAATGTCAAATCCAATTATAGATTCAGCCTCAGAAGTTTCAGCTAAATAATTATCACCTGTCTCACTGGTTTCCACAACATTTTTTGCAATTTTGTATAACATTGCTGAGTATTTTTGCCTGCCTACAAAAGCATTAACACTCAAGATTCCCTGATCATTGTAAGTCCCCATGTCAGTGGTAAATGGGTTGTCAAAACCCTCTAACTGCTACACCTGCAGGAAAGCTTGTTCTGTTGGAAATTAACAGTCTAACTGGCCTGATCACCAGGTTCAAATAAAGAACAGAAAGCCTAAAAAAAAAGAAAACAAATGCAGCCACGACATCTAAGAATTGGTAAGTTGAGGTATAATAAATGTATGCATTTGGGTTATTACCACTGTAAAGTGACTTCAGATAACATAGCTGAATTATTGTAATAATGTATCAGCTGCTATTTTACCACCACTTTTGTTTTCTGGGACCAAATTTTTCCTCCTGCAGCAATTTTCTGCCCACATATATTTTCTTTAACTGTATACTTGCACCATTGACTCTAGCAGCCTTTATTGTGCATTGCAGCAGGCAACATTTTATAAAAGTCTGCTTAGTGCAATGCCTGAGCAAAGAAGTACTGCCTAGTCTTTTATGGTGTCTGAGTATTTTATTACTATTTATTCAATTTGCCCTAGAGAATGTGTCTATTCTATTGAAAATGATCATTGAAGATTGGTCTATTACCATCATATATAATAACAATACAGAAAAATGTAAAATGTTACGAATAGCTAAAGCCACGCATGAGATCATTTTGTGCAGAACATCCTGGACCTGTTTTCTGGTATCTGTCATCATAGTAAGACTAGTCAGACAAAATGGTTGTTCTCGTTCATTTTTGTTTTTTTTAAATAACAAACATATCATACTTACCTCCACTGTGCAGTTGGTTAAGCACAGAGGGGCCTTGATCCTCCTCTTCTGGGATCCCTCAGCGGCGCTGGTAGATCCTCCTCTTCTCGAGTGCCCTGTTTGAGAAGCTCTTTCCTTCGAGAAACCCGTGCGGGCGCACTCCCGAGTCCTGCTTCTGTGTCTATTGACACAGAAAGCAGGACTCAGCCCTGCCCCCCGGCGCCACCTTTCTCAATAAGACTATTTAATTTATGGATATTACTTTTAGCCAGATAGACTCCTCGGCAGTTATCACTTGTATCCATCATTTTCGTTTTACCATGAAGATCGTCAATCTGTGTTTGTGCGCGCCCACTGCTCGCCCACGGAGCCGATGCGAGTGCCCGGAGGTCGCGATCACTGCCGGGCTTCCGCAATCACTCGGGGCACACTGAGAACCGGGATCTGTGTGTGTAAACACACAGTTTCCGGTTCTCAGAAGGGAATACAGACAGATCAATTGTTCATACAGAGTATGAACAGCGATCTGTCATCTCCCCTGCACAGTCCCATCCCCTCTTCAGTTAGAACACACCCTAGAACACACTTAACCCCTTCACTGCCCCCTAGTGGTTAACCCCTTCACTGCCAGTGACATTTTTACAGTAATCAATGCAATTTTATAGGATAGATTGCTGTAAAAATGACAATGGTCTCAAAAATGTGTCAAAATTGTCCAACGTGTCCGCCATAATGTCGCAGTCCCGATAAAAATCGCAGATCTCCGCCATTGCTAGTAAAAAAAAAATTAATAATAAAAAAGCCATAAAACTATCTCCTATTTTGTAGACACTATAACTTTTGCGCAAACCAATCAATAAACGCTTATTGCGATTTTTTTTTACCAAAAATATGTAGAAGAATACATATCAGCCTAAACTAGGGAAAAAAAATAATTTTTTATATATTTTTTGGGGATATTTATTATAGCAAAAAGTAACAAATATTGCTTTTTTTTCAAAATTGTCACTCTTTTTTTGTTTATAGCGCAAAAAATAAAAACTGCAGTGGTGATCAAATACCACCAAAAGAAAGCTCTATTTGTGGGAAAAAAGGACGTCAATTTTGGAGCACCGTTGCACAACCGCACAATTGTCAGTTAAAGCTACGCAGTGCCGAATCGCAAAAAGTGCTCTGGTCTTTGGGCAGCCAAATGGTCCGGGGCTGAAGTGGTTAAAGAAGAAGTAAACTTCCATCTTTAAATTTTACCTATAGGTAAGCCTATAATAAGGTGTAGTGTAAATATGTCCTAACCGTGCACCGTTTAAGAGATATTTACAGTACATGCAGCAGGTGACATCACTGGTGCATGCGCTCTGAAGGAACGGCCACCCATACCATTCCTTCAGAGCCCTGTGCCGTGCCCCTCATGCGCAGGAGTGACGTGATCGCTGCTCCAGCCAGCCACAGAGCCAAAGTCCATTAACCCGGAAGCAAGATGGGTGAAGATGGAAGCTGTCTCCAGCGATGACATTGCATCACTGGAAGGCCTAGTTTTTAGGTAAGTGTCACATAATGTGCTAGTGTGCAATGCATACTAGCACATTATGCCTTAGCCTTGCCAGGTAAGGGGAAAAAAAATATTTAGCGGTTTACAACCGTTTTAATCATGACGACCTTCTGCTTTTCTTCAGATCTGTCAGTGGGGCAGCAAGGCCCTTATCACATCCTCCATCTTTCCACTTGGAAAGGGGGTTAGCGCAACTGGGGATCACTTTCCCTGGGAAAAAAGGTAGTCCAAACGGCAGGCCTTTACTTAAAATACTGAATTGTGGGCAGTTTTATTAAAAAGGTTGCACACACACAGCAAACAAAACAAAATAGAAAATAAATATTTGCCATCAAGGCACTAACTGAATAGTAAAGCTTCCTCTCTCACAAGCGAAGGGCTTCTCCCAACAAAAAACAATTTGCAAATCTTTTCTTTCTCAGGAGGCTTCCTGAGTCCCAGTTCAGATCAGAGCAACCTCTTGTTCCAGTCCTTCCTTATTTATCCCACCTACTACTGGTCACAAGTGGGAAGCAAAACCGATTCAGATTCCACACTGCCAAGGTAGCCCGGAAAACCCAAACCTTATTCTACCATAGTTTCCCACATAAGAAAGCATATGTGGTGAAACATACTGTCCCTAAATCACCTCGCCTTTCATTATGTCACAGTCTCTAAAACAGCAGTTAATGTTTCACAAACCGAAAAGCCTAAAAGATTCAAAAGCAGTTATAAAATCAGTGTACGAAATGTAATTTATTTGTACAATATATGTCAAACCCTGTTTGATTGTCATGCTGATTCTTTGACGTGAGTTTACAGAAAAGGTCTGCCTTAACTTGCTACATGCTTGTTCTGAGTCAGTGACTCAAAATATTAAAACTAGTGGAAACCATTAATGACAGTTGTTGCAATTAGGTAAGGCTCCAAATTTCTTCTGTGACAGATTTTCTTTAAAACTGTTATTTATACATATATCCTTGACCTCTGAATGCCCTGCCTGCCTTTTATCTTTGCTAGACTTTTTGCTGGGTCTGTTCCTGGTTGTGAGAATTGATATCATTTCAGAATTGGCCTCAAAGTGTTTCCTAAGCTGGAGCTTTGCTAAATACCAGCCATAAAAGCATCACTCACCAGATTCCATTTCAATGGTAGATTGAGTTTACACCTTTAAAAAAGATCTCTATAATTCTGCCAGAAGCGACACAATCCAAGTTAAGCAAGTCTAGTTAATCCAAGAACACAAAAATGCTATGTGGGCATTCCTAAACATTACACCATGTGTGGTCTTCTACTGAACTTGATGTATTTAACTCTGATTTACGGGGAACATAAAGTGAAGGAGTTAAAGGAAACATTTTTAAAAACAATTAGTCGAAAATGCTCTAAGTAGGGGATTTGGGGAGCTATTAATAAAAGAATTAAAGGAAGTAATTCGTTTTGTGAGCTGAAAGGCTGTTGTTGATATCCCAGGATAAATGATGGTAGAGTACAATGTATTTAACTGTCATCTGAAAATACTGAGAGTTTCATGGGACTGATGTCCATTTAGGATAAAAATGAAAACGTGTAGTATTTTTACTGAGGGTTTTTAGGCTGAAAACTAGTGTAAAAAAAGGTGTAGCCCCACATGTCTCGACTCTTAATCTTACCCACTCCTCCCCATAATCTAAAAGAACATATCTTCAAAAATAACTTGAACATGTAATCTCTGCATCAACACGTACATTTAACCACTTCAGTACATGGCACTTATACTCCCTTCCTGCCCGGACCAATTTTCAGCTTTCAGCGCTCTCACACTTTGAATGACAATTACTCAGTCATTCAACAATGTACCCAAACAACATTTTTATCATTTTTTCCCACAAATAGAGCTTTCTTTTGGTGGTATTTAATCACCACTGTGTTTTTTATTTTTTGCGCTATAAGTAAAAAAAAGAGCAAAAATTTTGAAAAAAAAACACTTTTTTTTAGTTTCTATTATAAAATTTTACAAACAAGTAAATTTTGTTCATACCTTTGGGCCAAAATGTACACTGCTACATATCTTTGGTAAAAATAACCCAAATTAGTGTATATTATTTGGTCTGTGTGAACATTATAGAGTCTACAAGCTATGGTGCAAATCATTAAAAATTGATCACACCTGGTGTACTGATGGCCTATCTAATTTCTTGAGGCCCTGAAATGTCAGGACAGTATAAATACCCCCCAAATGACCCCTTTTTGAAAAGTAGACAGTTCAAGGTATTGAGTAAGAGGCATGGTGAGTTTTTTGGTGCTGTAATTTTTTCCCACAATTCTTGGGAAAATTAAGAATTTTTTTTTTTTTTTTTTTACACAAAATTGTTATAATAGCAAGTTATTTCTCACACACAGCATAAGCATACTTCCAATTACACCCCAAAATACAGTATCTCACAAAAGTGAGTACACCACTCACATTTTTGTAAATATTTTATTATATCTTTTCATGTGACAACACTGAAGAAATGACACTTTGCTACAAAGTAAAGTAGTGAGTGTACAACTTGTATAACAGTGTAAATTTGCTGTCCCCTCAAAATAACTCAACACACAGCCATTAATGTCTAAACCGCTAGCAACAAAAGTGAGTACACCCCTAAGTGAAAATGTTCAAATTGGGCCCAAAGTGTCAATATTTTGTGTGGCCACCATTATTTTCCAGCACTGCCTTAACCTTATTGGGCATGGAGCTCGCCAGAGCTTCACAGGTTGCCTCTGGAGTCCTCTTCCACTCCTCCATGACAACATCATGGAACCGGTGGATGTGAGGGGTGTACTTACTTTTGTGAGATACTGTACATTCTGCTACTCCTCCTGAGTATGGCGATACCACATGTGTGAGACTTTTTCACAGCCTGGCCACATACAAAGGCCAACATGCAGGGAGCACCATCAGGCGTTCTAGGAGCATAAATGACACATTTAGTTTCCTGACAACCTATCACACGTTTGAAGGTCCTGGAGTACCAGGACAATGGAAATACCCACAAAATGACCCCATTTTGAAAAGCAAACACCCCATCGTATATTCTATGAGGCATGGGCCTGTGACAGGTACTCGGATACTCTGATGGCCTGGTGACAGGTACTCAGGTACTCTGATGGGCTGGTGACAGGTACTCAGGTACTCTGATGGGCTGGTGACAGGTTCCTGGGCGTCTTTGAACTGGGATGTTCCTGGTTCCACAGCTGCAGTCTTACCTGTTGTGCCATGGAGGAGCTCCAGAGTTATTGCTTGATGCATTGCCTTGGACTCACTAGCCCCACCTGCTGCCAGCTGCGGACAAGGTATAATCAAGCAGCCCATAAATAGCAGCACTTCCTGTTACTCAGTGCCCGTTTGTTTGGACTAGCTCCCTGGGTGTATTGATAACTCTGTGATTTGGACTACCGTGTATTGAACCTCTGCCTGAATTCTTGACCATTCTCCAGCCTGCTGATTTGGTACTTCTCTGCCAGCCCGTGTATGACCTCCGCCTGTCTGACCATTCTTTGGAGTTTGATTTTGTACTGCTTTGCCTGATCTGTTGCCGACTTGACCTGCCTGACTATGTTTTTGTCTGAATCCTCAGCATACAAGCTCCACTTTGGACGCTGCCTATCACAGATACCTTACATTACAAACTGGCCACAATGGCAGTGGATCCTGCAGAGAATGTTAAGGTAATTTCGCATCAGGGACAATTGATTGGAGCTCATGAACAACATCTTTCTTCTCTGGACGCCAAGTTAGATTAACTTTGTGCTATGCTTAAATCTTGCTTGCCTGGTCCCTCTGCACCGGTCCAGACTCTGGCTCCTACTCCTGCTCCAATCCAACCCGCCTCTTATGTACCACCCAAACTTCCCTTGCCTGAAAAATTTGGTGGTGATACTGAGGACTGCAGAGGTTTTTTAAACGTTTGCCGTTTGCATTTCCGCAACAACCCTGGGACTTTTAGCACTTAATCTGCCAAAGTGACTTTTGTAATTTCCTTGTTAAAGAGGAAGGCCCTGGCACTGTGTCTCTCCTTACCTGGAAAGCAATCCAGTGCTGCAAGACGCTGACCAATTTCTGGCTTCTCTCCAGACTGTATTTGGCAAGCCAGTTAGAGCTTCTGCAGCTGAGTACTCACTTTTGGACATACAGCAAGGTACACAGTTTGCTATTGAGTTCCATAGTTTGGCTGCTGAGACTAATTGGGACTCAAGGGCACTACGTTCAGCTTTCCGAAAAGGTCTTACAGATCGCATCAAGGACGAATTAGTCTATAAGGATTCCCCAGAAGACCTTGAAAAATTCATTGAGCTGTGTGTTCATCTGGATGTCCGGTATCATGGAAGGTGCCAAGAGAGACTTAGAACTCGCAAGCTTCCTAGGCCAGTTTACCATTTGGCCCCTAACTTCCAAGCACCACCTCAGGCAGAACCTGAAATCTCAGTTGAACCCCAGGTACCAGTGGAACCCATGGAAGTCAGCCGTCTCCACCTAACAGAGAAACAAAGTCAGAGTCAGAGAAACAAAGGAGGCGTGCATTGGGCCTATGCCTGTACTGTGGACTTAAAGGACATTTGTTATCTGTCTGCCCTTCCCGTCCAGTAAAAGGCAGGATCTAACCAGTGTTGGAGGAGCTGGGTTAGACCTTACAGGTATATCCTCCAAGATTACCGTCCCTGCAATTATCCATTTAGCCTCTAAACTTGTCTCCTTTGAGGCTTTTGTGGATTCTGGAGCCGCTGGAATATTCCTGGACTGCACTTTTGCTAAGGAAAATAACATCCTATTAGTTCCTAAGTCTAGACCCCTGAGCACCACCACCCCGAATGAACAACCGTTTGGGAGATGGCCTTGTAAAGTTTGAGACTACTACAATCACCCTTCAGGTAGGCGCACTCCACAAAGAGGAAATCGTCTTGTCTCTTATTGATTCTCCACTTTTGTTGTAACCATGGGTAACCATGGATAACAGGCAGCACAACCCTTCTTTTGATTAGGAAAATGGAGAACTAACCTCTTGGGGCGTCCTGTTATCTAAACTGTTTGACTCAACCCAAAAGACTTTCTGGTTGCCTGTTGGTTTCCGTGGCCATCCCACCTACCTTGCCTCACGAATACCATGAGTTTGCAGATGTATTTTGCAAGCAAAAGGCAGAGTTTTTACCTCCACATCGTTCTTTTGACTGCGCAATTAATTTGATTCCTGGAGCACCTCTTCCCAAAGGAAGGACCTATCCCCTGTCATTGCTTGAACAAAAATCCATGGAGGAATACGTAAAAGACAACTCAGAAAGAGATTTTATCCGACCCTCTTCTTCTCCAGTAGGGGCATGTTTTTTCTTTGTTGAAAAAAAAGATGGGGGTCTTCAACCATGCATAGACTATTGAAGGTTAAATCAAATCATTGAAAAAGACTCCTACCCTTTGCTTCATTCTAAAACTGTTTGACGTACTTAAGGGAGCCGTTATATTCTCTAAGTTGGACCTCCTAAGGGCTTATAATCCGATTCGAATTAGAGTGGGGGACGAGTGGAAGACAACATTCAACACCCGCAAAGGACATTTTGAGTTTCTGGTTATGTCTTTTGGACTGTGTAACGCCCCTGCTGTCTTCCAACGTTTCATGAATGAGATTTTTCACAATTTCAGCAACAGTTTTGTGATCATCTCCTTGGACATTTTAATCTTTTCCAAGACTCATCTAGAGCACATCTCACATGTAAAGCAGGTATTACAACAACTGAGAGAAAACCACCTTTACGAGAAGATTGAGGAATGCAGTTTCCATCAAAGCCGTTTACCTTTCCTTGGATACATTATAAGTGCTGTCGGTTTCCAAATAGACCCTCAAAAACTTTCTGCTGTCTTGCACTGGTCCCAACTGACCACTTTAAGAGGGCTACAAAGCTTTCTAGGTTTTGCAAATTACTACAGATGCTTTATCAAAGGTTTTGCCTCTATTGCTGCCCCCCTTACTGCTATGACTAAGAAAGGTACCAATTGCAAGGTGTGGCCCTCAGAAGCGGAATCAGCTTTCCAGCAATTAACAGACATGTTCAGCAAGGCTCCAGTTCTTCAGCATCCAAATCCCGATCTCCAGTACATTGTTGAGGTTGATGCCTCCGAGGTAGGAGCATGTGCCGTGCTGTCCCCGAGACAGCCTAAGTCCGGTAGAATCCATCCAGTGGCAATTTTTTCTAGAATGTTTTCTCTGGCGGAGATGAATTATGATGTTGGGAATCAAGAACTACTGGCCATCAAATTTGGCATTGTCTGAATGGTGACATCTTTTGGAAGGGGCTCCCAAGCCTTTTTCTATCCTGACTGACCATAAAAATCTGCTGTATCTTCTGATAAACTGCTAAACGTTTGAATTCACATCAAGCTCGATGGGCTCTGTTTTTCTCCCATTTTAATTTTGTTCATTCTTATGTCCCTGGGCATAAAAAAAAAAAAAAAAAACGATGCTCTTTCCAGACCGTTCGCTACTTCTGTAGAAGGTCCACCTACTGAGCATTATATAATCCCACCTCACAAAATTCTTGCACAGATCTCTACGGCTCTTTTCCAACAGTTACAAGAAACCCAGAATCGTGTTCCCCAAGGCTTGATGATGCCACCAGGTCACCTGTTCTTAGCCCCTAGCCTCAGAAAACCTGTACTCCTCTGGGCACATGATGGTGTGTTATCCGGTCATCCTGGTGTCACCATCACTCTTAAGACCTTGCAGCGTCATGTTTGGTGGCCCCATATGAAAAAAAAGATGTTACTGACTATGTGGCTGCCTGTCCAACTTGTGCTGCTAATAAAGTACCCCGCACATTGCCTACTGGACTGTTACAACCACTTCCTGCACCTCGCCAGCCTTGGACTCATTTGACTATGGACTTCATTACAGACTTACCCAAGTCCAAGGGCACAACTGCTATATGGGTCATAGTGGATCGCTTTTCCAAAATGTCTCATTTTGTTCCACTCCCTGGATTACCTACAGCGGAAGCACTGTCTACCCTATTCCTTTCCCTTATTGTGAAACATCATGGCATACCTACCAATGTCTTCTCAGACCGCGGATCCCAGTTTGTTAACTGATTCTGGAGAGCGTTCTGCAAGAAACTGGGAGTAACGCTCTCACTCTCTACCTCACTTCACCCTCAAATAGATGGTCAAACAGAACTCATGAACCAGACCTTGAAAACCTTCAACATTATGTCAATGCGTTACACTCCAACTGGTCTGAGTATTTGCCTTTGGCTGAATTTGCCATTAACTCCCATTGGCACTGTGCTCTTCATACCACACCATTCTTCGCAGCCCTAGGCTATCACCCTCAGACTTTTCCCCTACTTCAGCCCTCTTCTGGTGTGCCAGCAGCAGATCAGCGGGTGAAAAATATTCCGCTACACTGGAAAAAGATTTGCTTAGTACTACGGAAGTCAGCAGGCAAGTATGCGCTTTTCTCCAACAAACGAAGACGCCATATAGCTTGGCTATCAACCAAATACGTGAGACTGAAACAACCTTCTACCAAATTGGGCCCTCGATTCATCGGTCCATATAGAATTATTGCTCGAGTCGGGCCAGTCTTGAAATTGCCCTACTCTCTCCAGATACATCCCGTATTCCATGTTTCCTTCCTCAAAAAGGCAATTTTCAATCGCTACTCCAGAACGCAACAGCTACCTCCCCCTGTTCTTGTTGATGGACAAAATGAGTTTGAAGTCTCAAAGATTCTTTATTCTAGAAGGCAGGGTCGGGGCCTATGGTATCTGGTTCATTGGAGGGGATATCCCGTCACAGACCGTTCCTGGGTCCCAGCTAAAGATTTGCATGCCCCTGCTTTTATTCGAGACTTCCATGCCTCCTGTCCCACTAAGCCCCGCTGGGCCCCCGGAGGTGTCCACTGGGGAGAGGGCTCTGTCATGTTCCTGTTCATGTTCCTGTGTGTCTTCGAACCGGGATGTTCCTGGTCCCACAGCTGCAGTCTTACCTGTTGTGCTACCAAGGAGCTCTGGAGTTATTGCAATGTTCTCCCAGCTTGATGCATTGCCTTGGACTCACTAGCACCACCTGCTGCCAGATGTGGACAATGTTATCAACCAAGCAGCCCATAAATAGCAGCACTTCCTGTTACTCAGTGCCTGTTTGTTTGGACTAGCTCCCTGGGTGTATTGATAACTCTGTGATTTGGACTACCTTGTATTGAACCTCTGCCTGAATTCTTGACCATTCTCCAGCTTGCTGATTTGGTACTTTACCGCCAGCCCGTGTATGACCTCTGCCTGTTTGACCATTCTTTGGATTTCGAGTTTGTACTGTTTTGCTTGATTCAGTTGACTTGACCTGCCTGGCTATGTTTTTCGTCTGAATCCTCAGCATACAAGCTCCACTTTGGACACTATCTACCACAGGTACCTTACAGCTTGTGACAAGTACTCTGATGGGCTGTGACAGGTACTCTGATGGGCTATGACAGGTACTCTGGGGCTGGTGACAGTTCCTCTTTATTTGGGGGGGATCAGGCACTGTACTGTACTCTTTTCTTCCAGATCTCCTCCTCACACACTGAGGAGGAGACCCCGGGAATGGCAATACAGCCGTTTATTGATACTTGTGACCAGCTGTGATTGGACACAGCCCGTCACGTGGTCAAGAGCCAATTTCATTGGCTCTTTACCCTGATCAGGAATGGGCTGTGTCCTAGGGACACGCCTCATCCCCGATCGGCACGCTGCGCGCCCCCGGGAGCAAGCACAAGCAGCTATCACTAGCACAATACATGTGAATGGCTGTGATTGGACACAGCTGGTCACATGGTAAAGAACCAATTTTATTGGCTCTTTACCCTGATCGGGGATGGGCTGTGTCCGAGGGACTTTAGATCAGCTGCCATCTGCACAGATGTGACCAAGGACTTGTTACCTGAGCTTCCAAGCATGAAGGTAATCGAACACAGAATCTATGCCTGTGCTGTGGCAGTAAGAACCATTAGAAAAACATAAGGACATCTAAAGACCAAATTCTGCTGGTATCCTATTCTCATTTTGATGGCTGATGTAGTACTAGTTTTGTCTGAACAATTTATTGGTACAGTAATTTTGCAGCCCATCCTTTCATGACCAGACCACTCTCTTTATGGATTGACATCCTTCATTTGAAACTATGGAATTTCTTGTCACCCCTAAACTAGTCAGTTAGCTTCTGTCTGGCATGCCATGCTCCATTATCACTATACAGTGATGGATTGGCTTTCTAGTGACATTATGTCCTGGTGCCTTAAGTGTCATAACAATTGCCTTGTAAAGGTCAAACCGGCCTGTTCCATTTGTGTGACAGACTGCTACTTTGCCTGACCTTCCTAGAGGGATTTTGTGTATGTGGTTTATAAACCACAAGCAGAGACTCTGCCATTTCATTGTTCATATGTCTTCTCCATCAAACTCCTGCATGAATACATGCCACCTTGTGGTCATGTATACCCCTGTCTAGACTTCATCTGTCCCCCACTAGCACTGCAGTGAGAACACAGCTGATCTCTCAGTTCTCCCTCTTCACTCTGAACAGAGCGCCAGGACGGTCAGTCACCAGTTCTCTGCTCTGCCCCTCCAGCGCCCACTGGTCGCTGAGAGGCTGAGCCAAGTGCCTGTCCAGGCATCTGGGTGGGTCCTGATCATATGGTCACAATATTTCCAGAGCCTGGGCCAGCTGACTTCCACCGACAGCGGACTTTAGCCTACTGATGGCTGAAAACGGGTAATAGGAAAGCAGAAGTCTACCTTACCTGCTTGGGCTGGTTTCTTCTTTGTGGGCAAGAAAGATGGCTGCCTGTGCCCCTCTATAGATTACTGTAATCTTCTCAAAATTAGATATTCATGGATCTACAACCCTATATACATCAAACAAAATGATAGTTGAAAGCAGCTTTCAATACTCAAGAAGTTTACTATGAATATCTCATGCCATTTCAGCTCTGCATTGCCCCTACAGCTTTCCAGAATATTGTTAATGTTTTATAAGAAACTCCTGTGCAGTTGTCGTATATCTAGATGACCTACAGACCTTGAACTCATCATGAGCATGTTAAGATTGTGCTTCCATGCTGCTGGGAGAATAGATTATATTCCAAATTAGAGAAATACCTCTGAGCTCTCAGAGGCGCTTTTCCTGGAGTAGAAAGTCTCATATCAGAGTCTATGTATAGATCTTATGAATGTTTCTATTGTCTTGAAGTGGCCATTGCCACTAGGAGTAAAAGTGATCCAAAAGCATCACCAACTATTATAGAAAAATGTATCTAGGTTTACTCTTCAATTGTGGCATCTGTCATTGCTCTCACCAATAAGGGAGATGACTACAATTTATGGTCAGATGAGAATATGACATTGATCACCTCCTGCATTACAGCATGCTGACCCATCTAGACTATCCTCCATGAATACTAATGCCTCCTCTGTGGGAAAATCAGCAAATACCCTGGACTCAATTCCAAACACTACTGAAATCAGTATGATGGGTGGTCTGTACATGCTGCACTCCTGATGCTAAATTACAGATTCCACTCCCTCTTCCATAATTCTGTCAGAATATTTAGAGTCAATATCACCTCACTGTCAATGCCATTGTCACATACCAACACTAGCCAATTAGAACTGCTCTGATTTGCCTCAGTGTTCCTAGGGAAATGAAAGGAAGAACAGTGCGGTTTTCAAACCCCGTGACCGCTGCACTGGGTTGCGTGGATAGTGAAACTTTTTCACTCAAAGAGGTAAGTGCAACAGGGACCAGGTATACGGGGAGGGTAAAGGCGGTTAGTCCATCTTTTCAGAAAAAATCAAAAGTTGAACTAGCACTTAAGTGGTTAGGAAAATAGAAAGGAAAAAAACAGCAGGGAGTTAATAATTATAGGGAAGAAAACGTTTATTAGGGTTTATAAGGGTACATTAAGTGTTAATACAGGTGCAAATTCTATTAAACAAAGAAACAATCTTTTTTGTTACATGTCAGGTTGCTTTAACTGGCATCATATGAACATTGAAGCTCATCTCTTTGATCTGCAGAGTAATGAAACAGAGTAGATACAAATGTAACAATGTTACTTTGTATCTCTCCATCTTGTGTTTGAACAGTAGGGGTGCAACGGATCAAAAAACTCACGGTTCGGATCGTTCCTCAGATCAGGAGTCACGGTTCGGATCATTTTCGGATCAACAAAAAAAAAAATCTCCCCCACAGTAATATCCACAATCTCCCTATTGGCAGGGCATTGGCAGGGCATTGCAGCAGGGCATTGCAGCAGGGCATTGCAGAGTATTGGCAGGGCATTGCAGAGTATTGGCACTGCTGCCATCCGATCTCTCCCTCCACTGTACAGATCAGTACACAGAGGGGAGAGAGAGAGGAACCGGCATGACATGACGCCGGTTTGTTACAAGTGATCGCTCCGTCATTCGACGTGCTAAACGGCCACCGGGTGTACCAAGATGGCCGCTGCTCCGGAGCTAGGCCAAAGCCGCGGCCTTTCCTATGGCCGAGGCCACAGAGGTGTCCCGTACGGATCAACCTCCGCGGATCGGATCAACCTCCGCGGATCGGATCAACCTCCGCGGATCGGATCACGGATCGATGACGATCCTTTGCACCCCTATTGAACAGTGATTGCAAACACTGTCAGTTGGTCCTTTGACAGCAACAGCAATTACAGCTGCTATATTTACACTCTCGAGTGTCATTTTGACAGTTAAGAATTTCTGGTAAGCCTGTCAGGAGAGCAAGAGAAAAACAGGACCTACTACACATCCCGAGTTCTTTGCTTAAAGCAGATTTCCACCCAAAAGTGGAACTTTCACTCATTTGTCTCCTCCACCCCTTCGGTGGCACCTTTCGGGGGGGGGTTACAGGTACCCTTCCCCACTTTTGGGAGACCGGCCTGTGGCGCATTATGTCAGCAGCTCGGATCCCTCCTCCTCCCTCCTTTTTCCCCCACTGCCGGGCCAGCAGTGAGGCAGCGGTGGTCCCTTGTGAGTGCCTTACCGGCAATGGCGGCAGCAGATGTAACATGGAAACATCAGCTGCAGTGCCAACATCGCTGGACTCCAGGACAGGTAAGTGTCCTATTATTAAAAGTCAGCAGCTGCAGTGTGTGTAGCTGCTGATTTTTAATTTTTGCAGGGGTGGGCGGACCTCCACTTTAAGTTTATTTTTTGGCATGTATAGTATGCCCAGTGTCCACAACTGATTTATTACTGCATACCCTCCATAGCTTTGAAGGGCTTTCTATGTCATTTTGGTGACAATATGTTGTTATATTATAAACCTACCTCGTGCTGGTTTATAATTTACAATGTAAATAGACACCTGCAAACTGCATGTGTAATTATATGAGCATTTAATTATGCATGCTGCATGGCTTTTAGTGCATATTTTGCAACAAATTCAGTACATTCGAACATTGCAGATGTTTGGCTCTAGCTTTTCAGAACCAAATGTATGATGTTCAGCCCAAATTTTGTGTTTTTCTGAACATGAACAATAACTTTATTGGTGAAGAACTTTCATCAACAATTCCCCAAACAAGGGAGTAATACACATTGGCTTTCTTTGATGTTCTGTGACAACTCTATGTAGTTCTATCACCATATAATTTTTTCCTAAGCTGGCAAAAACACTTTTTTCTGTTTTCGCTTAGCTAGAGAGTGAACAAGGTGGATGAAGGAATTCTCCCTACTATCACCACCAGGAAATTGTATTTTGATGGTGGCACCTACTGCTATCGGAATACACTGATCAGCGGCTGCAGCTAATTGACTGCATCCCCTGATCATTAGAAAATTTTCCAACATGTCCTTTCAACAGCAGTTGGTTAAACAATCGAGCCCATGCACTGATGAAAATTAGGCTGTTCCCTTATGGATTGGCCAAATTTTGATCAGTTACGGACAGTTTTATTGGAAGGTATAGGCCAGATTTCACCTGCTAATTAATAGAGCAGCTATACAACCTGTCCCTGCCCAACCTGTCAATTAACCTTACTATTTAGCGGTGTTCAGGCCAACACCAGTTGCCTAAACAATAGGTTAATTTCATAGCCCAAGATTCCAGTCTGTGGTAACCCCTCTGTTCCTACATTTTGCTTCTCTAGTTACAATCTTTAGCTTGTATTGACTATGCTTATTAACTGATTTTGACCTGTCTGTCCACTGGAAGTCCTTCAGTTATTACAGGGTGCTCTGATAATGATGCCGTGGTATGTAGACTTTGAGCCTATGCTTTTTTAGGGTTTACACTCTATCCTGAATGTTATTGTTTTTTCTAGCCTTGTTTAATCCCAGTTTGCAAACTTTTTTTCAAAAGGGCATGGGTAGCTGGGCACTGCCATGGACATGTACCATTGCAAAAACATAACAAAAAAAAAAATACCATTCAGTGGGGAGGACGGGCCTTTTAGTGCAGCTCAAGGGGCAACATTAAATATACACAATTTCTTTAAATAACATGCTTGGGGGATGCCTTAATTCTGCATGTGAAGTTGCACACCTGTATGATGTACTTTCACAAAAGTGATATTTAGGAAAAAAAGTCTGGTCTTAAAGGTTAGCTTCACCTTTTGGAACATGTTCCACCCATATTTTGCTTTGGACATGTAACATGTTCCAGCTCCTGCCGCCAGTTTCTCTGTTCCCCCCTCATTGTGACAGCAGGCGGGGGATCTTCTCCCCACAGTCACTTTTTTAAAAGAGTGTGGCCATTTGGGGCTCCTCCCACACAGCTGTGTCATTCGTTCACAGTTTCCTGTGAATGAATGAACTACAAGTACCATTATCCTCTGCGGCTGACAGCTTGTAGGTCTGAATGAACTGTGAGGGCGCTGATGAGCGCTATCATAGTTCATTCACAAGCCCTGCGACTTTTAAACAGACAGCCTGTATAAAGGTAGCAGCAGAAAGCTGCAGGGAATGTCCGCAGAAGCCTGAGATTGTACCCCTGATCCGTTAATCAAGGGTGCAGTGCCTTCCAGGCTCCTGCAGGAAAAAATGATAAATGCACTATTTTTTTTTGCCTCAAAAATATAGTAGTTTATTGTATTATCTTTTCTGGAAAGGTGAACTTATCCTTTAAGGGTCTGGTATTGGTTCTGAGAGAGACCCCATGCAAAAATAGCATGGGGTCTCTCCTTGAAGAATAAGGTTCCCTCTTTTCTGTGGCCTTATTGAGACAAAAAACACATGCCATGAGAGCCTTTACAGTGATGACAATACTGCAGCAAGTTACGTTTATTTATTCTTAATATACCTTTAATGTATGACAGCCTGGTAAGATTATTAATACCAATGTTTTATTATTTTTCCTATGTACATATCTTGTATTGTTTGGACTGCCTTTGCCCTGTGCATGTATGATCCAATGTTCACATTTATGTTTACACACCACTTTGTTAACCTAATGCCCTGTACACACGATAGGATTTTCCGATGGAAAATGTGTGATAGAACCTTGTTGTCGGAAATTCCGACTGTGTGTAGGCTCCATCACACATTTTCCATAGGAATTTCCAACACACAAAGATTGAGAGCTTACTATAAATTTTTCCGACAACAAAATCCGTTGTCAGAAATTCCGATCGTGTGTACACAAATCCGACACACAAAGTGCCACGCATTCTCAGAATAAATTAAGAAACTAAAGCTATTGGATACTGCCCCGTTTATAGTCCCGACGTACGTGTTTTACGTCACCACGTTCAGGACGATCAGATTTTCCGACAACTTTGTGTGACCGTGTGTATGCAAGACAAGTTTGAGACAACATCCGTCGGAAAAAATCCATGGATTTTGTTGTCGGAATGTCCGATCAATGTCCGACCGTGTGTACAGGGCATTAGAGTGTTAGCTTTATTGTAAAATGATTTAATATTATGTCTCATATATGTTCTTTCTATTCATTGTCTAGAGCTTACTACAATCCATGCCAAAACTCCTGAAGAAGCTCGTATTGAGCGAAACATGTTGAGTGGTAGATTGTTGTTGAACCAAGTGTTTTTTTTTATCGTATGCCCATGAAGGGTTTAAATATTGAGATATATGTATATTTGTTATGTCTTGTCTACAATGACATGTGTTTTAAAAGTAAATTTTCAATAAAATTAATATATTTTTTATAAATACATCATACATGTCTTTCTATTTCATCTATTACACAATTTAAGCACCTTAAAGCGGAGGTTTGCTGAAAAAAAAATATTAAAAGCCAGCAGCTACAAATACTGCAGCTGCTGACTTTTAATATATGGACACTTACCCGTCCAGGGTGCCCGCGATGTCGGCAGCCGAAGCTGATCCATCCTTTGGCTCTCGGCTGCTGCCGCTGCCATCCTCGGTAAGGGAATAAGGAAGTGAAGCCGTGGAGAGTGTAGGTGCCGGAAGTGGCGTAGGTCACCACAAGCGCCGTGGTGATCTATGCCAGGAAGTGGGAGCAAATACCTTTATTAGACAGGTATCTGCTCCCTCCTCCCCCCTAAAAGGTGCCAAATGTGACACCGGAGGGGGGCAGGATTCCAAAAAGTGGAAGTTCAATTTTTGGGTGGAACTCCACTTTAAAAGTCCCTGGGGTGTTTTTCAAAACCCCCTCCCCTTCTCTATTTTCTTCCCTCTTTTCTGGTTAAGGCTTATTACACTAGATCAGTAAGCACCATCTGGGTCTTAAGGCTGGCTATGGGAATCTGTAAAAAGTAAATATGGAGGACAGCAATGTAGGTACAGTCTGTGAATAAACTGTACTGCAGTGTTATATAAAGCTGTTTCTGAATTAAAAATAAACTCACTTACTCAAGTGCAAAACTTCCATTTGATGTTGCTGTTAAATCTTGTTGACTGAATTTTTTTGTTTGTATGTAATTTCTGAGCTGTATTTACATATTTCAATCACAATTTACGGTCCCCATATCACTTACCATGTGTAGGGTTTTGACTCCTTTTACAGTATGCCTTGGCATTTTGCGGTACACCAGAATTAAAAACACAACAATAAAACAGGTCATTAAGAACTGCAGTATTTTCAGTGACCTCTGACCTTTCCCAAGAGACTCCACTACATTCCTCCATGTACCTTATTTCTGGTTGTGTCTCATGAACGGACCTCTTGCATGTGTTCCAGATGCTCCCCACATCTTGCAATAGTTAACTCAAAAACAAAAAATTCTTTACAATAGAGGAATCTTGGCAAACTTCCAAGATTCTTTAGCAGATAGCATCTAAGACAGTCAGGGAAATGAATTCTGACTTCATTATATGTGAACGGTTCTGACTATAACTAGATAAGAGCTTTGGGTTCAAGTTGAAAATGAGTTCCTCCCAAAGTTGTTTGCAGTCGGAAAATGACAAACTAATGCAGCCATTCTGTAGCAACCAATGGCCAGTCGTGCACTTCCTGGCCTTTGAATTGTGGGCAGATGGTTTAGAATGGCCAACCATGGAGGTTTTCATATGTGGCAGCCCCCTCTCTATAAAAGGCAGGCTTCCCAGAATCCTTTTGTCTGTGTGTGTGTTGAAAAGACCTGGAGTGGATAGGGAAAGCTAACAGAGTGTTTGCAGGGAACGATGGTTGCTGTTATACAGTAGTATATACAGTACTATAAAACGTACTGTATTTTCCCACATCATAGCCTATTGTAATTTGTAATGTGGTGGTGGGCTACATGGTGTGTCTACATTATTTATTGTTTTTTATTTTAAATTATTTTATTTCTTTTAATTTCACTTAAGTTAAAAAAAAATAGGGTTTATATATAGGGTTTGGTGTGGGGTTATTAAATGTGGGAGTTATATTGTATATTAAAATGTTGGTAGGGTGTTTTTTGGTGGTCTGCATTGTGAATTTGGTCCTGACACAAGCAAAGCTTCCCTTTGTTTGCAGCACATGCTAGTGCAGTACAGTTTAAATCACTGCAATGTTAAGTGTACCAAAGGACCACATTCTCAATCCTTCTATTGCCATGACTGCTAATAGAGTTGGGCAAACCTCTGTATCCATCATGTCTGTGTAGGCAGGTTGCCTACTGTATTTAGTTAACCAGTTCGGCTACCTAGGTCAGGGGAGAAGGGGTTAATGTTTTGCTGCCTTCCCTGGGCCAGTTTGTGGGCTTTTTGGAGTCCCTCCTCCTGTACTGTACACTATAAATAGAGGGAGAGGTTTGGGGTCCCAAAGGGTGAACGGGAGCTATCAAAGAAGGTTGCAGAGACCTGTGGTCCACTTCAGGAACACTGACTTATCGGGACTCCATAAATATGGACGCCTCTATTCTGGATTCTTGTATTATGGACTTTACATAATTCACCAGAAGAGCTTCACATGTGCAGCCACATTCAGTGTTAGTTAGGGGAAGGACATTTTACCTCGCACTGTACATGCTGAGTTTACAGTAAAGTTGTTTCAACTGCTTTGAGCCTGGTCTGAAGTTATTCAAGGGGTGCTCGTTGAGTCTTGGTGTATTCCTAAAGAACCTGGGTCTGTAAAAGCACTATGGGGTATGAGTAACACCATTACAAAAGGTTAATTTGCAAAGCAAGGAAAAGGAGGTAGTTGCCATGGGTAAGCGCAAGGAAGAACAGCTACAGCAACCAGGCGTGGTACCAGTTTAAGTGATAGGTCCTCAGGTTCTCCAGTGGCAAGGGGGTCGGTGCTCTGGCTCCCTCCCTAGCTGTCCATCTCCTCCGGTCACCAGAGCAGACTAGCAGTACTAAAATCTAAGGCCTGATCATTAGGTACGGGAAGGAGAGAGTTAATGAGTATGCATGGGGCAGGATACCAATCTGTTTCTGGGAGTGAGGTAACAGAGGGTGCTGCACTGCACCTAATGCAAACATCTCAGTTTTAAGTGTGTAGTGACATGGGGCAACCATCTCACAGAGGAACTCTGTATATTACAGCTGCACACAAGGGGCTCATCTCTGAGACAGGGCCACCTTAATGTTTGATTCTTCAAACCGCAACCTCCGCCTGGTCAAAACTGTTACCCCATGTGCACGGAAGCAGTAGATCCCGCCCACACCTGGGAGGCATAAAAAGAGAGGCAGCGGTCCTTTACACACATCTAGTAGGCACAATTTGGTGTTCTGGTCACATCTCCATTTTATTTCCGGCAGTAGGTGTGCTATACAGCCAGAGCATGTGGAAGAGATTGTGGAATGCCTAACCATGCCTTCCTCATCCAAGTCTTCCCTGGCGCAGAGCAGTCCATTTTCCCCAGAAGTTGCAAATGCACCCGCTTCTTCCTCCTCCTCTACAGCTAATGCAACAATTGCCCCACAAACTGGCATGGAGGAATCGACTGAATTATTTGCAGCACAGCATTTGTAACAATGCAGGAAGATGTCCAAGAATTCTTGCCAGATGTTGAGAAAAAGAACACCAGGAGCATAGAGGAATGGGACAAAAGGCAGGGATTAGCAACTGCCATTCACGTTTTCTTACAGCTGCAGCTTACTGTTCAGTGGGTTTAAGCAATGACTATGGTGAGGTAATAGACTATACTTGGGTGTCAGAGATTGCAGAGAAGGAAAGGAGGAGGGAGAGGCACAATAGCAGTGTTGTAGGATTTCATCCAGGGGCAAGGACAGCCTGCAGAGGATTGAAGGTAGAGCAGCTGTACTGTTCCACTGAATAACACCTCCCTATGGGTACAGGCCATTGCTAGTCCCAAGGCCACTTCACATAGCTCAGCAGTTTGGGCCTTTTTTCACACATATTCTGCCAACAACTCCAGTGAATGAGGCATGGTAAATTTACCAGTCATCTGGGAGACACATGATTCATTACCACAAAGCTCAGCTGGAGCAATGGAGCTGTTGGCTTGACCTGTGACCAGTGCATTTTTAGAAACACACAGTTAACTGGCTCACTTTCATAAAAAATATATGAGTCTTGGAAATGGATAATGATTAAGAAAACACTGCAACTAATGCTAACTGTTTTGCATGTAATTTGCCTCCCCCTTATACCTTATGCCATCAACATTTCTTGCCACCGTTGCTGGACTGCCCCCATTACCATCTCCTGCCATAGCAGCAGAGCTGCCACTAATTATCATCTCCTGCCACCATTACTAGCTCCGATCACTGTTACTGGCCTGCCAGCATTACTTGCTCCTGTAACCTCATCTTGTTTGCCATCATTGCCATCTCCTGCCACCGCTGCTGGTCTGCCACCAATAGCTCTCCCTGACACCGCTGATGGCCTGTCAAATACGCAATGTTGATTTCTTAACTAAAAGCTACCTGGTGTCTCCCTGTGAAACTGTGACCTAATAAAAGCTGCTTACGTAGTGTGCCTGAAGTTAGTACAATATTTATGTCTTTTATTTTTCCCTTTCATATAATACACTAAGATATTTTTTTCTTGATTAAAAACTGAAATAGTGTGTACTGTGAAACTGTGGCCTAGTAACAGCTACTTACATAGTGTACATAAAGTCGGTACAATATTTCTGCCTTTTTTTCTGTGAAATGCTACTAATTTTATTTTCGTGATTGTAAAGCCTGGTGTTACCCTATGAAAGGCCATGTTTCTTCAACTTTATGTCCAAAACTAAAGAGTTTGGTCACAGTTGGGCTTTAAGCCGAACAAACAGTTAAATCCATAGTTGCCGACATTTAAAAAAAAACATTTAGGGACACTTTTTTCCTGTAGGTGGAGTATTATTTTAATTAGAGGTGGAGGATTAATTTGTAGGCGTGGTCTAGCAGGAGCGGAAAATGGATGTAGTTTAAGGTACTCTAAATAGTGGGCGTGGCTTAAAGGGGTGTAGTTAAATAGAGTCTGAGATGAATTACATAGTGGAGAATGTGGTATTATATAGGGAAAAAAAAGAGAAAGAGGGATGGAGGGAGAAAAAAAGAGGGATGGAGGGAGAGAGAAAGAAAGAAAAAGAAAGAGGGATGGATGGAGAGAGAAAGAGGGATGGAGGGAGAGAGATGGAGGGAGAGGGAAAGAAAGATAGAGGGATGGAACAAGAGAGATAGAAAAAAATAAAGGGAGAAGGAGCAAGAAAGATCCCCCCCAGCTCAGTCCGCCCCTGCCCGGGACAAAGCCTATTTTCTGGGATTCCGGTGACAGGCTCAGACGGGGACATGGGTCTGAACTCTGTGAATATCCTGGGCAAATTGGGACTGTTGGCAACTATGGTTAAATCTGAATTGCTGTTTCTCAGGCTGCATTTACACTTAAAGTGCATGTAAACTCTCGCATATACCCAGTGAAGTGAACAGCTTAAGATGATACACAGAGATGAAATAAATCCTCCTACATAAGTTTTACATGTATACTATATCTGCTGTCTTCAGCTTTATATACTGTTTAGAAAGTGCACTTCCTCATTCAGCAGTAGCAGTGTAGTGTTGGATTACACTGTAGGCCGGTTGATTGGAGGAAAGGCATACACCCCCCCTCCACATAGGCAGAGACTTTCAGAGCTGTCCTATGAGTAGAGCAGCTCTCTGCTAATCTATTTATTGCACCCACCCTGACACAAAATTCAGCCTGGTTTTATCACGTGTCAGAGAACTTGTCAGGAGTTATCAGGCTGATAACAGAAGAACAGAGCAGGAGAAAGCCACAGGACTTAGTGCTTTGGAGAGAGATAAGAAAACACTGCAGGTACAGTATCTCACAAAAGTGAGTACACCCCTCACATTTTTGAAAATGTTTTATTATATCTTTTCATGCAACAACACTGAAGAAATGACACATTGCTACAAATAGTGAATGTACAGCTTGTATAACAGTGTAAATTTGCTGTCCCAGCAAATTAGCTCAACACACAGCCATTAATGTCTATACCGCTGGCAACAAAAAAATGTTCAAATTGGGCCCAATTAGCCATTTTTCCTCCCCGGTGTCATGTGACTCGTTAGTGGTACAAGGTCTCAGGTGTGACTGGGGAGCAGGTGTGTTAAATTTGGTGTTATCACTCTCACTCTCTCATACTGGTCACTGGAAGTTCACCATGGCACCTCATGGCAAAGAACTCTCTGAGGATCTGAAAAAAAATAATTGTTATTCTACATAAAGATGGCCTAGGATTTAAGAAAATTGCCAAGACCCTGAAACTGAGCTGCAACACGGTGGCCAAGACCATACAGTGGTTTAACAGGACAGGTTCCTCTTAGAACAGAAGTAGAGTGCATGTGCTCAGCGTCATATCCAGAGGTTGGCTTTGGGAAATAGACGTATGAGTGCTGCCAGCATTGCTGCAGAGGTTGAAGGGGTGGGGGGTCAGCCTGTCAGTGCTCAGACCATACGCCGCACACTGCAACAAATTGGTCTGCATGGCTGTCATCCCAGAAGGAGGCCCCTTCTAAAAATGATGCATAAGAAAGCCTGCAAACAGTTTGCTGAAGAAAAGCAGACTTAGGACATGGCTTACTGGAATCATGTCCTATGGTCTGATGAGACCAAGATAAACTTATTTGGTTCAGATGGTGTCAAGTGTGTGTGGCAGCAACCAGGTGAGGAGTACAAAGAACCATAAACATTAGTTTTGAAGGGTTTTATAAAGTTTCCCCGATTGATTTCTCAGTTCTCTTGTATCTGCTTTGGTTGTCTTTGATATAATTTAATTCTGATCATGGGGGCCATTCCACTTTATGAGGAAATTTATTACTATGTCTACTGTGCTCTTCACTTGCTGCTTGGTGACATGTGAGATTGTATTTCTTTCTCTCCCCTTGCAAATAAGTACTTTTTCTTTTGAGCAACTGACAGGCACCTTTTTTTTTGTGTGTTTTTTTTTGTTTTTGACTGCATTACCTGATATGACCACAAGATGGCAGTAAATAGCTATTTGGCATGGTTTGATCTGATTGGACAGTGTTGCTTATTTAAATCAAAGCTTTTTCAATGCCAAATTGTTTTGAAGAAGTACACGGAGGTGTACGAAATGTCAACGCAGCCCCTGCGGGGCTTCTCAGCAATGTAAAGGGGTCTCCCTGTGATTTGCATACAGCACCATACTTCACAAGCTACTTCCGCATCAGCAATTGAATGCAGAGTTCCTGGTTCTTGGTCTTTCAAAACCATGTGACTGGTCATGTGATCACAGTCTGCAGTGTCCATCATTGAGGAGAATGGTGTGCTGTGACTACACACTGAGTGTTGCTCTGAACTGACTGTGAGCCGCTCCATGCCAAACAGCAAGATAGCAGAGTCTGAGGACATCTCCAGCAATTGGAAGTGGTGAGAGCCCAGCTGGGCTGTCTCTCTTTCCCTCCTTATCTGCTTATTAATAGTCTTTGCATCTGTTTGCCATTCACACTCCTGCATGGATTGACACACTTGAAACTGATGAACTGTGAAAATATCATTCTGGTCTAGATTGGAAAAGAGACTAATGCCTCGTACACACGATCAGACTTTCCAGCAGACTTGGTCCAGTGGTCTTTCCGGCGGACTACCTGAACGGACGGACTTGCCTACACACGATCAGACTTTCCGGCAGGCTAGGTCCGCCCGTCTTTCCAACGGACTTTCGCCGGAGTTACGGCGGACTTTCAGTATGAACGGACTTGCCCACACACGGCCAAGTCCGTTCATTTTGAACGTGACTCGGGTACGACGGGACTAGAAAAGGAAGTGAATCTCGCCCCTTTTATCGTCAGGAACGGAGTCCAGCGAGTCCGGCGGACTAAGATTTGAAACATGTTTCAAATCTAGGTACGGCGGACTTTTGGGGAAAAAAAGTCCGCCGAAGCCTACACGCGATCGGATTGTTTGGCGGACTCTGGTCTGCCAGACCAAGTATGCTGGAAAGTCCGCTCGTGTGTACGCGGCATAAGCCCTTTCTTTGGAGCGGTTTGTCCTTTGCTCCTTATATGCTGCATTGAGGAAATAGTGTTTGGCACTGGACATACCTAGTAACAGGAACACTGGTCTTTCTATTTCCAAACACACATTTAGTGCACTGAGGTTGGTAGCTGCTTGTGGAGGATTTTTTTCAAACAGAGGGTAAAAACCCCACCTAATTCAGCTATGTAAGGTCTTGTCTATGTGGATATATGTAGTTTCTTTTCAGTACTGCTCAATCTGATGCACAGTCAATACTAGACCACATAAGACTCTATATCCCATCAGTAGCATACTCCAAGTAATGTATGGTGCTATACTTTTTTCTTTGGATTCAATGGACATTGCATGCGTTTTTGGCCTGCAGGCACGCTCTGCAGTTTTATTCATCAATATTGCAGCATGGTTTTTTAATTTTGGTTTAGTGTAGTGAGACGGACTGTGTTATTTAGATACATTGTTTATCTTACATATATTTGGAATTTTTTGTATATGTAAATACCCCCACCCTTAATAAAGCCTTTTTTTGCATTTTTGTACCATAAGCCTTTGTTGACCATTCCCTTTTTTGCTTTCTGGGGACTCCCTTGTCCCCTCTTTCTGTTTTTGGAGGAGTACAAAGACAAGCATTTCTTGCCTAAAGTCAAGCATGGTGGTGGGAGTGTCATGGTCTGGGGCTGTATGAGTGCTTCTGGCACTGGGGAGCTACAGTTCATTGAGGGAACAATGAATGCCAACATGTACTGTGACATACTGAAGCAGAGCATGATCCCCTCCCTTCAGAGGCTGGGCCGCAGGACAGTATTCCAACATGACGACCCCAAACACACCTCCAAGACAACCACTGCTTTGCTAAAGAAGCTGGGGGTAAAGGTGATGGACTGGCCAAGCATGTCTCCAGACCTAAACCCTATTGAGCATCTGTGGGGTATCCTCAAATGGAAGGTGGAGGAGCGCAAGGTCTCTAACATCCACCAGCTCTGTGATATCATCATGGAGAAGTGGAAGAGTATTCCAGTGGCAACCTGTAAAGCTCTGGTGAACTCCATTCACAAGAGAGTTAAGGCAGTGCTGGAAAATAATGGTGGCCACACAAAATATTGACACTTTGGGCCCAATTTAGACATTTTCACTTAGGGGTGTACTCACTTTTGTTGTCAGTGGTTTAGACATTACAGGAAGTCCCTGAGTTGCGAACACAATAGGGACTGTAGATTTGTTCGTAAGTCGAAGTTGTTCATAAGTTGCAACACTGCATTTGTAAATGTAACTTCCGGTTGGAACACTGCAGTGTAACGTCCGCCTGTGCATGGATGTGGGATGTTACGGGCGCTTGTTATGTTATCTGGGGCTCTTCTGGCCATTCAGTACATGTAGTACTGCAGTATGGGATGTGTCCGGAGGTATCCAGGACAAGCGTGGAGCACAAGTGGCCGGCATTTGAGGCCGTTCGTAAGTAGGAGTCGTTCGTAACTCGGGTGTTTGTAACTCAGGGACTGCCTGTAATGGCTGTGTGTTGAGTTATTTTGAGGGGACAGCAAATTTACACAGTTATACAAGCTGTACACTCACTACTTTACATTGTAGCAAAGTGTCATTTCTTCAGTGTTGTCACATGTAAAGATATAATAAAATATTTACAAAAATGTTAGGGGAGTACTTACTTTTGTGAGATAATGTATATGTGCCCAGCTCAAATTTCACAAATCGGGTTAACATCCACTTTAAGCTGAGTGTTTTTGGTGTTTTACATACGGTTTTTTTTTTTGGTTTTTTTTAAGCAGTGTGTGATTACATAATTTTTGTGAGAATCTGATGCTTGAGTGTTTTTTTTTTTTTTTTTAGCCATCAGAAATATAGTTACCAGGGAACAAATGCACAATGCACTAATATTTGTACTGTATGGTTTTTGCCTTTTTCTCGGGTGCTCTCATTGAAGCCTTTTGGGTCCAAAAATGCCTGAAGGTTATAGTTTAAAAGAAGTACTTTTTGAGTTGTGAAGTGACATTTCCCTGGAAGGTTTAAAATACTAACAACAAATTTATTTTTTATATTTTTATTCTTAGTTGCGTTGCATTTACTGTACATGTGTTCGTATGTGTTGTGTTGCGTTAAATTGCAAACAGGTTGCAACATACACGTGCACATCATTATATTATGAAGGTACCTGCTAGTTAAGAATACAGTGATTTTTTTTTTTTTTTTTTTTAACCAGAGTTTAGTGTTGCTTTAATGCATATAAGCATGTGTAAAACATTATTGGATTATATCCCAATAACCAGACCTCTCCCAATCAATTAAAATATCTTTCATTCCCTTCCTATACACATTATTTTAATAATTTATGCATCAGCTACAAAAGACGCTGTTTTCTAGCCAACAGTCACATGTGTCTGAATCCCCATTTGTCTGTCCTTGTTTGCTTGCATAGTTTTCAAAAACAACGATGTGTTCCTAGCATGCAAAATATTTAGTAAATGACTTTCTATGTATTGTATGCTACAATTTCATGCTCTATTTGTACTGAAGGCAGAACATGACTGGCCAGGCTTTCCATATTTGTTTTCATGAAAAGGTATTTCAAATTCTGAGGTTAGCCTGTGAGCCTTTGTCACCGAAAGGGTTATCTGAGCTGGAGTCTGCATAAGCAAAATGAAAACATAAGTGTGTATAGCTTATTGCCATCTGGAGTTAAAAATGTATGAACTGTGTAAGTATCTTGTTTCCACAGGAACAGTCTCCTGGACAAAGTCCCTTAGGGGCTATGGTGAAAAGTCCCCTATCTTGGGCAGACAGGCCCCAGCCTTAACACATGTGTAAATATAGCCGCACTTTCATTCTGCTCCATTCCTATTATCAAAACTTTTTAAGTTTTTAAGTCTGTGTCAGGTCTGCGTAATCCCGTCTGCGGTTCCTAAACAGACGTCACATAGTTCCAATGACAAACAAGTGTTTAAAACAGCAATGTTTCTTGGCAACAAACTATGGCATATTAATTCTAGTATTTAATATTAGTAACATGTCACAATTGCCGTGATAGGAGTAAAGGCTTGATGTGCACTGGTGGGAGGAGAGGCCACTTGGCACACATTCCTAAAGCCCAATAAGCACTCCCTAGACACCTGGACATAAATGATTGATTAAATTAAATCTGTCAGTGCCGTAAAGGTACTAAACAGATTACAGTGGTGCAATACAGGTACATGCTTTAACACGACCCCAGGGTGCCCCAGTAGCTGATGCTGCTGAAACATACCAGTTTTTGACAAATCCTGGTAGTGTCACGAGCTTGGTCTTTTGTCTACTGCATGTTTGGATTTGCCTACAAGATGAATTGTGCCTACAAGACAAAATGTGTCGAATTGGCACGTTACAGCATTTAGGATTCTGGTCAATCCAGATGCTGGTGTCAAGTCATTTGAAAATATGTGCAGGCACTGACAGGTGCCTATGATCTACTGCTATGCTGGTTATTTGCTTTTATGGCACTTACAGGTTCACTTTAAAGTATTGAACACAAAAACAAAAGTGTATTATACCACAGCTTAGCAGTTGTTACAAGTGGTGGCTGCATTCGTTTTCTTTGTTCTAGGCTCTTTCTCCTTAATTTTTCACTTGGCGATCCAGCCAATAAGTGTGTTATTTCTCAACTTCCTTTAACAGACCGAATTGTCCAGACAAAGTGGCAGTTAGGGAGTTGAGGCAAACCATTTAATGCTAACAGGAGTGCTTACAATGGTCAACTTTTATTTATTGTGACAAACAGCCCCTGTTATTTGTGGATGGAGTGTATCTGCCACATAAGATTTTGTGGTTCGTAAGATAATTGAGTGGCAGTGTAAGGTCTGTATCAGCAATGGAAGTGGGTTAATCACTGACCACACCTTGTTCCCCATCTGGGGTTTAATTTGTCTTTCCCTGTGTTAATGGGTTGCTGCTGGGAAAGGATGCAAGCAGGCTGTGAGCGAACATGTCTGCAGGTCTAAAGCAGACCCAGTGTGGTCTAAATCCTAGCCAGGAGGCTTATTAACTGTTTCTGCTGGACAGTTCTGGGGAGTGTATTTCTTACCCCTGCAAGGGAATTTCTTCTTTTGCTGTAACGCTGACCAATAAACATGGACAGGAAGCCCTTAAACCTACTTGACACTTGGAATACCTCTTTGTGAGGTCTCTACTTGAAGCTGAATCCCACAATTATTGGAGATTGCAGGCATCCCCAGTGTTGTGAGTGGGGTCACATGGCGGCCAAGTGTCCGCTGGACCCCGAGCCTATGGAGTGTAACCTAGTCCGATGCATGCCCCTATTTGCTCTCCTGGGTCTAGTCACACATGCAGACATGCTGAGCTCTATTGTAAACATAAGGGGGAAAAGTGTGCATGCCCTCCTGGATTCCAGAAGCCTGGTTACCCTGGTTCATACACAGCTTGTGGACCCTGAACAGTAGACCCAATGTTAGGTAGGAGTGGTATGTGTGCATAGTGACTGTAAAAAGTACCCTACAGCACTGGTGATCTTTGAAACCAGCTCAGGATTTGTTTGCCATGAAGTGGCTGTGTCCCCAGACTTTCTACTTTTCTGTTTCAGGAACTTTGTGAAAAAGGGTCCTGAGCCTGGACTTTCTAGTGGGGCTGCAGGAAGGACCCCCCATCCCTTTGAACCAAAGGTTGTAGATAATGCTGTAGGGGTAACCTCTGATGAAAATATATCTTTCCCCCTAGCAGTCTGTGCGGGTAAACTGGAGGTGGCCCCTGAGACCCTCAGGAGTTTGAGGTCTCTCAGGACAACTTTGGGACTGCCCAGTCACAAGACCCTACTCTTGCACAAGCTTGAAAAAATGTGAAGGTAAACAATGGGAGCCTGGTAGCTTCGGGGCTTGAGAATGGGTTTCCTCATATGGCAGTTACCATGACATGCTGTATCAAGTTTACAAAATTTGGGGTGAGATTTTGAAACAAGTCATGGTGCCTTGCCCTTATAGGAGGACAGTATTGAACTTGATATATACAACTCCCCTGGGGGATTACCTGGCATATGAAAGGACCAAGGAACATATTTGACAGCATTTCTTTTGTTCTGGTATACATGCAGATGTAAAAAACTATTGTGAGTCATGCCCTGCATGTCAAATGTCAGCCCCTATGCCCCATTACCGTAACCCACTGGTGCCATTGTTGGTGATTGAGGTCCCTTTTGACTGAATTGATCTGAAAGGAACCAGTAGTAATTTATGCTAGAGGCCATTAGTAGATCCTAGTGGTCATGGACTATGTCACCTGGTATTGTGAGGTTGTTCCTTTAACAAAAACTTCCTCTAAGATGATGGCCAGACAGTTGTTACACATGTTTACCCATACTGGGATACCAAAGTAAATCCAAGCTGACCAAGGGACTCTCTTTATGCTGAAAGTACTGAAAAAGTTGTGGCCATTCTTCAGTATTAGGCACTTGCATTCTTCAGTTTACCAGCCTCAGATGGATGGTTTGGTAGAACGGTTTAACAAAACCCTCAAAAATATCCTAAAGAAGGTGGTGAATAAAGTAAGGAAAGACTGGGGCAAGTTCCTCTCTAAGTGGCAAGGGTCCTATGAAGTATTGGAAAACATTGGGGAAGTAAAAGCTATAGGGTGTAGCAGCCAGACAAGCAGAAGAATTAACAATTTTATCATATAAATTTACTCAAGTCTAGAAAGATAGGAAAGCACTCCTAGCCCTGGATGATCAGCCACTGAAGAAAGAGGAGGACATAAGTAAGGTTCAGATACCCAAGTCTATGTTGGTATCACAATAGGAGGTGACAGAGTTTCCACAGTGAAATAAAGATTTCTTCTGAGAGTTGCCATGCTGCATAAATATAATTCAACATAATATTGTCACTGACCCCAAGGTTTGGGTGTGGCTTAAGCCTTATCGTATTCCAGAGGCCCGCAGACAAGCAGCAGCTGAAGGGGTACAGAGCATGTTAGACCTTGGGGTTATAGAAAAGTCTAAAAGGGAATGGTGTAGTTCTAAAGTCTTGGTTCCTTAAGATTTTATACCAACTTCTGAAAACTGAATGAGGTGTAAAAAGTTTGACACATACCCCATGCCTTGGGTTGATGAACTAGTTGAGAAGTTGGGTCCCACCAGGTACATAACCACCTCTGATCTCACTAGAGGGTATTGGCATTCCCCTGACAAAAGAAAAAACAGCTCCAGAGGGCTTGTGACAATATGTCCGGATGTCCTTTCGGTTAAATGGGGCTCCAGCTGCATTCCAGTGATGATGGATGAGATTCTTAGCCCACATCAATGTTATTCAGCAGCCTATTTAGATGATATGGTTATTTGGAGCACAGACTCAAAGCCAAAATCCATAAGGTAGTAGCCATTAGAAACTGGTCTGCCCCTGCAACAAAGAAAGAAGTAAGAACCTTCCTAGGCATGGTTGGGTATTATCGGAGGTTCGTTCCAAACGTTGCCACAATGGCAGCTCCCTTAACTGATATTACCAAGGGCAAAAGCTCTTCTGTAGCAATCAAGGGAATGCCAAGGCTAAAAAAGCCTTTTAAGGGCTGAAGCAGGCCCTGTGTAAACAGCCTGAGCTGGTAGCCCCAGACCTTAGTAAAGAGTTCATAGTTGAGACCAATACCTCAGGTGTAGGTCTGAGGGCTGTCTTGTCCCAGGTTGTGAGTGGAGAAGAATATCTGGTAGTCTATTTGAGTTGAAAGCTTACCCCTGCAGAAAGAAGTTATAGTATTGTGAAGTGAGAGTGTTTGGCCATTAGGTGGGTCTTGGCACCACTTTCAACTCATAACAGGCCATACTCCCTTAAAATGGATGGCCCAGGCTATGGATCGTAATTCAAGGATTACAGAGTATAAACTGTAGCCGTGCTTGTTTTTTACCTAAATGTACAATAAAGTATTTTCTTTTTTATATCTGGTTTTGTATATGATCTAAGTAGCCTATAATAGTCCCTTGTCCAATTTAGAGGGTATCTCCATTGTAGACTTATGTTTTGGGACTTTAATTCTTACCCCTGCGAGTGTATTTATTGTTTTGCTGTAACGCTGACCAATAAACACGGGCAGGAAGCCCTTACACCTACTTGGCAATTGGAATACCTCTCCATGAGCTCTCCACTTGAAGCTGAACTCCTCAATTTAGAGGAGGATGCAGGCACCCCCAGTGTTGGCAGTGCAGTAAGTGGGGTCACATGGCAGCCAAGTGTCCCCTGGACCTTGAAACTATGGAGTGTTATGTAGTCCAATGTATGTCCCTGTTTGCTAGTCCTGGTCTAGTTGCAGGAGGAGACTTATTAACTGTTTCTGCTGGAGTTTTGTTTTTGGACTGTGATTCTTACCTCTGCAAGGGAATTTCTTGTTTTGCTGTAACACTGACCAATAAACACAGGCAAGTAGCCCTTAAAGTGTTACTAAAACTTCAGATACAAAAATAAAAATAACAAACATATCATACTTACCCGCTTTGTGCAGTAGTTGTGCACAGAGTAGCCCTGATCCTCCTCTTTTTGGATCCCCTGCCGGCGCTCCTGGCCCCTCCCCCCTACTGAGTGAACCCATAACAAGCTGCTTGCAATAAGGGCACACTTGCTTGCTTGCTTGCTCGCTTCGAGCCACCTCTGTCTAAAGGTGTTTCTGTTGTTCCTTCATCCAGTGTGGAGGCAGGCATGACAGGAAGTGTGCTACTGGATGGAACACCAAGTCAAGATAAAGAAAAAAAATGCTAAAAAAAAACAAATGCAGCCACCACAATTTAACCACTTGACCACTGGGCACTTAAACCCCCTTCCTAACCAGGCCAATTTTCAGCTTTCGGTGCTCTCACACTTTGAATGACAATTACTCAGTCATGCAACACTGTACCCAAATTAAATGTTTGTCCTTTTTTCACACAAATAGAGCTTTCTTTTGGTGGTATTTTAATCACTGCTGGTTTAAATCAAAAAAGACTGAAAATTGGGTAAAAAAAAAAAAAAATTCTTTGTTTCTGTTAAAATTTATTGCAGAGTATTGGCAGAGTATTGGCAGAGTACTGCAGAGTACTGCAGAGTATGGGCACTGAGCAGCGCTGTGGGCACTACAGATCCAGCCCACAGCGCTGCTGCAAACAATCTTTCCCCCTCTCCCCTTGCACTGTACAGATCGGTACAGAGAGGGGAGGGAGGAACATGTCATGACGCCGGTTTGTTTACAAGTGATCGCGCCGTCATTTGACGGAGTGATCACATGGTAAGCGGCTGCTATCAGCGGCTGTTTACCGTGATCCGTGATGCACCAGGTCTTCCGGACCCGGCAGTCACAGATGTTCCTGGGTGCGCTCCCCAGGGGGCGCGCAGGAGCAAGATTCTGGGAGGACGTCCATGGACGCCCACCCAGAATAAGCCAACCGCGCTGTTCTTTCGGCTATGGCCCGGTCGGCAAGTGGTTAAAGAATAATTCCAAGCATCAGCATGATACATTAGTCCAGCTTTGACCAATGTAACTATGTATATCACATACCTGACTGATTCCCATGAACTCTGGAAAACACTGAAGTAGACACCGCTACTTCAATGATCCCCACTTGCTTCTGGATCCTGTACTGAGCGGCTGCTGTCCTGTGTTGTGAACACAGGAGCTTGGCTGCTCAGCACGGGCACCATTCAGAGAAAGCTTTGCATCTTCTGAATGAATGCAAAGCGTTCTCTGGTTGAACGAGGTAGAGAGGAGGGGCAGTGACATTATGCTGTCCATAGAAAGGAGAGGTTCAGGTTCCTTGAGAACTGAGCCAACTTCAGTTACTGGCTCTTTAGCAGGGACGGACTGCACCTAAATGGGGAGGGTGCAGCTTGGCTGGGAGAGATGATGACCGAAAAGTTAGAGGGGGCTTTTAAACTAGGCGCAGGGGGGGAGGGTCCAGAGGTAGAGATAGCCAGCGCGGAACAAATTCCAGAGGGTAGTATTGGGGACATTAGTGGTAGGTTGACTAAACTACCTAAACCCAAGGTAAGTACAGTAACAAGTCCTATTTGCAACCTCAGAACACCTAATAAGGAGATAGTATGCGTCTGGACTAAACTACGTGGCATGTGCACCAATGCCTGGAGTCTGGCGGACAAGATGGGAGAACTAGAGCTGTTATTGTATGAGGAGGATTTTGATTTTCTGGGTATTTCAGAGACTTGGTTCAACAGCTCTCACGATTGGCTGGAAACCATTCAAGGGTATGCCCTATATCGCAGAGATAGGAAGGGTAAAAAAGGAAGAGGGGTATGCCTGTATATCAAAAACGATGTACAAGTGAATATGAGGGACAACATCACTAATGGAGCAAGGGAGGAGGTGGAATCCTTATGAGTAGAGCTACAAAGGGAGGAAAGCAAGGGGAAAGTAATACTGGGAATATGCTATAGGCCCCCTAACCAGAGGGAGGAGGGGGAGGCGGACCTCCTTTCACAGTTTGGAAAGACGGCAAGAATTGGAAGAGTCATTATAATGGGGGATTTTAATTATCCAGACATAGACTGGGTGGAAGTAACCATGTAGTCTAATGCCACGTACACACGACCGGACTTTCCGGCAGAAAAGGTCCGACAGAATCATTCCATCGGACATTCCGATCGTGTGTGGGCTTCAACTGACTTTTTCTTTCAAAAATTCTGATGGACCTAGAAAGAGAAAACACGTTTTAAATCTTTCCGACAGAATCAATTCCTATCGGGAAAACCGCTCGTCTGTATGCTATTCCGACGGACCAAAAACGACGCAAGGGCAGCTATTGGCTACTGGCTATTGAACTTCCTTTTTCTAGTCCCATCATACGTCATCGCGTTCTAAACGATCTGATTTTGGTGTGATCGTGTGTAGGCAAGTCCGTTTTAGCGGAACTCCGTCGAAAAAACGTCAGAGTTCGTTCCGACGGAAAAACTGGTCATGTGTACGCGGTATAAAGCTCTCCATTTCCTAAATGTCTTGTAGGACAACTTCATGAGTCGGATGGTAAATGCACCGACAAGAAACAAAGCATTACTAGACCTACTCATTACCAACAATACAGACCTGATCACAGATGTGGCAATATGGGGCAATTTAGGAAACAGCGATCACAGGTCAATTAGTTTCAGTATAAATCACATAAATAGGAAACATAAGAGGAATACAGAGACACTGAATTTCAAAAGAGCCAACTTCCATAAACTACGCTCCTTGCTAGAAGATATTAAACGGGATAAAATCTTAGGAACAAAGAACACAGAGGAAAAATCGGTGTGCTTTAAGAGCATATTAAATAAGGTTATTAGCCAGTGCATCCCAATGGGAAATAAATTTAAAAGAGCTAAAAAAAAGTCATGGGTGTCTTAACTCCAACGTAAAAATGCATATAAAAGCAAAGGAGAAGGCCTTCAAAAAATATAAGGCCGAGGGGTCATTATCAGTATTCCAACTTTACAAAGTATGCAATAAGAAATGTAAGGGTGCAATCAGAGCGACTAAGATAGAACACGAAAGGCCCATAGCGGAGGAGAGTAAAAAAGAAATTCTTTAAGAATATAAATAGTAAAAGAGGGAGGTCAGATCATATTGGCCTCATAAAGCTACTCTACTCTACTCATTAGGGGGAAAATCTCTGGGGGAATCTAGGATGGAAAAGGACCTGGGGGTCCTAGTAGATGACAGGCTCAGCAATGGCATGCAATGCCAGGCTGCTGCAAGCAAAGCCAACAGAATATCGGCATGCATTAGAAAAGGGATTAACTCCAGAGATAAAAAACGATAATTCTCCCACTCTACAAGACTCTGATCCGGCCGCACCTAGAGTATGCTGTCCAGTTCTGGGCACCAGTCCTCAGGAAGGATGTACTGAAACTGGAGAGAGTCCAGGGAAGGGCAACAAAGCTAATAAAGAGACTGGAGGACCTTAGCATTGAACTTATTCTCTCTGGAGATGAGATGCTTGAGAGGGGATATGATTTCAATGTACAAATACCGTACTGGTGACCCCACAATAGGGATAAAACTTTTTTTGCGAAAGGGAAATTAAAAAGACACGCGGCCATCCACAAAAATTAGAAGAGAAGCGGTTTGACCTTAAACTGTGTAGAGGGTTCTTTACTGTAAGAGCAGTAACAAAGTGGAATTCTCTTCCACAAGCAGTGGTTTCAGCAGGGAGCATAGATAATTTCAAAAAACTATTAGATAGGCACCTAAACAACCTTAATATACAGGGATATACAATGCAATACTGACATAAAAGCACACACATAGGTTGGACTTGCTGGACTTGTGTCTTTTTTCAACCTCACCAACTATGTAACCTCACCAGTCAGAGAATGCTTTACACTTATTCAGAAAATAAAAAGCATTCTCTATCTGATTGGTGCCTGTACTGAGGGACCCACCTCCTGTATTCACAAGGCATCTGGCTGGCCACTCAGCACGGGACCCAGAAGCAAATGGAAATCATTGAACTAATGAGATCACGTCTTCAGTGATTTCCAGCATCAGCTGGAAGATAAGTACCTCAATAACTGTGCACTTTAAGCCAAGTGCCTCAATACCTGAGCACCTATCAAAATGCTTTACTACATAAAACTCATGACTCTGAAGAGTGATGATGTACAATATCATGCAAGATTTACAACATGAGTGGCAGACACCTTGTAGATCATGTGCTCACCTACCGTAAAAGCAGAAAGATGGCTGTAACTCCTAGCATTTAATTATTTTGGTTTTAAATTTGTTAAGTGTGCTAAAACTGATATACTTCTGTGCCTCAGGGTTTATAAATAAACCAAGTTAAAGATCTCTATAAATAACAGTACAAACAAATGGCCACTGCCCCCACCTATAACTGGCCTTCCCAGCAAGGAACACATGGAAGGGCAACACATGTAAAACCAAACAAAATTCCCAGCTCAACTCGCCAGCCAGCCTGCTACCAACCGAATTAACCTGTCTAACAGTTTGCGTTAAAAACAGCCCGACCCTGCCCCTTTTAGCCTTTTTAAATGCCGCAATGATCAGTGTTATTCTGTCATTGCCCTGCACGGAGGTGATCCGCTCTGACACATATGTCTCAAGATCTGATGCCTATAAACTAAAGAGTCATATACTGGTATGTAAGCCTCTGCCTGCTGCTTTATGTAAGTTCAGGCACTTATTTATATCACAACGTTTTACCCTTTCTCACACAGCATTTTTTCTGTCCATTTGCAGACTCTGCTGTTGTGAAGATTGATGTGTTCATGCGAGTGATTGATTGATATCTTAATTGGTACTCCACATCCCCTGCATACGGTTTCTTTTCCATCCTCATTAGATTGACCACTGCACAGTCTCTAGCACCCAGGTATGACACTATCTAGTTAGCCGACCATGACCCATGGATTGATGTGCCGATTTAGATAACTTTCAATTGAATGCTATACATGTCATTATCTTTTTAGATATCCACTTGGGTCTGTGCCTTTAAGACACAGCACCCTCTTGGACAGGCTCTGCGATTTGGTGTCTCTGTAGGGGTGGTTCAGTGTGGGCAGAGCGGGGCCAGCCCCACACACCCCGGCTCCGGTTTCTGGATCCGTGGGTGTTTTTGACATAGCCGCCACCGTGATTCGGGCAATGGGTGCTCCAACACTGTTCTGCTTGGGTAGGCTGTTTCTCTTGTTTTGGCTTCACAGATTTTATGTTCTTTATGCAATGCTATGGCAATACTATGTGGTAGAAAATGTTGTATTTATTTATATATATTTTTTCTAATTTTGTATTTCAACATACAGTATGAGCTTGTCCCACGAGTCGCCTTTGACGAAGGGACGGTCAGTTTCAGTCCCAAAACGTGTAGGCCTTCGTGGAAGACTACACAAGCAGCTTTATCCAATGCACATCAGTATAGCTGTTTTTTCAGCTTCTTATTGTGTCTACTGTGTTATGTTTATTAATCATGTCAATGTTTTGTATATATATATACACACATTTTTCTATGTAATAAAATTGTTTTTACATTACGTTGTTGCCCGTTAAAGTCCCATTACCTTTACTAGGGGGTACTTTTTTATTTAGCGTTAAAAACAGGGGTTTAGTTAGCACACATTTGCAAATACATGCGTAAGCTGCAGAGGCCGCGACAAGGCACCCCATTATTATCTGCAGTCCTAACTCTATAAATTTTTGAGAGCCTCTATAGTAGTTTCACGTGCATTATAATGGCTAGGCAGAAGGCAGGTGAGCCTGGAAGGAGCCCATCCCTCCTTAAAGGCACAGGGGCGCACTGGATACCCTGTTATAAATAACAGGTGGGGCCAGGTGGCAGGTTTGGAAACCCAATGTGCAGATCACAATTTCCATGAAGTTGATAACATAAATGTGGCTATCTTCCACATTTTACTGTTGGACAAAGGCCCATGTCAGACTATCAATCACCAGCTACAGGACCACGAAGAGAATATCAAGAACACTCATGCTTGGCTGGATTAGCAAGGTGTCTTGGTCCCTGCTCCCTTAATGGCTAGTGAAATTCTGCCATGTTTTAGTCATCAAAGGAACGACACCGTAGGAGCAGATGAAGTCTCTTTGGCGATCTTGTTGCTGCAGTGTTGCCACCAGTGACAGGATGGCTAATGTGGTATTGGCATTTTGTTTTGTGCAAATATGATGAGAACAGATATGAGTATGTTTAACAAAACAGTACTGTTTTTAAACAAAGGCTCTGTATCTGCCCTCAATTACTATGTTGATCTTCATTCGTCTCATTGCTAATTGTAAACAGGGATTGCATTGTAATGCAATGTAATCAGTTTGCGTATAATAAGCATTTTCCAATTTCAGCTAAAGAAAAACAAATGTGAAAACCTGTTTTGCCCATTAGATAGTGAGGTGAGGGGGTCAGTCTTATAACTGTCTAAGGCCCTGTTGGATATTAAATCGGCATCTTGTTAAGAGGGAAAATCTGCCATAATAATGATAAGCAACATATTGGCACTATATATATATATATATATATATATATATATATATATATTGACACACTCTGTCAAAGTTAACCATTATCCTGCTGTCAAAATCAATATGACCCCCCCCCCCACTAGCCACGCCTCTTTGACACATTTCACCTGGATTGGGCTTTGTCATAGAGGTTGTAGAATTTGTTAGAGTTTTCTGGAGTTCCACAGTCAAAATGTAGTGTAAAAATGGGTGTGGGCTGCCATCTAGATACAGTATGTGCAATATTGCACACCAGATATTCAGTGCATAATGCAAAAACTCTTATGAACTAGAAAAGTTCAAGGAAGTCCATAGATGATGGCCAGGTGAAATGAATAGCTCCTATGTAGATCTGGGACAAATCCAATCCATACACATACGTAGCACTAACTCTCGGTGGAGCTGCTGGTTTAAGCGGGCTTGTTACCTTCACTCTCCTTCCCTCTGTTTTACCGGCACCGGGTCTAGGGTTCCATTGAGTTTACCTCTGGACGATGCACACACCAACACTCGAATACGTTTTCAATGCTTTATTAAACGATTTACTAAGGAAGTAGCAGGAAAGAGGCAGAAGGGAAACTGCAGAAGAAACTCAAATATCTTCTTGTAAGGTTCTTGACAAATGTCTTGGTAGAATTTAGATATTACAATAGAATACGCTCCCCTAGTGGGACACACTCCTTGCTCGCCTGGATAGGCCTCTCTCACTTGCCTAGCAGCCAGTACGTAGCACGAACAAAAGTCTCTGCCACAGACTTGTTTGGGATAAACCTGTACGATCCTCTGCCACAGGATGTATCGGTTTTCTGTAATGAATGTCAGTCACAGTGCTTGCACCTTTAAGCCAACCCGGCAACACTATGTTGTATAGTTACTTTTAGGATACGTCCTCCAACCGAGTCACCAGGCCCCTCTCCAGACCAGCACGCTGCGTGATCCTTCCATGACGGGTCCTCCCCTGGTATCTCCTCGGTTGTCCAGCTTCTTCCCTTCTGGATAGACAGCTCAGAACCATTCCTCGGCTGCTGTGGTAGGCCCCAGACAAGCTTCTGGGCCCACCCCTGCGCTGCAGCGGCGTGGCCCTCCGGAACGGAGGACCACGAGATTGCTCTCTAACGCATACCTGTCAGCCAGGAGGGCCAGCAGGTGGCTGTAAAACGAACCCCACAATATGGCGTCTGTCCCATAAATACCCTCGCCCAGAATGCAACTCGGAAGACCACCTCCACCGAGTTGTCTCCAGGACAGAAGAGCGTCCATACGCTTCGACACGTTGCCCTTCCAACACTGACCAATGATAACAGTGACACCCTCCGGTCAGTCTGGAAACACACACAACGTCAGCCAAGCTGAAACAGAGGCAAACTTAACCTATTTAACAAACAAGTTACTAAATTTACCTAACATATGGTAGATCGCAAATCTACCAGCGCTACACATATAAAAGAGTAGAGTTGGAAGGTCCCCACTTTATTAATCAAAAAAACCTTGCTAACTTACATCAGGGTTGACTGTATACAGCCAAAAGTGCAGAGAGAAACCACATATAACCCACTAAATGACATCAGGGCTACAAATCAGTATGCGTCAGTGGAGTGGAGCCAGATCCACCAAGGAGATGGCGGCTGGCAGTATCTACAACCGTCCTGCATGCACCTCACTACAGAGCAGCAGTGTGTTTCAGGGACCTTGCCCCTTTTGTCAAGCTTGCCCGGGAAAAGAGAAGGCCAGCTTAACTGGAAACAGTGGGATGGCACAAACACCACATTGGGGCTTAGTGTCAAGGAAGGCTTGCCTATAGTACATATGATGCTCCCAGGGACATACATGTGTGCAGGCGCAGGCCATTAAGTATCCATGCAGATGAGCGCATGCTCATTTGTCATTAACACTGGCGCTAAATGGACTACTTAAATGGGACTGCTGCACTGGTACTTGCTGTCTGATCTACAGCATTCCCACATAATCTGTTATCAGTTCCTGTTCTTGACTCCTTGTTGCTGACCCAGCTTGCCTCTGACCTTACCCTGTTCCTGGCTTGTCTCTGGAATCTGTCTTCACCTCCTGCCTTTCCCAATCTTCTCCACCACTGCTGACCTCAGACCTGTGTCCTGACTACTTTTCTGCCTGCCGTTTATGCTTGACCTGATCTTCTTTTACCGACCCAATGCGCCCGAATCTCCGCATCCTGAATTGTCCTGCTGCTAAGTGCTTCCTGACTTGTGTTCTCCCTACCTGATATCTGCCAGCTTGCTCAGCACCAGCAACCTGTCATCTGCCAGTCAAACATTAGGCAGTCTGCTGTCTGCCAGTTCTGTTTCTACTGCATCTGTTTGCTGCTGTCTCCGCCATCTGGCTCATCTTGTCGAAGCACCGGCTACATACCTACTATACACACTACAGGCACTCATACCTCACCATGTTCTTGCAGCCACTGTCTCACTACCAGTGGCCCTTGAGCTGGAGCTGTGAAGTGTTGTAGGACACTATGGTCCACATCTCCGTCCTCGATGAGCCTCCTATGTTTGCTGAATCTCACACAAACAGTGCGGATAGTATGGCCAACATAGAGGAGACTACAAGGGCAAGAGAGGCAGTATACAATACAATGACACATATGAAAAAGGATCTTATAGCATGTGTTTTCTCACTATCATTGCAAAATGTGTTTTGTTGATGATTAACAAAACCACACATTTTGCACTTTCTATTTTTAAATTGAAACATACCATCTAGGATACAGAAGAGGGTAAGATTTTTTGACCTCCTGCATCTTGCAAGGGGCGATGATATTTTTTATGCTTGGGCCCTTTTATAAACAAATCTCGGTCTAGTAGGGATGACCAAACTAATTTTGGGATCTTGGAAGCAAGATGCCCCCATGCCGCTGAACTATTTTTTCTGTCTGCTTAAACCTACAGTAAAATTGGGTGATGAACTTGACATCAGTTTGGGATGATACCTCTTTCCTTTTACTATGGGGGGTAAGATGATCCTGATGGGCCTTATCCATAAGTTCAGGGCTGTATCCTTTGTCCTGGAATATCTGTGATAACTATTGAAATGCAGGTAAGAATTACCCAAAGATTGCCTGAGGATGTTTGAAATGTGTTCTGGAAACTATATTCCCTTGGCAGTGGCTTAACTTTAAATCAAGGAATGTTAAAGTGGTGGAATTCCATACATGGGTAAAGGGGAGACCCGTGTAGTTGCGGTTGTCAAGTTGGACAAAGGATTCTATGGCAGATGGAGGGTCATCCCATATGACCCAGATCCACTTTCTATTCTGTCCAGGCCAAAGGCACCTTCATCAACACCTTCTACCAAGTCACAACAGTAGCACAAACTTATGTAATAAAATATAACAAAACTTTATTTACAATGTAAGTTTAAAAATATAAAATCATATTGGCTGGTAAATCGCATATATCTGTGCAGTACAGCATGTCAAAAAGATACCCAACAGTTCCTCTTAGGGGATATCATGTTATCATATGGTGCTTGCTTGATCTGCACTAGTCCCCAATAAGGAATAACCTAATTGAATATAAGTTAGAATTAAAATTTCTGCTAGACAAACAGAACCAACAAGGTAACTGGTAAAAAAGAATGGGCGTTTCTCTATAGAGATCTTTACAAAACCCTCTATATTTATCTTTTGCCCAAGATCTACAATGACCCCACTCATCCTCCAGGTAGGTCTATTATATTTTCCATGGAGAGTTTAAACAAAGGGTTTTCTCAATATGTGGACTTTTTTCTCCAGCCTTTAGTCCAGTCTCTTCCCACTTATATCAGGGAATCCTACACTTATTGGGCACCCTGGAAATATCTACGTGGGGAAATTCCTATTTGTGGTTGCCCTTAGACATACAATCTTTATACACTTTAATCCCCCATTAACTAGGTCTTTCATCTATCAGACATTTTGGCAGTGGCAGCCCATGCATTGTGGCCGCACGGGCGGCGCCCCCCATCCTTTCAGGACTCTGGACGCATGGATTCCTATAGCGGGGGTGGGAGGGGGTGATACTTTTTGAAGCACCTGATTAGAGCCAGAGGCTCTAATAGGCTTCAAAATAGGGTGGGCTCGGGGCACAGAGAGTGCGCCCTGATCCAACCCAATTGTGTGACAATAGAGAATAAATTTTCACTATTTTCACACTAACGTTACCCCCCGCCAATCAGGAGGCAGGGTGTCAGACCTGTTTCCTGATTGGCCAAAGTGCCAGGCCGCCTAGCGCTTAGGAAGGGGAGCGGAAGAGACACATGCTGGAGTGGAGGTCACTGCCGCTCTGGTGCACTTGGAGGAGCTTCTGCCTGGCGGTAAGTGCAAGCCAGGGGGTCTGTCGGGGGGGTTGGGTATGCTGCCAGAGCCGCAAGCCACGCGAGTGGGGGGGGGTTGGTGGACACAAGTGGCTGCATTTGCTGGGCACAAGTGGCTGCATATGCTGGGCACAAGTGGCTGCATATGCTGGGCACAAGTGGCTGCATTTGACAGGCACAAGTGGCTGCATTTGACGGGCACAAGTGGCTGCATATACTGGGCACAAGTGGCTGAATTTGACGGGCACAATTGGTTGCATATGATGGGCACAAGTGGCTGCATATGATGGGCACAAGTGGCTCCATATGATGGGCACAAGTGGCTGCATTTGATGGGCACAGAGGCTGTGTTTGATGGGCACAGTGGCTGCGTTTGGGCACAATGGCTGCATACAATGGGCACAAGTGGCTGCATACGATGGGTACAAGTGGCTGCATACGATGGGCACAAGTGGCTGCGTTTGATGGGCACAAGTGGCTGCATACGATGGGCACAAGTGGCTGCATACGATGGGACAAGTGAGACTGCAATTGATGGGGGGTTCAGTATTTTTCAATTTGCTTGCACCCCCCTAAAAATTTTGAGCACCAGCCACCACTGCATTTTGGTTAAGGAGTCTAATTTACACTACTACCAATCAACGTTTGTTCTGGACAGTATCATATTCTGTCTTGAGCATAATTATTTCACCTTTTAGCATGACTATCTTCGGATTTAGGGCACTGTTATGGGCACTTCCTTTGTGCCTGGTTAAACCAACCTAAAAATGGGTTGATGTTTTTTTCAGGAGATATATTGCATCTTGTACTGTGTAATATTCTGCTAGCATTTGTAGTCTGCCGTTCCCTGCATCACAAAGCCCTGATGTGGTGTTCATGCCATCTCGCTGTTTATTGTTACGCTGTGCTTATAAGTCGGCTTCCTCTCTGTTCAGGCAAGAGTGGGCCCTGAAACACATTGCTGCCTGCCCACTCCATTGATACTATGTTGGTCTGTGATGTGGTGCATGCAGGACGGCTGTAGATGCCACTGGCTGCCATCTCCATGGGCGATCTGGCTCCACTCCACTCCACTGGGGCTTACTGATTTGTAGCCCTGATGTCATCTATTGGGTTATACGAGGCTGACGGCAGATTGGCCTCAACATTTTCCGCACAGTGCCGAAAAATAGAGAGCAACTGAGCATGTGCAGAGTAAGGTGATACAGTGTATTACTGGATTTTAAACACTATAGGCACTTATTTTTGATGTTTTACTTAGCTATACCTGCAAAATTGTCCAGCATGAACTGATCTAGCAGGAGTTTCTGACTATAGTTCCACTAAGGGTCCATGCACACTGGCCTAAAGAATGCTGTTTCAATTGTTTTTATTGAAATCTTTTTTAAAAGATTAAAAGCAATATGAACATTGTGCACAGCAGCAAACAATCCTTGCATGCTCTGTACAGACAATAAGAGATGGTACATGAGTAGAGGAAAAACAAGGTTACAGAATCTCTCGACAATTGAGTGATGTCTTCTCTAAACTCACAGGTGGGCAATTTAGTCACCAACATATAAAAGGAGGAATAATATGTTTTGTGCTATAACATGTATGTAGAAATGACTAGAACCTTATAAACACTGAGGGGTGGTCATCACACAATCAGCACCTGAGTCATAATGTGGGTCAATAAACCCGTGATTTTGAGGTTGAGACAACCATAAAGCATAATCACGCAATCTCTGGGAGTAGGCCCCCTAGGTAGAAAAAGCCCACTTTCAGCGATCACTGTCCACAAAGGATTATTACCAAACATTATTACGGTTCCACAAGAGGGGCTTCGAGACCCTGAATGTAGACATTGCTAACTTGAATAAAAAAGAAAAAAAAAGGGGGGGGGGGATAAAATTTGGGCTAAGAGAACATGAAGCCAAGGCTGGCAGGAATCAAGGAAGAAAAAGGGTCCGTCCGAGGATCCTACATCAGCTTGTTCAGACTACTATATTCATGCATCTGGGACCTGCAGGTAAGCTAGCCAAGGTGACCATATTTTATCAAAAATGGATTGTTTATTTCGTAGGACACACACAAATTTTTCATTCAAAATGATCCATGTGAGTTTTCGTTTAAGTATTGCAATATCTATGACAGGGCTTTTCCACGCAGTTGATATAGCGATCTTGGCAGCTAGAAAAATAAAGTAAATTAAGGTCTGTATGTGTCATGAAACATTATCAACAGGCTTATTTAGTAGGGCAATACTCGCATCCTTAGTGATGTTAACCATCGTGACTGAAAAAATAAACGAGTGAACCCTTAACCAAAAGCGGTGGACTTTGGGGCATGACCACCACACGTGTAACGGAAAGCCTATCTGGCCACAGCCCCTGAAACAGTTAGCTAGAAAGTTAGAAATAGGTGTTCCTGCTACTAAATTCCATCTGGCGTGGACCTTGTAACCTGCCTCAATCAAGGCCACATTAAGGATGCCTTTATGGGTTTGTGCACTTCATTTTTGCCAGTCCTCCACCTCAAGGGCTATGGATAGATCCCCCTCCCATGCTACCTGGTAAGATAACCTAGCAGAGCAGTCAACAAACAGTTTATATAGCATGGAGATGCAACCTCGTAGAGCAGCATCCTGCATGCATCTGTTTTCAAACATGGTTTGAACTACTAAGTCAGAGCTTTCCCTCTGCAATGACTTGAGAAAGTTTTAAATTTGTTGTAAATGGAAGCTCTCCTCTGGGGGCATCTCCAGACCTCCCCGTAAAATAGGAGGGGGGGCGTATGACCCAATGGCCAAAATAACCGCCTATGTGATACAATCCCGGGAGCTACCGGGACATGTGCTGAGCGCAAAGGCCATCTCCTACAGCTCGTATCCGACACATGTAATGAGTGGGAGAGCGTAGGGCACAGTATAGCTTTCTGATGTTTTGGTGGAATCCAAAGGACAAGGTCTATCGTGAGTGGAGAACACACCTGAGCCTCTATAGAAACCCAGTCTGGTCGGTAATATCAGCAATGAAGTTGGCATAGCTGGGCGAGCTGTGCCGCTACATAATACTTCCTGAAATCAGGCATGCCTAGTCCATCCGAATCCTTAACAGCATACATTGTGGCCCGAGCTATCCTGGAACCTTTGGTTCCTCAAATGTAGTGGAACATTTTTGATTGAAACTGTCGCATGGCATGTATAGGGACCTGGATAGGCAAAGCGCGGAAAAAATACAGTAGCCTAGGCAGGACTGTCATCTTCACCAAGGCAATCCTACCCATCCATGACAGATTTGCATCAGACCATGCCTGCACATCTTCTAATAACTTAGCAAATAAATAATAATTTGCTTTGTAAAGATAAGAGATGGTGGGGGTCAGTTGGATCCCTAAATAAGAAAGGAATGTCTGCTGCCACTGAAAAGGATAGTGAGTCTGAATGCCCCGCAAAGTGGCATTTGATAAGTTGATATTCATCACCTCCGATTTGTTTTGGTTGACCATGAGCCCCAACATTTTCCCAAAATGATTTAGAAGAGACATTAGATTTGGCAGTGTGAAGGGAGGTGATGAACAGCAAAAGGTCACCTGCAAAAAAAGCGCACCTATGGCTCCTCCCCCCACTCTCTATTCCCAAAATGGCTAGGTTTTGACGTACTGCTATTGCAAGGGTTTCGATAGCTATGACAAACAATATGGGAGATAACGGGCATCCCTGCCGAGTGCCCGATGAGATTTGTATCAGACCTGATCTATGGCCCTGCATAACTACCTGGGCTGTGGGGGAGCTACAGAATGCTGCTTCTAAAGGAGATTTGTGTTTTGCCTGTAGAAGCAGCTCAATGTTATCCTATGTGTCCATGCTTATTAGGACGTTTAGGAACGTATTTTAATCTCAGCGTTTAGAGTCGGGAAAAAGGCCCTTCTGGTTTGCGTTTTTGATTGGCGCTTTCTGGCAGAAAAAATGCTAAACACTCCTAAACTCCTGTACAAAAATGCTCTATATGTGTATACTGGCGTTTTTTAACCCAGAGTGCATGGAGCCTCATGCCGCGTACACACGACCGGACATTACGGCATACTTGGTTTGGCGGACCGGAGTCCGTCAGACAATTCGATCGTGTGTGGGCTCCAGCTGACTTTTTTTCCCCAAAAGTTCGACGGACCTAGAAATGAAACATGTTTCAAATCTTTTCAACGGATTCGAGTCCGGTCGAAAAGTCCGCTTGTCTGTATGCTAGTCCCACGGACAAAAAAACGACGCTAGGGCAGCTATTGGCTACTGGCTATGAACTTCCTTGTTTTAGTCCGGTCGTACTTCATCATGTACGAATCTGTCGGACTTTAGTTGATCGTGTGTAGGCAAGTCCGTTCATTCGTAAAGACCATCATAAAGTCCATCAAAGTCCGCAGGACAAGGTCTGCCGTAAAGTCCGCTCGTGTGTACGCGGCATCAGCCTATATTGTGTTTTGGTTGCCACTGGACATATTTCTGTACATGAGCAGTTGTTCAATGTGCGTTCTTTGTAAAATGCAAACTACAAGGGGAAATTTAAAGTTTTTCCTATAGAAACTGTATTTTAAATTGAAAGCATTGAAAGCGCACAGAAAGCGAATTGAAAGCGCACTGAAAGCACAATATTTACCTTTTCTACCAAGACAGTATTATATAGGGCGATGTTTCCCCCCTCTCCACGTAAACAGATTTTTTTCATGTGTTAATTGCTTGCTATATCTTGGTCCTTCTGTTTTCTAGGACCTTCAGATATGTTGTGGCAATTACTGTGGACATGTGCAATAGCTGTGTGCTACTAAGGAATGGCCTTGCAACTCCCAAAATATGACACTATGGCAAAATGTGATGGAAGCTGGAGTACCAGATAGCTGTGCCTCTACCCTGGACATTTTGATAAGATGCAGTTACCTAGATAACCCAGATATCCGAATCTGAGACACAATTTAGGGAACTTAGAACAGTTTTCGTTTTTTTGGGGAGAGGGGATTGGCTCCTGAAATTCAACTTCAAATAAAAATATGCAATTGTGCTACTGAAAACTATAAACGTTGTCTATTTCAGTTTTCATTGCTACAGGATACCACTGTATATCCGTTACCTATTTCATACTAACAAAGCTTAAAAGCACATTTACCTTTCAGTTCCTGATCCCTGGATTTGGTGGATTCAATGAACAGGAAAAGAGACTGATACAATTTTAGTATGTATTACCATCGTTGCATGCCATGAGACAATGTTTGTCAAACAAATGAAATTATGTCCATAGAAGGAAGTATGTGCCATTGTAGAATGTTACGTTGTTTTATACAGTTTATAGAACTGCAAGCTTTCCTCATTTGTCACTTAATGCCATTACCTGTCACATTTTGCCATCTAGTCTTACTGACTGTTTCTTATTTATCTTGATTAGCTATAGTTGAAGTATCAGCAGAGAATATGTTAATAATCTTGAGGCCAGTGACCTAAAAATCAGTATCTACCATGCTTTATGGTGCAGATGCTGCTTCTTGGCATTCCAACAAAAAGATAGGTCTACAGTCAACTGGACTAAGGTGTGAAAATCCTCTCACGATATAATAAATGTTAGGGTTGCTTGCTCTTAAGATTGGTTTGTGAAATCATCATCCTGCTCTAGTGTCATGTAATTGCATTAGAACTCTATACAAATTACAAAACAAATATAATATGAAATGGTTGTTATACATGCCTGCCTTGCTAAGAAAACTTTGTAAAAATGCAGGGACTTTTCTACTCAACACTTTCAAATTGCCAACTCAATGTAACTATAACAAAGATGTCACCTATTTCTGGGCTTTCAGTGTCACTTGTTTTAGTTTATGGTTTGTGTGCCGATGTAAACTATGGTCAGACTCTTAGGCCGGCCATACATGGTTAGAATCTGAACCGGCTGAGATTTGAACTGTTAATGGGCAGGCTGGTTGTACCAAGTTGATCGATCGATCTACTTGGGTACAACCAGCCCGCTGGATTCTCTTGTGATTATCGCTAGCGCCTGCTATAGCCTCTAGCAATAATCACTGTTTTATTCTGGCTTCCCCGCCCCCACCTGGAGCAGGCATTGGCTCAGCAAGAGTGATTCCCCTGTCAGCACTGTCTGTGTTGATGAGCATCTGGTGCCTGCAGGAAAGAAATTTGCACCGTGTATGGCTGGCCTTACAGTGAATTCAGGGCAGTCCAGTTAGTCCAGTCAGTTGTAAAGGCAGGCAGGTGAAGGCATTCTGGGAGATGCAGCCCTATGCCTTAATTCTAATCCGTCTGGATATATTGCTGGATGGGCATTTATGTATAAGGCCTGTCTTGGCCTTCCTTATAACACAATGTTGGCCCACTGACTTTCCAGCACCTCTTATCATAGAACTACATTAACCAACTATCATTTTGGTCTCCACCTTTGTCAGTTAAAACAGTTTTAACCTCAAAACAAAAATAATTATATTGCAGTTTACCAGCCCAGATGAGATAGCTGATTAATTTTCTTTTTTTTAAGACTATTTTCCTTTATTTTTACCTGGTGATCCTACCAGTAAGTCTGTTATTTTTCAAGTTCTTTTAACAGACCAAGCTGTCTCGTAAAGTTGGCAATTAGGGGGTTGAGACAAACCATTTACCGCTGACAGGGGTGCTAATAGTGATCAGCTTTTATTCATTTATGTAAACCCTTAATCCCAGAAGGTAAAACAACTGTTTCTGTAACTACTTAAAAAATGTTAGCTGGTGTTCAGCTTTGATTTGAAGGTTAGGTCCATCTGCTAGTGCATCTTATGCCGCGTATACACGAGCGGAATGTCCGACAGAAAAAGTCCAACAGAAGCTTTTCATCGTATATTCCAATCGTGTATATGCCTCATCTGACTTTTTTTTTAAAAATTCTGATGGACCTAGAAATAGAACATGTTCTAAATATTTCAGAGGGAACCAATTCCTATTGGGAAAACCGCTCTTCTGTATGCTGTTCCGACAGACAAAAAAACGACGCATGCTCTGAAGCAAGTATGATACGGAAGCTATTGGCTACTGGCTATTGAACTTCCTTTTTCTAGTCCCGTCCTACGTGTTGTACATCACCGCATTCTGGTTGGTTGAACTTTGGTCGGACTTTGGTTTGACCGTGTGTAGGCAAGACCGCTTGAATGGAATTCCGTCTGAGAAACCTTCGGAGTTTATTCCGATGGCAAAACTGGTCATGTGTACAGGGCATAACATTACCTTCTCCCCAGGTTGGCAATGTTGCTGTTCTAAGGTGTGTTACTGGCAGGATCACCAGGTGAAAATAAAGATAAAAAGAAATCCTAAAAAAATGATAATAAGTAATGCAGCCCCACATTTAAGGATTTGTAAGCTGCATTACATGTATTTGTTTTTGGGTTTAATTATCATCAATTATTTAATTGATTTAAATGTTATAAAATGGTTTTAAAATAAGCTAACATCACTTCTTTTATGTAGTGAGTAACTCAATTAAGTAGTGCATTCTTATTAAAAAATTCCTTACTATGCTTACTGTAGTACACAACTCTCTAACCCAGATGAAGGGTACTCCTAACTCTGAGGGGTACTTCTAATTCTGAAGGGTACTCCTAACTCCAATGGCGGTATTGATAAAGCACGAACCTTCATGTGAAACGCGTCTACCCTTTTTTGTCTCTTCCCTCCCTATCAGCATTGGTTGTTTTTACGGATTTGTGTTATAGAAAAAAAAGCCATTTTTTGCATGGTATGTGAGTGCAGCCATCCAATTTTTTGTCTACTATGTGTTTGCAGCAGTGGCAGGGCGTGCATCTCATCCACGGTACAATCTGAGCACCATAGCCGGATGGTATCACCTGTGAGCAGCGAGATCTCTTTACCTGTCTTTCTTATCATGATCATGTATTGATGAGATTTTAGCTCAACTTTTATATGTACTTGTCCTTACATTATTTGATGTTATGGAATCCTGGGTTTGTATATTAACTTTCGTAATTGTATTGCTTTCTGCATTCTTCTTGGGGGTTATTTTTTTACTTCCTGTAATTGGGACCGTAAGGTAAAGCAGACCTTCAGTCATTTTTTCAGCTTTCCATCTATTAAATCCTCTGCCCTTGTTGTTTTAACTTTGGAAAGTGTTTTTTTTTTTTTGTGCCAGTAAATACCTTATACAGCCCACTTCCTGTTTCTTGTCTGGTCATTAGCCAAGGCTTATGACATCATGCACAACTCTCTCTCTCACTCTCATGAGAGTTTGCCAGGAAAGGAGGAGCGATGAGTCATAAGAGGGCTAATGAGAGCTGCAGAGCTGGAGGTGTGCCTCTTTGTGTCTGTGTAAATCCAGGAAGTGAACGGGCAGCAGCTTCAGCTGCCCACAGTTAAAATGGTTGCAGCCAGACTCAGTGGAGGGAGATTTCTGCAGCATATTTGGCAAGTACAGAATCACAGTATATATAAAATAATATGCAAAGTGGTTGTAGGGAGGCTTAAGAATGGCAAAGATGTTTTTATTACAAATTATGTGAGCAGACTGCAGTTCCTTCTTTAAGGAAAATCATTTCAACAGAGATGTAATTGACAAAAAGCCCCCCAAATTTTGTAACTTTAGAAAAGCATACCAAGGATACTAAAAATTAAATCAGATATACTTCATTGAAGGGACTACATGGAGGGGAAGATCTAATAGAGAGAAATAACAAAATCTGGGGATAATGGTTGGATTTTAAGAAATCGGGGATATATGGAAGTATATGGAAATATGTGACACAGGAGATTGAGAACATATGGGAATATTAATATCTTGAGTATGTAGAGAATTGACTAGTTGGGGAAGACTAAGAAGAGAAAGGGAGGGAGCTTAGAGGGGAGAGGGGAGGAAGTTGGTATAGGGAGGGTTTTTTTTTTTGGGGGGGGTGGGGGCTGAAAATTTTAAGACTAATGCCGGCCGAAAATCGTATCTAAGTATTTTCGTACGAATTTCGCACTATTAGTGGGCTGATTTTCGTGCGGCAACAAATTTGAAGAATCGGACATGTTGGAAATTTTTAGAAAAACGAACGATTTTCTAATCAATGATGGGAGAATCGTGCGAGAAATGTAATAAAAGAAAATTTATGGAGAGAAAAGAAGATGAGGTGAAATTGAAGGCTTGGTCGGCCGAATTTCGAAAATCAATGGTGGCACCATCGGATCACAAAAAATAAAAAAAAATTTCTGATTTTGAAAAGAAAATTAGTTCGAAATTCGACCATGTATGGCCTGTTTTAGACTATAGATGGTATATTTATATATGAGTGTGATAATGTCTGTAATGCTGTAATGATTTGTTTTTTATTGTTAATGGGCGACTTCCCATTAACAACCTGTGTGCCATGTGTAGTTGAGAAGGTCACTCTGACAGGAAGTGAGAGAAAAACTGTGTTGTGATACAGGAAGGAGTTTAAAAAAAGAGGTTCTAAATCTAACCCATTTTAATTTATTTTTATTTATTTTTTTTTTTATTAAAAAAGCGTTGTTTTAAATTGAGCTTTCATGTGAACCTAGAGCCTATATTTTGCCCATATTAGGCAATAAAACAAGTTCAATAAATTGGATGTAACATAAGCTGCTTGACCCTGAGCATAAAAGCTGATTGGTTGCCATGCATGACTGCTTTGAAATCCTGTCTGCTCTAGTGTTGATAAATTCCCCCTGCTTTATCTGTTCATGCCAGAAAATTGGGTACCTGGCTAAGATATGAACTAGAAATATATGTTACTATGGAGGAAAAAAAAGTACTTTTCGTTCATCAAGTGAAGTGTTTATACATAGGCCCAATCTGTGAAAGTAATCAATAGTTCCTTTCACCTCACCATGGGATCCTAACAGGAGCATGACATAACAAGAATGAATAGGTAGTTACTAAATGATATATCATGGCAGAGGTGTAGGTCACCTTATAGTTTTGCTTACCACATACACAAAGGATACGTAAATAAGAAATAGATCTGCAGATGTTATAATAGACTTCTTTGTTAGTATAACTTGGTAAATCAAACATGAAGTTAAACATTATATATGGTAAGGATGCATGATAAACTGTACCTGCATCAGTTTGTCATTTTGTTGGTTGCTATGTCTGGTGATGCAGATATGTGGAGTTTGTGTCGGCAACAAGAAAATATGCATATGGGGTTAGTCATATCAGTCTGTGGCTCTGCTATGGAAAGTTGAGACTCTTCTATAGGTGCAAGGCTGGTGTGATTATGCAGATTCAAAAGCCTGGAATGCTGGTAGCAGAAACATTCCCATCATTGTAATAACTTTCCAGGGTCATGACAAAGCTTTTACAAAACTAAGCTTGCTAACAAAAAAAAAAGCAAGGATCTGCTGAAGCACGCCATGTAAAGTATCTCTTTGCTGCGCTAAGCACAGGTCTGGATTTGTTCACCGCATACTGTAAGATCTACATGTGTGTTTTTGATGTCCTTTACCGAAAGGTAATTGTCACCATTGTGAGCAATGAACAGATATGTTTTTTTTTAAAGTGGAACTTCTCTCTGTCAATCAACATTGACTAGTTTTTAAAGTGGTTGTAAACACTTGCAGACCACTTTTTGCTACAGGTAAGCCTATAATAAGGTTTACCTGTAGCTACCCTGGATATCTCCTAAACCTGCATGGTTTAGGAGATATCCCCTGTATTTGCATGTGCCGATGTCATCGGCACATGCGCACTGACACAAACTGAAGCAATGGCATGTATGTGCCGTTGCTTCAGTAAGTGTGCCATTACTGCGTGCATGTGTGGGAGTGACGTCATCATTTTAGTTTGCATTTCTTAGGGCAGATAGTTCCTGAAAGTAAATGTTATCTACCCTTACTCAAGATGGCCAAGGCCAGAAATGCTAGAGGGGTGTTTTTTTAAGTGATTTCTCAGCAAAAGAAAGCATGGAAGCATAGATGGATGGGTGAGTTTGCTTTGAGTATTAAAATGGATTACCCACTTCAGCCCCGGAAGGATTTACCCCCTTCCTGACCAGAGCACTTTTTGCGATGCAGCACTGCGTCGGTTTAACTGATAATTGCGCGGTCGTGCAACGTTGCACCCTGCCAGACCCCGTCCTTCCTTTTTGACCCATCCCACTTCTCATAAGCCCCATCCTTTATAGAATCCACCCACTCCTTCCCCTGTATTCCACTTGCTTCCACCCATAGTGTCAGGAGTATTCAGCTCACCATCACATGACAGAGTATACAGCCCCAGCATCACAGGACAGAGTATACAGCCCCAGCATCACAGGACAGAGTATACAGCCCCAGCATCACAGGACAGAGTATACAGCCCCAGAATTACAGGACAGAGTATACAGCCCCAGAATTATAGGACGGAGTATACAGCCCCAGAGTTACAGGACAGAGTATACAGCCCCAGAGTTACAGAACAGAGTATACAGTCCCAGAATTACAGGACAGAGTATACAGCTCAGCCTCACAGATCAGGGTATATAGCTCAGCCTCACAGATCAGGGGATACAGCTCAGCATTACAGATCAGGGTATATAGCTCAGCCTCACAGATCAGGGTATATAGCTCAGCATTACAGATCAGGGTATATTGCTCAGCATTACAGATCAAGGTATACAGCTCAGCATTACAGATCAGGGTATACAGCTCAGCATTACAGATCAGGGTATATAGCTCAGCCTCACAGATTGAGGTATATAGCTCAGCAATACAGATCAGGGTATATAGCTCAGCATTACAGATCAGGGTATATACCTTAGCCACGCAGATCGGGGTATACAGTTCAGTCTCACAGATCAGGGTATATATCTCAGCATTATAAATCAGGGTATACAGCTCAGCATTACAGATCAGGGTACAGAGCTCAGCATTACAGATCAGGGTATACAGCTCAGCCTCACAGATCAGGGTATATAGCTCAGCCTCACAGATCAGGGTATATAGCACAGCCTCACAGATCAGGGTGTATAGCTCAGCCTCACAGATCAGGGTATACAGCTCAGCATTACAGATCAGGATACATAGCTCAGCATTACAGATCAGGGTATATAGCTCAGCATTACAGATCAGGGTATACAGCTGAGCATTACAGATCAGGGTATATATCCACAATCAGCTCTGGCCATCTACAGTCAGCACAAGGCATCCACAGTCAGCTGGCATGCTCCTTGGTGGGGGATGAAATGTACCCTAACTTGGCACTTGCCTGCTGCCAGAGTCCCCTTCATAGCCTGGTTGGTGAATCCAAGCAGCTTCCTTCTGCTAATCCCCTGGTATAGATTAACTTTCTGACAGATCTGTTTTCAGTGCAGTGGCGGCTGACAATAGGGGATAGATTTATGGCATTTTTATAATTTTTTTTTTTTTTACTAGTAATGGCGGTGATCTGCGATTTTCATTGGGACTGCGACATTGCGGCGGACAGATTGGACACTTTTGACACTTTTTGGGACCATTGACATTTATACAGTGATTAGAGATAATAATAGCCACTGATTACTGTGTAAATGTCACTGGCAGGGTAGGGATTAACACTAGGGGCGATCAAGGGGTTAAATGTGTTCCCTCAGTGTGTTCTAACTGTAGGGGGGATGGGACTGCCTGGGGGAGGAGACCGATTGTTGTTCCTACATACTAGGAACACACGGTCTGTCTCCTCTCCCCTGCCAGAACATGGATTTGTGTGTTTACACACACACATCTCAGTTCTGGCTGTCAGGAGAGATCGCGGGTGCCCAGCAGACATCTCGGCTGACAGGCATGCGCATTGGCTCCTCAGTGACATGCCCCCTATACCCCTTAAAGTGGCCGCTGTACAGCTATGGCGATTCATGCAGGGGAACCATTCTGCCGCCGTAAAACGACGGCGCGCGGTCGGCAAGTGGTTAAAAAAGAAAGTCCTGAAAGGGGCTGGGCACATGGATAGGGGGGCGGCGCGCCTGTGTGCCAACAATGTAGGGGCCGTCACTGCTCCAAACTCAGCCAGCAGATGTGTGGCAAACACGTCAAAACCCGTTAAGTTCAACACTATAAAAGGTGCAGGAGCTTCTTTGGCACATTTGACTAATGTAGAACAGCCCATTTAAATGAATAGAGTGCCCAATCCTTGTAGTGTGTAAAACGTGAGTCAACATTTCCAGGTAGGGGCCCCCCGGCGGCTCGCTCCTGCTGTGACTCGATGTCCACTGGGACACGCCGATCATCAGGCAGAGAGGTAAAATGGCAGTCTGCCTATGTAAACAAGGTAGATCACCGTTCTTGTCAGGTCACCAGAGGCCAGTTGACAGATGCACACCATTGGGAGCGAGAGTGCACCACTAAGATAGTGAATCCTACGGTTGACTGCTGCGGATGGAGCTCTGGGTGGTTCAGGAAATCAGGCCCTCTGGAGCACCAACACAGATCACACTGGGAGCTAGAGCATGAGATTACCCAGGGCACGGAATCTAAGAGCCAGCAGATGTTCAGCAGAGGCCCCTGATGGTGGGGATGGATTTCGCTGCAGGCTGACTCCAGGTCACAGCCCCCAGGGTCTCCCAGCTCACACTCACAGTAGACTACTGGAGGATAGAGAGGAAGCAGCAGACTGGGACAACAAGGGATAATCAGGAGATAAGCCAAAGGACACACAGCAAGGAGCAAGCAGGAAGCCAAACACACAATATTGATCAGCAAGGCTGGCTTGCAGTGCACAGGTTAATTTAGTGTTCCCAGTAGAGGCTGGGGTGGAGCCATGCTTGAAGGAAGATTACTTAAGCAGCCAGGTGAAAGGCGGCCGGTCTCTTGAGCTGATCACACAGAGAGGTAAGTAGACAGACATGAACATTATTGCAGATCCATAACAGTACCCCCCCTCTTACAAGGCCTCCCCCCCCCCCCGCCTGGGCCCAGGCTTGGAGGGAAACCTCAGATGAAACCTCCTCAACAGACAAGGTGCAAAGACATCAGATGCAGTGATCCAAGACCTCTCCTTTAGGACTAAACCCTTTCCAATGCACGAGGTACTGAAGAATGCTTTTACAGAGCCAGGAATCCAGAATTTGACTAACCTCGTACTCCTGATTATCCTCACAAACTGGGGCCTCGGTAGGGCGAGGATGAGAGAACTTATTGAGGACTAAAGGCTTCATAAGGGAAACATGGAAAAAGTTAGAAATTTTGAGGCCTTTAGGAATATGAAGTTTGAAACAAATCAGATTCAGTTTATAGCTTATAGTGTACGGGCCAATGAATCTTGGGGCAAACTTAGGGACCCGGAGCTGTAGAGAAGACGGTTTACGGCTGTGACGGTCAGCAAAACCTTTGAATTTGCCAGCAGCTGCCCAAAGGGAATCGTGAACGTCACCCCAAATAGAGTTTAAAGACTCCTCAGCCGTAGCCAAAGTTGCAATGTCTGGAGAACAGGTCATAGGAAGAGGGAGCTGAGGGTGTTTTCCATAAACTGTGAAAAAGGGTGTCTTCTGAGAACTGGTCTTTACATGATTGTTGTGAGAGAATTCTACCCACGGGAGTAGAGAGGACCAATCGTCATGCTGAGCAGAGACTAAGGTGCGGAGAAAGGCCTTATTAACCCTCTCAGTCTGTCCATTGGATTGAGGGTGGTAAGAAGAGCAAAAATCCAAGACAATATTGAGGGCTTGTGTGGAGGATTAAGACTGAGCACAGACATGACAAGCCTTAACGTAGTCCTTGACATCCAAACTGACAGTAGGCCACCAGTAGTGGCGACTGATGAGCAGGAAGGATCAGAGGAACCCAGCATGACCTGCCACCTTGGAAACATGTCCCCAGCGTAGGATCTTAGCTCTTAGCTTAGTGGGGATGAAAGTCTTGCCAGGAGGAATTTTTGACTCCAGGGTAGTAGAATGGGCAAGAATGCATGAGCTTGGAATGATCGGCTCAAGTTCAGGGGTGGACTCCTCATTCAAAGTGTCAAATGACCTAGAGAGTGCATCAGCCCGAAAAGACTCTCCCTGGCCTGTCTGGGATTCAGACATTTGGCATTCTGTAAGTACTGCAGATTCTTATGATCTGTGAAAATCATTATGGAGTGAGGGGAACCCTCCAAGAGATGACACCACTCCCCTAGCTCCAATTTAATTGCAAGAAGTTCCCGATCACCAACTGCATAATTTTTCTCTGCCTGAGAACGCACATGGTTGACGTTTCTTCTCAAAGGATTGAAGAAGCACAGCTCCCACCCCCATTGAAGAAGCATCCACTTCAATAAAAAATGGATCCCCAGGATTAGGTCTCCTCGAGAGGTCCAAAAACAAAGGCCTGTTTCAAATCATGAAATGCAGAGACAGCTTCAGGGGACCACTCCTTTGCATTCGCACCCTTCTTGGTCAAGGTGACCAATTCTCGAGGTGATCTCTACTGTTCAGATACCCTCCCTGCTTTACACCTAATGTCCACAGGTACAATAATTACTTCCTTCTTTCAACCCCACCACTATAGATGAGGTTGCTAAATTACTTGCTAACGTCCATCTTACCACCTGCCCTCTGGATCCCGTTCCCTCGCAAATGCTACATTTACCCTCTAGCTCTATTCTACACTCTCTAACCCACATCTTCATTCTCTCCCTCTCTTCTGGCATCTTCCCCAACTCTTTAAAACATGCACTTGTCAGCCCCATACTTAAAAATCCCTCACTGGACCTATCCAATCTTAACAACCTATGCCCCATCTCCTTGCTCCCCTTTTTATCCAAACTCCTTGAACTTCTAGTCTACAACCGACTGAGTGTCTACCTTGCTGATAATAGCCTTCTTGATCCCCTTCAGTCTGGGTTTCGTCCTCAACATTCCACAGAAACTGCTCTCCTAAAACTAACAATCGATCTACTAATGGCCAAAACAAAGGGACTCTATTCTGTACTCCTACTCCTGGACCTCCCTGCTGCCTTTGATACAGTTAACCACCCCCACCTTCTCAAAAAACTCCATGCCTTTGGTCACCGTGACTGTACCTCTTCGCTGGTTCTCTACCTACTTGTTTAACTGCACCTTTAGCGTTACTTACAATTCTACTTCCTCCTCTCCTTTTTCTGTTGGGGTCCCCCAAGGTTCTGTTCTTGGACCTCTCCTATTTTCAATCTACACCTCCTCCCTGGGTCAGCTGATAGCCTCCCATGGCTTCCAATACCATCTCTACGCTGACGACACTCAAATCTATTTCTCTACCCCTCAACATACTCCTTCAGTCTCCTCACGTATCACTATTTTATTATCAGATATATCAGTCTGGATGTCGCACCACTTCCGCAAACTTAATCTATTCAAAACCAAACTTATCATTTTTCCTCCCCCACGTGCCTCTTCCTTTGATCTCTGTCAAAATTGATGGCACAACTTTCAGCCCATTCCCACATGCCAAGGTGCTAGGAGTAGTCCTGGACTCTGAACTCTCCTTTAAGCCCCACGTCCAATCACTGTCCAAATCTTGCCGCTTCAACCTCCAGAGCATTTCCAAAATAAGCCCCTTTCTAACCAATGACACAACAAAGCTTTTAATTCACTCCCTCGTCATCTCTCGCCTCGATTACTATAACTCCCTCCTCATTGGCCTAGCTCTGCATACTCTTTCCCACCTTCAGTCCATCATGAATGCTGCTGCCAGACTCATCCACCTTATCAACCGCTCTGTCTCTGCTACTCCTCTCTGAAAATCCCTCCACTGGCTTCTGTACACCCAATGAATTAAATTCAAAATACTAACAACTAATTACAAAGCAATCCACAACTCTGCCCCCAGCTACATCACTGACCTAGTCTCAAAATACCAACCTAATCGTTCTCTTCATTCCTCTCAAGACCTCCTGCTCTCTAGCTCTCTCATCACCTCCTGGTCTCCAGGACTTTTCCAGAGCCTCTCCAAGCCTATGGAACTATGGAACTCCTTACCCCAATCTGTCCACCTATGTCTTACCTATCACCTACCCTATTAGCTTTTAGACAATCCCTGAAAACCCTCCTCTTCAGAGAAGCCTATCCTATCCACACATAACAACTGTATTTTAATTTTGTCTGATCATCCCCCACAGCTACTACCCTTTGTTCCACTTGACCCTCCCTTCTAGATTGTAAGCTCTAACGAGCAGGGCCCTCTGATACCTCCTGTATTGTATTGTAATTGTACTGTCTTCCCCGATGTTGTAAAGCGATGCACAAGCTGTTGGTGCTATATAAATCCTGTATCATAATAATAATAATAGGCGCAGCAATGGAAGAGTAGTTCCTAATGAACTGCCTATAATAATTTGTGAACAAAAGAAAGCGCTGTGTGATCTTGAGGCTAGCAGGAAGAGGCCAGTTGGTAACGGCCAAGACCTTTCCAGGATCCATACGAAGACCCAAACTCGAGACAAAGCATCCCAGAAACAGGACCTCAGAACATTCAAAAAAACATTTCTCCAGCTTGGCATACAGATTATTCTCTCTAAGGCTCTGATGTACAATCCGGACATGGTTTCTGTGGACAAGCAGATTTTCCGAAAAGATGAGAATATCATCCAAATAGATGACAACAAATTGATACAGCAGATCCCTGAAGATTTAGTTGACAAAGTTTTGAAACACAGCTGGGGCATTACACAAACCGAAAGGCATAACCAAGTAAACGTGGTTTTCCATTCATCACCTTCCCGTATCCGAATCAGATTGTATGCACCTCTGAGATCCAACTTGGTAAAAATGGAGGCATCTTTCAACCTGTCGAATAGCTCAGATAATAGGGGAAAGGGGTATCAATTTCTGATTGTCACTGCATTTAAACCCCGATAGTCAATGCAGGGTCTTAAGGTACCATCTTTTTTGGCAATGAAAAAGAACCCTGCTCCCGCAGACAATGAAGATTTCCGGATGAAACCTCTCTCTAGATTTTCAGCAACATACTCAGACATGGCCCGGGTCTCTGGGATGGACAGAAGGTAGGTATGGCCCCTGGGCAGAGTTGCTCCGGGAACAAGTTTAATAGCACAGTCAAAGGACCTGTGAGGAGGAAGCACCTCAACTGATTTTTTGCAGAGCACATCCCGGAAATCGCTATATGCAGTAGGAAGAGCGGAAGATACAGATGTGGTTGCAACCTGAAGTCTCTCCTTGGGGCAAACCTTGAGTAGGCAGGACGAGAAACAGGAGGGACCCCAAGCCAGGATCTGGCCAGAAGCCCAGTCTACATGTGGAGAGTGGAGCTGTAGCCAAGGAAGGCCCAATACATTGGGGGTTGAGGCCTTACAGTTGTGCTCAAGTTTGCATACCCTGGCAGAAATTGTGAAATTTTGGCATTAATATTGAAAATATGACTGATCATGCCAAAAAACTGTCTTTTATTTAAGGATAGCAATCACATGAAGCCATTTATTATCACATAGTTTTTTGGATCCTTTTTAAATCATAATGATAACAGAAATCATCCAAATGGCCCTGATAGAATGTTTACATACCCTGGAATGTTTGGCCTTGGTACAGACACAGAAGGTGGCAGTGGCACACACAGGTTAAAATGACAATTAAAGGTTAATTTCCCACATTTGTGGGTTTTTAAATCACAATTAGTGTCTGTGTATAAATAGTCAATGCGTTTGTTAACTCTCACATGGATGCACTAAGCAGGCTAAACACTGATCCATGAGGAGGTAGAAAAGAACAGTCAAAATACCTGTGTAACAAAGTAATGGAACTTTACAAAGATGGAAAAGGATATAAAAAGATATCCAAAGCCTTGAATATGCCAGTCAGTACTGTTCAATCACTTAATAAGAAATTGAAAATTTGGGAATCTATTGATACCAAGCCAAGGTCAGGTAGATCAAGAAAGATTTCAGCCACAACTGCTACAGGAACTGTTCAGGATACAAAGAAAAACCTACAGGTAACCTCATGAGAAATACAGGCTGCTCTGGAAAAAGATGGTGTGGTTGTTTTTAAGGAGCACAATATGACGATACTTGAACAAAAATGAGCTGCATGGTCAAGTTGCCAGAAAGAAGCCTTTACTGTACAAGTTCCACAAAAAAGCCTGGTTACAATATGCCCAACAAGACCTTGACATGTCTCATTGGCTTTTTTGTGGCATTGGCACAGTAAAGGCTTCCTTCTGGCAGCTCAACCATGCAGGTCTTTTTTTGTTCAAGTATTGTTGTACTGTGCTCCTTAAAAACAACCACACTGTCTTTTTGGAGAGCAGCCTGTTTTTCTCCTGCGGTTACCTGTGGGTTTTTCTTTGTATCCTGAGAAATTCTTCCGCCAGTTGTGGCTGCAATCTTTCTTGGTCTACCTGACCATGGCTTGGTATCAAAAGAGCCCCTAATTTTCCACTTCTTAATAAGTGATTAAACAGTAGAGACTGGCATATTCAAGGCTTTGGATATCTTTTTATATCCTTTTCCATCTTTGTAAAGTTTCATTACCTTGTTACGCAGGTCTTTTGGTTGTTCTTTTCTAGTTCCCCAGTCAGTAAAATTGCCAGCAGAAGACGAGAAGGTGATAGTTCTGGGTCCACTACTCCACCTTCCAGACGTTTTAGAACCAAGCGTTTTCCAGACAGAGTGCGCAGAAGTCACGAAAATGCCCATTGCCCCAACATTAGAGACACAGGCCCAGAGTACTGCGCCTAGCACGTTCCTCGGGAGTTAGCCCGGTCCGGCCCAGCTGCATAGGTTCCTCAGATGGCAGAAGATGCTCCACGGGACGAAGGGAGGGGAGCTCAGGCTGACTGGGGACCAGGGAGTGCTGGCATCTTTTTTCTAGGGACCTCTCCTGAAAGCGAATATCAATCTGGTTACCCAAGGAGATAACATCGTCCAGACCGGCGGGAATGGTTCTTCCCGCTAATTCATCCTTCACTCGTTCAGAGAGGTCATGTAAAAAGGTTGCAACTAAGGCCTCATTATTCCCGCTCAACTCAGCTGTGAGTTTATGGAACTGGAGGGCATACTGTCCCACTAAAGAAGACTCTTGGCAAGGATGTAAAAGGGCACTGGCCGCTGAAGAAACACGAGCCGGTTCCTCCAAGATATTCCGAAAGAGCTTCAAGAAGTCGGACATTCTAGAAACCACTGGATCATTCTTCTCCCACAGGGGGGCAGCCCAGGCTAAAGCTTCACCAGAGAAGAGGGAAATAACATAGGCTACCCTTGCCCGATCAGATGAGAAGTTTTGAGGCTGGAGTTCAAATTGAATGATGCACTGGCTGAGGTACCCCCTGCAGGCCATGGAGTCCCAAGAAAAACGGGAAGGAGCTGGCAGTAGCAGTGAATGTGTGGCTGCGACTGCGATCAGAATAGGTACAGCCGCCGATTGTAATTGACGTTGCTGAATCAGGGTTCCTAAGGAGGCCTGAAGCTGCTCGAAGCAAGAAGCCAAATCCTGTAGGAATTGCATCACCTAAGTCTGAGTAGATTCCTGGGTCTCGAGTCTGCAGGCTATGCCCTGCAACGGATCATCTGCGGGTAGCGGCACATCAGCCGGGTCCATGGCTGATCAAACTGTCAGGTCACCAGAGGCCAGGTGACAAATGCACACCGATGGGTTTAGGAGTGCACCGCTAAAATAGTGGACCCTATGGTTGACTGCTGCGGATAGAGCTCTGGGGGGTTCAGGAAAGCAGACCCTCTGGAGCACCAACACAGATCACACTGGGAGCTAGAGCATGAGATTCCCCGGGGTGCGAAATCTAAGAGCCAGCAGGTGTTCACCAGAGGCCCTTGATGGTGGGGATGGATTTCCCTGCAGGTTGGCTCCAGGTCTCCAACCCAGGGTCACCCAGTTCACACTCACAATAGACTACTGGAGGATAGAGAGGAAGCAGCAGACTGGGACAAGGAGAGTCAGAAGATAAGCCTAAGGTCGGGGCAACAAGCAGATAGGGATAGTCAAAGAACACACCAAACGTCAGGATATGAAGCAGACAAGAACAGTCAAGAACAAGCCAAGGTCGGTAAACAGGATTAGACGTAGGACACACAGCAAGGAGCACACAGGAAGCCAAACACCCAATATTGATCAGCGAGACTGGCTTGCATTGCACAGGTTAATATAGTGTTCCCAGTAGAGGCTGGAGTGGAGCTATTCTTGAGGGAAGACTACTTAAGCAGCCAGGTGAAAGGCGGCCAGTCTCTTAAGCTGATCACACAGAGAGGTAAGCAGGCAGTCATGAACATTACTGCAGATCCATGACAGTTCTGACAGAAGGGAAGAGATGAATTTTGTGTCTCTGCAAAGCAGGGAATACATTTCATCTTACCCTAGTAAAACCACCTCCCACAGTGTAGTAAAACACTGGTTAGGCACATTGTTTGATCGCCCCTGACGTTAACCCCTTCAGAATGTCAGAATGTCTGTCGCAATATTGCACTCCCGCTATAAGTTACCGATCACTGCCACTACAAGTAAAAAAATAAATAATTAAAAATATTTAATTTTCAATTCAATTGCATTCCAATCTGTTTTTAAACCACATCCAGCTTGCATGCACAGTGTTTGCAATGTATTCCAATGGCCCTAGTTCACACCGGTGCAGTCAGTTCCAGTACTTTCAACAAAAGTACAACCTGACGCATTTTTTTCATCCAGAACGCATGAAAATATAAACAGTTAAACACACAATAATGCAATAAAGTGGTATTGTATATAAAACTGCATTCTAGTAAATTAAAGCAGCTAAATCTCATGCAAGCAAGATGTTTCTTTTTCTGGAGTTTATTAGGAATATTCAGATCATATTGGGAATGTGTGTTCATGAGTGCCCTAAGGGAATTGGGAAACGTTTATGAAACAGAAAGAGCATTTACTAATGGTTGTCTCAGAAAGAACAGTGAAAAATAGTCATGTCTTCTCTTGTGTTGGTTGTGGAGGCAACATGGACTCTTGTGGTACGCTATAAACTTACAAAAGTCAGTTTACAAAAATATATAAATTTATTATACACAAATACACACATCATAAAAAGCCTTCAATAGTAGGTAAATTACATTAGATGCTGCTAATCATGGAGCATCCACTTGTCTGACACAATTTGGAAGAACTTAGATATATATAATAATGATCCCGCGCTGTTACACACGGAGATTAGTTCTTCTAGTTACACACTCTACATGTTTCGGGGTTACTCCTGAAGAAGGGGGGAAACCCCGAAACATGTAGAGTGCTGGGTGCTGTGAACAAGCCTTGCCATGTTCATAGAAGGTCTTGCAGTGACAGTGATATATAGAAACAGGGAGGTGTGCTTGACTGAGCAAGAGGTGGGTGGCCAAACCCTTCATATGACAATACTCAGCTATTGTGTATGTTCCCCAGAGAATGAGGTTTGTATACAAGTATAGGGTGTAGCATAACAGGATTGGGATTGTTGATACTAAAAGTGTTTTAGTACTCTCTCTATGCCAGTGATATGTAGAATAAAAGCACTTGATGCAAGGGAAAATGAATACAAATTCACTGGTGTCAGTGATACAGACATAAGATCACTACAGTGCCTTGAAAAAGTTTTCAGTTTTGGGTATGTCTCTACCAGCATTGCACATCCAGAGAGTGATGTTTTTGCCCATTCTTCTTTGCAAAATAGCTCAAGCTCTGTCAGATTGGAAGGAGAGCATCTGTGAACAGCAATTTTCAAGTCTTGCCACAGATTTTCAATTGGATTTAGGTCTGGACTTTGACTGGGCCATTCTAACACATGAATATGCTTTGATCTAAACCATTCCATTGTAGCTCTGGCTGTATGTTTAGAGTTGTTGTCCTGCTGGAAGGTGAACCTCAACCCCAGTCTCAAGTCTTTTGCAGACTCTAATAGGTTTTCTTATAAGATTGCCCTGTATTTGGCTCCATCCCTCTTCCCATCAACTCTGACCAGCTTCCCTGTTCCTGCTGAAGAAAAGCATCCCTACAACACAATACAGCCACCACAATGTTTCACGATGGGGATGGTGTGTTCAGGGTAATGTGCAGTGTTCATTTTCTGCCACACATAGCGTTTTAATTTTAGGCCAAAAAGTTAAATTTTGGTCTCATCTGACCACAGCACCTTCTTCCACATGTTTGCTGTGTCCCCCACATGGCTTCTCGCAAACTGCAAACAGGACTTCTTATGGCTTTCTTTCAACAATGGCTTTCTTCTTGCCACTCTTCCATAAAGGCCAGATTTGTGGAATGCACAGCTAATAGTTGTCCTGTGGGCAGATTCTCCCACCTGAGCTGTGGATCTCTGCAGCTCCTCCAGAGTTACCATGGGACTCTTGGCTGCTTCTCTGATTAATACTCTCCTTTCCCAGCCTATCAGTTTAGGTGGACGGCCATGTCTTGATAGGTTTGCAGTTGTGCAGTCTTTCCATTTTTAGATGATGGATTGAACAGTGCTCCGTGAGATGTTCAAAGCTTGGGATATTTTTTTATAGCCTGACCCTGCTTTAAACTTCTCCACAACTCTATCCCTAAACTGTCTGGTGTGTTCCTTGGCCTTCATGATGCTGTTTGTTTATTAAGGTTCTCTAACAAACCTCAGAGGGCTTCACAGAACAGCTGTATTTATACTGAGATTAAATTACACACCATCTCTATTTACTAATTAGGTGACTTCTGAAGGCAATTGGTTCCACTAGATTTTAGTTAGGGGTATCAGAGTAAAGGGGGCTGAATACAAATGCACGCCACACTTTTCAGATATTTATTTGTAAAAAATGTTGAAAACCATTTATCATTTTCCTTCCACTTCACAATTATGTGCCACTTTGTGTTGGTCTATCACATAAAATGCCAATAAAATACATTTACCGTTTTGGTTGTAACATGACAAAATGTGGAAAATGTCAAGGGGTAAGAATACTTTTTCAAGGCACTGTATATGCCAGGCAGTAAAAACTAAAACCAAAAACTGTTATGCCACGTACACAGGATCGGATTTTCCAACGGAAAATGTGCGTTCGGAGCGTGTTGTCGGAAAATCCGACCGTGTGTGGGCTCCATCACACATTTTCCAGCGGAATTTCCGACACACAAAGTTTGAGAGCTTGCTATAAAATTTTCCGACAACAAAATCCGTTGTCGGAAATTCCGATCGTGTGTACACAAATCTGATGCACAAAGTGCCACGCATGCTCAGAATAAATTAAGAGACGAAAGCCATTGGCTAGTGCCTGTTTATAGTCCCGACGTACATGTTTTACGTCACCGCGTTCAGAGCGATCGGAGTTTCCGACAACTTTGTGCGACCGTGTGTATGCAAAACAAGTTTGAACCAACATCCGTCGGAAAAAATCCATGGATTTTGTTGTCGGAATGTCCGATCAATGTCCGATCGTGTGTACAGGGCATTAGACAGCAGGGGGCAGTTAAGTACAAAAAAATCACTAGACAACAGATAATGTGCCACAAAACCACCACAAACCATAGAGAATGAAACGTCATCTTAGCAGCTTTTAGAAGCATAGAAATAAACACGTAAGCCACATCTCAGTTTCAGGTCCTGTAGGACAGAAAGATGTGCTGATACAAGGTTCTACTGCAGAAAATGACAAAGGCTTTTAATGCTGACCTTTTACCACTTTATGAATATGGGCCAGTTTTTCTGAGGATTTAAAGTAAGTGTTTTGGTTCAGCATTACCCTAGACTTTATGAGCCAAGAAAGGTCATCTTAGAAGTGCTGCAGTTGTCTGCATATCTTCTAGTGCCAATAGCCTAATAATAATAATAACAATGAGACACTAAACACAGTCTACACTGAATAGTGCAATAAAAGAAAGATTTAAGGTCTGCTTATGGTATTATGAACCTAAAATTTGGTTGGTTGAAGTGGTTACAGATTAACCATAACTCTATAATTAAGGGAAGTGATGACTTCCTCTTCCAGCAGATGGGTTTAAAATGCAGGATTTTAGTGCCAGATGTCATTTAACCTTAAGTACTCTCCATCATGAGGCATAATGTTTAGGAACATTCCAAAATTCTGTTTTAGTAATAGAGTTCTTTGGTTTCATATACTAAAATGTATTTATGGACACCTGTAATAACAGAATATGGAGGCTTCCAATGATCCAACAACTTCAACGTCTATTTCCTGAAATGCTACCCTCCTGGCTTTCTAATTCACCAATTGCGTCAAAACTTTTTAAGTCTCTAAACTGGAAAACATGCAGATCAAAGTATTAAAGCCAGAGGCAGCCAGGCAATTAGAATTCTTATAAAAAAGTGAAAATAGTAGATCACACAAGTGGTCAAATACATAGAACAAATATATTTGATAAAAACAGCCACAGACACGCTAAGTGATATCAACTTAGTAAAAAAAGAATTGAAAAAAACTGTGCTGCACTAAACAAAATGAAAATAGTGCTGCACTAAACAAAATGAAAATAGGCCATCACCAAAAATTAGAGCAGTATCTCCCAGCCAGGGTTACCTGTTAGCAGCATGGACTGGCTGTGTTCGGTCTGAAGGACATATACTCTCCCCTTTGTCAGCAATTTTTTTGACCCGATGTCATGCTGCCTACTATAGTGTCTGCTGTTTCCCTGATGCTTTGAGAAGTATGTGTGTATATCTTGGTGGGGTTCTAAGTTATATGCCATCTGGATAGGTGGTGGAAGACTCCTCTTATATATAGAATTTTGGAATACCAACTTTATGCTCATATTAAACTACGTAGGGTTTTAGACCATTTGGCTTATCCTGTTGCTCTGGTGCCTGCCCAGGGAGATCCATTTTGTATGCATGTGTATTCACATTCAGGCAAGTGAGACCTGTCTTTACTTATATCATCCCTTCGTGTGTCCTGATGAAGTGAACCATTGAAACGCGTTGATGCACTGGGGCTCACTCATCTGATACGGTGTAACAAAGATCTTACAGAATAGTTGGCCATTCTGGCCTAAATTCTACGCATATGTGATTACATGTTTTTACTAAATTCATGTGGTCCAAATTGCTTTTAAAGTCCGAATCCCTAGTTGTTTTCTTTCTGCCACCAGAAATGAATGTATGAAGGTTTAAGAAAAATCCATGACCTCCAAAATTAAAGTGGTTGTAAACCCGATTCATGAAATTTGAGTTTGGCACATCTATCTGCATTGTTTTCTTATCTCTCTTCAAAGCCCTATGTCCCGTAGCTTTGTCCTGCTCTGTTCTTCTGTTATCAGCCTGATAACTTTTGACAAGCTCTCTGAGAAGGGAGATAGAAGAGTGTGTCGGGGGAGGTTGCTATATATAGATTAGCACAAAGCTAAACTAGTCACAGGCATGCTCTGCATGTGTGGGTAAGGGGTGTGTGCCTTTCCTCCAATCAGCTGTCTCACAGTCTCTCATGGACTATAGCAAGTATCCACACCTACAGGGGAACCAGGAGGAGAAAATTCTAACAGGACATGCACTTTCTAAACAGTATATAAAGCTGAAGACAGAAAATGTACATGTAGAACTTTTGTAGAGAGATTTGTTTAATCTCTGTGTATCATCTGAGGCTGATCACTTCACTGGGTATATGCGAGGATTTACATCCACTTTAATAGAAAAGACATAGTACGCATGAATAGAAATTCCTTGGCACACTGTAGGATGCAAGACTTGATAGTAGGTCAAATAGTTACCAAAATGTCCAAAGATCTCAGATGATTCTCCCGATAAGGATAAAGGGGACCCCTGAGGCTAATGGATAAGACCTCCTCTAGTACCAAACTACCATGCAGTTGTCACTGATATGATTTCCACACTCAAGATGGTACCATCCATTTTTTTGTCTCCCAGCAGCTTTGCTTAAGTCCAATAAGTGGAGCACCTTTGGGCACTTGCCCAATTTGTTGTGTACTTACATGCAGCCTAATCAGTCTTCATAACTCTCCTGCTTGGACTAAATATTGCTAGAAACCTTATCACTTTACCCATTCAAAGTGGCAGGTCTGTGTAGAGTCCACCACCCTGACTACACAAATAGTAACAAAAAAAGGGGGGTTGGGACCAGAGCAGTCCCAGGACTGCAATCAATGGGAGAATCACAATGGTATTGATCAATGAAAAATACAACTTTATTGATTATTGCACAGTACTATAAAAATATATAAATCTCACTGATGTGGCACCAAGGCCGTATGAGTGAGATGGGTTCCCTCACAAAAAACACCAACGCTAACATGTATAGCACACTGTAGAAAAAAAGGGGTGATAATAAACAACGTTGTTACATTAAAAACAAGCATGCTTGCACACCCTCCCCCATATATCATAGTTGCCAACAGTCCCGATTTTCCCGGGACAATCCCGATTTTGGGACCCTCGTCCCGATTGGAGGCTGTCCCGAATTGGGATTTTCATTTGGAAAATCGGGAATGTTTGTTTTCTAATTTTTGGAGCAGCTGGCTCCAGCAAAATGGCTGCCGGCGCCGCCGTTAGATCTTACCCTTTGTGTTCAGTGGAGAGAGGAAGGGGGCTCGATCCGTACAGCCAATCAATCGGCTTCTTTAACTGCATGGGTCGGCCCCTCCCCTCTCCACTGAACACACGGCGCCGGTGTCTATCGGCGCCTGCGCAGTATGGAGCAGACGCTATCCGATGGGGGGGACACTTTTCGTCAGAACACTGGCCGCTCCTGGAGTTTCTGGTCGTGTGCTGGGGGGCGTTATGGGAGGGGAGGGTCTGCACTGGCACTGACACTGATGGAGGGGGCGGTCTGCACTGAGGGGGGCCTGCACTAATGGGGGGGCTGCACTGAGGGGGTTCTGCGCTAATAGAGGGGGGGCTGCACTAATAGAGGTGGGGGTCTGCACTGATAGAGGGGGGTCTGCACTGAGGGGGGGCTGCACTGAGGGGGTTCTGCACTAATAGAGGGGGTTTTCTTTTTTTTGCTATGCCACGCCTACAAACGCATGCCCCGCCCCCTAATTATTATACGGCTCCACCCAGAGCCAAAAAAGTGTCCCACAAATTTTTTTTGCAATGTTGACAACTATGCATATATGCAGATCGGCTCTGAGCGGTGGTCTCCCTGAAATGATATGATAAAGACTACACAAATAGATCTGTACAGATCTACAAAGTATACATTAGATTTTTCATGAGAGTAAATAAGCCATCAGTGAAGACCGTACACCATTCTTCCATAGATAGCTATTTATTCCATCTGCTAAACCTTCCATAAAATGAATGTCAAAAATCTATCTGGATACCATAGGCTTTACTTTCTTCTTCTACCAGGGTGGAATTGTTACAGACTTAACAGATTTGTGTATCTGATGTATGTGTCACGTACCTTACAGCGGAGCCTGAAATGATGAGGGTGGCCTCTTGCACGATTCTGGTCCAAGCACCCCTGGTGGTGGGTACAGGGAGTGCGAGCGAGGGCAACGAAAGGGTGCAGGTGCCTGCAGGCAGGAGGCTGGAACTTGGAGATACAGGAACCTCTGCTGAGGAGATGTGGAAACTGATCACCAGACTTGTTCAGCGGGAGCCAGATCAGGATCAACTGCAGAATCAGGAACAGGCAGGAGTCGGCAACAGGCTGGCAGCGGGGTACCGAATCAGAAGGCAAAACCGTAGTCAGAAACAGGCAAAGGTTGGCAATAGACGGGTTACAGAATCAGAAGGCAGAGCCGTAATCATAAGTCCAAGCCAAGGTCAGTATTGCAGGTAGAGGCAGGTTCAGCAGGCAGGGGAGATCCAAGAGAATGGTCAGAAGATAGCCGGGTTTTCAGGAACAAGGTCAATCAGGCAGAGTAACAACAGGAACATAGGAACAAGCTGAAGACAATCCAGCACTGATGCTAGGCAGACTCTCTGTTTATATAGGGTGCTGTGTGCCAGGATTCGCGCCAGCGTATGTGCGTGCGCGCATTAGCACCTTAGCGCATTGGCGCATGCGCGTTAGCACATTAGTGCTTCGGCACTCGCGGGTGCACGTTAGAGCGCGCTCGTTCGCATGGAGGTGCCATTGTGCATGCCCACCCTGGATCTCATTTGTCTCTGGGTACAGTTCCGTGCATGCACATTGGCATTAGGGGAACAAGGATTGGCAACTGCTGCTCGGAGACTGGGGCTTGCTGTGTGAGTTTTCTGACAGTATGTCACTGAGAATTAAAATCCAAAATTTTAGTGATGTCTCCAAAACAACAAGTAAGGCAGGCCATACACGGTTGGAATCTCAGACAGTTCAGCAGGAACTGGCTGCGATTCGAACTGTGTATGGGCAAGCTGGTTTTTACCTGTGATTATTGCTAGCAGCTGCTAGAGCCGCTAGCAATAATTACTGTCTTCTCCTAGCGGGGATGGCTTACCCCTCCCTCCCCGTCGGGAGAAGACAATGGCTCAGTAGGAGGGATCCCTGCATCAATACTGTCTGTGTTGATGGGAGAATCGCAAAAATTTCTTTCCTGCAACCACAGGTTACAGGAAAGACATTCACTCCATGTATGGCCAGCCTAGGGGGAAATCTTCCAGTGTAAACATCCTGTTCTAGGGACAGCTGCCTAAGGGCAGAATTCTTCCCACTTTGGGAGCACTCCTCTTACTTTGTGTTGTGTTTCTGGGACAGGAGGTGAAGGGAAATTTCTCCAAAGGTACATAGACTGCAAAAAAAAAACAAAAAACTGTCAAGCATTTTAACCATTCCATAATTTATCCAAAATGAAAAAAAAAAAACATCTTTTTTTCTATGCATACACTTACAATATCCTGCTTAGTAATCATGGACACAGTCTATATTATATGTACATTTCTCAATTAAGACTTGACACCTACATTCAAAGATATATTGGTGTGATCTGTCATATCCATAAATGAAGGATTTTTCTGGTTGGGTTGATTTATTATGTTTTGCCAATGTGTAACTGAGAACTCTGGGCACTGTAGAATAATTTGTGTTTATTTTATTGCTAACAAAATATATTGGATAATTAAACTGATGTTATTTTATGGCGTTATGCATTTTTAAATACTGCAATAATGTGATATTTTTGGCCTATGCTGACCTAAAGAAAAGTGTGGGTGAAGCTAAAGCATTCTTTCAGTCGTAGGTATGGACAAACCTACATTTCCACTGCTGTAAGGCTCAATAATACATGATAAAAAAAAAAAAGCATCCTGTATCCCATGTGGGGTTTGAAATCACGCTTTTCTGAAAGGTAAATCAATACTAATGAAAAATTAACTTTTACCTGATAGGTGAAGAAGTATGAAGCCCTGTAAATGGCAATGTGGTTTATTTTCAATGTACGGTAAAACCTTGGATTGCGAATACAATTCATTCCGGAAACATGCTTGTAATCCAAAGCACTTGTATATCAAGCAAATTTCCCCATAAGAAATAATGGAAACTCAAATGATTCATTCCACAACCATTTATTCAGAAGCTCTTCAGTTTATAGTCCATATAAAAAGATTATAGCAATGTGATAGATTGTGTAACCATAAAATGTCCATCCACAAATGGAAGCCTCCACAAGGGGATTAGAAGCAAAATCCAGCAGGAGCTACAAAGTATAAAAGAAAAGAGAGAGCCCTCTAAGTGTAGCAATATGGTTACACTTAATGAAGGTAAAGCATTTAGCAACTCACATGGTTGATGCTTAAAATAGACACATCTAAGTATGCAGGCATCCGGGGTAAAAGTGTCCACATAGACCATCCTCCGCACCGCCGGCTTTCACCGCTGTCAGTCTGCAATCGTGACCAGGAAGAGTACCCTTCAGTGGAGCGTAGCATGGAAGGGAGGACGTCGATGGCGGTGAGGAGGATGGTCTATGTGGACAGCTTGTTTTAATCATCAACCATATGAGTTGCTAAATGTTGTACCTTCATTAAATGTAACCATATTGCTGCACTCTCTTCTCTTTTGTACCCAGTTGTGACATGACGCTAATTGCACTCTGTATATCAAGACATCGCTTCTATATCAAGTCAATATGTATTTAAAATTTGTGCTTATCTTGCAAAACGCTCTCAAACCAAGTTACTCTCTAATCAAGGTTTTACTGTAGTAGATTGTTGTAAATACCTATATATGGTATTTATGTAAAGGTTACTTACCTCATCAATTTTTTTTCAACAAATTTTGGTAAAGCTGCTGATTATTGTTAACATTTTGTCTAGAGGCACAATGCAGTGAAATCAATAAGACAGGAAATATAATGGTTGTGTAAGTTTAAAGTTGATTTTAAGGGATTTGAATGACTACTGAGTGACTTTTGTTTATGTTCTCAGAGTACTTTCATTTGCTTTTGGGTGTGGTTTGTTGTTTGTTGCAGTGTTTTAAGCTGGCCCTACACTGTGTGAATTCTGTCCAGTTCTTGAGGAACCGGGTAAAATTCACTCAGTGGGTGGCCTTGCTTCTTGGCCTCTATTATGCCGCGTACACAAAGGGGACACCCAGATCCCGGACCCCCGCCTATGTGAATTGGTAAGGGGTACATTGTACCCCTACCATTTCACAAAAATAAAGTTTTAAGATGTTAAAAAACCACAGGAGATGGTTTGGGACAAGTCCTTTATTAAAAATAAAAAAATAAAAAATAAAAAAGTGATTCCAGCGATGTAATCCAATAATAAATGCTCCTACTCCAGCGATGTAATCCAATTCTTGATCTCCAGCGATGGATGATCTCCAGCGACTCCAGCAAGGAACGCGCACAGGATCCTGCCTCCACTGGAGGCACCCAGCCAATGACGTGGCGCTAGCTTGACAGCTCTTATGTCACGTGACCTCGTCCCCCTCTGACAAGGGGAAACGCTGGGGTTTCCCAGTGATGTGTACGGATGACCCCGCAGATGCAATGGGAATTCTGCGTTGCATCAGAGGGGGCGGGGTCACCCGTACACGTCACTGGGAAACCCCGGCGTTTCCCCTTGTCAGAGGGGGACGGGGTCACGTGACAGGTGGCCCCGTCCTCAGCTACATAAGAGCTGTCAAGCTAGCGTTGCGTCGTTGGCTGGGTGCCTCCAGCGGAGGCAGGATCTTGTGCGTGTTCCTCGCTGGAGTCGCTGGAGATTATCCATCGCTGGAGATCGAGAATTGGATTACATCGCTGGAGTAGGAGCATGGATTTATTGGATTACATCGCTGGAATCTCTTTTTTATTTTTTCATTTTAGCTGTCTCCTGTGGTTTTTTAACATATTGACACTTTTTTTTTGTGAAATGGTAGGGATACAATGTACCCCTTACCAATTCACATAGGGGGGGCCGGGATCTGGGAACCCCATGCCATTTTTTAAAAAATTTTGGCGCAGAATTCCCCTTAAAATCCATACCAGACCTGAAGGGTCTGGTATGGATTTTTGGGGGGAACCCCACGCCATTTTTTTTATTTTGGCGCGGAGTTCCCCTTAATATCCATACCAGACCTGAAGGGCCTGGTAATGGAATTTTGGGGGACCCCGCGCTTTTTTTTTTTTTTTTCAAGGACTTTCAATGACTTTTATGTATATTGTCGGGACCGACAGTTCATTAATAGCTGGCACTAGCGCTAGTACTTTTAAATGACTTTTTGTTCCTTTAGAAATGTCATTTTGCTCTCAGACTGTTATAAACACGGGAAACGTGCTACTATACAGACGTACTATAGACACCCCCCAGGTACGAAATTTAAAGGAATATTTCACTTTTATTGTTTCACTTTAAGCATTATTAAAATCACTGCTCCCTAAAAAACGTCAGTTTTTAAAACTTTTTTTGCATTGATACATGTCCCCTGGGGCAGGACCCGGGTCCCCAAACACTCTATTATGACAATAACTTGCATATTATCCTTTAAAATTAGCACTTTAGATTTCTCTGGAAGACTTTTAAAGGGTGTTCCGCGGCTTTTCGAATTTGCCGCGAACACCCCAAATTGTTCGCTGTTCGGTGAACGGGCAAACAGCCAATGTTCGAGTCGAACTCATGTTCGACTCGAACAGATAGCCTATCCCTATTAACAAATAGAAAAGACTATCATTCTGACCCCAGCATTTTTCATTCTTGTCCCAATCATTTTTAGCTACTATTGTCTATTGATGTAAACCACTTTGTTAAATCAGAAATTAGTGATCAATAACATCTGGTTAACATCATTCAATTTTTGACAAGAAATATGTTGAACAATGCTATACCTGGCTCAAGCTGGGCTCCTCCACATCTTCTTCCTGGGTGGAAGGCCCAGGTTGGACATCTGAAGCCTCATCTGATGTGGAAGGAAGTGTGGAAGGAAGTGTAGCTAGTGATGGCCTGGGTTCACTTTGGTCTGACAAAAAATACAGTCTGACGTAGTGCCACAGCCTGGGGACATATATGTCATCTGCTGCTGCTCCGGCTCTCATAGAATCCTGAACCTTTTTGCGCTCCCTATTATATGTGCTCCTCAGGCCACCAATTTTGGCCTTTAAATAGGTGATGTCTGCCGTGGGTTACACAGGCTTCACCAATTCCAACAGTTGCTGTACATGTTTATGAAGTTTGACAGGAAGTCTGGGTCAGTAAATTTATTCATTTTTTCTGCAAGACACAACACAAGACAAACCCTAATGTCAGGCTCAACTCTCCTTATCTTGTCCCAATATAGGCCTTAATGTATAAGCAGTATAGGCCACTAACCACTGATGCCCCAAGTTAAAATTGTACCTTCGTTTGCACGATCGGCACTTACGCTACTCCGTCCTCCGCTCACAGATCGTACGTACGATGCACGCGTGTTATGCCTAATATACACTGCGCATGCGTGAAACTCCACCCCTGACCTTCTTTCTAGTGTATTCCCCTCCCCTTCTCTTTCGGCGCAGTGGGAGAGCACATGGTGGAGAGACAGCAGGTGCATGCAGAGAGCAGCAATGAGGAGGACGACGAAAGCCTGGAGCAAGGCAGTTCCCAATCCAGGAGGAGATATAAGGCCTCAAATATGTTCTTTGTAGAGATGGTGGAGATGGTGGACATCTTGAAGAGGGCCGACTATGATGGGAAGCATGGATCGTACGGCAACCCAAATGTGAGAAAGGCCAAGATCATGACTAAAGTTGTGAGAAGTCTGCACAGGAATTTTGGGGTACGACGATCCAAGGAGCAATTGAGGAAACGCTGGTCAGATCCGAAACTGGGTTTCAGGTTCGTGGGCACAGTAATCGTTCGTAATAGTGAAAAGGAGGGGGGAACAAATGCGAAAAATCAAAGTGAAAAAAGGAATGAATTAAGGATGAGAGAAGCTGCCAGACATATAACAAGTTTTCCCACACAAAAAAAAATATAATAAAAGAAATATGTGGCGCTAACTAGAATGTAAAAGTAAATCAAATATCACAAAAATAATGTGACTAAATTGTGTAGCTAATGACAATTCTTCAATGTTACATCAAGTGGCTAACAGGATAATAACATGTAGAAATAACATTCAATAAATCCAATAAACCTCATAAAGTGCATAAAAGTGAAATTTTTTTTTTTAAATCGCATAAAGTGAAAAAAAGTCTTTTTTTACTTTATGCGATTTTTTAAAAAAATGTTTAGATTTTTTCACTTTTATGCACTTTATGAGGTTTATTGGATTTATTGAATGTTATTTCTACATGTTATTATCCTGTTAGCCACTTGATGTCACATTGAAGAATTGTCATTAGCTACACAATTTAGTCACATTATTTTTGTGATATTTGATTTACTTTTACATTCTAGTTAGCGCCACATATTTCTTTTATTTTAATTGTTCGTAGAAACCATCGTTCGTTTGCCCACTAATACGATGTTTTTGGCAGATGCAGGTTAACTACATTTGTTCATGCCTATTTGTATTAAAATAAGTTTAGTACATTGTTGTCTAGATAGGTTTGTAACTAGAATGAAATGCAAACTAGATTCAGTGTAAGGAGAGGACACTCAACAGCTGTTTACACATCTGGACGCAGGAGCACTAGTGTGGGACACTAGAACACCCTTTTTAGGGTGTCACACACAGGTGCTCCAGTGGTTACTAGGGGTCTCTCCATCTGTGAAACTTTAATAACAAAAAAGGTAAGTATTCCAGCTTTAGAAATGGAAAAAAATCATGTTTTCAGCTTGGTACTCTGCCAAAACAGGCAATTGTACGACACTTCCAAGCAATGTTTCATATTTCTATTTCTTGCCTCAAATATCTGTGTGCTAAGCATACCTTTTTTTTTATTCACATAGGGGAGAAAAGAATCGGGACATCTGAAGACACCACAAACCCCACTACTCATGAAGAAGGGGGAATCCCCACACACCATGAAGATGTGGAGGGAGAGGTTCATGAAGTGGGCGAAATAGTGACCACAACAGGTCAGTGTCTGAGACCACAGCTTCAGGTAACAGATGTATGCCTGCATATTTATAATACTTGGTGTGTTTTTTTTTATTTTTAGGTGATGTAAATGTTGTGGAAGAAGAAACTCATTTCAACAGTGCAAGTGCACAGATCCTCATCGCTGAGATCATGGTGTGCAATCGGTATTTAGAGAAGGTCAAGGAAAACATCAATGATGTCCAAAAAAAAAAAATGACCAACATCATTTATGTTTTAGGCAGAATCTAAAAACAACAAAAATTGAAAATTTGCTGGTTGTACTTTCATTTTTTTTTTAAAAATTCAGTAATTTGAAAGCCAAATTTTGAAGATGCACACAGCGTGTCAATATGTGCTATCTGCCATCACGGGATATCAATGTACGCTTTTTGTGGGTGCAACCCCTTCCTCGCAACTAAAGTAGATGAGAGGAAAGGGTTGCACCCCCGAAACACGTCCATTGATCCCCCATTATGGGAGCTAGCACATGTTGACCAGGGATCATGGGATCAGGAGGGAAATCCACATTTTGACTCCAAATTTGTGTGCATCTTCAAAATTTGGCTTTTACAGGGGTGACATCACCCCATCTGATGAAGGCAAAATCAACACAGTTATGACATACTAATGTCACATATTGCCTTCACTTTATCAAAGTTGAACTTTGTATGTTCCAGAGTTGTGTATGTTATGGTTTTAAACATGCCTGTTTAGCCAAAAAATCTACTGTCAAACATTGTTACAAAACCAATGTTGGTTTGTTTGAAAACCCTTTTAAACACACATGTGAATGTGCTTTGAGTAAAATATTTTATACTCAACAATGTGTTGAGTATAAAGTTTTTGGAGTTATTTGGTGTAGTTACAGTAGCAATGGGGGTTATTTACTAAAGGCAAATCCACTTTGCACTCCAAGTGCACTTTCAGTGCAGTTTCAATGCACTTTCAAGTGCACTTGTAGTGCAAAGTGGATTTGCCTTTAGTAAATAACACCCACAGTGCTCTAAAATTTGCCCCACTTAGGTCATTTTAGGGACTACAAGCAATTAATTCATGGAGTTGAAAGGGATGATTTTTTTTTATCATGAATGCATTACATACATTAACATCAAAAACAAGGTGTGTGTGTAGCAGACCCATAGCACAACATAATAGCTGAAGAAGAGATTGTCACCTCATGTTTCAAATAAGTTACGTTTGCACTACTGAAGAAAATGGCCAAAAATAAAAGGCCATTGGTGAACCTAGATATTAATCAGGGTAGCGCTGGACATAAATTTTAAGTGAAAAAATATTAAATGACAAATAGTGATATAATAATAATGCTAAAAATGATGAAAAAATATTAACCACAAAATATGCTATAAACAATCCATGGTATTAATAAATCTCCAATGTGTGAAATTTCATCAATGAAGAAAAGGTATGTCAAAACGAACAGTGTAGCACTGGACTGGTGATATAATAAACATATATGTTATGAACACATGTGAATTATTAAATCTTGACCTAAACTTATTCCGTCATAAAATAAATAAAAAAATAGTGAAAATCACATAAGTAATAATAATTGTTAATGTGAGTCCATACCCTGGAAGGGTGTATGCAAAGAAAAAAACACAAGTGCAAAATGAAAAGTATAAAATGTAAAGTTCATAAGTGCAAAATAAGCTAAAGTTCATGAGTGTCATAAATGAATAAATAAATCCAAAAAAGGCTATTACAGGGTTCGGGATTGCATGATCCACCACTAGTGCAGCCCACCACCAGATGGTAAAATTAAAGGCTTACCAGAAAGCCTGCGACCGCCCTTATTCAGGGGGGTCAATACAGGCTTAGTAGTGGAAAATATCCGGAGATGATAAGTTTATTAAACTATAGCAAAAGCTATGACGTCTGATGACGTCAGTTGTGACGAAACGGCCGTAGGGTCGCAACGCCGACACGCATCGCACATGGGCAAACTTATTTTAAACAGCTAAGGAGCTTTTTTCACTGTCACTTCTGCTGTAAGTGCTTTATATTTATTGCTTTTGCTATAGTTTAATATTTTGTTTATTAATGATTCTCTCATTTTATGTGTTCACTATTTATGCACTTAGCGTAGTTCTTCGTTTATTTGTAGTTTCTTATTCATTGGTGAACCTAGGAGAAAGTTAATAAAAAACACAAACAGTAAATCAAATGAAATATGAGTTCAGTTTATAAATTAAAAATTAATTTTAAACAAGTTTATCGATTCTCTGGCATATCAATGGCCCCCCTACCCGCAAAGTACTCTACATACTTTTGGTGAACTTTGCGGGCGCTTTGGGGGGGCAAGCCAGGACGGCCAGGTTCAAGAGCCATCAGATTTGTTGGATCCGGTAATAAGCCGGCCTCAGTTCCAACTGAGGCCTCATAGTTTGATGCATTTTTTCTTAAAAAGTTATGTAGTATGCAGCATACAACAACAATGTGATTGATTTTATATTCCGCCATGTTGATAGCTGTGAGAAATAGGTGGAACCGGCTGGCCATTATTTCAAAGGCATTTTCCACCACTCTTCTGGCTCTGGCCAGCTGGTAATTAAAAACTCTCTGGTCCAGAGTGAGGGTCCTCATCGGGAATGGCCACAGAAATGGTCCTCCAGCCCAAACGCTTCATCCGCGACGAAGACAAACGGGAGTCCCGCCACATTATCTTCAGAACGTGGCAAGCTCAAGCTTCCATTCTGGAGCCATCTGAAGAACTCCGTCTGGGAGATGACTCCACCATCCGAAACCTGGCCATTTTTCCCCACTTCTGCATAAGCCACCAACACCACCGCCAACAACACTATACTATTATACCCCTTATAATTATAATAGTAGGACCCAGAGTTGGGGGGTGGGACGATGCAGATGTGCTTCCCATCTTTTGCCCCTCCGCAGTTGGGGAAGTCCCACTGCTGGCAAACTGGGAGGCCACAGCCTGCCATTCCTGTGGGTTTGGAGTCAAACAAGAAATAAAAATTAGTACTTTTGTACATAACATTGCAAGCATATTAGACACAAACATTATTGGCCAACATAAGTATAACATTTATTGAAATGAGTATTTAAAGACAAAAGTATAAGGTCCACTTATCAGATTCCTCACCCCCTCTGATGGCACAGTGTATAAATTTTAGGTTGGGGGGGAGATGTTTTGGACAGGTAACCCTCTCTACTTCATTGAAAGCTGAATGCCTAAATAAAGAGGTCGGTATAGTGTGTATGGGTTTGGAAAAGTCAGCAGATAGAGTATTTGTATCGGTTGACTTAGCGGTTGGGGGGGAGGGTTCCAAATGAGTTTGGGCCCCCCAAAAAAAGCCTCTTGCACTCTGCCTGAATTTAAGGACAAAAATAACATTTGTGCACATTTTAGGGGGTGTTTATGGTAAAGCACTACAATGGAGCTGACAAAATACATTGTTAAGTGACTAGGCTAGGTGTGTATGGGCCCGGGATAGCATGCTGGAGAGGTTAATGAAGGCAAATATGCATGAAGGACAAAAAAGGAGCATTAAAAGCTTTAAGCATGCATGAGGACAAAGAGGACATTCACAGCATATTACAATCATGGTAATTAGGGAATAATGAAATAAATACAATACATTTGCAATCATTAAATACATAGAATGTGATGTTAAAAGGATAAAATTTACCTTAATATAGTCCTTCTGCAGAACCTGTATGAAGGCAGAACAGGTCTCTGGAATAATGATTCCTAGAGCCTGGGAGGAGATTCCAGTCATGAACTTAATATCCTGAAGACTTCTCCCCGTCGCCAAGTACCGCAAGGTGGCGACGAGCCTCTGCTCGGGAGTGATGGCTTGCCGCATGCAGGTGTCCTGCTTCGTAATATAAGGGGACAGCAAAGCCAACAGACGGTGAAAAATGGGGTCCGTCATCTGGAGATAATTCCTGAAATCATCAGGATTATTCTCCTGGATCTCCCGCAACAAAGGCATGTGCGAGAATTGGTCACGCTGGAGCAACCAATTCTTCATCCATGAACTCCTCCTCATCCTGTTCATGGACTGAACTTGGGTCAAAGCAAAAACTCCAACACCCAGCCCAAGCACAGCACAAACTCTACGACGAGAACATACCCGCAACATGGCTTGAAAACGGTCGGCTGGTCAAAACTCACTGAAAATCAGAAAGAACCTGAGAAGAATGAACTGAAAATCAGAAATGAGCGGACAAGAACGCACTGAAAAACAGAAGCGAACTATTAAGTAGAACGCACTGAAAGATAGTAACGAACTGTCAACATGCACCGAAGAACAGATACGAACCCACAAGCACAAACTGACAAGCAGAATCGAACTGAAAAGCACGAGGCTGAAAAGCGCGAATCGTCTCTCACCAAATTTCTACTAACACGAGATAAACACAAGATTAGCAGAAGGAGCCCAAAGGGTGGTGCACCGGCTATTGAACTTCCTTTATATAGTCCCGTCCTACGTGTTGTACGTCACCGCGTTCTTGACGTTCAGAATTTCCGACAACATTTGTGTGATCGTGTGTATGCAAGACAAGTTTGATCCAACATCTTTCGGAAAAAAATCCAAGATTTTGGTGTTGGAAAATCCGATCGTGTGTACAGGGCATTAGACTGACTTTTGTCGAAGAAGCCTGCTGGAAAATGTTTGGTAGGACCAGCTGTTAAAAAACAATAGCCAAAGTGGAAGCTTTGTTCATCTGTGCTGTATAGTGTGGATGGAGAAATCTGGTCTTTTTCCTTAAGCCTCAAGGCTTAACAAAACTAAATGATCATTGGCCAGCTTTAGACAATAGGTGAGAAAGAGCTGTTGAAATAGCACCTATAAAAATTAAAGTGGACAGTACACTATACTGTAGATTTTCTGTGCAGTTTACTGTTATTTGATGTTTCTTAACTCCTTGGCGTGCATTCAGGAATGATGCCTTCCTAAGTGAACCAAATAGTGAATCCTAGATAGTGGATAGCATAGCAGAAGGCTTGGGCAACAAAAGTTATGAGGTGGAATAAAATATATTTGTTTCTGATTATGAAAGGGGCAAGGAGCAGTGTGAGGTGGAGGGAGGGGGAGGTGTTTAAGGCTTGTTAGAAAGCTTTCTATTTCATAAGCCTCATTCTATTTCCTAACACTTGGTATGCTCAAACTGATGTTGACAGTGAAGAGAAAATTCTAAGAAGCAGGATGCAAAATTTTTGTCAAATATACAAATTTCTAACAGTGAATTTGTTTTTCATTCAGGAAATTCCATTTGTTCCAAGAGTAAATGTTAAAAGCAAACCAAATTTTGAAGTACGTTTGAATGACAATCATCAGGTCAGTGAATGTACTGATCAAAATTTCCGTATGAATGTTTGTATGAACATTCATTCAGAAATCTGCTGTATGGCCTATGCTCCTCAAGTGGAAGTATGACCACAATAGATATCTGATTCCTAAGAGTTGGTCCCTTGTGAGTTACTATAAACAGGTGATACAATCTGATCTATGAAGCTTTGTATCCCCTGATACAGGGGACCTGTGATTTGTAGAATGATATCCCATTATATTGTCACAGATTTTGAGCTGTCTTGTTTCTGCAAATTCAGTAACTTGTAGCAACCAATCAGAATACACCTTTCATTAATCTGACTACTCTAATGCCACGTACAGACGATCGGAATTTCAGACAACTAAACCATGGATTTATTTCCGATGGATGTTGGCTGAAACTTGTCTTGCACACACACGGTCGCACAAACGTTTTTGGAAATTCCGATCGGCAAGAACGTGACGTACAACACATACCACGGGACTAGAAAAAGAAAGTTCAATAGCCAGTGCGCCACCCTTTGGGCTCCTTCTGCTAATCTTGTGTTAGTAGAAGTTTGGTGAGAAACGATTTGCGCTTTTCAGCCTCGTGCTTTTCCGATTGTTACTGCTCTTCAGTTTGTGCTTGTGGGTTCGTATCTGGTTTTCAGTGCATGTAGTCAGTTCGCATCTGGTTTTCAGTGCGCGCTATTTCTAGCACGTATTTGATTTTCAGTGAGTTCTTGCTTGCTCGTTTCTGATTTTCAGCTCACTCTTCTCAGGCCTTTCTGATTTTCAGTGCGTTCTGTTAGTTCGTTCTGACCAGTCGACCATTTTGAAGCCATGTTGCAGTTACGTACTCGTCATAGAGTTCGTGCTATGTGGGGGCTTGGTGTTAGGGTTCTTACTTTGACCCAAGCCCAGTCCGTGAACAGGGCGGGGAGGAGTTCATGGACGAAGAATTGGTTGCTCCAGCGTGACCAATTCTCTCACATGCCTTTGTTGCTGGAGATCCGTTTAAAATAATCCTGATGATTTTAGGAAATATCTCCGGATGACGAACCCCGATTTTCACTGTTTGTTGGTTTTGCTGTCCCCTTATATTATGAAGCAGGACACCTGCATGCGGCAAGCCATCACTCCCAAGCAAAGGCTAGTCGCCATCTTGCAGTACTTGGCGACAAAGAAGTCTGCAGGACATCAAGTTCTTGACAGGCATCTCCCCCCAGGCTCTGGGGATTATTATTCCAGAGACCTGCTCTGCCATCATTCAGGTCCTGCAGAAGGACTATATTAGGGAAAGTTTTATCCTTTAACATCACATTCTATGTATTTAATGTTTGCTAATGTATTGGATTTTCTTTCATCATTCCCTAATTACCATGATTGTAATATGCTGTGAATGTCCTCTTTGTCCTCATGCATGCTGGAAGTTTTTACTGCTCCTTTTTTGTCTTTCGTGCATATTTGCCTTCACTAACCTCCCCAGCATGCTATCCTGGGCCCATACACACCTAGCCTAGTCACTTAACAATGTATTTTGTCAGCTCTATTGTAGTGCTTTACCCTAAACACCCCCTAAAATGTGTACAAGTGTTATTTTTGTCCTTAAATTCAGGCAGAGTACAAGAGGCTTTTTTTGGAGGAGGCCCAAACTCATTTGGAACCATCCCACCCCTCCAACCGCTAAGTCAACCGATACCAATACTTTATCTTCTGACTTTGCCACACCCATACACACTATACCTACCTCTTTTGTGGTTAGATTTATGGATGAATTCAACAAAGCATGTAGTGAAAGGGCCTGCCTGAACACTTTCAAATGGTAATGTTTAAAGTTCTGTTCTCCTATTATCTTGATAGGTAATTGCAGAATGTGAAAATGTGCTTCAATATGTACAGTGCGTATTCCTATTTTTGTATTATGGCACTTCTTACCCATCCAGTGGGCTGCCAATAGTGTAAGTAAGGAGGGCCTGGCCAAAGTAACACACATTATTTATGCATTCAGCTCTCAATGAAGTGGAGAGGGTTACCTGTCCAAAACATCTCCCCCCCACCCTAAAATGTTTACAATGGGCCATCAGGGAGAGTAAGGAATCTGATAAGTGAACCTTATATTTTTGTCTTTAAATACTCCTTAAAAAAAAATGTTTTATACTTATGTTGGCCAGAAATGCTTGTGTCTAATCTGCTTGCAATGTTATGTGGAAAAGTACTAATTTATTTTTTTCTTGTTTCACTCTACAGTTTCCTTCAGCACCACAGGAATGGCAGACTGTGGCTTCCTAATTTGCCCAGCGTTGGGGACTTTCCCAATTGCGGAGGGGCAATTGATGGGAAACACATCCACATCGTGCCACCCCCCAACTCGGGGTCATACTATTATAATTATAAGGGGTTTAACAGTATTGTGATGTTGGTGGTGTCGGTGACCTACAAGTTTCTCTATGTGGACGAGGGGAAGAACGGCCGGATGTCAGATGGTGGAGTCATCACCTAGACCGAGTTCTACGGACGGCTCCAGAGTGGTGGCTTAGGCTTGCCCCCTTCGGAAGACAACGTGGCTTGTCTATCGTTCGTCTTTATCGCTGATGAAGTATTTGGGTTGGGTGATCACCTGATGCGGCTGTTCCTGATGAGGACCCTCACCCCTGACCAGAGGGTTTTTAACTACCGGGTGGCCAGAGCCAGAAGAGTGGAGGAGAATGCTTTCAGTATAATGGCCAGCCGGTTACGCCTATTTCTGACGCCAATCAATATGGCAGAATATAAAGTAAACCATATAATACTTGCATGCTGCATTCTACACAACTTTTTCAGGAGAAATGCTACAAACTATGTGGCCTCAGTTGGGCCTGAGGCTGTATTTCCAGAACAAACAACAACCCTGACGGCACTTGAAGCTGGCCGTCCTGGCTAGCCCCCCCAAAACACCCGCGAGGTCCGGGTAGGGGGGCCATTGATATGCCAGCAAATGTTTGATAAACATTTTTAAAATAAAGTTTTTTGTTAAACTGAAATAATATTTAATTTGATTTACTGCTTGTGTTTCTTTTAGCTGTCTCCTAGGTTCTCCAATGGGGTTTTCTTTTTGGCCATTTTCTTAAATAGTGCAAACGTAATTTATTTGATACATGAGGTGACAATCTCTTCTTCAGCTAACTATTATGTTGTGGGTCTGCTACATACACACCTTGTTTTTGTTGTTAATGTATGTAATGCATTAATGATAAAAAAAAAACCCTTTTCAGCACCATGAAGTAATTGTTTTGAGTCCCGAAACTGGCCTGATTGGGGCAAATTTTAGAGCACTGTGGGGGTTATTTACTAAAGGAAAATCCACTTTGCACTACAAGTGCACTGCAAGTGCACTTGAAAGTGCACTGAAACAGCACTGAAAGTGCACTTGTAGTGCAAAGTGGATCTGCCTTTAGTAAATAACCCCCATTGTCACTGTAAACACCAAATTACTCCAAAAACTGGTAATGAGTATTGAAAGAAGAAGCCACACATATTTGTTGTATAACATTTTTAGGTTTGACAGTACAAATAGCCTTTTTGGGGTTAAACAGGCATGTTTAAAACCATAAACATTCACTCAGGAACTTACAAAGTTCAACTTTGACAAAGTGAAGGCAATATCAGACATTAGTATGTCCAAACTGTGTTGATATTGCCTTCTTCAGATGGGGTGATGGCACCCCTGTGAAAGCCAAATTTTGAAGATGCACACAAATTGGGAGTCAAAATGGGAAATTTCCTCCTGATCCCATGCCTAATGTCAACATGTGCTATCTCCCATCATGGAGGATCAATGGACGAGTTTCGGGGGGTGAAACCCCTTCCTCTCATCTACTTTAGTTGCGAGGAAGGGGTTGCACCCACAAAACGCGTACATTGATATCCCGTGATGGCAGATAGCACATGTTGACATTAGGCATGGGATAAGGAGGAAAATTCCCATTTGACTGTGTGCATCTTCAAAATTTGGCTTTCAAAATAATTTTAAAAATTTGAGAAAATCAGAAAAATAAAACCAAACTTGAATAATTTTGGGGTGTTTTAGATTCTGCTTAAAACATTAATGATGTTTTTGAGTCTCTTTTTCCACATCATTGAAGTCTTTCTTGATCATCTGTAAATCACGATTGCACACCATTATCTCCCGATGAGGATCTGTGCACTTGCACTTGTGAAATGAGATTCTTCATCCACAACATCCACATCACCTAAAATTTAAAAAAAACACACCATGTATTATAAATAGGCAGGCATACATCTATTACCTGAAGCTGTGGTCTCAGACACTCACCTGTTGTGGTCACTATTTCGCCCACTTCATAAACCTCTCCTTCCTCCATATCCTGAGGTTGTGACTTCCCCTTCTTTATGAGGTTGGGGGTTCCTGGTGTCCTCTGATGTTCCGAGTCTTTTCTCCCCTATGTGAATTAAAAAAAGGTACACTTAGCACACAGATATTTGAGGCCAGAAATAGGAATATGAAACATTGCTTGGAAGTGTGGTACAATTGTCTGTTTTGGCAGAGTTCCAAGCTGAAAACATGATTTTTTTTCCCCTTTCTAAAGCTGGAATAATTACCTGTTTTGTGCAAGTTTCACACATGTAGAGACCCCTAGTATCCACTGGAGCACCTGTGTGGGACACCCTAAAAAGTTTGTCCTAGTGTCCCACGCTAGTGCTCCTGCGTCCAGATGTGTAAACAGCTGCTGAGTGTCCTCTCCTTACACTGAATCACATTTGCATTTCATTCTAGTTACAAACCCATCTAGACAACAATGTACTAAATGTCTTTTAATACAAATAGGCATGAACAAATGTAGTTAACCTGCATCTGCCAAAAACATCGTATTAGTAGGCGAATGATGTTTACTACGAACGATTACTGTGCCCACGAACCTGAAACTTGCCATTTTAAACTGTACAACAGTATTGAAAAGCACATGGAGCAGCACGAATGTAATAATAATAATAGGAACACACGACAAAATACTTACTTTTTTGCAGCATTCTCTTGATTCTTCTATACTGATCCTGCTCCCTCACTTAGAGGTCTGACCATCATTTCCTCAGTTGATCCTTGGATCGCCATACCCCAAAATTCTTCTGCAGACTTTTCAGAACTTTAGCCATGATCTTGGCCTTTCTCACATTTGGGTTTGGGTAAGGTCCATGCTTCCCATCATAGTCGGCAATTTCTTCAAGATGTCCACCATCTCCACCATCTGTACAAAGGACATATTTGAGGCCTTAAATCTCTTGGATCGGGACGTTGTGGCTCCGGGCTTTCGTCGTCCTCCTCGTTGCTGCTCTCCTCTGCATGCACCTGCTCTTTCTTCGCCATGTGCTCTCCCACTGCGCTGAAAGAGAAGGGGCGGGGAATACACTAGAAAGAAGGTCAGAGGCGGGTGGAGTTTCACGCATGCACAGTGTATATAAAGTGTAACACGCGTGCGTCGTACGTACGATCTGTGAGCGGAGGAAGGAGTAGAGTAAGCGCCGATCATGATAACAAAGGTACAATTTGAACCTGGGGCATCAGTGGTCTATACTGCTTATAGATTGAGGCCTATATTGGGACAAGATTATGAGAGTTTGTCTTGTGGATCGATTCAATGATCACAGCTTCCTCCCCCAATTCATTGATATGTACAGAGAGCTGCTCTGTCTGTGGCATCCCTTTTATACCAATAAAATAAAGAGGCAGGCAGCGCTGGATCAATCGCTGGGATTAGTGAAGCCGCAGATCCCCACAGCAAACATCAACTATTGAAGGCCAAAATTGGTGGCCCGAGGAGCACATATAATAAGGAGAGCAAGAAGGTCCAGGATTCCATGAGATCAGGAGCAGCAGCAGATGACGTTTATGTACCCAGACTGTAATACTATGACAGACTGAGATTTCTGTCAGACCAGAGTGAAACCAGGCCATCACTCTCAACCCTTACTTCCACACTTCCTTCCACCTCAGATGAGGGCCGTCCACCCAGGAAGAAGATGTGGAGGAGCCCAGCTTGAGTCAGGTATAGCATTGTTTAACATAATTCTCAAAATTGTGTTTGATTGATGAACAATAAACTAAAACTATGTCCCATTTTCATACACAGGAAAGCCTCAGCCAGGAGGAGGCTGTGGAAAGTGGCAGCCAGGAGGAGGCTGTGGAAAGTGGCAGCCAGGAGGTGGCGGGGGGAAGTGGCAGCCACGAGGTGGCGGGGGGAAGTGGCAGCCAGGAGGCTGACCGAATCCCAGGTTCCTCCCCTCCACCTTCCAACAAAAAGTACTAGGAAGGGAAGGAAAGTGCAGGAGTCAGTGCTTTCTTTGATTCGGGAGGCTACTGCGGCCCTCAGAACCACCCCTAATATTCAAGAGGCCTATGCCTGCATGGTAGCCAACAAAAAGCAGGAAATGGAGGTGGGTCAACACCTCTTTTGTGAGGAAGTGATCTATCTGGCTGTAAATAAGGGGTTGAGGGGCGAACTCACAAGCAAAACCCACCTGTGTGAGTTGGACCATCCTCCTCCTCCACCCCCTCCTCCACCTCCTGCCACAACTCCAACACCAGAGCCACAACCCGGAAGCAAGTGTGGAAGGAAGACAAGACAAGAGTGTGATGGCCTGGGTTCAGTCTGGTCTGACAAAAGACGCAGGCTGTTGTAAGACCACAGCCTGGGGACATATATGTCATCTGCTGCTCCTCCCAATCTCTCGGAGTCCTGGACCGGATTGTGCTCCCTATTAAATGGAATCCTCAGGCTACCAATTTTGCCTGTCAAATAATTGAAGTCTGCCCTGGGGTATGAAGGCTTTGCCAATCTCACCAGTTTATACAGCGTTGCCTTCCTCTTTATTTTTTATGACCCCTAATAAATGTCTATTTTAGTTTCACTAATACTTGGATATGTGTTTTAGTTCAAAAAGGGCAGTTTGTGCGTAGGCAGGTACATTTCAAAAAGACAATGTCAAATCAACAAGGGACACCAACACCAACCAATCTCTTTGAGGTTAAAAAATACAAGATAATAATGGTGTTGTGGTAACTTGACACACAAAACGAAAAAAAATATTATGGAGATCACTATAAAAAAAAAAAATCAGATCTTGATAAAAAAAAAAAAAGAAAAAAGCAGATCACTATAAAAAAAAAAAAACATTATTCTGGAGATCTGGCAAAAAAAATAAAGATTATTCATGAGATCACAAGAAATAATAAAGAAATCAGTTTGTCAGAACTCTGTGTGAATATCAGCAGCAAAACAACTTCATTATTCTAGCATTCTAAAGAAGAAGAGAATGCGCTGCATTCTGTTTTTAAAAGATTAAAAACTTGGCAGCATGACAAATGTGCTATCTCCATTACGAACGCTATTTTTACCAGACCGAGTGCTTCCGTCTCGTACTTGATTCAGAGCATGCATGGAATTTTGTGCGTCGGAATTGTGTACACACGCTCGGAATTTACGACAACGGATTTTGTTGTCGGAAAATTTGAGAGCCAGCTCTCAAATTTTGTTTGTCGGAAATTCCGACAAGAAATGTCTGATGGAGCCTACACACTGTCGGAATTTCCGACAATAAGCTCACATCGAACATTTGTTGTAGGAAATTCTGATCGTCTGTACGCGGCATAAGATGCTGAAAGTGTCTAATGTAACCATAGACATTAGGTTGTCATCTCCTAATCCTGCCAAATTCAGCAGAATTGAGCAACATCTGGAATTTGTGTGTGTGTGGGAAATATCACATATACAGTACATATTTTTTTCCCAACCACAAAATTTCCTTTGAATTTGGTTTCATTTTCTGGTAACTAGAACTGAATTTAGCCACATTCTACTCTATTTTATATATTGATTTTAAAAATAAAGCATTATGTTGATTGATTTATTGTTGTGTTTAGCTTTCTGGTGCACGTTCTACATGGTTACTGTGGTTATTAAACTATTATGGGAACTAGAAGGCAAAAACAGTTTTGCTTGTTCCAGGAATAAGGCACAGAATTTATTTCTGTCTCAAGACAGACAGACTAAGAGAGACAATCGTTTTTTTTCATCTGAAAACTTCTATATTTCTATTTGGGTACCTGGCATTCTGGTTACGAAAAGCAGACCCTTATGGTTAATTTGGATAATGTTAGCCAACTTCAGGATTCTCTGGGTATGCCCTGCCATGCCTCATCCATGACATCAGAGATTATACAGGTCTGTGGCTTTCTACACTTTATTAAACATTCTACTTGAAAATAAGCAAAACAGCCAAGCCACTTTTATATAAAATTCTGTTTATGCAAACCAGTATATTTCACTATTCTGAATGCTCAAGGAGTCTTTTTGCTTATCTAGTGAATATTGAATTTTTTCCTTGTGCTAGATGAACAGCATGCACACTAATTGCAGCAAAGAGTGGATATTAATAATACATTGGTTGCATTTTCGTTTTTACAATATTTTCATTTTTATTTATTTTTTTATTGAAATAATCCTGTGGCTATAAATAAAAATATTAGCCAAAATCAGTCTGTAAGAAAATAAGTTCTAAACGTTCCTGTCTGGCAGGTGGTTCGTTTAATTCAACAGATACTGGTATGGCACAATAGGACACAAAAGCAAGGTAGCAGCTGGCGGGTGGGTCCACAGCTCACAGCAGGGTACGGGCTATCTGACACGCCCAGCAGTGCCACATGAGATGACAGCAGCGCCAGTATCTTTTGAAGAACTTGCCAGACAGGTAAGTTATCAACTTCTGCTTAAACAAGTTGTTTCTAGCTATTATTATTTATTATTTTTTTTAATAACAACAGAATTACTGTTGCACCTGGGAAAAACCTGGGCAATTCAAACTGAGCATATGATCAATAAAAAGAGGTTTCCTTAAAGTGATATTGAACTTTCAGTTTTGAAGCACTTTCAGCAGCTGATTTAAAGTTGTATTAAAGCTTGGTAAAAACAAAACAAAAAAAACAAACACGTTATAATTACCTGCTCTGTGCAGTGGTTTTGCAGAGCACAGCTCTGAACGTCTTTTTTTTGGGGTCCCCCGCCGGCGCTCCTGCTCCTGGCATGGGAGCGTGCTCACTCCCAAGCCACTGCTCTATGCATCCATAAGACACATAGAGACGTGGCTTGGCCGCACCTCCCCTCTCTCATCATTGGCTCACTGGCTTGGATTGACAGCAGTGTGAGCAGGCTCGGACTGGGACAAAAAATAGGTCCGGGCATTTGAGACTGAGCAGCCCATTGTTTATTTATTTTTTTAAACCAATTCACAAATAATGACAACTACCGTTTTCTTGATGTCTTTTAGTTATATTTAGCCTGCTTCATAAGGTAGTAGAAAACAGAATCTGGTTATGCACATTATTATTATTATTCAGAAGTTATATAGCGCCAACAGTTTACGCATCACTTTTCAATATAAAAGGGAGACAGTACAGTTACAATACAGTAAAATACAAAAGGATTAAGAGGACCCTGCTCAGAAGAGCTTACAATCTAATAGGGTGGGGCAGGTGGTACAAAATGTTGTAATTGTGGGGAATGAGCTGATGAAAGTGGTAGAAGATTAGTTGGAGGCGTGATAGGCTTCCCTGAAGAGATGAGTTTTCAGGGATTGGGTAGGAGTTAGCCAGACAGGTTGAGGTTAGTGTTCCAGAGGATGGGAGAAGTTCAGGAGAAGTCCCGGAGACGAGCATGGGAGGAGGAGACAAGGGAGCGTGTGAGTAGGAGGTCTTGAGAGGAGCGGAGAGGACTGTTTGGGTGATATTTGGAGACAAGATTGGTGATGTAGCTCGGGGCAGAGTTGTGAATGGCTTTGTGTGTTGTGGTTAGTATTTTGAATTTTATTTGGCGATTGGGAGCCAGTGTAGGGATTGGTGGAGAGGGGTGGCAGACACTTAACGGTTGGTAAGGTGGATGAGTCTGGCAGCAGCATTCATGAAAGATTAAATGAAGAGGTGCAGCGCTTATTAACCACTTGTCTACTGGGCACTTAAACCGCCCTCCTGCCCAGACCAATTTTCAGCTTTCAGCGCTCTCACAATTTGAATGACAATTACTCAGTCATGTAATACTGTACCCAAATGAATTTTTTGTCCTTTTTTTCATACAAGTAGAGTTTTCTTTTGGTGGTATTTGATCACCTCTGGGTTTTTTATTTTTTGCGCTATAAATGAAAAAAGACCGAAAATTTTAAAAAAACGCAAGTTTCTGTGATAAAATTTTGCAAATTATTAATTTTTCTTCATAAATTTTGGCCACAATTTATACTGCTACATATCTTTGGTAAAAATAACCCAAATTAGTTGATATTATTTGGTCCGTGTGAAAGTTAGAGAGTCTACAAGCTGTGGTGCAAATCATAAAAAAATGATCACACTTGATGTACTGACGGCCTATCTCATTTCTTGCGACCCAAACAAGTCAGGAAAGTACAAATACCCCCCAAATTACCCCTTTTTTGAAAGTAGACATTCCAAGGTGTTTAGTAAGACGCATGGTGAGGTTTTTGATGTCATTTTTTCCCCACAATTCTTTGCAAAATGAAGATTTTTTTTTTCCCACAAAATTGTCATTGTAATAGGTTATTTCTCTCACATGGCATGTATATACCACAAATAACACCCCAAAATACATTCTGCTACTCCTCCTGAGTATTACGATACCACATGTGTGGGACTTTTTCACAGCCTAGCCAAATAGAGAGGCCCAACATGCAGGGAGCACCATCAGGTGTTCTAGGAGCATAAATTACACATCTAACTTGTTGACTACCTATTACACTTTTGAAAGCCCTGGAGCACCAGGACAATGACACGTGACACTGACGTGGCACTGATGACAGATGGCACTGATACATGGCACTGATGACACTGATGTGGCACTGATGACAGATGGCACTAATACATGGCACTGATGACAGATGGCACTAATATGTGGCACTGATGACACGTGACACTGATGACAGATGGCACTGATGACAGATGGCACTAATACATGGCACTGATGACACGTGGCACTGATGACAGATGACACTAATACGTGGCACTGATGACAGATGGCACTAATACGTGGCACTCATGACAGATGACACTAATACGTGGCACAGATGACACTAATATGTGGTACTGATGACACGTGACACTGATGACAGATGGCACTGATACGTGGCACTGATGACACGTGACATTGGTAACAGATGGCACGTGACACTGACAGGTGGCACTGATGACAGATGGCACTGATACATGGCACTGATGACAGATGGCACTAATATGTAGCACTGATGACAGATGGCACTTATACGTGGCACTGGGGACAGATGGCACTGACAGGTGGCACTGGGGACAGATGGCACTGGGGACAGATGGCAGTGACAGGTGGCAGTGGGGACAGATTGCAGTGGAGACAAATGGCACTGGGGACAGATGGCAGTGGGGACAGATGGCACTGACAGATGGCAGTGACAGATGGCAGTGGGGACAGATGACAGTGGGGACAGATGGCAGTAGCAGATGACAGTGGGGACAGATGACAGTGGGGACAGATGGCACTGACATCTTTTCCGTTTTTTTTTTTCTGACACTCACGCTGCAGCCGTTAGCTCTCCCTCCACATACACTGTCTTTATGTGAGGAGGGAGAGCCGGCGATGAGAGATGATCTCATATGTTTACATATGAGATCATCTCTCATTGGAAGCTCCGATCCTATTGTAAACGGCCGATGTGATTGGCTATTTACAGCCTTCTGTGACTGGCTGTGTCCAAGGGACACGGCCAGCACAGAATTTCCCCGATGCACGCCCGCAGGAGTGCGCATTGCGGAAGTAAACAGGAGGACATCCAGGGACGCTATCCCGGCAACTGGCGTCCGTGCTGTAGCCATCTTTCGGCTATAGCGCAGGCGCAAAGTGGTTAAATAAAAGTCCAATAAGTAATTTAAAGTTCATAAAGAGCCAAAACACTTCTTGAGATGAATACTGGTACGCTGGATAGAAAAAGCCATCACCAACACCCAACAGTACTGACTTTTACCCTAAATCAAAGGGATTTGCACAGTGGATGGTCAAATGATTGAAACAGTGATCATCACAAGCAGGTAGAACCACTCCGCCAGAGGTATGCTGATCAATGCACAGGTATGGATATCAATAATCTAAGACCGCCAGAAAGTCCAATGGATGGACCTCACCTCAGCACAGGTACTCTCCTCTGCTGCCTGTTTCAGTGATGTCTTCCCTTCATGATAGACGATATTCATGACTGAAGAGGGGATAGCCTATGGAGAGGTAGGACATTGCATAACAGATTCTGTTTTCTGTCTCTCTCCACTGAATTTTTACAGGCAATTACCACTGAGCGCCAACATCATTTTCTGCTTTTTTTAATAATATATATATATATTTTTTTGTAGTATACACTGTAGGATTGTAAAAGACCTGGGACACCATTAGATGCCCAAGCAGAGCAGCAATTCAGCAAACAGTGGGTGTGACCAAATTGTGTTAACAATGGGAGGGGCTTAAATGGGCATGGTTAAATAAAACAAAAGCACCTGGCACTTGGCTCCACAAACTTGCCTAGGGTGGCCACCCAGGGCAATTTTCCTACATCTAGGTGGATGGGGAAGAAGAGGGGGGGGCATAGCTGGGTGTACAGAAGAGAGGAAGGTGGACAGAAGAAAGGAGGGGAAGATGGAGTCAGGTGGACAGAGAAGAGGGGGGATGCCGCCAGGTGGAGGTGAGGACAGAGCCAGGTGGACAGAGGAGAGGGGGGATGCCACCAGGTGGAGGGGAGGACAGAGCCAGGTGGACAGAAAAGAGGAGGGGAAGACAGAGCCAGGTGGACAGAGAATGGGGGTATGCCGCCAGGTGGAGGCGAGGACAGAGCCTGGTGGACAGAAGAGAGCAGGGGATGCAGCCAGGTGGACAGAGGAGAGGGGGGATGTTACCAGGTGGAGGGGAGGACAGAGCCAGGTGGACAGAAAAGAGGAGGGGAAGACGGAGCCAGGTGGACAGAGAATGGGAGGATGCTGCCAAGTGGAGGAGAAGACTGAGTCAGGTGGACAGAGAAGAGAGGGATGCCGCCAGGTGGAAGCGAGGATGGAGCCAGGTGGACAGTGGAGAGGGGGGATGCAGCCAGGTGGAGGGGGGATAGAGCCAGGTGTATAGAGAAGAGGGGGGTGCAGCCAGGTGGAGAGGAGGACAGAGCCAGGTGGACAGAGGAGAGGGTGGAAGCAGCCAGGTGGAGGGGTGGACAGTGTGGACGCAGCCAGATGGAGGGGTGGACAGGGTGGATATAGGCAGGTGGAGGGGTGGATGAAGCCAGGTGGAACGGTGAACAGGGTGGATCCAGCCAGGTGGAGGGGTGAATGTAGCCAGGTGGAGGGGCCGGAGGGGTGGATGCAGTCAGGTGGAGGGGTGGATGCAGCCAGGTGAAGGGGTGGATGCAGCCAGGTGGAGAGGCCAGAGGGGTGGACGCAGCCAGGTGGGGGGTGGATGCAACCGGTTGGAGGGGTGGATGCAGCCAGGTGGAGGGGTGGATGCAGCCAGGTGGAAGGGTGGATGCAGTCAGGTACAAGGGGTGAAGTGGTGGATGCATCCAGGTGGAGGGGCCAGAGGGGTGGATGCAGCCAGGTGGAGGGGTGGATGCAGCCAGGTGGATAGGGTGGATGCAGCCAGGTGGAAGGGTGGTTGCAACCAGGTGCAGGGGTGGATGCAACCAGGTGGAGGGGCTGGAGGGGTGGGTGCAGCCAGGTGGAGGGGCTGGAGGGGTGGATGCAGCCAGGTGGAGTGGTCAGAGGGGTGGATGCAGCCAGGTGGAAGGGTGGATGCAACCAGATGGAGGGGTGGATGCACCCAGGTGGAGGGGCTGGAGGGCTGGATGCAGCCAGGTGGAGAGGTTGATGCAGCCAGGTAGAGGGGTCGGAGGGCTGGATGCAGCCAGGTGGAGAGGTGGATGCAGCCAGGTAGAAGGGTGGAGGGGTGGATGCAGCCAGGTGGAGGGGCCGAAGGGGTGGATTCAGCCGGGTGGAGGGGTGCATGAGCCAAGTAGAAGGGTGGAGGGGTGGGTGCAGCCAGGTGGAGGGACCGGAGGGGTGGATGCAGCCAGGTGGAGGGCCCGGAGGGGTTGATGCAGCCAGGTGGATAGGGAGCCAGGTACAGGGGTGGATGCAGCCAGGTACAGGGGTGGAGGGATGGATACATCCAGGTGGAGGGGTCACACACCAGTGAAAATCTCCAGTCCCTCTATGGAAGCCTTCATCCCTGGTCCCCCCATCGCCATTGCTCCCCCCCACCTGAAAAGTTCTTACCTTAGCGATATATAATATAATCATTGGCACTTGCTCTCTGTCTCCCTCCACATGTCAGTCAGCAGCAGTCTGTGTCTCTGTGTCACTGTGACACATATCTTTGGATCAGGTGATGGGGTCTCCTCACAGGCTGTGAGTCACAGCTCACGCAGGGGAGACGTCTCTCAGGTACTCCCCTTCACAGGCTGACTTACCTGTAAGCTGATCGCTAGTCTCCGCCCCAGGGCCCCGAAGGCCAGATGCAGAGAGGCTGGAGGCCATGGACTTAATAAGTGGCTGGCTGCTAACAGGCTGGGTGAGCCGTGCAGGCTCAAGAGACAGCTCAGCTTTGGACCCCACAAGGACAAGTAGCCCGGTGGCCCTGGCCCACTGGGCACATGCCTAGTATGCCCTATGGCCTGAGTGTGAGCCAATGGGCCCCTGCTGCTGTCTCAACCAATGAGGAGGGAGAGTCCTGGGATCGCCAAGGCTATCGTGAACATTGCTGGATCAGGGGGAGCTCAAGTAAGTACGGGGGGGGCTTGGGGGGCCGCTGCACACAAAAGGCTTTTTACTTTCATGCATAGCATGCAGAAGGTAAAAAATCTTCAGCCTTTAGAACCACTTAATTCACTTAACGAATATGCATCTTCTTTATCTGTTTTACCCTTGCCTCTGTTCCTGTTTAAGCTGGTGCAATGACTGCTGCTCCAGGTTTCCTGTTCCAGGGTGGCTCCTTTATCTTGCAGCATCCTATGGAGTCACCCTTCCATACAGGGACTAGAGTTGTGTTTCCCTACACTGTGTGCTTCAAAAGACAAGTCTATCCCCTGTTCTTATATGAGGTACAAAAAGTACGCTAAAAACATCTAAACAGCCAATAGTAATGACATATCAACATGAATGCACAGTACAAAATAAAAAAAATCCTGTTCTTCCCTCCTCCTCCTGTCTTCCCTCCTCCTCCTGTCTTCTCTCCTCCTCCTGTCTTCCCCCCTCCTCCTGTCTTCTATAAGCTAACCGACTTTCTGGAGTGAGTACAGTCCACTGTTAACACGTTTTTGTGAAGATTGGAAGTTTGCAGAAACAACACTTAAAGAGCAAGTGTCAGCAGTATTGAAAGCTGCAAGTGCTGGGGTAAGAATTTTAACAAATAGTTTTCTATGAAATGTTTGTTTTATTGTGCTTAACTACTTGCCACCCTGCCACATTACTTCTATAGTGGGGCGGCAGCTACAGACACTGCAGCTTACTGTTACATCGCTGCCTGTTTCCGGGTTTGGGTCGAGCGTCACCCAACGCCTCCCCTGTGATTTGACATAGCGGGAGTTCATCAACAGATCCCAGCCAATGATTCATGCCCAGGACCTGCTGATTGGCTGCGTCAAATCACAGCCTTGAGTTCTGTGTTGATAAACAACTCCGAGCTCTATACAGAGGGAGCGATCACGTTCTTTTTCCCTGCTAAGCAGAGAAAAGAAATAAATCAATCTCTAGTACAAAGCAGCATACAGTAAACACATTAACACTTGCTAGGCACACAATTGATTGTGTTATGCCCTGTACACACGAGCGGTTTTCCCGTCAGAATAAACTCTGAAGGTTTCTCCTATGGAATTCCGACAGAATTCCGCTCAAGCTGTCTTGCATACACACGGTCACACCAAAGTCTGATCGTCCAGAATGCGGTGACGAACAACACGTACAACGGGACTAGAAAAAGGAAGTTCAATAGCTTCCGTCTCGTACTTGCTTCAGAACATGCGTCATTTTTGGTACGTCGAAACAGCATACAGACAAGTGGTTTTCCCGATAGGAATTGGTTCCGACGGAAAAATTTACAACATGTTCTCTTTCTAGGTCTGTCAAAATTTGATGTAAAAAGTCCGAGGGGGCATACACACGATCGGAATATACAATGAAAAGCTCCTGTCTGACTTTTTCTTTTTCTGTCATTAGTACAGTGATAGTGTACATTTTTAGCACTGATCCCTGTATTAGTGTCACTGGCGATGTCAGTGTCAGTCAGTGCCCACAATTGGGCAGCATTGACGGGTTCAATAGAAACCGGCCAAGATTTGGCCTGTATGTATGGCTGCTGATTCGACAGTAGACAGTGGCCGGCTTCTGTCGAAAGGGCATGACTGAAAAAGGCTGCCGATCGGCATCCAATCAGCGCTCTCAGCCAATAGCTCAGTGCTCTCAGCCAATAGCTGAGAGCGCTGACTGGTGTTTTCTGGCGTGTGGGCCGTCATCCCTGTCAAAACACAATAGCTCAGGGTGGGAGATCACTGTACTAACATTGCATCATTAGGGGCGACACAGTGGTGTAGTGGTAGCACTCTCACCTAGCAGTAAGAAGGGTCGCTGGTTCGAATCCCGACCATGACACTACCTGTCTGGAGTTTGCATGTTCTCCCTGTGTCTGTGTGGGTTTCCACTGGGTACTCTGGTTTCCTCCCACACTCCAAAGACATGCTGGTAAGTTAATTGGATCCTGTCTAAATTGGCCCTAGTATGTATGAATGTGAGTTAGGGACCTTAGATTGTAAGCTCCTTGAGGGTGTAGGGACTGATGTGAATGTATAATGTATATGTAAAGCCCTGCATAAATTGACGACACTATATAAGTACCTGAAATAAATAAATAAATAAAATAAATTAGTACAGCGGCTCCTCCTGAACTCTTAATTTATTTGTTTTTGTTCAGCCTGCTGGGTTGAATGAAAAAAAAAATAATAGTGTGTACTAGGCTTTAGCGTCAGATTTCCCACTGCACTTAGTCCTACTATAAGTCACTGACCACCACCATTACTAGTATATTAAAAAAAATAACTAAAAATTCCAGTATATCTCCCATAGTTGGTAGACGCTATAACTTGCAAACCAATTAATATACACTTACTGGGATTTTTTTTTACAAAAAATATGTGGCAGGATACATGCTGGCCTAAATTTATGAAGAAATTCGATTTTTTAAAAACATTTTATTGGATATGTTTAATAGCAGAAAGTAAAAAATATTTAGTGTTTTTTCAAAATTTACAGTCTTTTTTCATTTACATATTAAAAAAAAATTTAAAAAAACCCAGTGATGATCAAATACCAGCAAAAGAAAGCTCTATTTGTGGAAAAAAAATAATACAAATGTCATTTGGGTACAGCGTTGCATGACCGTACAATTGTCAGTTAGAGTAGCGCAGTGCCGTATAGCAAAAAATGGGGTAAAATCTTCCGACTTAAGTGGATAATGTGTCCAGTTTAAATACACTAAGGTTTTAATACCACTTTTTACATTAGATATAAAGTCAGCCTATATACATGGATTTTCATGTAAAAATTAAGCTTTGGTCCTGCTACAGCCTCTCTCCAGGGTCTAATCATTAATTGGTGACCTATAAGGATCAAAAGGGAGTGGAAGGAGGCAAACTAAACTTTTATGGGAAAGAATAGAGGTTCATATAAATTTCTATATTTCTGGCTCTCCTGACTGTTTTAAAATATAGCTTCATAAGGCACCGTGTATTTCAGCAAACACTTTGATTTAGTTCAAATTGCTCAGGTTTCTGACAGGTTTCAAAATGGGAGCTGATACCCATAGAGGGGTACACAGGTAAATATAAAGCACAGTTTTACAGATTCTGCCTTAATCAACCATTGTGAACCAATAAGATAATGGTAGCTTCGGGGTTATACAGTAATTATTTTTGAACATTGACCTGCCCTACATAATTGTACAGCAATACTTTATCCAATCTCCTTGTATGTAGGCAGCAAAAATTTTAGGGTAGGTCACATATGCGGGTCGGGGAATGCGTGCTAATTGCATACATTCCCTGACCCACACCACAGGTAAAACATGCTGCTCTGTAGCAGGCGTGCAGGGTGCCATTATAAAAAAAATAAAAGCCTTCTGTGTGCAGCAGCCGCCCCCCCCCCCCCAGCCCCCCCAACACTTACCTGAGGTCCCTCTCTGTCCAGCGATGTCCACGAGTCCCTCAGCCACTGAGACTCTCCTTTCTGATTGGCTGAGACACAGCAGTGGCACCATTGGGTCCTGCTACTATCAAAGTCAGCTAGCCAATCGAGAGAGAGAGAGGCTGGGGCCGGGTTGGGGCTCCGTGTCTGAATGGACACATGTGGGCACCTGAGCTGAGTCACATCTCTCTAGCAAGCTGTTTGCTGCGGGGGCACTGAACATAAGGGAGGGGCCAGGATCACAGAAGAGGGGCCTGAGAAGATGAGGATCTGGGCTGCTCTGTGCAAATCCACTGCAACAGAGCAGGTAAGTACTGTATAACATGTTTGTTATATTTATGGAAAAAAACGAACCTTTACAATCACTTTAAGAGTAGCCTTGGAGGTGAAACTGGTGGTTGCTTCACAAAAGGCACTGTGTCTGGTGGATATTAAGGTCTGGCAAGCAAGGTGATCCAAAGCAGAGGCTCACAAAACCCCCTCTATTGGGTTACAGGACAGCATAGAAAGAACACAGAACAGCTGAACAAATTATAAATCTTTCCACTTACTTCTGCTCTGTGTCCTGAACCTCTAGTTTGACATTGCAGCTACAACTATGAAGGCACTGTTGGGAAGGACATAAGTCTGCCCAACAGTGCCTACGTAGATCTGACATAGGGTGCTGGAACGAGAGTTCAAAACACAGTCCAGGATAATCGTATGCAATACGGAATGATTGAGGTGAATGTCCTATAACCGGGTTTCACCTGCGCCACTGATTTCAGTTTTTTGCATCTTGTTTGCATCCTAATGTGAGCTTTTATTTCAAAAACACCAATAATATTCCAGGTGTCACTCAACTATTTTTTTAATAGGTGCAGAAAGCATTTTCCTGAATACTGCAAACATTACACATAGAAGGCTTGGTTTACTAAGCTCACTCCCTTGGTCATCAATTTGATGCAACAATGATGCCAAGGGATCACAAGTGTTCAAATGCCCACTTTTACAATGTATTATCAAAAAGGTAATATTGTATCTTTTTTGTTAGGTATCTAAATGTTATTTACACTTACAAACATGTTACTACATAATATCTAAATCTAAAATACAGTTTTAGTCAACCAATGAGTTTTCAAGCATTACTAAGTATCACCCAGTGTCATTTGTGCTCATTTCGGAAGCTTATGTGCTGGTCACTGCTTAAACCTAAAACATTGTTGTAAAGTTTTATTGGTGTGAAATAGTGGTGAACAGGTGCGAAAGTGCATACAAATGTCTTGCTGGAAAAAAGTTTATGTAAAACATACAGCCATCTTGCAAACACTTAAATAACTATATCATACATTAATTTTATCTATTTATTTTACCACAGTACTATTTATCAATATATTATTTTTGTACAATATTAATCATTGGAAGATTTTTGGAAATTTTGGCAAGGATTTAGTTTTTTCATACTTTTTTTTCATTACACATCTGTTTTCACCACATTCCTGAATTTTGTTTTCTGTCTTTTTAACAAAAAAATAAAACACTTGCATGCTGCCATGTTTCTGAGTTTAGAATTATATATCGTTAGCGTAGATTTAAATTGTGACTCCAGACAAAACATTTTTAACTATAAATATAGGGTCAGATCTTTATTGCTGTCTCCATCCCCAACTTGATAGATTTACCTTCACTTTTTGCTCAAGAGTAGGAGCAATGTAAACATCTCTAGATATACTATATTACCAAAAGTATTGGGACGCTTGCCTTTACACACACTTTAATGGCATCCCAGTCTAATGCTCCATACACACGATCGGACTTTCCGACAACAAAACCATGGATTTGTGTTCGAAGGATGTTGGCTCCAACTTGTCTTGCATACACATGGTCACACAAATGATGGCCAACAATTCCGAATGTGGGAACGCGGTGACGTACAAGACGTACAACGAGCCAAGAAAAAGGAAGTTCAATAGCCAGAGCAGCTCCTTCTGCTTGATTCCGAGCATGCGTGAACTTTTGTGCGTCGGACTTGTGTACACACGATCGGAAATTCCAACAAAGTTTTGTTGGCGGAAAATTTGAGAACCTGCTAGCCAACATTTGTTGGCGGAAAGTCCGACAACAAATGTTCAATGGAGCATACACACGGTCGGATTTTCAGCCAACAAGCTCACATCCAACATTTGTTGTCGGAAAATCCGATTGTGTGTACGGGGCATTAGTCTTTAGGGTTCAATATTGAGTTGGCCTACCCTTTGAAAGCTCTACCATGTTTTTCATATGTTTCCAAGAACATGTCTGTTAAACCCATATTGAACCTTGGTTTAAAATTAACTTAATGCATTTCAGGTGCTTCAAAACAAAATTTATGTAAAGTATTGCAGTTGTTTTTCTTTCAAAGGTAGACACAGCCTGAGTAAAAAATCTTGAAGAGGTGTAGGGCCTTTGCAAAAACCACTGTCTCCCCATAGAGCGCAAAGGTCCCACTCTGCAGCTGCTGACAGGAGATAGGCTTTTCTACTTGGGATGTGTCTAGTTTTGGCAACAGGACACGCCTCCTCATTCCTCCTGGTTTCTAATTGCTGCCCCTACACTTTTCTCAAAGCTTTTCCAGTACCACACTCTTCCAAAAATTTGCCAGTGCCACCCTCTCCTGAGGCTTTGCTAGTGCCACACTCTCTCGAGGCTTTACTAAAGCCATGCTTTCCCCTAGACTTCGCCAGTTCACACTCTTCTAAAACTTTAGTGCAAACCCTTGCTATGCTTGCATGAGATCTTGTTACCTTTGACATCCTTTGAGGTATTCCCCCAGAGTGACCTCATCCTTTCCTAGGAATACTTTGCTGCCTGCCCTGACCTGTTCCTGACCCTGGCTTGTGGTAACAACTGCTGTCAGCCCTGACCCTGTCTGCCTCTGGATTATGCTACCCTCTTCACTATCTGCTGCCTTTATTTGACGCCCCCAACTACTATAAGTTTCTTCTAAATTGCACTGCCTCTAGAGCTGCTTGGTCTGGAGTTGTGAGTGGGGTGCCTCAGGGCTCTCTCTTGAGACCAATTCTGTTTATTTTTTCAAATTCTTTATTTCTAATAAGCAACAAGGGTACAGATACAGCATTTGGGGTTGGCATATAAAATGTTACATAAGGTTTCAAAAAAAGTGTACAGTTAGAAATGTATAATGTCAAGTCTCATTAGATTTATATATATTAAGCTTTATTATCACAGAAAGTGGTTTGGTATAAAACATACAATACAAATTTATCCAATGTAATTAGATTGAATGAAAACATAGAAACAGTTGTATAGTTGCTATGATATACTCATTGGATCTGTTTTTAACTAGAAAACAGAACAGGTATATTACTGCAAAGCGGATACAAGTGAAATAAACCGAGGTGTAAAGGTATCAACTAAGGCCTGAGGAGGAACCATCTAGGTCTTAGGATCTTATGTTTCATTAAGCCACATCTGTATGGAAAGACTGGAATCTTTTCACCAGCAGGCAGGAGTTTAGGCCATAGCAGAATTTATAAGATGTCTAATGATCGGTTTTTAATATATTTTTGCGAGAATTGCGTTGTGATTTAATTTGATGTAAATTGCTTGAAGATTAGTTTAAGGTTTTCACAAAACTCTGAAAGTTTGAGGCTTTTCCAAAAGATATGAAGCAAAGACCCTTTTTCACTAATTCTGTTTAATTTGTTCATAAGCAATATAAAGGTTGGAAAAACTAGTTCAGTTATCTGCAGTCAGTGGTCGTGGAACTACCAGGGTCGCAGCAGTTGCACTTGCGACCAGGCCCTAGCATTCCGCCACTGTCGGGGACCCCAGCGGGGTTGGTAGTCCGAGCAGAGAGCGCATCTCTCATACAGCTCAGAGCTGACAGTTCTCCCTGCTCCCCCCTCCCTCCCTGAAGGAGCTGTGTCATCCTGTGCGAGAGAGGGAGGGAGGACGGAGAGGGGAGCAGGGAGAACTGTGGGCTCTGAGTGGTATGAGAGATACGCTCTCCACTCAGAGCCTTGCTGAGGAGGCAGGCAGCATTGATGAGCACTGATCAGCTGCACTGATACGCAGTGCTTATAGGGGTCATTGATGAGCAATGATCTGTGGCACAGATAGGCAGCGTGGAACTGATGGGCATTGATGAGCACTGATAGGCAGCATTGATGAGCACTGATAGGTGGCGCTGATGGCCACTGATAGGTGGCACTGATAGGCTGCACCAATAGGTGGCATTGATGCGCAATGGTCTTTGGCACAAATAGGCGGCGTGGCACTGATGGGCATTGATGAGCACTGATAGCTGGCACTGATAGGCACTGGTAGGTCGCACTGATAGGCAGCACTGATAGGTGGCATTGATGAGCAATGATCTGTGGCACAGATAGGCGGCGTGGCATTGATGGGCATTGATGAGCACTGATAGACAGCATTGATGAGCAATGATAGGTGTCACTGATAGGCGGCACTAATGGGCATTAATGAGCACTGATAGGCAGCACTCATAGGCTGCACTGATGGGCACTGATAGGCAGCATTGATGAGCACTGATAGGTGGAACTGATGGGCACTGATATGCAGCATTGATGGGCACTGATAGGCATTGAGCCCTGATAGGCACTGATAGGCAGCATTGATGAGCACTGATAGGTGGCACTGATGGGCAGCATTAATGGGCACTGATAGATGGTACTGATAGTCAGCACTGATGAGCAATGATAGGTGGCACTGAAATGCAGCACTGATAGGCAGCATTGATGGACAGTAATAGGTGGCATTGATGAGCACTGATAGGCAGCACTGATTATCAGTGTAAACAATTTACTGACATTGTTGCCTCTGCTTTCCTTACACAGACACAGAGTGGTAGGAAAGGGCTGACGATACCCAGCAAGTCTGTTTACAAGTGATCAAAGTTAAAGGGCTGCCATGATTGCACTGGATGCACATCCCAGGGGGGATACAGGAGACAGAGTTCTGGGAGAATGTCCATGGACACCCTCCCAAAATTGGAAGCCCGGGGTCAGGGGGGCCCATCATGGTTTCTTGCACCAGGGCCCTGAAGGTTCTAGTTAGGATCCTGCCTGCAGTTGTCTTAATACGCCAAAAGTGACTGCATCTGATTGGATGCAGTCATTGTTTGGCTACCAATTTTCCAATTTTTTTTCAATCAAAGTTTGTTGAGTCAATGGTTCGGACAGGGCCATCCAAAGTTCGAGCTGTCTATGACCAGCCAAGGCCTACAACACTGGTTGTTTATTCAGGTTAGAATACCTCCTGGGACAAGTACTACTGACCAACTATGGATGATCTCTTACCAGTGAGTGTAAGGTCTCTGGTTTTCAGCTGTGAGTTATAAATCCTCCTTTTATGCGGAATGTTTGGTAACCATATAGTTAAAGTTTATTCAAGTGGGGTAGTGGCTGCCCTAGACATAAATCTAGTTGCTATGCTGAAGTTGTGAATCAGAGCTGCTTGTTTTTAATTCTGGATGTTGGTGCAATTGGTAATGAAAAAAAAGTATTTAACACCACTGTCTATGTGACTCTTTTATTTCATATTCTACATCTTAAAAGCTCCAACAACTGTAGACTGCAATTTGAAGCAATAGTTTGTATTGTATGATAATCCAACACATTTCAGAGTTTTGCTTCTTTTTGTGCTATTTTCAGGTCTAAAATGTCAACTCAGCTGTGAACCACCAAAGAAGTTTTAACTCTGCCAGGAATTTCGTTTCACCAGCTTTCTATTAATATATGAGCCAGAACTGAGTTACAAATGTGCCGTAAGATGATCTCAGGGGTACATGATTAAGGTAGTTGTGTCACTGCACATATAATTTTTTGAAACACAGAGCCCCGGGTTTATGGGTAGTTTTGTGCATATAACTGTGTCAAAGGGAATGCAGCCAGCATTTCTGAATGAGCTCTCAAACCATACAGAGGGAGTATGTGTTTTGTGAGCTGAGGTTTTTTATGGGGATGTTTTAGTCCAAAAAGACAAGATTTGTTTGGCTTGGGTTCATATTCCGCCTGCGAAAACAATATAAAAAAAAATAAATGTCTGCCATACTGATTCATATATTTAGTTAAAACTCTGAAAAAGTAACAGACTTTGGCACTATTTCACAAAGCTTAGCCACCAAAACTAGTACACCGAAGAGCCAATATATTGTATTAGATTTTTTTTAGCCTGCAGACTCAAGGCCTTATGTGACCCTAGTTTTGGTTCAGCCTAGTGAAAAATAATCTATTCACCATATAATTGCGCTGCCTTTCTTGTTTCAAATCATGCTCTTCTATTCAGAGCAAGACAACATTCATTTTTGAGCTGTTAATGGACATTTTTACTTTTTATCCTAACTACAGAAATGACTTACATTTTCTTCCAAAAGTGGAACTTTAGTCAGAAAATTAAGAGTCTGCTAGATCACTTCAGGCTGGCCCCTTTTGCAGGTAAAACTATGTAAAACAATTAAAAATAAGTGTCTATACTGTTTAAAATCCAGTAATACACTGTCTAACCAGCTCTACACATGCTCAGTTGCTCTCTATTTTTAGGCATTTTCAGGCACTGCTGAGTTTGCCGCCGATCTGCTGACAGCCTTAAAGCCGAATTAAACCCTGCTATCCTTTACAACCAAGGACGCTACTTCTGTTTAATCTGCAACTGCCATGGTACTGCAAATGTGATCAGTTATGACACCAGCCATTTGATGGTTTGAAAGTGTGGCTGAAGTCACAGACAAATGTCAGTTAGCGATCCCAGCATTTCAGGAATGTAACTGTCTTTTTAAACCATTAAATCGATGTGTTTATTTCCACTTTATGATTTACTGCTGTTTAGGGGCTCTGGGCTTCAGCAAAATGGTAGCCTCCAGCAAGAAGAAACAGCAGCTATGCTGGAGGAAATTTACAGCACACACTAATTTTGGTAGCATAAATATTAATGTGGAATGTATGTTCCTTGCTAAAAAAACATTTTTTTTTGTATCAAGTTGTTATGGGTAAAGTTCCACTTTAATACGTGGATCAAGTTTGCATTTGCTCATATTCTATTACAGTTTTTTGTATTTGTCGTTTTGACTGGTAAGCCCTTTTATTGTGATAATGTAGGAGCATAGTGGTAGTTATTATAAAAGATCGTCCAAACTGATATTTCAGCATTTGTTTTTTGCTGTAAAGTTAAATAACACCAAAGTCTCTGTGCTTGAATTATCAGGGTTTTATGGCCTGGTATGACCATTACAAGAGTGTCTGATTGTCCCCATCGCATTTTTATTTATGTTGCTGGTATACAACAATAAGAGAAAAAAAAAATCCAAGGGCGATTTCATTCACAACTGACTTGTCTCACATTGCCGGAAGGATAACGTTGCCTGGGTCTACTTTAAAGGTGAACTCTGGACACTTCTTCTCCCCCTTACTAATGTGTTTAAAAAAATGTAATCTAAATGCCCAAAAAACAAACCTAAAGTTGTGGCCATGTGACACTCCAGTCTTCTCTTTTCTTCACTCCGGTTAAGGGGATCTGGACACTTTCATTGCGTAGTCCAGTGGCAGGGTCCTTACAGGTGCAGCGAAGAGATGATGTTAGGAAGAGGTGACTGGTCAACGGACATGACACTAATATGCGGCACAGATGAGGAATACAGATGGCGGACTTAGGTGAGTATTATAAAGGCCTCACAAAGGGAGCTATTCTCTCTCCCCTCATACATTCAGTTTTATTATATCCAATTGCAACATACCGTTAAGGCCCAGGGTATGGGTACTCTGTGGACTTTATCACCAACCCCAATTTTTCATTTAATTTCCTCAGTTGACCATGCTAAAGGTCTTATATCTCAGTGCTATAGTATGCTTTTGAGTACGTACTTGGATGGATACTCCTCCAAGGCTCGGGAGAAATGGGAGAACAACCTGGATCAGATATTAGGGGACCAGTGGGAAGATATTCTGCAGGCAGTGGTAACGTACTCCTTAATTTTATCTCAAAGAGTGTCTCAGTTATATATAGTCCTGTGATCTCATTACACTCCAGCTAAGCTTCATGGTATGGGCATTCTCACAGACCCCTTATGTTATAGATGTAAACGTGACAGGGGTGTCCCAAGCTACACGGCTACAGTCCTAGGTACCCTTAACAGGGTGTTCTAGTCTACGGTACCTTTTCACCCTGAATACTGTTTATTAGGTATTCTTAGTGACCTATTACCAGAGGGTCCCACAAGGGTAACATTTAGTGCTCTCTTTCGGCCCAAAAAAATACTACTTTTGCTCTGGAAGTCGCCCGAGACCCCTTCTCACCAGCTATGGGTGACACATATGTGAAATACTCTTATTTTTTAAAAATATGTATACCAACACAGGGAATGTCTGGGAAAGTTTGAGAGGTTGTGGGCGCCATGATTGCACACCCCTGGACTCAGTCTCCGTGAACTTATACAGATGCGGCTACTGCAGTGCCCTGGCTGATCAACATATCTCATGCTGGATCTCAAAGGCGTTAAGTTGAAGGGTGTGTATGCTATTGTTCTTTATTATGCTTCTTATATGCTTAAATGTGGATATCCATGTGCCTATGTACGTTGTATTACTTTTCCTTATTTTTGACTGATGGTATATACACTGTTGATTTAGACAGTGATTATATGATTTGATTGTATCCGTTTATCTACAATTCAATAAAGTACATGTTTTATATAAACAAAAACAAATAAAGGCCTCACAAGGTATTTTGCTATTTACAACAAGTGAATGGGTGAAATGGAGAGGGATAGGAGTGAGGCTGTTATGCCTGGAAATGGGCTTTAAGGATGCCTTCAACGATATATATTATGTTTTTTTTTCTTACTGGCTCAGTGAGTTCTGACAGACTACGCTAAATTTGTTTCAATATTTTCTCTTTGAATTAGAGATGAGATTCTATTTCAGAAATCACTATGCGTCTTATCTGTTTACTATATCTCTACAAGTGCGTGTTTTGTTCTAAAAGTGTCTATTGAAGTCATAGTTACAATAGAAAACCCTATATTTAAAACCCCTACTTGTAAGGAGAATTTTTCAGCATCTTTTTTTTCAAATTGTTGTGTGTAACTGATCCCCTTTTCTATGACTGAAGGACGTCTTTCTTAAGTTTGGAGAAAGGGCCCTGGTTGCTGTGCTGAGGAGGAGTTCTTCAAAGGTTGTTGTGTGAGAAGATTATTTTCTGCAGGTAAAGTATGCAATAGGATAGCATGTGAGCAACAAGTGGCATCCCCCTCTCCTGGGGGAAGTTCTTTACATAAAGTTGTAGCTGGAGTTGCGGTTTAAATCCAGTAGAACATGGAAAGAGTAAACATTCCAGTTTAATCCTGTAGGATGGGGTCTTTAAACCCTCCAAGCAAAGAGCCAGCTCATGGTCCTTCACACTTTTGTTAGATGCAACTGTTAAATAAGTTGCTTATAGTTTATATTGCTTTGCCAAATTATTGCTTCATATAGGAATTAAGACACAGAGTCAGAAATCCGTGTATCAGTTCTTGAGCATAATGGACTGCTGCTCTTTAATCTTTCCAAGGCCTTTTATACAAACAATAGCATTAGCACAACCCCCCCACACAGGGCAAGGGTAAACAACAACAGGAGTCACCTGGGCTACGAACACAAGCTTCAACACCATGGCAATATAGTTACAAGAAAACAAAAGCAGCTACAATTGAGTTCAACAGCCAAAAAGTCAAAAACAGATTTACACGTAGGCATCATATTAAGTGAGAACTCTAAATTAAATCCCTGACCTTATCAATTTCCCCCTTTGACATCATCCTCTCCTTCCCCCTGGGTCCTCATGAATAAGTTCTAGTCAGTTTTCCCCAGAGTCCTTTCCCTGACCGCGAGTTGTCAGAGGGGTAGAACCCATCTCCCTAGGTATTACCAACATCTTAAAATTCAAGAAGAGGAGTTTTATAGGAGTAGGGTGATGTCAATACACATTTATCGGTATGCCCTGTCTATTCTCCTAATTTTCCTATTTATTTTCCTGTATACACATATATTTGTGATTGTAAGTGATATTAATATTAGAATAATAATTACCATTGGACTTAACAACCAGTGAAAGGTATTGGTTGCTGTAGAAGACATTCCACTAAATATATCCCACCAATGTGGTGCAGTATCCTGTTGTATCTGTGAGGAAAGATGTACTAGTCTACCTTTTGTCAATAATAATTTGCTACTTTAGGATCATCTATAGCCCATTCGAAAGTTGTTGTTTCCTCTACTTCAAGTACATTAATACCAGGAGTCCATGCATATATTTGTAAAACAACAATCTTCAACAAAAAAATATGTAAGTAGATATTTCATCATGTTGTTCTCTCGGGTTGTTTCTTGCAATGTGATGCGTGTATCCAGGTAGGTTTTCCTTCCAGCTTTACTGAGGTGGCTGTGGTCAAGAGTACTTGGTAAGGACCTTCAAACCTGGGTTCCAATGTCTTTCTGGTGTGTTTCTTTACATATACATAATCCCCTGGTAGCAGAGTATGTGTACCTGTTATTGAATTAGGGTCTGGAAGAGAAGAATACACACTTTTGTGGATCTTAGTTAGACGTTGTTGTAATTGTATCACATATGCAGTCAAACTATCACATTGCAATTGCATACTCTGTGGAAAGCATAAACCCAATCTAGGTGCATTCCCAAAAAGTATCTCATATGGGGATAATCCTGTCTTTCCTGTTGGAGTGTACCTTATAGAGAACAAAGCCAAAGGCAGGCATTCTGGCCAAGGCTTGTTTAACTCTTGCATGGCTTTTTGTATTTTTAACTTTATTGTCCCATTTACTCTCTCCACTGATCCTGAACTCTGTGGGTGGTAAGGGGTGTGAAAACTTTGTTGAACCCCTAACATGGTCATCACATTCTGCATGATTTCTCCTGTAAAGTGTGTCCCCCTATCTGATTCTATGGTTTCAGGAAGACCAAACCTAGGTATTAACTCAGTGATCAGTTTCTTAGCTGTGGCTTTAGCTGTAGCCGATTTTACTGGATAACTTTCAGGTCAACCTGAAAATAAATCGATACACACGAGGACAAATTCAAAAGGGCCGCTCTTAGGCATTTGTATGTAATCAATCTGCAGTCTCTGGAAGGGGTATTGGGCCCGGACCTGGTGTTTTCGTGGGGTTTTTACTCTCTGTCCTGGGTTATTCAGGAGACAGATTTGGCAGGCTGCACAGTAATTTCTTGCAGTGCTACTGAATCCGGGGGCGAACCATCCTTGGTTCACAATCCTATACATGGAATTGGAACTGACATGTGTGGGTAGGTGAACTGCCACTGCCATTGCTGGGTACAGAGAGGCAGGCAGGCATATTTTGCCCCCTTCCCTCCATACATTGTCAAGGTCTGGTGCTGCTCCCATTCTGACCCACTTATCTTTCTCGCTCTCCCCTGCTTGCTCCTGTAATTTACTCAGCTGCTGCCATGTTGGTTCTGGGATACTCACCTCTACCGCTGCTAAGGTCTCAGGGCTTCCTTCCCCTAGAGCTGCCTGTTTTGCAGTCAAATCTGCAAATGCATTTCCTTTTGCCTCAATTGTTTTTGCGCTCGTGTGTGCCGCTATCTTCATAATGGCTACTCGTTTAACCTTTTGAAGATTGTTCAGGACTCTCTTAATCCCTTCTCCATGTTTTACAGGTGTACCTGCTGCTGTCAGATAACCTCTAGCCCTCCATATGTGGCCATAATCATGCGCTACGCCATAAGCGTAAGCGGAGTCAGTGTAAATATTCCCTTCTCGTTCTTTTAAGTAATCTAGGGCTTGTTCTAAAGCTTTTAATTCTGCTTCCTGTGCTGACATGTGGGCTGGTAAGGCCTGTGCTTCAATTACCTGCGTATCAGTCACTACAGCATACCCTGTGTGATATTTACCCTTGTCATCAGCAAACCTACTACCATCTATATACAAGGTGTGCTCAGCATTTAAAATCGGTGTATCTGTAACATGTGGGAATCCCATTGTCTCCTGTTCCATGAGCTGAAAACAATCGTGCTGATCTACTTCTTTAAACAAAAGAGTGTCAGTGTCCTCATTTCTTTTCTCACTAGTACTATTAGTACTATCATTCCCCCTTGCCAAATCTGGTGACTGAAGAGGCAAAAAGGTGGCCAAATTTAAGGTTGTACAGCGCTGAAAAGTAACATTTGGAGGTAAGAGTAAAGTACACTGTAATCTTAATTGCCTAGCCATTGAAATGTGTTTGGGCTGTACCTGAGACAAGATTGCATGTATGTCATGTGTGGTATGCACTACGACTGGATTGTCTAGAACAATCTCTGATGACTTATCTATGATAATTGACACTGCAGCTACCGCCCGTACACAAGACGGTGAACCTCTAGATACTGGATCTAATGCTGCTGAAAAGTAAGCGACTGGTCTTTGTTTTACATGTGCCTGTGTCAGAACACCTGTGGCGTGTCCAGTGATCTCAGCAATGTACAGATTAAATATCTTGGTGTAATCTGGTATACCAATAGGCGGGGCAGAAATCAACAACTTTTTCAAAGTGATAAACGACTCATAAGCTATTTCTGTAAGCATATACGGTACAATTTTCAAACAATCGTATAATGGCTGCATCAAAGCGCTAGCATGTGGTATCCACTGTCTACAATATGACACGATACCTAAAAACATACGCAATTGTTTGAAATTCCATGGGGGTAACATTCCCTTTATCACTTGAACCCTCTCCTCAGTGAGATGTCTTGTACCCTGTGATAAAACAATGTCCCAAAAAGATAACCTTTTCCTGACACACTTGCAACTTTTTCTTATTAACCTTTGCAACCTTTTTCTGCCAAAAATCGCAACAAATTAAGGGTGGTGTGCAAGCTTTCAGTCTTTCACTTATCTGTGGAATTAATCCTTCCATAAACTGTCTATTGAAGGCTCGGATCGTGACTGGCAGCTCTAAATCCATTCTCTCATCTGCCATCATACTTTCCATAGACAAGTAAAATTCTGATACAGTCTGTCCTGGCATTTGTTTCATGGGTGATATTGACCCCCTCTCTTGTTGTTTTGCCTGACAGAAAACTTCTAATCTAACAATAAAAGGGGCCCTTGAGTCTATGTGTCTGTCTGTCTCCAGTATTGCCATCCCCCTCAGCTCGGTCTGCAGGTCAGTCATAAACTGGTTAAACAGGGTCAGAGTCATTTTTATGTCTGCATAGATCCTCCCCATCCTGCCAGGTCGCTTCATGTGTATTCATTAACTGTGTCACAAATCTACAAAAAAACAGCTGGCTTTACTATAATGCATGTATCAGTGCGTACGGGAGCTACAGTTTCTGAATGAAATTCTTGTGCCCCACAATGCACACATTCTACTGCCCATTCTGGGTTTTGTGCTCCACAATCCTGACAAACCCATCCTCTCCCCTCAAGTACCGGATATATCTTGTGTGGTTTGCGTTCTACGTCAGTGTATGGGGGTGGGATGGCTGAGCTGGGAGCCTCGACATTTTTTGTTCTTCTATCTTTCATATCCCAACCATCACAATCTGGATTATACTTCCACCCCTCTTCTTTCGCTCTATTTGAAACCTTAATTAAGCATTGAACCTGACTCATCCATTGCTTCTCTAACACCTCTCCTTGTCTGTCCCTTTTTATTTCACTTTTTTTTTTTTTTTTCTCACTATTTCACTCCATACATCCGGGTCTAAACCCGCTGCTCCTTTCACCTTAAATTTACGAAGGACATCCTTTAAGTCCTGTGCTTCATCTTCTCCACAGATGTTTTTAATTATCTGTGGCACTGTGTAATGTGCTACAATTCCCTGACGGGGTTTTGTGTTCCTCTGGCCCATTCTAACAGTCCTGCCTAGGTAGCGTGTGGGACACTTAGTGTACAATATAATGCGGCTACAACATATACAAGAATGAATAATTACTTTATATGCTAGCCCAATAGCAAACCAGCTAAGTTACACTAGTTCCTCGTTGCCTTCCTCCTAGGGTGCTAGAATTCTAGAAACCTCTCCGGAATGAGATTTCTGAAACCGAATTACTTTATATGCTAGCCCAAAAATAAATAATTACTTTATATGCTAGCCCAATAACAAACCAGAATGCGGCTACAACATATACAAAAATGCGGCTACAACATATACAAGCATTCCTTTAAGTGGCCAGGTATCCGACAAGATCTCGGGACTTTGTTGAGACCTTATTCCCCCCCTCGTATCTGGGAATCCCTCTCATACACTCTTATCCCTGCTTTATGGAGCAGACAGGGCTTATACTCTCAACCCGTCTATGGTTTATGAGTTAGATGTGAGGTTAAGCATAAGCGTCAGACCCCCAAGCTCACAAGCCCTCAGGTTCCCAATCGTGTGAGGTAAGGCGCATTCTGTTGCTTAGTTCGGCAATCCCCTTCTAACTCATACCATCCTTGACAAGGCTCATTCACTTTCTCAACAAGACAGACAAGACAAACACAGATAACAAAAACAAACAAATAATTCCAGCAATATAAACTAAAATATGCAGTAATTCTAGACTCACCACTACAGAGGCTGGTGTTTTAAAACCAGGAGAACCGTAACTGACAGAACGGATAGGCACAAATCAGGGGAGCACAGAATATAAGAAAAATAAAGCTTTTTCTTACCTGCGCAGGTTTTTTTTTTTCGGTGATTCCCGGAATGCCTATTTCTTTTGTTCCGTCAGCGTAGCTCATCCACCTCTTGTAGTATCATCGGTGAGTTCCTCGTCCGGGCGCCAAAATGTTAGATGCAACTGTTAAATAAGTTGCTTATAGTTTATATTGCTTTGCCAAATTATTGCTTCATATAGGAATTAAGACACAGAGTCAGAAATCCGTGTATCAGTTCTTGAGCATAATGGACTGCTGCTCTTTAATCTTTCCAAGGCCTTTTATACAAACAATAGCATTAGCACAACCCCCCCACACAGGGCAAGGGTAAACAACAACAGGAGTCACCTGGGCTACGAACACAAGCTTCAACACCATGGCAATATAGTTACAAGAAAACAAAAGCAGCTACAATTGAGTTCAACAGCCAAAAAGTTAAAAACAGATTTACACGTAGGCATCATATTAAGTGAGAACTCTAAATTAAATCCCTGACCTTATCACTTTGAGAGAAAATGACCGTGGCCACTTAGAGTAGAAAATGCCCGATATTAGAGGTCAGTGGGAGTGAATAATGTGTCAAGCACAGTGGTCAGTAGGAGTACAAAATGCCCCAGGGTTGGTGGTCAGTGATAGTAAAAAATGAGCTAGCACCTGTGGTAAGTGGGAGGAAAGGTAACCATTGCTGTCAGGGGAAGGAATAGGGCCCCAAGTTGGTGTCAGCAGGAAGAACTGTGCCCATTGTATGTATTAGTGAAAGTAATTGTGCCCTAATATTTGTATCAGTGGGGAGATCTGTGCCCTCCAATGGTGTAAGTGGGAGGAATTGTACCCTATAATTTGTGTTGGAGGGAGAAATACTGCCCTAGGAGTGGTTAATGAAAAGCAAAGGGTCATATCCTGCTCATAGATCACAGTTTAGAGACTACTGCTTTAGAATGTTTTCAGCTCAGCACTGTAACATTGCCTGCTGTGTAAGTAGGCAATGAGAATACATCAACTAGTCTATTTATAAACTTACAACTATGAAGCACAAAAATAAGGATGCACCACACACAGTTCAGTATTGTTTTTTTTTTTTTTTGCAAAGAATAACAGGGATAAACCATGCACAAGTGCAACACATACAGTATTATTTTATCTATGTGAAAATCACAGCTTCGTCTTCTGTTATAGTGAATGTGAAACAGTAAAAAGGGGCAGAAACAACAGAATAACCAAGTATATACTAACGCACAGGCCTTCAAGCACAGTGGCATTATCTGCAGTAGATGGAATAATCATTTGTGAGAACTAATGAGGAAATACTTTTAAATATGAACTTTCATTAAAACCAAATACTGTTATGGTTCCTTGACTATGAATTCCCAGTTTCTCTCTGTAGAAGCCTGTCGTGATCTCAGCTTCTAGCTACCTCATCTACCATCTCAGCTGAGCAAGACTCAGGTGTTTTCCACAATGTGTCATGACACAGAGATGTTATGCTTTGGATCTGAATCACACTTTAATGATGAAAGTGGATATTTCAGTTAAAATGGAACCATCTCTCATTCCCTTCCTCCCCTCCCTCTTACCAAAACACTGATAGTTTTTTCTTCAATTACAAATATATTTTTTTTTATTATTGTTAACATAGCCCATAATCCTATTTCTTAAATTCTGGCTTAGGAAACTATGATTTTAATGGTGCCCTCTGGCTGTCTTCTTGGATACCTAGTACACAAATTCCATGAGGCTTGAGCTTCCTTCAACCCTTACATTCTGCAATATCAGATATCAGGACATGGCTAGTGGGAGGGGGGGGGGGGGGGTGGGGGGGAGTCACAAAGCCACAGGGCCAGATCTTTGTTTGTGCATGTATGAGACCTACCACCCTCTCATCAGGAACCAGGAAGAGAAAGCTGACTCACGGGAAAGGACCAGCATCAGAAGAAAGTGGATAAGCAGGAACCATACAGGATACACTAGACTTGTAACTTTGTATTTATCTTGTGAAAATATATTTGTTTTCTCTCAGAATATACACAGGTACAATGGTACCATAGAAAAATAAGAGGGTACACTGGTCAGTGTCAAGGAACAGCTGCATACAATCTCAAGGTCTGTTTTATAAGTGACATTAAGGCCCCAATACATTGGTCAATATTGAAGCAGAAGCACAATAGTGAAATCTTTCCCAAGTTACAATAATGAGAAGATTGCCATTGTAGAGCGGGAAGAAAGGGAAGAGAGAAGGGGAAAAAGACAAGGTCATAAAGACATATGACAACGAGTAGAGACATCTCTTCCAAAAGGGAAACACCAATGTGTGGTGATGAAGGTTAATTGCAATGGTAGACATTAGCATCATAGTAGTACAAATATTGTCAATTTAAAGAATAGAAATTAATTATCATTCAATAGTTAATCCTTGAGCATCAATCTAGCATGCCCAAATTTTATCGAACTTTTCTGGCAATTTCAACTGGCATATGTAAGTTTATACAAGGGAAGGGTCCCATTAAACAAAGTCTTCCATCCTCCCAGAGTTAGTGGCATGGAAGATTTCCAGATGTAGAAGGATGTCCTTCCTCGCACAAAAGGTAGTAAAGAAAATATTAAAACTAACAGGGGGTCTGAAAATTATCCAGAAAGCTCAGCAAAAAGTATGTTTATGCTGCCAACAAGTCTGAAAGATAATGGGCATATATTGAATCATTTTTTTGGGAGGTGCAAGGCCCTGTAGCGACTAAGCCCTATGCAGTTGTGTCTCTATCTAACTGTTGTGGCTGGACTGTAAACAGTCTGAGTTGATATTTACTTCTGCTGGGTTCTGTAGAATTTACCTAAGCTTAGTGGGTTGAACACTTCAGCAGATTGCCGGAAAGAGATTCCAGTAATCAGCGTGGGAAGGATTAACCACTAAGTTTAGCATATTTACCCTACTCAGCAAATCCCTCATGATGTTGTTCAGAGGTAGTCTGGGAAAAACAATACATTTTTTGGAACATCTTTACATAACTCTCTCTCCCCAGGGACTTCTTCCTGGGAGAAGGTGTGAGTGAAAAACAGTTGTCAGGACCTTGTTTCAGCATAAGAGATGTGCTGAGGGCTCTGGATACTAAGCCACCTGAAACCCATGCCTAAGGGAAACAGGGTGCAACAGAGAAGAACCTCTGCCTATAAACTCAAGTATTTTTGTCATCTTATGCCCTGTACACACGATAGGATTTTCCAATGGAAAATGTGTGATAGGACCTTGTTGTCGGAAATTCCGACCGTGTGTAGGCTCCATCACACATTTTCCATAGGAATTTCCGACACACAAAGTTTGAGAGCTTGCTATAAAATTTTCCGACAACAAAATCCGTTGTCGGAAATTCCGATCGTGTGTACACAAATCCGACGCACAAAGTGCCACGCATACTCAGAATAAATTAAGAGATGAAAGCTATTGGCTACTGCCCCGTTTATAGCCCTGACGTACGTGTTTTACGTCACCACGTTCAGAACGATCGGATTTTCCGACAACTTTGTGTGACCATGTGTATGCAAGACAAGTTTGAGCCAACATCCGTCGGAAAAAATCCATGGATTTTGTTGTCGGAATGTCCGCTCAATGTCCGACCGTGTGTACAGGGCATTACAGAGGGACAGAAGTCAAATTCAGCAGCAAGAAAAAACTCTCTCCAGTTTTAAAGGGGTTGTAAAGTTAATTTTTTTTTTTTTTTAAAAATAACAAACATGTTATACTTACCTTCACTGTGCAGCTCGTTCTGGTCTTCTGGGGTCCCTCGGCAGCTGTTTCAGCTCCTCCCCGCAAGCATTTACCACCTTAATGCGAGCTCCCTCGCACGGTGGTGAGTGCTTGCGGGCGCGCTCCCGTGATACAGCCGGCGGCTATAGCCGCTCGCTTTATCACTCGGCCCCGCCCCCCGGCGCGCCGCGTCATCGGATGTGATTGACAACAGCGCGAGCCAATGGCTGCGCTGCTTTCAATCCATCCACTGCAGCCAATCAGCGACCAGGCTGAGCTGCAATGAAGATGACGAGGACGAGCAGTGAAGATTCGAGGCGTCAGGTAAGTAAAACGGGGGGCCTGGGGGCGGCGGTACTGTCAAAAGTTTTTTCACCTTAATGCATAGAATGCATTAAGGTGAAAAAATTTTTACCTTTACAACCCCTTTAAGCATTGCAATAAATGCAATAAATAAATCAATAGTGGAGAAGGATCTGGGGGTTTTCATAGCTCATAAGCTCAATAATAGCATGCAATGCCAAGATGCGGTTTCCAAAGCGAGCAAAGTCCTTTCTTGTATTAAGAGAGGTATGGACTCCAGAGAGAGAGATATCATTTTGCCCCTGTTCAAATCATTAGTAAGCCCTCATCTGTAATATGCAGTTCAGTTTTGGGCACCAGTTCTCAAAAAGGATATTGGGGAACTGGAGAAAGTGCAGAGAAGTGCAACCAAACTGATACTGATAAGAGGCATGGAGGAGCTCAGCTATGAGGAAAGATTAGAGGAACTGAATTTATTCCCTCTTGAGAAGGCGAGATTAAGGGGGGATATGATCAAAATGTACAAATACATAAGTGGTCCATATAGTGAACTTGGTGTTGAGTTATTCACTTTAAGGTCATCACAGAGGACAAGGGGGCACTCTTTACGTCTAGAGGAAAAAAGATGTCATCTCCAAAAACGGAAAGGTTTCTTCACAGTAAGAGCTGAGCAAATGTGGAATAGACTTCCATTTACCTGGGTGTATTCGAACCGGGATATTCCTGGTCCCACAGCTGCAGTCTTACTTGTTGTGCCACAGAAGAGCTCTGGAGTTATGGCTATGTTTTCTCAGTTTGATTACCTTGGACTCACTAGCCCCACCTGCTGCCAGCTGTGGACAATCTATAATAAAATCAGCCCATAAATAGCAGCACTTCCTATCTCTCGGTGCCTGTTTGTGTGGACTAGCTCCCTGGGTGTTGTGACTGCTTTGTGATTCTGAATACCGTATATGAACTTCTGCCTGAATTCCTGACTACTCTTTAGCCTGCTGATTTTGTACTTCACCGCCAGCTCGTGTGTGTGACCTTTGCCTGCCTGAGCACTCTCTGGATTTCGATCGTGTACCGCTTTGCCTGATCTGTTGCCAACCTGATCTGCCTGACTAAGTTTTCACCTGAATCCTCAGCACACAAGCTCCACTTCGGACACTACCTATCACAGGTACCTTACATAGACTCCCTCCAGAGGTGGTTCTGGCAAGCTCAGTAGATTGCTTTAAAAAAGGCCTGGATTCTTTCCTAAATGTACATAATATAACTGGGTACCGCCTATTTTGTTAAAATTGATCCGATTGCCTCTTGGGGGATCAGGAAGGAATGTTTTCCCTGCATATAGCAAATTGGATCATGCTTTGCTGGAGTTTTTCGCCTTCCTCTGGATCAACTGTGGGTATGGGATTGTAAATTTTTTTTTTTTTTGGTTGAACTAGATGGACTTGTGTCTTTTTTGAACCTGACTAACTAAATGTAATATGTAATAAATGGTAAAAAAAGTCAAAGGAACTGAAGTCTTTTTGCCAAAGGTTTTTTTTTAGTGAGCAGTTGGGTGGGTAGCTATGAGAGACAGGTCAGGTAGCTATGGGTAGCCATGGGACAGGGAAGGGGACAAAATTATATTCAGCGGCTCCTTAGAAAGTCATTACTACAGTCTATTTTAAGTTTCTCAATCATTTTATTTATTTTTTTTTAAATAAAAAAGATACATACCATTGCAATACATCCCTGGGGGTTAACCCCTCGTTGGCTAAGCATCTGCTTGAGCAAACCTATACTTCAAATCACATACATATTTTTACAAGCAAACAGTGCTTACCCAGAGGAAAACTGTTCAATTTCCTCCAAACTTGAAAGTATCGTTAAATAGTTAATGGTTAAAATGCCATATTTATGTTTGTTCAGCCTAGCATTCACACTGAATGTGTGAACACTTTTACACAAAGTCAGATCTTTATTTTATCAAATCAATCATAGCTTTTAATTGTGGCTGGAGCAACTGCAAACCAGTTTACAACTGCAAACCAGTTTGGCGCTACATACATGGGAACATGCCATTGGAAGTGGACAGGAATCTTGTAGTCTGTTTTGTTTTTGTATAATTGTCTAATTTAATCAGCTAGTCACAGATATATATATTTTTTTACGGTATACAAAGTGAGGAGGTCTGGGAAAGATCTTAATGAATATGCACTCTGACACAGCCAGATTCCAATGCTGTATTACCATACATAATGAATGCAAATATTTTAGTTGCTGTAACACTAGCCAATAGGGATGAGCCAAACACCCCCCTGTTTGGTTTGTATCAGAACATGCGAACAAGCAAAAAATTTGTTCGAACACCGTTAAAGTCTATGGGACTCGAACATGAAAAATCAAAAGTGCTAATTTTAAAGGCTTATATGCAAGTTATTGTCATAAAAAGTGTTTGGGGACCTGGGTCCTGCCCCAGGGGACATGTATCAATGCAAAAAAAAGTTTTAAAACCGGACGTTTTTTAGGGAGCAGTGATTTTAATAATGAAACAATAAAAGTGTAACATTCCTTTAAATTTCATACCTGGGGGGTGTCTATAGTATGCCTGTAAAGGGGCGCATGTTTCCCGTGTTTAGAACAGTCTGACAGCAAAATGACGTTTCAAAGGAAAAAAAGTAATTTAAAACTACTCGCGGCTATTAATGAATTGTTGGTCCGACAATACACATAACAGTTCATTGATAAAAACGGCATGGGATTTCCCCACAGGGGAACCCCGAACCAAAATTTTTTTAAAAATGGCGTGGGGGGTCCCCATACCAGGCCCTTATCCGAGCACGCAACCTGGCAGGCAGCAGGAAAAGAGGGGGGACGAGAGAGCGCCCCCCCCTCCTGAACCATACCAGGCCACATGCCCTCCACATTGGGAGGGTTCTTTGGGGTAGCAGCCCCCCAAAGCACCTTGTCCCTATGTTGATGAGTACAAGGGCCTCATCCCCACAACCCTTGGCCGGTGGTTGTGGGGGTCTGCGGGCAGGGGGCTTATCGGAATCTGGAAGCCCCCTTTAACAAGGGGACCCCCAGATCCCGCCCCCCCGTGTGAAATGGTAATGGGGTACAAAAGTACCCCTACCATTTCACAAAAAAAAGTGTCAAAAATGTTAAAAATGACAAGAGACCGTTTTTGACAATTCCTTTATTTAAAGTCTTCTTCTTTCCATCTTCTTTAAAGGAATGTTACACTTTTATTGTTTCATTATTAAAATCACTGCTCCCTAAAAAACGGCCGTTTTTAAAACTTTTTTTTTGCATTGATACATGTCCCCTGGGGCAGGACCCAGGTCCCCAAACACTTTTTATGACAATACCATGCATATAAGCCTTTAAAATGAGCACTTTTTTTGATTTCTTCCATAGACTTTTAAAGGGTGTTCCACGGCTTTCGAATTCGCCGCGAACACCCCAAATTGTTCGCTGTTCGGCGAACTGGCGAACAGCCGATGTTCGAGTCGATAGCCAATAACAAGGTCCACATTTGAGTGATGCGGGAAGGCACAAAAAACAAGCAGTGTGCTGTTGTGCATGCCAAAACGCATGGTACCATGCATTTTGGTTTGGCACAATTTTAAAAAAGGGCCCTGCACATCTTTTATGCAACATTTTACATTTAGGGTGGCCCATTGAAATTAATGGGCTGCCTTAAAGGGGTTCTAAAGGTTCATGTTTTTTCACCTTAATGCATCTTATGCATTAACTTACCTGAACCCTAGAACTTGTCCCACGGGGACACGCTCTCTCTCTGCAGAGGGTTCTCGGCTCTTGATTGGATAGATTGTTAGCAGAGCAGCCATTGGCTCCCACTGCTGTCAATCAAATCCTATGAAGCGGGCACTGGGGGGGCGGGGCCGAGTCCTCCATTCGTCCACTATGGACGCTGAATGCTGGACTCGGGAGCGCACCATCAATAAATTGTATGAATCCTTGCCAAACCGTATGGAAGTCATACAAGATATTAAATTTGGATCTCACAGCACCACTACTTAATTTGCTGACATATTTTTGGATTTTCAGTAAAGTTGTTAAATTTCTGTATAGGCGACAAAACTTTTGTCTTGCCAAAATTTGACCTGTCTGTCTTGATTAAATGATAAATCTTTTTTCAGTGAAACTAACATCATTTGGGAGGGCTTTAGCTTTTCATATGAGCTATTTCTAACACCACTTGATTAATTAAAAGTCAGGTTAATAGTAGGAGTTTCTACAAAATAGAGAAGCGACAAGACTTTTGTCAGGGACTGTATAGGCAGAGGAGCTGGTGTTAATTTGTTGTGTTTAGCTGTGCAGAGCTTTAAGGGATGGGTCTCTGACTCTCTGTTTCCTCTCCCTGGCTTCTAGAACTGACTGTATAGTTCTGGAACTTAGAGGGTGGAGGAACAGAGTCTAAAGCCCAAATATTTATGGAGTTTCCACCAATCCCTGGGTAGGTCAGGCCCAGAAGTTGGGGAAATAGGCCAAAAATGTTCAGGAGCCTGGCAGTGGGGCAGCAGATTCCAGGGTCCAGTTGTCTGGAGGGGACACCTGTTCAGGTGGAACAGAAAAGGAGCAGCTGGAAGTCTCACCCCTTTACCGGCCTCAGCTTGGCTTGGCTGAAGCCATTCTAGTAGAAAAAGATCGGCCTGTGTAGCAGAAAGCCTGTACAGTAGCGTCTTGAACTTCAGGATCACCAAAAGAGGGACTGAGTGAGTAACTTCCCTAAGCCTGGATAGAGGAAACAGCAAGATGCAATATTTTGCCTGGCCATAACCAAGGGACAGCTTAGAATTAATACAAAGCCGTCAGAAGTGATCCCACGCCTCTAGCTTGGGTCTGTAGAAGCCAGGTGCATTAACATTTCTCCAAGGTGCAGCACCTGAATTCTTCAGCTAGAATTTCTGTCACTAATTTTGCTGTGCCAATAATCCTACGGATGGACAGCATTGTTAATGTTAATATCTAACAGCCAGAGAGATTAGCAAGTGCTCAAGCTTTCATTCAAGTTCTACAGTACTGGGCATCCCATGTTTTCCCCTTCCCTGGACTGATTATTGAGCCTGTGAGAAAGCTGAAAAATTCCTGTTACTTGGCTGTGTAAAAAAGGGAAGGCCCGGGGGCGTGGCGCCAAGATGGACGCATGAGCTGAGAGCTCCGCTCGGCCACCGGAGAGAATCGGCATCCATTCGAGCCCCCCGGCTCCATCCTCACACCTGCTGAGAAGCATCTTCCCTCCGCACACCGCTGCATACACGGGGCATGCCGAGCCACCGGAAAAATCCACAGCAGCCTCAGAAGATGGAAAGCTTCTTCTCCGCCCGCGGACCACAACAAAATGGCGGTGGAGCGCGAGTGAAGAAGCCTGAGCACAAGGCCGCAGCCTACTCCAACAGCAGCATGGAACCCTCCAGACTTGCCAACAGGCCTCTATCACACAGCGGATCCTCTTCTGGGACCTCTAGTCCCACAACCAGAAGCCCTGCCAAGCAGAAGAGGATTTCCTCACCAGAAAGGCCGCTGTCGGATCCTACTATGGAGGTAAGCGGGCCCTCTGATAAGGACAGCACCATATTGCAACCCCTGCAGAATCCCATAGTGTTCTTCACCACCTCAGATAGACCAGTCTCAGACACAGTACTGAAAAATGCTTCTGCCCCTAAAAGCCTCCCTGAAAGCTGACATGACTGCTGAAATCAAAAACTGCCAGAGGGGTGTTCAAGCCATAGGAGTCAGGGTGGATCATATAGAGCAGAAAATGGAGCAATACTCAGCGTCTTTCAACACCTTGGTAGATGCACATAACACCCAAAAAAGGAGATAGCATGGCTAAAAAACAAAGTGGCAGATTTAGAAGACAGATCCAGAAGAAGCAACATCAAAATAAGGGGGGTACCTGAAACCATACCTGCCCCCCAGCTACTGCAGTATTCCCAAACGCTATTCTCCACTCTGATACCTGCCCTGTCACCACAGGACCTCATAGTGTACCAAATACACCGTGTCCCCAATCCCTCCTTCCTTCCAGAAACCACCCCCAGAGACGTGCTTCTTAGGGTGCACTACTTTCATGTAAAAGTATAGATCCTAATGGCTTCCTGCAGGGCTTAGAACACACATCCACAATATGCGGAGCTTCAATCGCTTCCAGATCTGTCCAGACACACCCTACAACAACATCGCAATCTGGCGACAATTACTAAAGCCCTACGGAACCACAAGATACTCCATAAATGGAAATACCCAGCACAGCTGTTTGTCACCCAGAATGGGGTCTCCATCTTTATTTCCACTCTGGAGGAGGGCATTGCGGCCCTGCGCCCATGGGGAATACTCCCTGACCATACTATGCATAACTCGCTTAACCCACAACCACATCCGCTTCAAGAAGAATGGCAGGTGGTCTCATGCAAGCGCTCTTCCAAAAAGAATAATACCGGTGGCAACTTGTGAAGAGACATTATAATCAGTCACACATTTCTCTCCGGACACAGGGGTTCACAGTTATAATCCCTGTTTTCTCCCTCAAGTTTATCACAGCAGTTACGCCTGCAAATGGGTTGGTTTTAAGATCCTGTTCTATTTGCATCCTTTTCTTTAACTCTGCTTATTTTTTATTCTTTATGCAGCATGAATGAAGCACAACGTCCTGAAGTTACCACAACGTATACTCCCCCTGCGAACACGCAAATTGTCCTGGTTCTGCTCCACAGAAGGTCGACATCTACGATGGACTGCTATGTTCACAGTGAGTACATCCACCCCACAGTAGTTCACACCATTCTGACCCTCCTCCATGACCTTTAATTGTCTATCAACGCCAAGGGTCTAAACCACCCAGCAAAGAGACTCTCCATGTGGGCTGAAGCCAAAAAACACAGAGCAGATATTTTATGTGTTCAGGAGACTCACTTCCAAACTTCCAAGGCACCGAAATGCACACACAGGGACTTCCCCCATGTGTTTCTAGCATGTACACCTGGTCAGAAAAAAGGAGGAGTGTTGATGGCACTCAGAAATACTCTGTCCTTCCAACATAAGGAAACCACTGTGAATGACAATGGCCGATACATCATAGTCAAGTGCAATTTCAACTCTAACCCTACACACTGGTGACGCTATACGCTCCAAACTCACATCAAACACGTTTTCTGAACAGACTGCTCAAAAAAGTCCAATCTAGACAGTACGGTAACATCATTATCTGTGGAGACTTTAACCTCACTGTGGATCCACAACTGGACTCCTCAACACACAAAAGGAACAATAATAGGTGTTTGAACACCATACTACATAAAGCAGACCTATTCGATGTGTGGAGATGTCACCATTCAAACGAAAGGGATTATACCTTTTTTTTTTTTTTTTTTTTTTTTTTTTCTTCCAGGCATTGCTCATATTCCCGTATTGACTTATTCTAACTGATAAATGGCAATTGCAAAAAATTGTACTCACCCACATCCACAACATCACGTGGTCGGCTCACACAGCCATTACAATGTCTATTAACGACCAGGTTGTCTCCTCCTCACCACCCATTTGGCGTAGTAATACAAGGTTAATGCAGGAACCCATAATATCGACTGAAATTTCACAACACCTCCAAAACTGCTTTCAAGATAATGCCCAATCTGTAGAGGACCCATTCATCCTATGGAATGCCCACAAGGCATACATGAGAGGCATATTAATTCAATTAGGTGCAAGAGAAAAGAAACGGTACAACTCCAAACTCAATGCTATTTTACATGACATACACAACTTAGAATCACACAACAAAATTTCACCCAACCCAATCCAAGCTCACAAGCTCTCACTGTTAAGAGAAAAGTTGAGGGACCTATTATCACAGAAGTATGACATATACCTTAGGCAGTTACAATTAAACTATTACGCTAACGCAAATAGAGCCGGTATATACCTAGCTAACAGAATCAAAACTATCTCTAGCAAAAACCAGAATAGCGCATCTGATCCACCCTGCCCTTAAACACAAGATCACTAACCCTCAAGAAATTGAAAACCAATTTGCCAGTTATTATAGTGCACTATACAACCTGCATGAGGACTCATCCACTACCCAACCCACAACTGCTAACATACAACAGTTTCTACAAACAATGAACCTATCTTCTCTATCGGAGACCCAACTGCACACGTTAAATTCCCCATTTACTGCTCACGAAATCGAAACGGTCATTGCTACCTTACCCAATGGCAAATCACCAGGGCCTGACGGTTTTTCAAATGAATACTTCAAAATATTCAGTAATACCTTAGCACCTCATATGCAACCAGTATTCACTAAAGCTGCAAATAAAGCAACATTTCCACCAGAAATGCTGAAAGCATATATAGTCACAATACCTAAACCAGGAAAGGAGCCCAATACACCTTCCAACTTCCGTCCTATATCTCTATTGAATACTGATATCAAAATTTACGCCAAGCTATTAGCCAAAAGATTCGCGGATTTTATGCCGTCTCTTATTCAACGCGACCAAATGGGCTTTGTGAGGGGGAGACAAACCTCGGACGTCACCCGTAGGATTATAAATATCTTACACTATGTTGAGCAATCCAAAACGCCTTCTCTGATGCTCTCTATAGACGCAGAGAAGGCGTTTGATAGAGTTCACTGGAAGTACATGTCAATGGTACTTTCTAAGTTTGGATTCAGTAGACACATTCTGAATGCAGTTCTGGCATTATATTCGAGTCCCTCGGCTCAAGTATATACATCCAGCATGCTGTCCACTCCCTTCCGCATAACTAACGGCACCCGCCAGGGATGTCCATTATCTCCAACAACCTTCAATATCAGATTTCATGTTGTTAATTTATTCGCTGATGATGTAGTATTACTCTTAACAAATCCACTTACCTCACTACCTTCAGTCCACAAGTTGTTGCATACATTTGGAGAGATCTCTTACTATAAAGTAAATTTCGCCACATCCTTAATTTTGAATCTAGGATTGCCAAAAAGGGTCAGCGATACACTGCAACAATCCTTTCCATACAGCTGGAGGAAACATGGTATACCATATTTAGGCATAACCCTGACCAATTCTATAAAAACAATAGCAAACTCCAACTTCAACCCCCTACTGGCCAAACTAGACACCCAGACCAAGAGCATAGCGAAACAAGAATTGTCTTGGCTAAAGAGATTAGCGGCATTTAAAATGGCGATCCTCCCGCAAATCTTATACATCTTCAGGACACTTCCAATACACATCCCAGCGCACTCAAATCCCTATCCGACCTTCTATAGAAACTCCTCTGGAGTGGGAAGAAGGCCAGATGCTCACTGATTAACCTAATCCACATAAACTTGCAGGAGGTGCGGGCCTAGTAGACATCCACGACTATATGTGGGCTACCAGGCTGGACCAACTCAAATATTGGTTTTCTAAGTCCGATATACCACGTTGGGTAGACATAGAAAAGCACCTAGTTCCAACACCAGATCTCATGACTTTCCTCATGGAAGACGCTTGGGTTCCGTGGGACATAAGAAGCTTTCCTCCAACTATACAGGCATCTCTGCAAGCCTGGAGATTCCTTCTCAGCCAACAACACAGACAGTGAAACAATAAATTACCCCTTCCCTCTGAACATACTAGAAGCCAAAATCCCACTGCTATCCTTGAAACACCTCCTAAGTCATGGGGTTAAGTTTGTCCAGGATTTAACAATTAACAACTCACCCAGTAGAGAGTCTAATGAAAGAATATGATTTACCAAGCCATACGCTTTTTACGTGCCTCAGAGTTACTCATTTTCTGTGTGCACATCCCATTCCTAGCATACAGTTATCGCTCAAAGTATGGAACCACCTCACTCTTCAGAAAACCAGCTGGAAGGCATATATCTATGCTATAATATCCTACAAGATAAACTAAGATTTAGGAAAACAGCGGCACTTAGAAAATGGGAGGCAGATCTGGGCACCACTGGACGACCAATGGAAATGTGTATTCCAAACAATCCATAAATCGACACAGTGTAGGGCACTGGGAAATGATGATTAAAATATCCAATAGGTGGCAATATACCCCATGCACAAGGGCATTGCCAGGTGGCAAAAAGACCAGGGGCTTCATCCCAAAGTCCAAGCCAAGCAGGGGGGTTTAGGCGTTTTGTATGTGACGCTGGCTTTTTTTTTGGCTGGGCCGTAACCTACATACACTGACCTACCTACACTGACAGTAGTGACCTACCTACACTGACCTACATACACTGACCTACCTGACCTACATACACTGACAGTACTGACCTACCTACACTGACCTACCTGACCTACATACACTGATCTACCTACACTGACAGTAGTGACCTACCTACACTGACCTACCTACACTGACCTACCTACACTGACAGTAGTGACCTACCTACACTGACCTACCTGACCTACATACACTGACCTACCTACACTGACACTTACTTATGCTGTCTGACCTACCTCAGCTCAGCCGTGGTGTGCGGTGTCACAGTGGGCAGGCAGTCAGTCAGTAAGTCGTCAGAGGAGGAGAGCCGAGCAGGGATGTGGCACGGCGGCCGCATTGTAATTCCCGCCTTCTGGAGCCTGCAGCACCTATAATGGACGTCACATGTCCCACGGGCCCACCATGGGACCAGTGGGACGTCCATCATAGGCGTTGCAGGCTCCAGAAGGCGGGACCTGCTATGGCACTCGGCCGCACTTGGCAGAACTCAGCCACACTGATCTGTCCATCATGACAGCACAACGCCTATGATAGACCGTCATTCCGTCCACGTGACCGGGCGCAGGGCCGGGCGCTCGCTCATGTGCAGTGCGGCGCCGCACTTTCATGGGGAACTTGGAGCTAATAATGTTAAAATAAATGGCAGAGACTCAGGGCTTTTCGGGGTCACATTCGGGGCTTCAGCCACCCCTAGCCACCCCCTCCCGACGTCCCTGCCCATGCAGATTGGCTAGAATGTTCCCAAATACCTCTTCCCTATGTTGGCACAATTGCAGACGCAAAGGCCACCTCATGCATATGTTTTGGAATGCCCAAACCTAACTAGCTTCTGGAACCAAGTATTCAGATTAATATCCTCACTGACGGGCAACTACTACTGTATAACTCTTACCTTACAATTTCTACTGGCAGTTTCAGGAGTAAACTATTAACTAGACTAACTTGTGTGCATATTACTACTGATATTTGTATTTCGACATTTCTACTTTACTATTTTCTGTTTTTTTTTCTTTTTTTCTTTTAACACAATTCTTTGCACTATACTCTGTATTGTTGAAAACTTAATAAACATTTAATGATGAAAAAAAAAAAAAAAAAAAAAGGGAAGGCCCAAAAATCGAATGGCTCCTATAGAAGTAAGCGCTATACTTGGTAATCGAGATGTCATATGAGAGCTTTGAACTGCTATTGCTAATAGCTTTTTGTTGACTTTATAGAGGGTGTCACAAACCTAACTCCACCCAGTCGCAGGGTCTGAGGGTTGTGATCGAGAGTATTTTATGCTCAATGGACACACCCTGAATACATCTGTCTCACAATATGACAGCTGAGCAAATTTACCTTTGTTAGATACCCAATATGATATACAGTAGATCTGATGTACAGTATGTTTCTCTTAGGAGGTCTACTGTGTCTTATTAACCGTCTGGACCTTGTAATTCAGCAGTGTTTGGTGTTTGATTTCTATCTTCTTACATTAGTGTAACCACTTTTTATGAAAGTAACTCCATTACAACTGGAGTTATAAAATATGAATTAAGAGTTCAGAGTTAAGATGTTAAAAGGTCAGTTTTAGGTCAAAAACCTAATTCGCAGACGTTGCTCAAATTATATTCTCTAGACTGTTTATGACTTCACCATTCACAACAGGGTATCATTAGCAGTCTTTTAAATACTCTGGCTAGTAAGTGTGGTTGCTGACAGCCATGGTTTTAGCCATCGGGTCCCAAGGAAACTGAAATTGGCATCGGGAAAAACAGTCACTGTCCCTAAGTTATTTTAAATTGGCACCTAGGACTCAAGTGGTTAGATGCCCAAACTGTAATTGAGCTTCAAGGGCGTCTAGAACATTTTCTGAAGCTGGCTAAAAACCTTACAGATGTTTTTTAAACGTTTGCTGTACACTCTGCTTTTCAGACATGTGTCCAAAGTTCAGAGGAAGAGATTAGCTGTTTCAGTCTTGGGTAGCTAAAAACTGAATCACTTACTGGCTTCTTGTTCCTCTTCAACACTTGAGTAATAAGAATCAGTGCTTTTTTTTTCTATCCGAGTGCGACGGAACGCCGTTCCGGGACCTATGGCAGCCCTCTGTGCTCCGACATGTCATGTAACACAATAGCCGGTAGAGGAAGTTTTCTGCACAACTTACTTCCTCTACCGCCTTCTCTGTGCTAGCCCATGTGAGTCCTGCCTTGGTCGGGTCACAGCACTGCACCTGCTTGTGGCCATCCAAGAGGCAGTGTACATCCCCGCCTGCCGCCGCTACTCTGACAGTTCCCATGGGCGGAGCTCTCCAATCGTCACTTTACTGTGACGAGTTTGAAAGAAAAGAGCCTGCGCATATCATACAGCAGTGGCTGTTTTCCAGAAGAGGTAAGGGAGCTGTGAAAGGGGGAGGGGAAGAGCTTTTTTTTGAGAGTGAACATAAACAGAGAGAACGGTGAAAGGTGAACATGAACAGAGAGAACGGTGAAAGGTGAATATGGACAGAGAGGGGGGGGGGGGGGGGTATTTCGGCAGAGAGGAGTGTTGGGGGATTTTAGAAGAGAGGAGAGCAGGATGGGGGAGATTTGTGCAGAGAGAACTGGGAAAAGGGGGAGATTTGTGCAGAAAGAACTGGGAAAAGGGGAAGATTTGTGCAGAAAGAACTGGGAAAAGGGGAAGATTTGTGCAGAGAGGAGGAGAGGTGAGAAAGGGAGAGATTTGTTCAGAGAGGAGAAGAGTTGGGAAAGAGAGATTTCTGCAGAGAGGAGGAGAGCTGGGAAAGGGGGAGATTTGTGCAGAGAGAAGAACTGAGAAAGGGGGAGATTAGTGCAGAGAGCAGGAGAGGTGGGAAAGGGGTAGATTTGTGCAGAGAGGAGAACTGGTAAAGGGGGAGATTTGTGCAAAGAGGAGAGCTGGGAAAGGGGAATATTTGTCCAGAGAGGAGCGGTGGGAAAGTGGGAGATTTGTGCAGAGAGGAGCGGTGGGAAAGGGGGAGATTTGTGCAGAGAGGAGAACTGGGAAAGGGGGAGATTTGTGCAGAAAGGAGCAGTGGGAAAGGGGGAGATTTGTGAAGAGAAGAGAGCTGGGGAAAGGGGAGATTTGCGCAGAGGAGAGCTGGGAAAGGGGGAGATTTGTGAAGAGAGGAGAGCTGGGGAAAGGGGAGATTTGCACAGAGAGGAGAGCTGGGTAAGGGGGAGATTTGTGCAGAGAGGAGAACTGGGAAAGGGGGAGATTTGTGCAGAGAGGAGCGGTGGGAAAGGGGGAGATTTGTACAGGGAGGAGTGGTGGGAAAGGGGGAGATTTGTACAGGGAGGAGTGGTGGGAAAGGGGGAGATTTGTGCAGAGAGGAGAGCTGGGAAAGGGGGAGATTTGTGCAGAGAGGAGAGCTGGGAAAGGGGGAGATTTGTGCAGAGAGGAAAACTGGGAGAGGGGGATTTCTATTTATTACCATTATTTGGTGCCGCTGTACTTCTCTACTCTAAGGAAGGCGTGGTTGGGGGTGGAGTTTGGGCATGGTTGGGGGTGGGTTTGGGTGTGGTTGGGGGCAGGAAGTTGCCCGAGTAGGGAGAGTTCCTGCACCTTTTCTCTGAGAAAAAAAGCCCTAAGATGCCATTCATACTTCTAGCTTTAAACCCAACTGCCTAGACTAGTACATGGGGATATACTGTTGTTACTGGATTCTGCAGGTAGTCCTGCATTTTCCAGTTAGAAATATTGGACATTGGAGAGAAAACAAATTTCAGAACTAGGAACTCTAGCCAGGATATCTGTCCACTAGAGTTAGAGAGGGGTATGGTAAGCTAAGCGACGATTCAACTACTATCTGACCTTTTAGGTTTTAGTTCCAAAGCTGTGTTTGGGCTCCTAATTTGCATTTGCCTGCTTTTGTTCTTATAGGTATGAATATTTTGATCAGTGATTCTGGGATAACTAGTGCCGTTTAATTAGAATTACCAAGTTTTACAGCTTTATACAGCAGTAAAAATTTCAGTGGGTGGGCTGCAAGATAACATAAGTTCAATCTAAAAATAACAAAATAAATCAAATAGCCAATTAAAGGCTAAAATAACAAAACCAGCTTTTGTTGCAATTTACACCTTCAACTCAGATTTTCTCCATGGTACTTTTATTCTGCCACTGGATATCCTCAGTCTGAAGACTATAGAATCTGCTTTCTTTGAACCCAGATTTATCTAAAACTGCCCCACCCTGGCACTCAACTACAGCAGCAGTGCAGAGGGAGGGGAAAGTAAGGAGGAACATGGTTTCTCTATGGTTTCCTGGGTCACCTGGGCAGTGATCCAGTTGGATGCTGACAGCCTATTTGACCCTGGTGGCCATCTTAGGTCAGGCAGAGTTTATTTAAGACCCTGGCTCCTGGGTTTGGTGCACTTTCAGTGTGTGGGTAATGTAGGGACTGGTCACACATCTGTTAGGGACAGTATTAGTGGTAGGAAAAGGTTCTAGACAAGTAGGGAAAGCTTAGGGATCTGCCACTCTTTTTGGAAACCTTTCCACTTGGGTTTGGACTGGCCAGGCCGCATTCTGCCACTACAGATAGATGCTGTCAGCTTGGCTGATGCCTGCTCTGCTACACACTGCTATCATCCATGAGTGTTCCTGGTTGGGCTTCCTTCCACTGGGGTTGTTGCGAACTGTTTTTCATTGACTTCAGTATAAGTTCCATGATTCCTTTATTTGCATCTGGACTGAGTGTGTGTTTATTGCCGCCGCACCATGCTGCATCCACCCACATGTAACTGGACAGTGACAGTAGAAGCAGCTTTCTCTTCCTATCAGCATGCTTTTTGTCAGCATATGAACCAATTGGCTGCTTGAGATGCTTCTTCATCTCATAAAACCATATAGGGACCTCAAGAAGCTAACACCAGGTCAAATTGCAGTTTCACACCACATCAAATGTACTTTTGTAATATTGCTGCAATAATATTATTAATGATTGCTGAGCTGCATTCATTTGTGTACTTTATATCTGCTTAGATTTCAGCTTTAAGCCACTATATTCTCAGTCTAGTGTCAATAATCAGAATATAAATCCCCTTTAGGATATAAGTGCTGTGGTGATTATTTCCAAAATTCTCTAAAATTGCATTTTTTGGTTGCATCTTATTTCTCCGCATTATAAAATGCTTTTTTAATAAAAAGATTGACATAGATGAAGAAAATGGTATGGAAAAAAACAAACAAACAATAGCTATTTTTTTTTGTCAAGTTTATTGTTTATTTCCATATTTAGCTTTGGAAATAATGGATTGTGCCAAGAGTGGAGTCAATAATAGCAGGGTGTCTTAAGCTGGCCATTCATGGATTTTAATTCGGCCAATTCAGCATGGACTGGCCGAATTTCAGTCTCGTTGAACAGAAGTCGAATTACCAATCAAACAGAAGTCAATCCACAATTGACTTTGGTGCAACTGCCCTGTGGGATTTTCCCCACTCAATCAGCCTGCAGCCCTGATCAGCGTATCCTACAGCGATGAAATCCCTCCGCTGTCAGAATACAGTAGCTCAGCGGGGAGGAGGATGGGGGTCAGGCTTTTTTGATCATCCCTCTGATTGAACAAAAAAAAACTAACTAAGGTGCCTTAAATTGGTAAAAATCTGTATGTTGAAATTTGCCATAAATGACCAAAGAAATTGGCTTTACTATTAGATATTTTCCATAAAAAAAGAAAAATATAATTTGTGGCCTGTTTTATACTGTATATAGGCCTCTAAGAATTTGGATCTACATAGAACACAACTACAAGATATTAACTATGAATATTTGGCTTTCACTGATATTGCTTTGTCCATATTTGGCTGGCTGCAAGTAAGATAAGCTTTGGCAGCTGCCGCAGGAGCGATAAAAACAAAGACTTATTTTTCGCTTGCTGAAAGAAAATATTTTTCACTGGACATTGTGCAAGGTGAGGTGAATTAGGGTTATGAGATCGACTAGATGGTTAATTTTTTGAAAGTGTGGCCCTGTTTACGCTGGAATGTCCCTAGTCTAAATTTAGTCTTTGCAGCTAGGCTGTAGCCAGCCTGATTTTTGTTTGTTGGCTTTCTCCTAAGTCCAGGACATTGATTTCCCCTGCTGCTGTTGAGTATTCTCCAGTAGTTAGAGTGAGAAGTTACAGCATATGGGGTTATGAATATTCATTCTGCCTTGGATAGTCACTGAGGGGTTTATTCCAGTGACGTGGGCTTGGGAAGAGGATAAATATTTGGAGTGAACTTTTAGAAGGGTCTTTGCCTGGTGAAGATATGAGTGCAGAAGTCCAATCTTTACTTCCCAGGCTGCTGTTGGAGAGGATATAGCAGTTATTTGCCTCCCAGGTCCTTTGTTTGTGGAAGGAAGCTGGATACAAGAAAGGTGTTTTGTTCTCCTAGCTACCCACCTGGGATCGGAGATTGCAATAAATATCTTTCCACTAGAACATTATCAAAAAATTTCGATTTTTTTTTTTTTTTTTTTTTTTAACCCTGTTGAAATATACCTCTATTCCAATAAGCATAATCTATGGCATTGCTACCAAAAATGTAGCAATGACTTCTTTTTTTTTTTAACACCTTTGCAACCGCATAACACGACTGCGTAATGCCCCGTACACACGGTCGGACTTTGTTCGGACATTCCGACAACAAAATCCTAGGATTTTTTCCGACGGATGTTGGCTCAAACTTGTCTTGCATACACACGGTCACACAAAGTTGTCGGAAAATCCAATCGTTCTGAACGCGGTGACGTAAAACACGTACGTTGGGACTATAAACGGGGCAGTGGCCAATAGCTTTCATCTCTTTATTTATTCTGAGCATGCCTGGCACTTTGTCCGTCGGATTTGTGTACACACGATCGGAATTTCCGACAACGGATTTTGTTGTCGGAAAATTTTATCTCCTGCTCTCCAACTTTGTGTGTCGGAAAATCCGATGGAAAATGTCCGATGGAGCCCACACACGGTCGGAATTTCCGACAACACGCTCCGATCGGACATTTTCCATCGAAAAATCCGACCGTGTGTACGGAGCATAACACTTACGCTATATTGTCAAAAGTGTTGGGACGCCTGCCTTTACACGCACATGAACCTTAATAGCACCCCAGTCTTAGTCTGTAGTATTCAATATTCAGTTGGCCCACCCTTTGCAGCTATAACAGCTTCAACTCTTCTGGGACGGCTGTCCACAAGGTTTAGGAGTATGTCTATGGAAATGTTTGACCATTCTTCCAGAAGCACATTTGTGTGGTCAGGCACTGATGTGGAGAAAGCCTATCTCGCAGTCTCCACTCTAATTGATCCCAAAGGTGCTCTATCAGGTTGAGGTCAGGACTCTGCACAGACCAGTCAAGTTTCTCCACCCCAAACTCGCTCATCCATGTCTTTATGGACCTTGTTTGTGCACCAGTGCGCAGTCATGTTGGAACTGGAAGGGGCCATCCCCAAACTGTTCCCACAAAGTTGGGAGCATGAAATTGTTCAAAATGTCTTGGTATGCTGATGCCTTATGAGTTCCCTTCACTGAAACTAAGGGGCCAAGCCCACCCCTTAAAAAACAACCCCACACCATAATCCCTCCTCCACCAAATGATTTGGACCAGTGCACAAAGCAAGGTCCAGAAACCTAGGTGTCACATATACTGTATGTGTTCTTGCGTTTGTGCTGGGAGCGGGCTAGATTCTGCAATCCCAGCACCTAGACCAGGCCAGGCTGTTGGTGACAGCCCCAGATCTCTACTAATGATTGGGACCTGGAGGAATCGGATCCCAATCACATGATCGCTGTGATAACCTCTGATTGGCTATCACAGTGATCACTTTCTTTGTAGCCCTTTCATGTGCTGTCTCTCCACTGTGAAGAGGAGAACAACAAACTTGTCTACTAGGGAGGAGGAAAAGGTACATTGTATCTATTTCTCCTCACTAAGGAGAAGTCTGTACAAATAAGTCTGTTGTAGAAAAAAACAAAAAAGATTAACTAGTTCAATGCTTTACCTAGGTTAATGAATGTACAGTAGGTGTCAGTGTTAGTGGCAGTGTGGCAGTTAGTGTCTGTGTCAGTTGGCTGGTGTGCAAGTGGTAGTTAGCGTCAGTGTTTTAGGTAAGGAAAAAAAGGTTTTGGATTTAGTGTCAGTGCGAGTTTTAGTGTCCGTGTGTTTAGGTAGGACAAACGGCCCACCCCCCCAAAAAAACTAAAATACTTACTATTGTTTACTACTAAGAACAAATTGCACACCAATGTAGTATTGCCGTGATCAACAGCAGTAGGTTTTTTTGGTGGTGTTACATGGTAATGACATAAAAATCTATAGCTAATTTTTTAAAATTATTTTTTATTTTTTTAAATTATTTATTTTACTATTTTGGGTGCCATATAATAAAACAAATCAGGGGATATCCATTACCATTTCTCACCAAATGAAAGCCCAAACTGTCGTGAAAAAACGAGGTATAATTGAAAAAACAAGGTATAATTCACCTGGAAACACAAATAATTGTGATGATATGTACAGTTATACTAACACAAATTTGTCAAATTGGGCTTAGGCGTTGGGGGGGGGGGGGGGGGGGGGGGTTGTAAAATAACTTATTTATTTCCAAAAACAAGAAATTTTATTCCAGTTTAATTTCTCTGTATTACTGAGTCCACATTCTGTCGACTCACACAGCTACACAACATTGCTGAGAGACGTTCTATATTGGAGGACTACATGCATTTCAGTGTTTAGTGTTCAGTGTTACTTGAAGGACATTCAACCTTCAGCCCAACTCCATCTTTCCCTCCTTTCTACCCAAATTTCCCATGCCCCCACACCATACATTTTTTTTAGCATGCATACCCAAATCCAGGATTCCTTCAGCCAGACCTTACTCATCTCCTCCGACATTGACGGTTCTCAGTTCTGCAGAAAATGGCACTCAAATGTAAGCACCACTTTGATAATGTACTTCATTGGAGGTGTCCATGATGGCCTGGGCTCACACGAAATGGTTTATGATGTTGGATGTCATTTAACCAGTTTGCCAATGGCAGCATTTTTTCACAAATAATATTCAAACCTGGGCTTGATCTTTAATTGTACTGCAAAAGAAAACACTAAAGCCGCGTACACAGGAGCGGAATGTCCGACAGAAAAAGTCAGATGGAGTCTTTTCATCGTCTATTCCGATCGTGTGTAGGCCTCATCTGACTTTCTTTTTCGAAAATTCTGACGGACCTAGAAATGGAACATGTTCTAAATATTTCCAACGGAACCAATTCCTATCGGGAAAACCGCTCGTCTGTATGCTGTTCCGATGGACCAAAAACGACGCATGCTCTGAAGCAAGTACGAGATGTAAGCTATTGGCTACTGGCTATTGAACGTTCTTTTTCTAGTCCCGTTGTACGTGTTTTACGTCACCTCGTTCTGGACGGTCGGACTTTGGTTTGACCGCGTGTAGGCAAGACCGCTTGAATGGAATTCAATCGGAGTTCCGTCGGAGAAACCTTCGGAGTTTATTCTGACGGTAAAACTGGTCATGTGTACGCGGCATTAGGAGTCTAGTTACAGTATCTGTGTTTTTAAAGAAGAGACAAAAATATCACCTAGAATTCACACTTTTTCAGTCAAACCAAACTAGAAAAATGTGCAAATCCTGGGTGAAAATTGTGTAAATCTTGTGTGAAAACATTTATAAATAGACCTAGCTAAACTCCAAACACCCCTGTGTATTCCTTTTAAAAATAAGTAATCAGATTAAGTAGGCTTGATAACTTATTAGTTTGGATATGGCACTGCTGAAGGAAAGGAGATGTCTATGTATTATTTCACGGTGTCAAAGAAATTGGTGTCAACCTCTTGGCTGTACTGTCTGGCAGAGTTGCATGGATCAAGCTACTGGTCAGAATTACAACTGTATATTAAACTTTATTCATCAGCTTTTTTAGATACCATTTATTACATGATCTGAGCTGATTGGAGAGCCTGAACTCTGACTTATCAGGGGGTGTGTCAGAGAAATTGTGGCTTCCACTTACATCAAGAGTCTTTCTCTGCAGCAAGCTTTCTAAAGAAAATTAACTGTTAAAATTTTGAACAGCTTTTGTTTTTAATGTACCTGCAATGTGTTTACCTGAATATAGGTTTGCGCAGCCTATTACATTGGTGTGTGCGCCTCAAAGCTCAAGCATGCATGCCTTTCTCTGCAGTCTCAGCTGTATGGGACAGATAATGAATGGAAAGTGCTCTGTGGCTTCCTGTTCATTCACAAACTGAAGTATAGTAAACACTGTTTACTATGCTTCAGTTATGAATGGACACAGTGAGCAAGTGTATTCCTTTAGAAAAATTACATATTTACTAGCCTCTTCCCCCACTCTCCATCCTGAAACATCTCTCATAGCAGCCGGGGGAGGGGAGGGAAGCCAGCAGGACTGTGGAATGGCAAGGGCCAACAAGGGGGGGAGCTCTGGGAAGCCCCCCTCTCCCGGGGAGAATCAGCACCACACATAGTGATTAGGGGCACACCCCCTGCACATGCCTATGTTTACACCAATGGTTTACAGCAGGGGGCCTCCAAACTTTTTAACGAAAGGGCCAGTTTACTGTCCTTCAGACATTAGAGGGGCCGGACTGTACCCAGTGGGAGTAAACAATGACCGATCTTTTGTATTACGGGGAGAAATGCTGGTGTCAGTGGGAGGAATAGTGCCCCATTTTTGTTGTCAGTAGGAGGAATTATGCCCCATTGTTGGTGTCAGTAGAAGAAATAGTGCTCTGTCATTGGTGTCAGTGAAAGGAATAGTGCCCCATTGTTGGTGTCTGTGGAAGGGATAGTGCACCATCATTGGTGTCAGTGGAAGGAATTATACCCCATTGTTGGTGTCAGTAGAAGGAATAATGCCCCGTTATTGGTGTCAGTGGCAGGAATAGTGCCCCATCATTGGTGTCAGTGGAAGGAATTGTGCTCCATCATTGGTGTCAGTGGAAGGAATTGTGCCCCATCGTTGGTGTCAGTGGCAGGAATAATGCCCCATCGTTGGTGTCAGTGGCAGGAATAGTGCACCATTGTTGGTGTCAGTGGAAGGAATTGTGCCCCATCATTGGTGTCAGTGGAAGGAATAGTGGACCATCATTGCTGTCAGTGGAAGGAATTATGCCCTATTGTTGGTGTCAGTAGAAGGAATAGTGCCCCGTTATTGGTGTCAGTGGCAGGAATAGTGCCCCGTTATTGGTGTCAGTGGCAGGAATAACGCCCCATCATTGGTGTCATTGGAAGGAATTGTGCCCCATCGTTGGTGTCAGTGGCAGGAATAGTGCCCCATTGCTGGTTTCAGTGGCAGGAATAGTTCCCCATCGTTGGTGTCAGTGGCAGGAATAGTTCCCCATCGTTGGTGTCAGTGGCAGGAATAGTGCACCATCATTGGTGTCAGTGGAAGGAATTATGTCTCAAGGGCCAGATAAAGGCAAAAAAGGGCCTCATTCGGCCCCAGGGCTGCAGTTTGGAGTCCACTGGTTTACAGTGATGTTTGTATTAAGTACATATGTGCATATCAAGTCAGTAGAGTATGATGCAATGGACTTTTCATACTCCATGAGCTGGGTTACCTTGAGTCATGGGCACTCCCTTTTGGTACAAACCATGGAAAAAGTAAAGGTATTTTCACAGAACTGGTTTACTGAAATTCCCCAAATTTCTCTCCTTAAGATCAAGGGAAATGTATAAGGTAGGTAAATGTGTATGTAGGGCATAGCACCAGGTTCACGTTAACAGTGTCCCCAGCAGCACCTTATAACCCACCTTCCCTTTGCTCCCATGGGAGAGAAATCAGGTATGGGAGAGCACATGGTTCATGCTCCTTCTTCCCATTTGACAGCATGGGCGTCCGCAGGTAGGGGCAAGGGGGGTCAAGTGCCCCCCCCTGGAATCAGGGATCGGATCTTAAATTCAGTACAGTTGCATCGCTATCGGGGTGCGGGCAGGCCGCACCTGGGTGCCACCTGCCAGTGGGGTAACACCATCAAGGTGCTGTCAAGCCCCCCTAGCAGTGTAGTGTGACTTCGGGCTCTTTTCCCTGCTCAGTCCAGCAGAGAACTTGGCACTGTGACAGAAGAAAGGCGAGCTGCGGGCTATCAGAGGTCTCCTCTGCTCGCCCCCCCCCCCCTTTCTCCTGTCAGGGAGAAGAGATGACGGCTCTCACCAGGTTCCCCGCCCAGCTTCCTGCCCACGCCGTTCCTTCCCTATTGGCCATAACTGAGGGCCAATCAAAAGGACACTAGAAGAGGAGAGCATCATGGGACATGTAGTCCCGAAGATTGGCGGCCCCATTTTCTACACGAAGGAGGCTACAGCTCGATCATGAGGGAGATTGAGAGACTGCAGCCTGGAAAAAAGCTGAGGGAGAGAGTGCTACAGGACAAAGAAAGAGGAGTGTGCTGGGCAGAAGCCAGAGAGAGAGCCACGCTGCCCAGCGCCACCAGAGAGAGAGCCACGCTGCCCAGCGCCACCAGAGAGAGAGCCACGCTGCCCAGCGCCACCAGAGAGAGAGCCACGCTGCCCAGCGCCACCAGAGAGAGAGCCACGCTACCCAGTGTCACCAGAGAAAGAAAGACAGAGCCACTACCAGGGTACAGACATGCTACACTACTGACCAGAGTGGCCCCCGGGGAACCCAGAGTGAGCGATCATCCAGCCGGAGGGATCACTGCTGTAGTTTCGCTGGGTCTGGTAAAAGGGCCTGTCGGCCATTATCCATTACTTAACCTAGGGACTGTACTACATCTGCAGTCTCTGACCATGATAATGTGATAATGACATTGTCGAAGGGGCGGTGCATGGGTGACCCTAAAATGATGCCCCCCCCCGAAAAAGGTTTTGCGGACGCCCATGTTTGACAGTATTTGTATGTGGCCTATCGAGTACACATTGCTATCATATGGGGGTTGGAAGACAGTCCTTAGTCCTGTGCAAGTTTCAAGTTGTGATTTAAAGGTGAGACTAAAGAGAAACCAAGTATAAACTGGGTGTTGGGTTGCCATAAAACTGAAGGGTTCACTTAAAGAGCCTTACTTACAAACCAACATCTAAACAGCATCTTACCCTAGAATTTGACCAGTGGACATTAGAGGACTACAGTACATGGACTGTCTCAGCATCCCTCATTAGTATATGTTCTCCATCATATACTGTACTGCCCCCAAGACTAGCTTAGGCCACTACAGAAATGGGTTAAACATCAACCTATTTTATTATCCCCCCCCAAAAAAAATAACACTTATACAACCTTAGGAGCAGAGGGAAATATGTGAAAATGTGCCAGATAATTGTACAAATAACTGCAGTACACACATCACAAAAAATGTAAAATTCCTTTACAAACTAACTGGATAAAATACAACCAAGATGAGACGAGACAAGACGAGATGTATACAACAGTTTGCATATTTATAAATAGGTTCCAAAGATTCAGGGACTTTCCTGGTTACTCTGCAGGATGGAATTGGTATTCTTGAGGAATCCATAAAAAAACAAATGTGTTCATTACAAATATATTTAATTCCAATGGGACTACAATACATTCTACAATCTTTTCTTGGGTAATGCTCACTACAGCTGGAGGTTTCTTTCCATACTACAGTGTAGTCTTTTAGCAATAAATAAAATAACTCCAGCTGTTCTTGTGACAGCACCATATTTTTAATTCCCCTGCTGACCTGACCTTGAGCATCCCGGAAATGCAGTCAGTGTGGGGTGAGAAATGTAGTAACCTAATCCTTGTCCTTGTGATTTAGGTCTCTGGCATGTTTCATGTTATCAAGAACAAATGATCTGCCATGACCCAGCTTGCATGCACTATTTGCATTATTTTTGCATTAAACAAAAGATTTATAATTTCTTTCATAAATTTCTTATCCTAAACAACACAAAAAAAAATACGTATTTACAGAACTAAAACAAATTAGAACTTTATTCATGCATACAAGTGCAGATTTTTATTGATTGTGAGATTATGTAAATGTTTACATATCAAAACCTATACATGCAAGTGAGTGATCAGCTGACATGGTAAGTGACTGCTGAAGTCTCGGTTTTGCAGGGGGGGGGGGGGGGGTTGTACTATATATAATATTTCCATTGCAGACATTCTGGGAAATGACAGATGATTAGGTGGGTGCTGTAGCAGCTACCAGCTGGGAAATGGTAATGTCATAAGCAGAAGTATATATCGCCAGTACAACACAGATCTTGAAAATGTTGCCCAAACATTTTAATTCAATTGATCAAATCACAGTGGTAAAGTGCAATGTTTTGGGGCCACGCAGGACTGCATGGGCCCTGGAATGTTGCACTTGGTCACTGTGATGTGATCACTTAATAAATGATTGGACAACATATTCAAGATTCATGGTATGCTGATGATATAAACTCCTATTTGTGGAGGATTACCCGAGTACCTGTCACCAGGCCATCAGAGCATCCGAGTACCTGTCACCAGGCCATCAGGGTACATGAGTACCTGTCACCAGGCCATCAGGGTACATGAGTACCTGTCACCAGGCCATCAGGGTACACGAGTACCTGTCACCAGCCCATCAGAGTAATTGAGTACCTATTTGCAGCCCATGCCCTGTCTGCAGCTCATCAAGTTACCCGAGTACCTGTCTCCAGCCCATTAGACTACCCGAGTACGGATCTGCAGCCCATCAGAGTACCCGGGTACCTATTTGCAGCCCATGCCTCACAGAATATACGTTGTGGTGTTTGTTCTCCAAAATAGGATCATTTTGTGGGTAATTACACTGTCCTGGTGCTGAAGGACCTTCAAAAGTGTGATAGGTAGGTATGAAATGAAATGAGATGTGTCATTTATGCTCCTAGAACGCCTGTAGGTACTACTTCAATGTTGGGCCTCTGTATGAAGCCAGGCTGTGAAAAAGTCTCAGGCATGTGGTACCGCCATACTTGGGAGGAGTAGCAGAATGTATTTTGGGGTGTAATTTTAGCTATATACATGCTATGTGTTAGAAATATCTTGTAAATTGACAACTTTGTGTAAAAAAAAAAAATGTGTTTTTCATTTTTTTCCCACATTTTCCAAAAACTTCTGGAAAAAAATAAACTGTTCAAAAGACTCAATATGCCTCATAGATTATACGTTGGGGTATTTGCTTTCTAAAATGGGGTCATTTTGTGGGAAATTCCATTGTCCTGGTGCTCCAGGGCCTTCAAAAGTGTAATAGGTGGTTGAGAAATGAGATGTGTCATTTATGCTCGTAGAATGCCTGAAGGTGCTACTTTAATAATGGTCCTCTGTATGTGGTCAGGCTGTGTAAAAGTCTCACACATGTGGTATCGCCATACTCGGGAACAGTAGCAGAATGTATTTTGGGGTGTAATTTGTTGTATGCATATGCTGTGTGTGAGAAATAACTTGATAACAATTTTGTAAAAAAAAAAAAATCTTCATTTTGCAAAGAATTGTGGGAACAAAAAATTACAGCTTAAAAAAACTCACCATGCTACTATACCTTGAAATGTCTACTTTCTAAAAATGGGTCATTTGGGGGTTATTTGTACTTTCCTCACTTGTTAGTGTCTCAAGAAATGATATTCACCTGATGTACTGAAGGCCTGATCAGATGTGATCAATTTTCAGTGATTGGAACCATAGTTTGTAGACTCTATAACTTTCACAAAGACCAAATAATATACACTAATTTGGGTTATTTCTACCAAAGATATGTAGCAGTATAAATTTTGGGCAAAATTTATGAAGAAAAATTACTAATTAGCAAAATTTTATGACAGAAACAAAAGGGCATTTTTTTCACAAAATTTACGATCATTTTTTCATTTATAGCACAAAAAATTAAAAACCCACTAGTGATTAAATACCACCAAAAGAAAGCTCCATTTGTGTGAAAAAAAGGATGCAAATTTCATATGGGTACAGTGTTGCATGACTGAATAATTGTCATTCAAAGTGTGAGAGCACTGAAAGCTGAACATTGGTCTGGGCAGGAAGGGGGTGTAAGTGCACTGTATTGAGGTGGTTAATGATTAACCAGCTGAACTAAGACTCTATAGATTGCTTATTTGCCGCGTACGAACGTTACCAGTGGCTGTTTGCAAAATACACAGCTTTCTTGCAGGACTGTAATATAGTGCAGTGGTCATCAACCTTGTACTCAGGGCCCACTAACAGGCCAGGTTTGCAAGATAACTGAAATCACAGGTGATATCATTTTCTGCTCAGTGATTGCAGTATTCTAGTCTGCATATCCCCAAGGTAATACATTAAACCTGGCCTGTTAGTGGGCCCTCTTAGCTTAAAATGCACACTGTAAGGCAGAACTCCGCATTGCTGAACTGCAGGAGAACAGATCTCGCAGATCCACATCAATCAAGCACACTACACATTCTTCTAGATCCTCTCGCTCCAGAAGTTCAACATTAAGCGATAAGATAATAGAGGCCCGTGCTGATGTGGAAACCAAAAAAGTGCAAAGCTCCTTTGCCAGAAGGGAAGCAGAACTAGAAACACTAAAGGCAAAGATGAAAGCTCAACAAGCAGAGGTAGATTCCCAATTAAAAACACAAAAGGCAAAGATGAAAGCTCAACAAGCAGAGGCAGATTTCCAATTAAAGATTCTGCAAATGGAAAGGGAGGAAGCAGTTGCCCTAGCAAGGCTGAGAGTCCTTGAACAAGCGATAAGAGAAAGTGCTAACTCAGACTGGTCCATCCCAGCGGTTGAACGCACCAGTGAATATGTACTAAAGCATGATGTTTGCAATTATACAGAGTTATCTCCTGTATGTCTTACTAACAACACTGTTCTGACTCTCAACACAGAGACCTCTCAGCTCCAAATGCCTGAGCCTCTTCAAATCTACAACACAAGTGCATCTATGCAGCAAACCGCATCACCTCTTGCTGACAACAAGGTGACTTCCAGTGACAAGCCACAGCCAGCACAAGCCTTAGGGACTATACCACAGTTAAATGCACCTGCAGCATCAGTTCATCCAGGTAAACCATACCCTACTTCACCAGAGAACTTTCACATCCGAGGGGTTCCACAAGTTACTTTGTCACCAAAGAGTGAAAGATCAGACTTGAATGACTTCGCCAGATATATGGTACGCTGTGAGCTCATTAACACTACCCTCTCAAGGTTTGATGACTGTCCGGAGAGCTACAGTGCTGGAGATCGACCTTCAAAGCTGCCATTGCTGATCTCAACCTTACTACCAAGGAGGAACTTGATTTGCTCATAAAGTGGCTGGGGTCAGAATCTGAAGATCGTGTTAAAAGACTGAGAACAGTGCATGTTGAACACCCAGATGCAGATCTTGTTGCTGCATGGGCAAGATTTGAGTGATCTTCTCATGGAGCTGGAGTTTGCAAAGACAGGCCCACATCTATCTGGATTAAGCTTCCTGGACATTGCTCATGGTGTCAATCATAGGCGTGCCCATGCACACCCTAATCATTCAGCCCTGTCTGTGTTTCAACAAGTTTTGTCAGTGCTAAATGCCTGCAACATCTGTCCTGTCCCTGTGTAACTCAGTCACCACCACTGCGGCCAGTAAAAACAGCTGTGCTGCGAGTGGGAGGTGGTTGAGCAGGGAACTAGGACCTCAACCGTGGAGTAAGCCAGCTGCATTTGCCGATGCAGCTTCTGTAGTTCCGGCTGCAGGTCCTCACAGGCGCAGGCGGAGTGATCTACATCTGCACTCCGCCCCCCCCCCCCCTCCAGCCTCTCTCTCCCTGGAAGCAGTGGACTAGCAGAGCCTGAGAGCGGCAGACGAGTGGCTGCAGCCTCCTATATCCAGGTAGTGATTGCATTTAGAAGCTTCCAATCTCGTTTTTTCTATCTCCCCCAAGTCTTATGTATGTTCAATCTGTGCCCTCATTCACTTAGATCCTCCCCCCTATCTCCAGTGCCGTGTGCCCAGAGAACATGGAGGCGGGGAACTGCTACTGCCAGGTGCTGCTGACACTGTGCAGGGAAGGGGGTGAGCCGAGCTGATGTTCTAAGAAAAGTCAATTTGCAGAGGTAAGCTGGCAGTTTCACATCAGAACTAATCAGGAGGATTTGTTTGCAGTGTGATGAGAATGATTAAGCTAATAGGAGGATCGATGAGTGTGTATGGGGGAGTAGGCTGAGTCTTCAGCCTTGCTCACAGCTAACATATCTTGGACGCTGGCACTTATCATTATATAAACACCCCCCACACTCTGTGTGTGTCCAGATAATCTGAAGAAACTTTATAACCATTCAATTTAACCCTGTGTACTCCAAACTCTGTACAGTCAACATGTAAATTCCCCACATAAACGAAACCCTCTATATACAAGTTACCTGTCCTCAATAAACAGAGCACAGCACAGTGTTCACAGTTATTTACATGGTAGTGCAATTGTATGAACACTTATTATTTAGAGAATAATGTTTTTTTTATTGAGAATTGATATTTTGCATCTACTCAGTTCATCTTTTTTTACGCATGCACGCACACACAGGCATGGTTTTCATGCATTACGTGTAGGGCAGCCCATTAATTTCAATCATGGAAAAGAAGTCCTGAATCTTTTCCAAAAGTGTGCGGCACCCTGTAGTTTGGTCCACATGTTTGCAGATGCATGGAGATGGCAATAACAAACAATGGCACTGCTGCACATCTGGATAAGGGCAGCACATTTCTTTGCATGTTGGGAAGGCATGCAATTTTGCATGCGTTACCCACACGCATAGATGTGAACTTAGCTTTAGAGTGTTTAGTTTTTATATGGTGAATTTACACTTTGGATTTTGCAGAGTTTGGATCAACAAAGGGTTAAATTGAATGGTTATACGTTAACTTCGCATGATCTGGAAACTACATACACCGAGTGCTTTCACTCTCATACCTCCCACACTCCTCGTACATACTGCTCACTCTCATACCTCTCACTCTCCTCTCCTGTACATAGAGCCCACTGTCATACCTCCCACACTCCTCTCCTGTAAATACTGCTCACTCTCATACCTCCCACTCATACCTCCCACACTCCTCTCCTGTACATACTGCTCACTCTCATACCCCCCACACTCCTCTCCTGAGCATAGTGCCCACTGTCATACCCCCCACACTCCTATCCTGTACATAGTGCTCACTCTCATACCCCCACACTCCTCTCCTGTACATACTGCTCACTCTCATACCTCCCACGCTCCTCTCCTTTACATAGTGCCCACTGTCATACCTCCCACACTCCTCTCCTGTAAATACTGCTCACTCTCATACCTCCCACACTCCTCTCCTGTACATACTGCTCACTCTCATACCCCCCACACTCCTCTCCTGTACATACTGCTCATTCTCATACCCCCCCACACTCCCCTCCTGCACATAGTGCCCATTGTCATACCTCCCACACTCCTCTCCTGTACATACTGCTCACTCTCATACCCCCACACTCCTCTCCTGTACATAGTGCCCACTGTCATACCCCCCACACTCCCCTCCTGTACATAGTGCCCACTGTCATACCCCCTACACTCCTCTCCTGTACATAGTGCCCATTGTCATACCTCCCACACTCCTCTCCTGTACATACTGCTCACTCTCATACCTCCCACACTCCTCTCCTGTACATACTGCTCACTCTCATACCCCCCCACACTCCCCTCCTGCACATAGTGCCCATTGTCATACCTCCCACACTCCTCTCCTGTACATACTGCTCACTCTCATACCCCCACACTCCTCTCCTGTACATAGTGCCCACTGTCATACCCCCCACACTCCTCTCCTGTACATAGTGCCCATTGTCATACCTCCCACACTCCTCTCCTGTACATACTGCTCACTCTCATACCCCCCTCTCCTGTACATAGTGCCCATTGTCATACCTCCCACACTCCTCTCCTGTACATACTGCTCACTCTCATACCTCCCACTCATACCTCCCACACTCCTCTCATGTACATAGTGCCCACTCTCTTACCCTCCACATTTTGCACTTTTCTTTCACTGTGCCGGCAGGGAGATGGGAAAGACCTTTCTTACATTATAAAACATTTGCTCACATTTATTTATAACAATATATACAGTGTATATGTGTGTGTGTGTGTGTGTGTGTGTGTGTATGTATGTATATGTGTGTATATATATATATATATATATATATATATATATATATATATATATATATATATATATATATATATATATATATATATATATATATATATATATATACACACACACACACACACACACACACACACACACACACACACACACACACACACACACTCGCATGTGCGTTTGAGATTTGGTGCACACCCTAATGCGATAGGCTGCGCACACCTATAGTGTCAATCCAGTGGTGTCTAAACTGCCATACGGCCTGCAAGAGAAATGGGCACAACAGGGCTCAAGGTACAAAAGAGACTATAACGTATCTTTTCCTCCATTCGCATATTTTTGCAGGTTCATCAGTGATCAAGCCTGGACGAGAAATGATCTCAGCTTCACTGAACCCAACTTACCTGCTTCATCATCATCATCATCTTCATCAAGGTATGATAACATAGCAGCTAAACATAGAGACTTTAATAGAGCAATACCTTTTAAAAGGACAGACATCTCACCACCCATATCCTCTCCTGCTCACCAGAGCGATTCAGGTGACAGAGATAAAGACCCTAACCATCAGTGCCCTATTCACAAGAAGCCTCACCCCCTAAAGAAATGTCGTGGGCTTAGGGCAAAGGTGTTACAAGAACGCAGGGAGATTCTTCAGAAACTTGGAATAGCTGTGGCTGGAGCATGACCTTGTGTATTCAATGTATTCAACGTCTGACAATGTTAAACTACTGTTTGGTTTTGGATATATTTGTGCCATGTACTTGTATATTTCCTCTTTAATATGTGGGTGCCCATGAACCTTCTCCGGGCTGCAAACTAATTAACTATTTTCTATATACAACGTACACTTTCCATTACTTCTATTCACATTGTTCTAGCATGTGAACAAGTCCCTTATGCATGTTCTCTCTGTTCGCACCCACTTACTTGGTTTTGCTTTTCTAGTGGCCGTACGGATGCCCTGGGCACTAATCTAGCTGTGTGTTTAATCAGTCATCCAGCTATCAACAATTGATACTTAATTCTTTTCCAACATACCTCCTTGTTCCCTCTCCCTCCTTGTATCCAAATTCACTTCCTCCTGCGACCACATGAAAAGAAACTTCTGGGTGGGGCGCTCTGAACATATATGGGACATATAATTTTCCATCTTAAATCAAGTTTTTCATACAGTTCTAAGCAGCCTGGGTAAGATTCATCCCTTCCCACATCTACATATACCTTTCTATACTTGTTTCATTTGACCATCATTGTATTTATTGATTATCTGCATACTGACGCTATGCCAATATTATAGTATTGATTTGTTCGTTTTTTTCGTTTGATCAAAACAATCAACATGAGGTCTCATTCCTGTCTTCTTTGTTATCCTTAGAACATTATACATTCCACAAGAACCTCCTGAAGAAGCTCAAAAAAGCTAAACATGTTGAGTGGTAGTCTCTGTATATATACCTTTCAATGGAACATACAATTCTTGATATGGATGGTTTAAGTTCCTCATGTTTTTTATCTTTGTAATAAAATATTTAATTTTATTGATTATGTAACTGTGTCGTCACACTTTTTCTATCTTGAACACCCTTAAAGTCCCGGGGTTTGTTACCCCCCCCTCCCATACTTCTTGTTTGTATGTCTATGTCAGCAACCGTGTGGAGAGAATCAGGATATCATCTAAACCTGAACAATGGCATTATGTTCCATCTGAAATTAACCCTGCAGATCATGCCACCAGGCCAGTGTCTGCAAGTGTTTTTGCAAATTCTTCTTGGTTGACACGTCCTGAATTCCTGCTGGATCATCCAGAAGAAACCACAGCTGATGTTTTCAGTCTTCTAGAACCTGACAAAGATTTAGAAATTCGTCCTGAAGTTAAAACCCTCGTCACCAGAACTGAACAAAGACTCATCTTGGGCTGTCAATGCTTTGAACGTTTCTCCAAGTGGGGAAGGCTTGTACACACCACTGCAAGGTTAGTTCATATTGCAGATTGCTTCTACACAAAGCCCACAGATGCTCACTGTCAAGGTTGGCACGTGTGCCAAAAGCTTTTTTCTGCAAAAGACATTACTGAAGGTGAACTGATCATAATACGCAGTGTACAACAGAGTGTCTTTGGCTCAGAAATGAAATGTATCTGTGACAAGAGGGACATTGCAAAAAACAGTCCAATTCCCAACCTGTGGAACTAATTTCATTGGAGCCTGTCGAGAGTTACAGCTCAACTCTATGCCAATCCAAAACTTTTTAGCTGAAAAGGGCTGTACATGATTTTTCAATCCTCCTCATTCTTCCCACATGGGTGGCTCTTGGGAGAGATTGATAGGCATCACACGTAAAATATTGGACTCTATGCTTATGGACTTTAACTCCACAAGACTTATTCATGAGATTTTAACCACCTTCCTGGCAGAGGCATCTGCCATAATCAATTCAAGACCACTTGTTCCAGTGTCCAAATATCTAGAGACCCCAGCTACTCTTCTTACCCACAAGCTTGGGTCTGTTCCTGTTCCACCTGGAAACTTTAAAGCAGGAAATCTGTGCTATGACCAGTGAAATGAGTACAACACCTCACCAACTGCTTCTGGAATCGTTGGAAGATGGAGTATCTTTCTACTCTGCAAGGACGCAGGAAATAGCAACGACTGAACCCTAACATACAAGTTGGAGATCTCGTTCTGCTTAAGGACCAGCAAGCTGAAAGAATCAAATGGCTCATGGGACCTATTGTAAAGAGCATTCCTAGTGATGACGGTAAGGTACGTAAGGTGGAAGTGAAGGTTTCAAGGCAAGAGACTGTAAAGACTTTCATCAGACCTATCACGGAATTTATTCTGCTCTTACCCTTTGGAGAATGAACTTGTTTACCTACGCTGCTGGATCCTACCTGTGACTTCAAGAAGAAAGTGTCTTGAACGTTAGTTGATATAACTTGAAGCCTTAAATTAAAAGTTATTGTTATTGCATTATATGCATGTTCTTTTTATGTCTCAGGTCTTCAAGACATCCAGCAAATTGCATTGTTTGTTATTTGCAGTTGCATAACTACCGTTCTGTTGTATATAGTGACATTTACCATGCCAGACGGGGAGTGTGCTGCCCCAATGGGGCATAGAATTTATATAGATTGTTCCCTAACCATTTTCTATGGACATTTTCGTTGATTTAGTTTATTTAGTTGACATGCTGCCATCTAGTGACCTTTTGTGGTAATGCACTTGTTTTCTTAGGGTTTTTTTTTTCCCTGATGTTATGACACACTTCCTTTGTATGTAATGCTCCACCCTTCTTCCTGAGTTTGTATTTCCTGTGTCATAGATGCGACTAACAGGCCACATGTAGCAGGGCACCTTTTGACCGCATAAATACTACAACCTATTTATCTCTTTGTATCCTGTCATCTGCTGTAACCTGATGTTCAGAATAAAAGCACCTTTATGGATGGAATTGGTATTTGGTGAGTTCAAGCTATCTGATGAGGATTGTCCTCAGTGATTATATCTTATACAGGCCAGGCATAGAGGTATCACAAGGGATAAATCGCTTCACAACAATCTGAGTCAGACAGGCCAATATCTGACAAGTGTATGCCATCACTCCTGTAAAGCTCAGCAACTCCACCCTCTAAGTCTGAATGTCTAAAATAAAAGTCTTCAACAATGGGCATGAATTTTTGGATGGCCCTGCTAATATGCTTCCTCACTTTTTCACTTTTTCCAATGGCCTCAACATAGGGAAATCAAGCCAATACAGTCTGGGAATTATTTAAGAATATACAATGGCTGTGCTAGGGGAAGACCATTTTATGTGTTGAAAGTCGATCCTGATAGAAAAAAACAAATCAAGGGTTTTTAGCCGACTGTCACCTAAATATAGAAGTAAAATATCGGGGGGAGGTTAACATGTGATAAAAAATATAAAAAGTGAAAAAAGGGCGCACCAGCCTTGTGCATTATCCTTTGAATATGTATTTAGTAAAAATGATAAAAAAGAAAACTACTCACAAACGACTGTAGAATTATTGCAATAAAATATTCGCCAAGTAGCAGCATATAGTCTGAAACAAACAATACTCTCCAAAGGTCACAGAGGAAATCACAGGACCACTGCCATCTGACGCATTTCGAGGGGAAAACCTCTTCCTCAGAGCTTGGACGTAAACCCACGGGACGGGGCTACTGTAGGACTGCCAAAAGTTTCTCTGGGTCCATCGAAAAACCAGCTGTGCAAATGACATAGCCCAGGAATTTAACCTGTTCATGATGGAACTCACACTTCTCCAGTTTACAATAGAGATTTTTCTCTCTTAGTTTCTGAGACACACAACAGACATTTGTGTGGTGGCTCTCCAGGGACTTGGAAAATATGGGGATATCATTGAGATAAATCACCACATATAACTGCAACAAATCGTTAATAAGTTCCCGGAAAACTGCCGGAGCGTTACAAAGGCACAATGACCTGTTCTGGTATGAAATGCAGTTTTCCACTGGTCACCCTCCTTAATCCTCACGAGATTGTATGCACCTCTCAAATCAAGCTTTGTGAAAACCGTTGCTCCCTTGAGGTGGTCAAATAACTCTGTAATCAACGGAATCGGATAGGCATTCTTAATCGTGAAACGATTGAGACCCCTATAATCAATACAAGGTCTCAGTTCACCACTCTTCTTCTTCTTCACAAAGAAGAAACCAGCACCAGCAGGAGACGAGGATTTGGGGATGAAACCTTGAGAAAGTGCTGTAACATACTCCTCCATGGCCTTATCCTCCAAGGGTAAACCCGACCACGAGGGGGTATGGCACCAGGTTGAAGGTTAATCGTGCAATCATATGGCCGGTGTGGAGGCAAACTACCAGCTTGACCTTTGTCAAAGACATCGCTAAAATTGCGGTACTCCTCTGGCAGGGAGGAGAGTGAATAGGTGCACAAGACCTTGGTTACCTTCTGGAAGCATGTCTCACTGCATTGTGGTGACCAGGAGAGAACCTCAGCATGGAGCCAAGCAAAAGAGGGGTTGTGCCTCTGTAACCAAGGATAACCAATAACCAGCAGAAATTTAGGTGAGGAAATAACTTGGAATTAGATTATCTCATGGTGAAGAGCCCCTACAGCCATGGACAATGGAACAGTCTCATGAGTCACATGGGCAGGCTGTAGAAGTCTCCTGTCAAGAGCCTCAATGGCAAGTGGAGTTTCAGGCAGCTGCAGCGGAATCGAGTGCTTCGATACAAAGGCAGCAGCAATGAACAGGCCTGCAGCCCCAGAGTTGATTAGAGCCTGTATCTCAATGGACGACTCAGCCCAAGAAAGGGTGACCGAAACCAGGGGCTTATCCTTCTGGATAACTGGGTCCGTGACAGGACCTCAAGGTTCGGGAGTTCCCTGGATGGGTAGGACAAGATTTCAAAAAGTGACCTGCCTGGCCACAATAAAGGCACAATCTCTCCCTCCTCCTAAAGGTTCTCTCATACGCAGAGAGACGCGTGAAACCCAAGTGCATGGGTTCACCTTCACTGCCCGACTCGGTACTAGGAGGCATGGGAGGTGAGGGAGGCACGGGTGGGACTGCAAAGCTCGAAGACAAACGTACAGGAGGCTTCCGAAAGCACTCCTTAAAAGAGAGTTTTTCTCTGAGTCTGGATGCAATGAGGATGGCATACGTGATCAACTTCTCTAGCTCAGTGGGTATATCTCGGGCTGCTAGCTCATCCTTGATGGTATCCGAGAGACCATGAAAAAAAGCAGCTACGAGGGCCTCATTGTTCCACACAACCTCTGCTGCCACAGTACGGAATTCACTGGTGTAGTCTGCAACAGTTCTCGTACTATTTTCGATGGACATGAGGCACTTGGCAGCAGAAGCGGAGCGTGCGGGAACGTCAAATACCCTTTTAAACGAAGCCACAAACTCAGGGTAACTCAAGATAACAGGTTTTTGCTTCTCCCATAGAGGGTTTGCCCAGGCCAAAGCTTTTTCAGAAAGCAAAGATATCATGAAACCTACTTTGCTTCTGTCCGTGGGAAATGCCTGGGGCAGCATTTCAAAGTATATCTCAACCTGGTTGAGAAACCCTCTGCATTGGACTGGATCACCCCCAAATCGCTGGAGAAGCAGAGCGGAACCAGACATACCTCTTATAGAGGTAATACTCGAGGCGGGTACCTGCACAGAGACTGGCGCAGCAGCAGGGTCGGCCTGCAACATAGGTTGTATCGGGGCAGCCACAGTGGGAGATTCCAGGTGAGCCATGTGACTCAGGAGCGTTTGTAACACCATGGCGAGCTGATCCATGCGGTGATCCAGTTCATCCAATCTGGAAAAAATATTAACAACAAGTGAATTGACTGTATCTTCTGAATTCATGGCCTTCGCCTACTGTCAGAAACCATGAAATCAGACAGAGACAGAAGTACAGTTAAATCACACTTGTTTAATAATAAAAGTAAAAAGAACAAACGTAGTCAAAACATAGCCAAAGTTCAGTAACTGGAACGGATAGTCAGCCAAGCCAGAAGTCAGGGATCAATGTAGTGGAACAGCAAACAGGTTTTGGAGCCAGCAGGGATGTCAGCAAAGCCAGTCTTTAAACAGGAAGGCAGGAGATCTCCTCTGGACTGGACGGCTTAAGTAGGCAGGACTGACGAGCAGGAATTATATGAGCGGCCAGCTCAGAGAAGGAAGGGCTGAGCCCAGCCCTGACATGAGCTCAGAGATCTAAAAGACTGCAAAAAAGGCTAAGGAAAAAACTGCTTCTAATAAAAACAGTTTAAATCATTTAAGTTCATTTTTTTCCTCATTAATGTACACACAGCACCCCATATTGACAGAAAAACACAGAATTGTTGATATTTTTGCAGATTTATTAAAAAAGAAAAACTGACATATCACATGGTCTTAAGTATTTAGACCCTTTGCTGTGACACTCATATTTAACTCAGGTGCTGTCCATTTCTTCTGATCATCCTTGAGATGGTTCTACCCTTCATTTGAGTCCAGCTGTGTTTGATTATACTGATTGGACTTAATTAGGAAAGCCACACACCTGTCTATATAAGACCTTACAGCTTACAGTGCATGTCAGAGCAAATGAGAATCGTGAGGTCAAAAGGAACTGCCTGAAGAGCTCAGAGACAGAATTGTGGCAAGGCACAGATCTGGCCAAGGTTACAAAAAATTTCTGCTACACTTAAGGTTCCTAAGAGCACAGTGGCCTCCATAATTCTTAAATTGAAGACGTTTGGGACGACCAGAACCCTTCCTAGAGCTGGCCGTCCGGCCAAACTGAGCTATCGGGGGAGAAGAGCCTTGGTGAGAGAGGTAAAGAAGAACCCAAAGATCACTGTGGCTGAGCTCCAGAGATGCAGTCGGGAGATGGGAGAAAGTTGTAGAAAGTCAACCATCACTGCAGCCCCCCACCAGTTGGGGCTTTATGGCAGAGTGGCCTGATGGAAGCCTCTCCTCAGTGCAAGACACATGAAAGCCCGCATGGAGTTTGCTAAAAGACACCCGAAGGACTCCAAGATGGTGAGAAATAAGATTCTCTGGTCTGATGAGACCAAGATAGAACTTTTTGGCCTTATTTCTAAGCGGTATGTGTGGAGAAAACCAGGCACTGCTCATCACCTGTCCAATACAGTCCTAACACTAATGGTGCATGGTGGTGGCAGCATCATGCTGTGGGGGTGTTTTTCAGCTGCAGGGACAGGACGACTGGTTGCAATCGAGGGAAAGATGAATGCGGCCAAGTACAGGGATATCCTGGACGAAAACCTTCTCCAGAGTGCTCAGGACCTCAGACTGGGCTGCAGATTTACCTTCCAACAAGACAATGACCCTAAGCACACAGCTAAAATAACGAACAAGTGGCTTCACAACAACTCCATGACTGTTCTTGAATGGCCCAGCCAGAGCCCTGACTTGAACCCAATTGAGCATCACTGGAGAGACCTAAAAATGGCTGTCCACCAACGTTTACTATCCAACCTGACAGAACTGGAGAAGATCTGCAAGGAGGAATGGCAGAGGATCCCCAAATCCAGGTGTGAAAAACTTGTTGCATCTTCCCCAAAAAGACTCATGGCTGTATTAGATCAAAAGTGTGCTTCTACTAAATACTGAGCAAAGGGTCTGAATACTTAGGACCATGTGATATTTCAGTTTTTCTTTTTTAATAAATCTGCAAAAATGTCAACAATTCTGTGTTTGTCTGTCAATATGGGGTGCTGTGTGTACATTAATGAGGAAAAAAATGAACTTAAATGATTTTAGCAAATGGCTGCAATATAACAAAGAGTGAAAAATTTAAGGGGGTCTGAATACTTTCCGTCCCCACTATACCTTAAAATGAACTCTCCTGTAACCTTTTATAACTGTGAAAAAACTATTACAAGATGGCAAGATATCTAACTTAAAGAAAAAAGACACACTGAAGAGATTTTTACTAATGTGAGACCAGGAATATTTTTTAAACATGAAATGATTTAAGAATGATAGCACTAAACTCTCAGAAAAAGACAAGGGGTCTTGCTTATTTAAATGTAAAATGTTGACCATAAAAACCAAGCCTGAGAGTAATTTGACCAGGTGAGTAGGGCCACAGATTGTTTAATAGGCTACAATATTATTAAAATCAGCTCCCACAGGTGCTGAGGACATACAACTCAGTGCAGATTCGCCTTTGGCAGTAACAAATGAAAACGCTCCATCTGTGAATGTGAGAGAATCTGCCATCGGCTCCCACTGCTGTCAATCAAAGCCAATAAACTAATGAGAAGAGTGGGGACGTGCCGAGCTGTGGCTCTGTGCGTGAATGGACATAGTTCGGGAACGAGCCTGCTTGGGTTCCAAGCAAGCTACTTGCTCTGAGGGCACTCAGCAGGAGGGAGGGGTACCTGAGAAGAGGAGGATTGGGACTGCTCTATGCAAAAACATTACAGAGAAGGTGAGTATGATGCATTTGTTATTTTTTTTATAAAAAAGAAAGCCTTTAGAATCACTTTTAATAATGTAAACATAAAGAACTGGTCCACACTCACTGATTAGTTGCTAGAGTTCACTGCACATCTTTACCGCTCACTGGTTGCTAGAGGTTACTGCACATCATTACACCTCACTAATTGGTTGCTAGAGGTTACTGCACATCATTACCACTCACCCACTGGTTGCTAGAGGTTACTGCACATCATTACCACTCACCCATTGGTTGTTAGAGGTTACTGCACACCATTACCGCTCACAGATTGGGTTGCTAGAAGTTACTGCACATCATTGCCATTTACTGATTGATTGCTAGAGGTTACTGCACATTATTACTGCTCACTGATTGGTTTCTAGAGATTACTACACGCCATTGCCGCTCACCCATTAGTTTCTAGAAGTTACTGCACACCATTACCGCTCACCCATTGGTCACTAGAGGTTACTGCACAGCATTACCACTCACCGGTTGGTTGCTAGAGGTTACTGCACACCATTACCACTCACCCTTTGGTTGCTAGAGGTTACTGCACATCATTACCACTCACCCACTGGATGCTAGAGGTTACTGCACATCATTTCCACTCACCCATTGGTTGTTAGAGGTTACTGCACACCATTACCGCTCACATATTGGGTTGCTAGAAGTTACTGCACATCATTGCCATTCACTGATTGATTGCTAGAGGTTACTGCACATTATTACTGCTCACTGATTGGTCGCTAGAGATTACTACACACCATTGCCGCTCACCCATTAGTTGCTAGAAGTTACTGCACAACATTACCGCTCACCTTTTGGTCACTAGAGGTTACTGCACAGCATTACCACTCACCGGTTTGTTGCTAGAGGTTACTGCACACCATTACCACTCACCCATTGGTTGCTAGAGGTTACTGCACATCATTACCACTCACCCATTGGCTGCTAGAGGTTACTGCACATTATTACTGCTTACTGGATCCTACAATTCACAGTGTCCCCCTTTGCTAGCTGCTCCGGTCCTGCTTTATTAATCCCCCTCCCCTGCTGCTGACAGGAGAAGGGTAAAGGAAAAGAATCCACACACAGCCCCCTCCTTGTCTTTGATCTCAGCACTGCTGACTGGACTGGAGAAGCAAGGGAAAGCAGGGGCTCACAGAGCCGTTCTGCCTCACTCCCTGTAATGGCTGCTCTAGTCTTGACAGAGGGAGAAGCGGGATGAGTGGGCTCCAGCCCATAGCTGTGCTTCTCCCCTGTCACAGTGTGGCTGTTTGTATCAACCCGACCAGGAGAGGAAGCAAGAAATTGGCTGCACCTGCTACATGGGATAAATATTTGCAGGCAGCACGGGTTTAAGGGGCAGCTGCTTTGAGCTCTACAACAATGATGGGCCCTGGGCAGCTTCCCCTTTTGACCCATGTTAAAGATGGGCCTGATACTTACATTTAAACCTGATATAGACATGTATAAACGCCTAGAGAAAATACTACCAACTGGCAGCATTCTAGTAGTGATGGCTAAATGGCCCAAAGGAGATTGCATTACTTTCAAAGTAGCTTTTTTTCTGATAAAGGAAAGTAGTAACATTTTTAGCCTATTAACTTTAGCATCTGGAAGCCTAAATTCTATTTCCATAGTATCGATAGTGATACCCTTAAAATCAATACAAGTGGTAGGATAAACTGTCTTTTCATGAGCAAGAGGGACACAAAAAATGCTGTATACTAGACAAAATGAATTTAATAAATGAAGACCGCAATTGGAATCTGCTGAGCCCATGAAAAAAAGTTGTTCAAATATTGAATAAGAAAAATGGAACCTGACTTTGGATACTACCCATTCAATAAAGGTAGAAAATGATTCAAAATAGAAGCAGGACAATAGGAGCAGGACAAAGAGCAATCTTGGGAGGCATTTGACACAGAAAAAGGTATCATAAAAACAAAAGGTATCAAAAAAATCCAAAGAAATAAGACTGCAGATTAATAAGTAACCTAAATGCAGACTTTATATCCAATTTAGCTAACAGAATGTTCCTCCCTAAGAGTTTAATTTGAAACAGCACTTCATCAAAAGATGTGTAAGATACTGATGACAACTCCTCAGATATTTCATTGTTTAAATCGTCACCTTGGGGGAAAGATACATGATGAATGATTCTGTAAGAATCTTGTTGTTTTTTGGGAACTACGCCCTAATGGTGATATTCTAAAATGAACAAAAGGGAGGGGGAGCAAAGGAACCAGCAATTCTACCTTCATATAGTACTTTAAAAAAAAATCCCCTAACTACTGAATCAAATATATTGACAGACTTCAAATTGTTAACAATAATACAGCCATAACCAGTAGCTTGAAGATTGTGAGCCCAGATGCAAAAGTTGACCCACCACTACCACCCACCACTGACACTGCACGCCAAGAAACTCCCATTGCTTGAGTGCAAGCGACAGCAACGTCATTGGATATTATGGTGCACAATAGCAACCAATGACGGTGTGCATGACGGTCTGCAATAAAAAAAAGGTGGAGTTCTTCTTATACATAGTAGACCCATATTTTTGATGAAGGTCTGGTATTGATCTCAGTGGCACCATGCAAAAAAACAAAAAAAGTGTAGGGTCCCCCCCAAATTATATACTAGATCAGTCCTCAAAATTTCCACTTGCCTGCCCGCATTAGGCGAGTGGAAATAAACTGAGACTGAGTGTGGAGCCGCATCGGAGGGGTGGGATCGTTTTCGTCCGAATTTCAGGTATTTTCGTTATCGTTTTAACAAACGATAACGAAAGTGCAGAGTCTGAAAAACGATAGATCCGACACAAACAAATGCTTTATTTTAGTTTTCGTTGCTACAACAGTTCGATATAGATAGGAGATTCGACACGATGATGACAATAACAATCTGTGTCCATCAAACCTCTGGTCGAATGTGCCTAACCTTAACTCTATTAGTCCAAGATTATTCTACATAGAGTGAAAAGATTTGACGTAGGGGAGAAAAGATAAATAAAAATAATGATGATGAATGTTATTGGCTGATTGTAACCAAAGAGGAGGAGCCGTAAAATATCTAGAACTAAGTACTCACGTACTTTGGCTTATGGGGTCTGTTGAAAGTTCTAAGAAGATTCGACGGAGCAGGTAAACTATACGGCGTTGTACAGTTTAGCTGCTCCGTCGAATCTTCTTTGAACATTCAACAGACACCATAAGCCTTCAATGACAGATTCGACCTTAATTTGGATTTTCGGACTAATGCAATTTTTAACGAAAAACAAAAAAAATAAAAATGAATTTCGGGAGTAACTAAATAAATTTATTTTTTGGACGAAAACGAAATTCCGAAACAAAATATTTCAGTGTGCACATGTCTACTACGGACTAGAAGAGTCTGCAGACGAGGAGAGGCTGGCCCAGGCCCACGGTGGCTGTTCCACAGCCACTCACCACAATGCTGTGTGTCTGACGGTGCGGCAGTAGACAGCTGGCTGTGGGTGATTGCAGTCGGCGCAGGCAGCCATTTGCTCTGCTCCTGCCGCCTTGCTGTCCGGGCCCCACTGGCCACCCACTGGGCACTGACTCTTCGTCTGACGTCCGGCACAGCATGTAAGACAAAAAGAGCCCTACGGTAGGTATGGTGGACAAACAGAGCCTTACGATACTGTATAGCATTAAAATATTTATCTGAATGCATAAGATGCATTCAGATAAAAAAACCTTCTGCCTTTACAATCACTTTAAGCTTTGGCAATAAAACCTGAAAGCTGGTTTCTATGGAGAGCTGCACCAGATTTTGCACCCCGCAGTTTTAGTAAATAACCCCCACGGTCCTTTATTAGAAAAAACCTACAGCAGTGACAAAATCTTTAATTTAAAAAAATGTAAATCCATAAGCCTAGATTAAGTGCATTTTTGTAGTACTTTTATGCAAGTTTTTGATGCATTGTCATACAGGGGCGGCCCGTCCATTAAGGGCACACGGGCGCCGCCTCCCCTATCCATCGGCCCCCTTTCAGGTCACCTGTACATGGATTCCAATACAGGGATAATCATTGACCAAATATGAACATGACTGTATTTGGTCAATGATGTCACCAGGGATCCTGCATGATGTTTTATAATGATTTTGTTTTAATAAAAGGACCTTTTCAAACTTGTTCATGAGCTGCAAATGTGAATTCATTCTGCAGATGAAGAGATAACTTATTTCAACCAGTTCCATGCTTGAGAACTTACAGAATGCAAATGTGTAAGCACACTAATGGAAACAGCTTACCTAAAGTTGGAAGGAGTAGACGATCTTCTAACCAACAATGAACCGCACAGGCAAAGAGTGGAGGCACCTTTTACATTGCAACTCCTATCAAACCCAAGTTTGAAGAACTCTGAAAGATGATGGAACTTATGAAAAGTAGTTGTTGAATGGGGGGTGTTAGCATGTTGTTTATACAGAAATTATGTAGTTGCAACAACCATTCTCATATATTATACTATGATTATTAGTTCTGCCACTGGATAGTGGTGGTGCTATGTTTAATGCTTGCATAATATACAGTGCCTTGAAAATGTATTCATACTCCTTGATTTTCCATATTTTGTCATGTTACAACCAAAAACTTGAATGTATTTTATTGAGATTTTATGTGATAGACCAACACAAAGTGGCCCATAGTCGTGAAGTAGAAAGAAAATGATAAATGGTTTTTAAAATGTTTTACAAATAAGTATATCAAAAGTGTGGCATGCATTTGTATTCAGCCCCCAGTTGCCTTCAAAAATCACCTAATTAGCAAATATAGTCCACCTGTGTGTAATTTATTTTCAGTATAAATACAGCTGTTCTGTGAAGCTCTCAGAGGTTTGTTAGAGAACCTTAATGAACCAACATCATCACGAAGGCCAAAGAACACACCAGACAGGCCAGGGATAAAGTTGTAGAGAAGTTTAAAGCAGGGTTAGGTTATAAAAAAAATATTCCAAGCTTTGAACATCTCACGAAGCACTGTTTAATCCATCATTTGAAAATGGAAAGAGTATGGCACAATTGCAAACCTACCAAGACATGGCCATCCACCTAAACTGACAGGCTTGGCAAGAAGAGCAATAATCATAGAAGCAGCCAAGAGGTCCCATGGTAACTCTGGAGGATCTGCAACGATCCACAACTCAGGTGGGAGAATCTGTCCACAGGACAACTATTAATTGTGCCATAAGAAGTACCGTTTATAGTTTGCAAGAAGCCATGTGGAGGACACAGCAAACATGTGGAAGAAGGTGCCCTGATCAGATGAGACCAAAATTGAAATTTTTGGCCTAAAAGCAAGACGCTATGTGTGGCGGAAAACAAACACTGCACATCACCCTGAACACACCATCCCCACCGTGAAACATGGTGGTGGTGGAGCCAAATACAGGGCAATCTTAGAAGAAAACCTGTTAGAGTCTGCAAAAGACTTGAGACTGGGGCTGAGGTTCACCTTCCAGCAGGACAACGACCCTAAACATACAGCCAGAGCTACAATGCAATGGTTTAGATCAAAGCATATCCATGTGTTAGAATGGCCCAGTCAAAGTCCAGCCTAAATACAATTGAAAATCTGTTGCAAGACTTGAAAACTGCTGTTCACATATGCTCTCCATCCAATCTGACAGGGCTTGAGCTATTTGGCAAAGAATGGGCAAAAATGGCACTCTTCAGTTGTCCAAAGCTGGTAGAGACATACCCAAAAAGACTTGCAGCTGTAATTGCAGCAAATGGTGGTTCCACAAAGTATTGACATAGGAGGGCTGAATACAAATGCACACCACACTTTTCACATATTTATTTGTAAAAATGTTGAAAATAATTTATAATTTTCCTTCCACTTCACAATTATGTGCCGCTTTGTGTTGGTCTACCACATAAAATCCCAATAAAATACATTTACGGTTTTGGTTGTAACATGACAAAATGCGGAAAATTTCAAGGGGTATGAATACTTTTTCAAGGCACTGTATTGTTCTTCCTTTTGGATCTACGTTGTTATGATGTATTTTTGTGTCTGCATGTTCTTGTTGTTTTTCAAAAAAACACAAGAAGGGATTGGACTGGTAAGATCTGACTGGTTAGAGTCATGACATCACCAAATCTTACTCGAAATCTCAGGAGATTAGCAGTCAGAGGCAGTAGTGCCTTGTATAAGTGTAAAATAATATCCGCACTTAGTAAAAATTAAACAGGAACAGTAGCTAAACACTATAACCTAGATATTGGGCACTAAGTCTAAATGTGAAAATATAAAGTGCAGCGCTAAAAATACAATTCAAAATAATGCAAATGTGAATATAGGATATAATAACTATAAAGTGCAGATATGCAAAAGTAGCTATGACTACTATACAATAATGATTTCATATGTGAACAACACAATACATAGATACACACGTTATATCATAAAGTGCAGTAACATATAAAGTGCCAAATAATAAATCATTCAACAGTGTGAATGTGAAAAAGTTCATTAATTGCTGGAGTTTAATGAAAAAGATCCCACGTGAGATATGAAACCTGGATCAAATGCTTGACCGCGTGATACCTGTCACCACAGTGAGCTAAAAGGCTTACCAGAAAGCCAGTGACCACCCATATTCAGGGGGTCACAAAGCGCTTGTTGGAAAGGATCCCATGATAGGATGTACAGATATCCTGAGCGTTTCCCACCAGAAGCCTCCACAGACATCGGGCAATGATCAGGCCAGATCAGATATCCCCAATACCAGGAATTGCAGATATGCAAAGAAACAAAGACTTCAATAGTGCAGTATTGTCTCTTTAAGGTATTTTAATGGTAAATATTGCAGTGCTGCATACAAATATTCTGACTCAAAAGTGATTCTCTTGTACAAAATGGATAAGAGGAAATTCCTTGCAAGTAAAAAATCCACAAACGTGTGTAAGCAATTGTGCGTGTGCAGAGCGTGTGAGCGTAGCGTCCCCACGATCGTTTCGTCAGATATGACGTAACCAGGGGTACGCCCACACGTCTGCGCTGACGCTCTATATAGTTCACTGGCAAGACAAAGGAGCGTTGCCATTGGTTAAGCCAAATAGCCCAAAAGCGCTCATTGGATAAACAAACCAGGCATATCATGGATGAGGAAAAAATGTTCCATACAGACATTGGCAGGACTATGCGTCCATCATACCAGGAGCGCACAGTCTAAATTAAACAACACGTGCTGCCATCTTGTGGTCAAAAATGGGGAAGACGAATGTCTGCACAAATGGTTATAAAGGCTTGCTTCCATGTGTTGCCAACAAGCCTTTGCTGTTTAACAATATATATGTCATTAAAACTACTTCAAACTTTATTACAGTCATTAAAGTCAAAAACACCTATGCATTACCGATCTAAGTATGCAAAACTCTATCAGTAATAAAATTAAATTAAATTTAAATTAAAAAAGTAAAAAATTATTATAAATGATAAGTTGATTTTTTTTTAAATAAGATAAGATAAAAGGAAGAAAGGACAAATATACAACAGCAATCTATGCACATAGAAGGGGGACATCAACTATTATTAATAAAACAGTTGATGTCCCACTCCACATTCAAGCCCCTGGGCACATGGGACCCCAATTTATATATCCAATTGGCCTCGGCCCTAGGGATGCTTTGCTTGCCATTGCTCCCATGCCAGTGGGGTACATATTTTTCAAGGGCAACAAAGGTAGTACCCCTAGGGTCCCGATTTATGTTTTAAATCGTAATGCTTTGAAACATTATGCTTATCAAAGCCCTTATGGATGTTAGTTATGTGCTCCCCTAGTCTGATATGCAGCATTCGGATGGTACACATATTCAAGGCCACAGGAACACCTGAGGAGGTAGACGACACATTTTATAGGGTCAGTGGCTCCTGTGCCTGCTGACGTGAATTCAGTAATTCTCCTACTTTTATGGATATTAATTTTGCATTTCCCGCATAAGTAATACCCCTTTAGATCACCAAAGAAAGTGGGTCTAGTGGGCGGGTCAGGAACATTATGTGCTATTGTGTTCCTTAAATTAGAAGCACCCCTAAAGATAACACGGGGTCGATCGGACAATAAAGGGCCTAAAACTCGATCATTCTTAATAATCGGCCAATGCCTTTTAATAATCCTCCTAATAGCCCAGTGTTGGCTAGAGAATGTGGTGAAAAAGGCCAAACCATAATCATCTGTATTATTCCCTCAATGCCTTGTATAACACTGCAGATATACAGCTACTGTATGAGGCTATAGGCACATTCATATGCCATGAGGTGCTATTTTTCAGGAGAAATTTAAGACAAAATGTACGTTTTTCAGGGATCTGGGAAACCACAATTACACTTTTTAGATGTTCCCCATAACACAGCAAATCTTCACTTTTTGCGTTCAGGACTACATTAATGTAGCTGGTGTTACAAATGTTTGTCTTTGCATATGTTTCTAATTGTATTACCTTTGCATTTTGTAGGTCAGAGAGATATAACGAGGCTGAAAATGCTAGTCATGAAAATAAGAACAGGATGCATATGAAAATGTAAAGGTCATATCAAAAATTTATTTCACATATCATGATAATAATACTGCAAAATGTCATTTACTAAAAGCAAATCTGTGGCCTGAAATCCCTTCCAAAACTGGCAGCAGAAGGCTAGTGCAGCTACTAATATTCTTTCGATACAGTAGTGAAGGGGTAAAACGCCTATCTATTGACCTTCATTGGGAGTAAAAGTTAAAAACACATTTTGAGTTTGTCGCCAGCACAGGAATAGAGTAAAAATGTTTCAGTTCCAATAACAATCGTTTAAGTGGAGATTTCCTCTCACTTCCTGGCATGTGTAGGAAAGAAAATCTCCCCAAAGGAACAACAATAAGGGTTTTAACTATTCCTTACTCCATTCAGATTGAACAAAAAGTTTAGATGTAGATATACTTTAAACAAACAGCTCCTATTGGGAGCCAATCGGAGTAGGGGAGGGGGTGAGCCACATACTAATAGAGTAAGAGTAGAGTAGGGGAAACAAGGAAGGGCTGAAGTGCACAAGCCTTCTAGAGATTCTAGCCCACTATATAGTATGTATGTATTTTTTTATTTGATCACAAAAAATCTGTTTATAACCTTATTTGACTCTTACATAAAAACAGAATATAGTAAATCACATTATGCTATATTAGAAAAATATAAAAAAAAAAAGCTTTTGGGAAATCAACTTAAATAAAAAAAGAAAGCATTTGGATGGCTACATATCAAGTGATATTTACAACGTCAGTGCAACCAATTTAAACATTGCCTTTGGACATTACAACTGCAAGATTTGCCATATATGATTGCATTAAGTGGCTATATATGTTAAGATCAAGCCACCGGACCTGTTTTTGGTTATAAACGGGAGGCCCAGCATTTGGCCTTATACCTCCTATACACATGAACAGCCAAGCATTACAGATGTTCGTCACCTGCATGGGATAAAAAAAATACTTTATCTAACATTTTGTGTATTATGGCATGATACCAATAAAAAAACATTAAAAATAAAACAAATATGACTGTACAAAACAGATCTGGCCATTGTTACAGCTGCAATATCCATCCCCAATGAACATTATCTGATGGTTTGGCAACTTCTCCATATAGGGTCTAATTAAGTTGCCTAGTATTTTATGCAGTAGCACCATAAATATTTTTGCCAGATTATTTTTAAAGTGGAAAGCCTTACATTAATACACACCATATCCAATGGGAGTTTTAAGAGACTTGCTAATTCAATAGATGAGAGAACTTTCCCTTGGGGAACATAATAATTACCCCTTTCACTACTATCACTTTAAATTTCAAGGATGCCCCCTGTGGCACTGCAGGTTTATGTTGACTGATCTACAATTCCAAAGCATGTTTTGTCCCCAGCCTCTGTTTGTCATCGTGAAACAATTAAGACACAAATTAGGGGTTTTCTCTGAACACCTGGCCCTGTTCAGAAGGAATTCCAGCTGCATTGGGTTGTTCTGTCTGTAAATACTACATTTAAAATAGCTATATAATTAGCTGTACAGCCTTGGCTGAAGTTATCATACTAACAGTTTAATGATTGTGTAAGAGTCATCAGACAGCTAATTCCATTAGCATGTGTGATCACTTTTACAACAAAAATAGGGTAGCTTTTGATTTTAGTACATGAGCAGTACAACATTGTTTTCTTTCTGAGACAATGGATCTGTTGTTAATAGGTTTCAGAGGATTTCATGCATGCCAGAAAATCTCTACAATGAATAACATGCATTTCTGTTCCTCATTCACACTCCTTTGTTGACCCCTTCATTGGATTGGTTGCATGGCTATCAAAATCAAACCCTTTATTGCTGGAGCATGTTTGAATAAAAGTATCTCCTTTATTGCAGCATATGGTAACTGCAGTACATTTTCAGACAAAAGTCCTTTAATAACAGCAAATTTCAGTGTGGATATATACAATACATAAATAAGTATTACGAATGGCATTACGGCGTATACAATGCACGTAAAATAAAATCAAAATGGTTATTAATGTGATAAAAAAAATACATTGTTAAAAGCTTATGATAAAGAAACACAAATTAAAGTCTCAGGATTATGATAGCTCAAGCCATTTTTTAAAAATCTTGCATGGAAGGATTTTAAATTCTGTCATGACCTTATAAAACTGCTCAGGCTGAGGGTTGAGATGATACAACTGCTCTGATGAAGGCTCTAACATGGGGGTCAGAAACCTGTAAACTGCGATCTACCAGTAGATGAGGGACGTGCGGTGAGGTCAGTGGCTGGTGAGGCACTGGCTGGTATCAGAGCCATATACACACAGGTTACATACGCCACGAACGTTCGAGCGAGAGCAATAATTCTAGCACTAGACCTCCTCTGTAACTCTAAACATGTAATCTGTAAAAAAATATAAAGCGTCACCTGAGGAGATTTTTAAGTACTGAAGTTTGGTGCCATTCCACGAGTGTGCGCAATTTTAAAGCATGACATGTTAGGTATCTATTTACTTGGTGTAACATCATCTTTCACATTATACAAAAAGGATCGGGTTATCTTTAGCGTTTAACCTCCCTGGCGGTATTCCCGAGTGTGGCTCGGGGTTAAAATTCAGTACCATTAGCGGTAACCCCGAGCCACACTCGGGATCGCATTGCAGGATCCTGGGGCGGCTTTACTTACCTTGTCCCCGGGATCCTGCGATGTCCCCCGCAGTGTCCGAGGGCTCCGTCCTCCTTGGAAGCCTCTCCGTGCCAGGCTCCGTTCCCTGCGAGCGGCGCGACGCACGGGGGCGGAGCCTGGCGGCAAATTCAAAAAAATGTCAAAATCATAACACATACAGTACTGTAATCTTACAGATTACAGTACTGTATGAAATTATTTCACATCCCTTTTGTCCCCAGTGCTCTGGCCCATGCCCTGCATGCAGTTTTACATGATATACACTGTTCTTTCTGCCTGGAAACTGGAGATTGTCCATAGCAACCAAAAAGTGTCCCTTTACGTCAAAAGTGGCTTTAGACCAGCTAGAAAACAGCGATAGTAAATTAGAACACTTGCAGAATTGAGCGATAGTGAATTGTGGGGAAATTTATTTTATTACTATTTTTTTAATTTTTTAAAATTATTTATTTTTATTTATTATATTATAATTTATGTTTTTGTGTTTCAAACTTTATCATACCCGGGATATCTACTAGACTCTGGTTTGGACAGATTTAAGTGTGTTATTGTTAAGATTTACAGACCTACAATATAAAACGCCAAATTTCCATGCAAAATAATTGTACCGCTTTCAGCACCTAAAATCCGAAAGAATCATACCGCCAGGGAGGTTAAAATATTTCTGCACAAATACCATGTAACAAAGAGTTGCAACGACCACCATTTTATTCCCTAGGGTGTCTGCTAAAACAATATATATATATATAATGTTTGGGGGTTCTGAGTAATTTTCTAGCAAAAAAATCATGATTATTACATGTAGAAGAGACGTGTCAGAAGGGTGACAAGGGGTTCAATACTATAAGTAATATACAAATAATTATTATATATTGTTTTTAACCACTTGCTGACCGCCTAATGCAGATATACTGCGGCAGAATGGCACGGGCAGGCAAAATCACGTACCTTGTACGTAATTTGCCTCCCCCGGGCGGGGGGCGCATCGTTAGGGGAGTGATCCAGGCTGAGGGGGAGACAACTCATTCATGGCCACCCTCTCGCGATCGCTCCCAACAAATGAGAATCTTCCTCTGCTGCTGTATAGTAAACAGCGGCAGAGGAAGTGATGTCATCTCTCCTCGAGTTGGTATTTTCCGTTCCAGCGCCGAGGAGAGAAGACATCTGAGTAAGTGCACCAAACAACACATACAGTAAAACACACACTAGGCACACTTTTCACCCCCCATCACTCCCCGACCACCCCCTGATCACCCCCTAATCAAGCCCCCCCCCCCGTCACAGTGACACCAATAGCAGTTTTTTTTTTTTTTTCTGATTACTGCATTGGTTTTAGTTTGTGACAGTTAGAAGTGGTAGGGCAGTTAGTGTTAGGCCCCCTTTAGGTCTAGGGTACCCCCCCTAATCCCCCCTAATAAAGTTTTAACCCCTTGATCGCCCTCCGTCGCCAGTGCCACTAAACGATCGTTTTTCTGATCGCTGTATTAGTGTCACTGGTGACGCTAGTTAGGGAGGTAAATATATAGGTTCACGGTCAGCGTTTTATAGTGTCAGGGACCCCCATATACTACCTAATAAAGGTTTTTACCCCTTGATTGCCCCCTAGTTAACCCTTTCACCAGTAATCACTGTACAGTATAACTGTTACGGGTGACGCTGGTTAGTTAGTTTATTTTTTATAGTGTCAGGGCACCCGCCGTTTATTACCGAATAAAGGTTTAGCCCCCTGATCGCCCAGCGGTGATATAAGTTAGGTTTTAGGGTCAGATAGGGTCTGCGTCGCCCCAGGCAGCGTCAGGTTAGTTCCAATAGCGCTAACACCCACGCACGCAGCATACACCTCCCTTAGTGGTATAGTATCTGAACGGATCAATATCTGATCCGATCAGATCTATACTAGCGTCCCCAGCAGTTTAGGGTTCCCAAAAACGCAGTGTTAGCGGGATCAGCCCAGATACCTGCTAGCACCTGCGTTTTGCCCCTCCGCCCGGCCCAGCCCAGCCCACCCAAGTGCAGTATCGATCGATCACTGTCACTTACAAAACACTATACGCATAACTGCAGCGTTTTCAGAGTCAGGCCTGATCCCTGCGATAACAGTTTTTTTGGTAGCGTTTTGGTGAACTGGCAAGCACCAGCGGCCTAGTACACCCCGGTCGTAGTCAAACCAGCACTGCAGTAACACTTGGTGATGTGGCGAGTCCCATAAGTGCAGTTCAAGCTGGTGAGGTGGCAAGTACAAGTAGTGTCCCACTGCCACCCAGAAAAAGACAAACACAGGCCCGTCGTGCCCATAATGCCCCTCCTGCTGCATTCGCCAATCCTAATTGGGAACCCACCACTTCTGCAGCACCCGTACTTCCCCTATTCACATCCCCAACCAAATGTAGTCGGCTGCATGAGAGGCATTTTCTTTATGTCCTCCCGAGTACCCCTACCCAACGAACCCCCCCAAAAAAGATGTTGTGTCTGCAGCAAGCGCGGATATAGGCGTTATTGTCCCTCCTGTCCTGAAAATCCTGGTCTTTGCATTGGTGAATGTTTTGAACGCTACCATACACTAGTTGAGTATTAGCGTAGTGTACAGCATTGCACAGACTAGGCACACTTTCACAGGGTCTCCCAAGATGCCATCGCATTTTGAGAGACCCGAACCTGGAACAGGTTACAGTTATAAAAGTTACAGTTACAAAAAAAAGTGTAAAAAAAAAAAAAACACAAAAAAATATATGAAATAAAAAAAACAAAAATAGTTGTCGTTTTATTGTTCTCTCTCTATTCTCTCTCTATTGTTCTGCTCTTTTTTACTGTATTCTATTCTGCAATGTTTTATTGTTATTATGTTTTATCATGTTTGCTTTTCAGGTATGCAATTTTTTTATGCTTTACTGTTTACTGTGTTTTATTGTTAACCATTTTTTTGTCTTCAGGTATGCCATTCAGCTGCAGCGCAGATTTATTCATCTTGACAGCAACAGCGTTTGCTCCCACAATACATAAAGGCGTGACTCCAGCGCTGTCGGAGGTGATATATGCCGAAGCATGGGGGCAGCAGGGGCAGAGGAGCGATTCGCTCCTAACTTTTGGGGCGGATGCCCCCATGCTTCGGCATATATAAATGGTGCATGTATGCCCATTATTAGAAGTAGGTGGATGAAGGGAGGTATTCTAATGGTGGGCATACCCACCAATCAATCTCTTTTTTTCATGCAGCCCACAGGCTGCATGAAAAAAGATTACAATATATGCCCAACAAGGACCAGCAACGTACTGGTATACCAGTTATACCAGAATGATGCCTGCAGTTTTAGGTATTATCTTGGTATCATTCTATTCAGCCAGTGGTCGGCTTTCATGTAGAAGCAATCCTAGTGGCTAATTAGCCTCTAGACTGCTTTTACAAGCAGTGGGAGGGAATGTCCCCCCCTCCCACCGTCTTCCATGTTTTTCTCTGGCTCTCCTGTCCCAACAGGGAACCTGAGAATGCAGCCGGTGATTCCACCAGCTGACCATAGAACTGATCAGAGACCAGAATGGCTCCAATCATCTCTATGGTCTAAGAAACCGGAAGCTATGAGCATTTCATGACTTAGATTTTGCCGGATGTAAACAGTGCCATTGGAAAATTGGGAAAGCATTTTATCACACTGATCTTGGTGTGGTCAGATGCTTTGAGGGCAGAGGAGAGATCTAGGGTCTAATGAACCCCATTTTTTTCAAAAAAGAGTACCTGTCACTACCTATTGCCATCATAGGGGATATTTACATTCCCTGACATAACAATAAAAATGATTAAAAAAAAAAAAAAATTAAAGGAACAGTTTAAAAATAAGATAAAAAAGCAAAAAAAATAATGAAGAAAAAAAAAAAAAGCACCCCTGTCCCCCCCTGCTCTCACGCAAAGGCGAACACAAGCGTTGGTCTGGCGTCAAATGTAAACAGCAGTTGCACCATGCATGTGAGGTATCACCGCGAAGGTCAGATCGAGGGCAGTAATTTTAGCAGTAGACCTCCTCTGCAAATCTAAAGTGTCAACCTGTAAAGGCTTTTAAAAATGTATGTAGTTTGTCGCCACTGCACGTTTGTGCGCAATTTTAAAGCATGTCATGTTTGGTATCCATGTACTCGGCCTAAGATCATCTTTTTTATTTCATCAAACATTTGGGCAATATAGTGTGTTTTAGTGCATTCAAATTAAAAAAGTGTGTTTTTTCCCCAAAACATGCGTTTGAAAAATCGCTGCACAAATACTGTGTGAAAAAAAAATGAAACACCCACCATTTTAATCTGTAGGGCCTTTGCTTTAAAAAAATATATAATGTTTGGGGGTTCAAAGTAATTTTCTTGCAAAAAAAAAATATTTTTTCATGTAAACAAATAGTGTCAGAAAGGGCTATGTCTTCAAGTGGTTAGAAGAGTGGGTGATGTGTGACATAAGCTTTTAAATGTTGTGCATAAAATGCCAGGACAGTTCAAAACCCCCCCAAATTACCCCATTTTGGAAAGTAGACACCCCAAGCTATTTGCTGAGAGGCATGTCGAGTCCATGGAATATTTTATATTGTGACACAAGTTGCGCGAAAAAGACAATTTTTTTTTTTTTTTGCACAAAGTTGTCACTAAATGATATATTGCTCAAACATGCCATGAGAATATGTGAAAATTCACCCCAAAATACATTCTGTTGCTTCTCCTGAGTACGGGGATACCACATGTGAGACTTTTTGGGGGCCTAGCCCCATATGGGACCCCAAAAACCAAGCACCGCCTTCAGGGTTTCTAAGGGTGTAAATTTTTGATTTCACTGCTCACTGCCTATCACAGTTTCGGAGGCCATGGAATGCCCAGATGGCACAAACCCCCCCAAATGACCCTATTTTGGAAAGTAGACACCCCAAGCTATTTGCTGAGAGGTATGGTGAGTATTTTGCAGACCTCGCTTTTTGTCACAAAGTTTTGAAAATTGAAAAAAGAAAAAAAAAAAAATTTTTCTTTTCTTTCTTCATTTTCAAAAACAAATGAGAGCTGCAAAATACTCACCATGCCTCTCAGCAAATAGCTTGGGGTGTTTGCTTTCCAAAATGGGGTCATTTGGGGGGGTTATGTACCATCTTGGCATTTTATGGCCTTCGAAACTGTGATAGGTAGTGAGGAGTGAAATCAAAAATTTACGTCCTTAGAAATCCTGAAGGCGGTGATTAGTTTTTGGGGCCCCGTACGCGGCTAGGCTCCCAAAAAGTCACACACATGTGGTATCCCCATACTCAGAAGAAGCAGCAGAATGTATTTTGGAGTGTAATTCCACATATGCCCATGACATGTTTGAGCAATATATCATTTAGTGACAACTTTGTGCAAAAAAAAAAAAAGTTTGTAATTTTCCCGCAACTTGTGGTAAAATATAAAATATTCCATGGACTCAACATGCCTCTCAACAAATAGCTTGGAGTGTCTACTTACCAAAATGGGGTCATTTGGGGGGGGGGTGTTGAACTGTCCTGGCATTTTATGGCCTTCAAAACTGTGATAGGTAGTGAGGAGTGAAATCAAAAGTTTACGTCCTTAGAAATCCTGAAGGCGGTGCTTGTGGTATCCCCATACTCAGGAGAAGTGGTATCCCCATACTCAGGAGAAGCAGCTAAATGTATTTTGGGGTGCAATTCCACATATGCCCATGGCCTGTGTGAGCAATATATCATTTAGTGACAACTTTTTGTATTTTTTTTTTGTTGTTGTCATTATTCAATCACTTAGGACAAAAAAAAATAATATTCAATGGGCTCAACATGCCTCTCAGCAATTTCCTTGGGGTGTCTACTTTGCAAAATGGGGTCATTTGGGGGGTTTTGTACTGCCCTGCCATTTTAGCACCTCAAGAAATGAGATAGGCAGTCAAACTAAAAGCTGTGTAAATTCCAGAAAATGTACCCTAGTTTGTAGACACTATAACTTTTGCGCAAACCAATAAATATACACTTATTAACATTTTTTTTTACCAAAGACATGTGGCTGAATACATTTTGGACTAAATGTATGACTAAAATTGATTTTATTGGATTTTTTTTATAACAAAAAGTAGAAAATATCGTATTTTTTCAAAATTTTCAATCTTTTTCCGTTTATAACGTAAAAAATAAAAACCGCAGAGGTGATCAAATAACATCAAAAGAAAGCTCTATTTGTGGGAACAAAAGGACGCAAATTTCGTTTGGGTACAACATTGCATGATAAGCAATCTGGTCGCATCTCCTCCCAGCCATCAGGACTTGGGGCTCGCGGATAATCGGGTCTTAGGACTCCCGGCCAGTCAGATCTCAGGACCCGCATCCTGATAAGCCGGCAGGAGAAACAGTAAGACATTAGCGAATATTAATTCATTAATGTCACACAACTGGGTGGGCTCTGCGCTCGAAGCCCACCCCTTTTGAAGCCAATTAGAGCCTCAGGCTCTTATGTGCTTCGAAAAAAAAAAAGACATTGGTATCCATGCATCCAGTGCCCTGCATGTAGATTAGGGGCCGGGTGCATGGATTAGGGGGGCAGCCGCCACTGACTGTATGTATTCATCTTGCTCCTCTAATACATCCACTAATAAGATGCCTCTAGTTCTAGGAACAGCAAGATGGTAGTTACTTTAAGATAAATGCATGTTGCAGGAATATAAAGCACACATCAAAGTGAAAAATAAGCAAGCTTTCAGGGTTGGAATGTCAAGGCCTGGCATAACTAAAGTTATAAAAAAAATCCTTTCAATCCAATGGTTGGCAAAGGTATACAGTATGAGGTGTAGAAATTTATAATTCATTATTTGCAGTTTAGAGGGGTTCTGGTGTCAGGGCAGTTTCTGGGTAAGATGGTAGATTGTCAAGGCTCTGTTCTACTAAAGTTATTATAAAAGGAATTCGATCCATATTCATAAGCAACATAAACACCATGAAGGGGACAAAGAATATACACATAGGGGGGACTAACATTTGTATATGTGCACGAATCAATGCACAGAAAGGAGGAGGGAAATGTGCACCAAATAATAAAACAATAAGTCTATTTGAGAGAGATTTCGAAAAGACTTGCGTCATTCGCAACAAATGAGCAAAAGTCCTTTCTTTAGTTGAAAAGCTTCTAAAAATATGCCAGATGCAACCTGGTTTATTAGGTTTATTAATTTGGGCTTTTTCATGGGAATATATTTAATGTAACCTGCATGGGTAATATGCCAGGAAAAAGTCTTTGCCGTCCAAAAAGAACATTAGACAACACTTAAGAAATGACTCTTTGCTACAATGTAAATTAGTGAGTGTACAGCTTGTATAACAGTGTAAATTTGCCCCCCCCCCCCCAGCCAGCCAGACACTCCCCCCAGCCCCCCCCCCCCCAGCATGTGCACTCAACTTCTTCGGTCGACCATGGGGAGGCCCGTTTTGAGTGGAACCTGTCCTGTTAATCCGCTGTATAGTCTTGGCCACCGTGCTGCAGCTCAGTTTCAGGGTCTTGGCAATCTTCTTATAGCCTAGGTCATCTTTATGTAGAGAAACAATTCTTTTTTTCAGAGCCTCAGAGAGTTCCTTGCCATGAGGTGCCATGTTGAACTTCGAGTGACCAGTATGAGAGAGTGAGAGCGAACAAAATTTAACACACCTGCTCCCCATTTACACCTGAGACCTTGTAACACTAATGAGTCACATGACACCAGGGAGGGAAAATGGCTAATTGGGCCCACTTTTAACATTTTCACTTTAGGGGTGTACTCACTTTTGTTGCCAACAGTTTGGAAATTAATGGCTGTGTGTTGAGTTATTTTGAGGAGACAGCAAATTGACACTGTTATACAAGCTGTACACTCACTATTTTACATTGCAGCAAAGTGTCATTTCTTCAGTGTTGTCACACGAAAAGATATAATGAAATATTTACAAAAATGTGAGGGGTGTACTCACTTTTGTGAGATACTGTATAGACCATCTCAGGACTTTTAGAGCAATGTGCTATTTATTGATTAATCAAAGACCAAAGAGTTTTTGACCACGGTAATGCCCCATACACACGATCAGACTTTCCGACAACAAAACCGTGGATTTTTGTTCGAAGGTTGTTGGCTCCAACTTGTCTTGCATACACATGATCACACAAATGTTGGCCAACAATTACGAACGTAGTGACGTACAAGACGTACGTGATGTCTCCATTACGAGTGCTAGTTTTACAAGACCGAGCGTTTCCGGCTCCTACTTGATTCCGAGCATGCGTGGACTTTTGTGCTACGGACTTGTGTACACACGATCGGAAAGTCCGACAACAAAAATTTGTTGGCGGAAAATTTGAGAACCTGTTAGCCAACATTTGTTTGCGGAAAGTCCGACAACAAATGTTCGATGGAGCATACACACGGTCAGACTTTCCGCCAACAAGCTCACATCCAACATTTGTTATCGGAAAATCCTATCATGTGTACGGGGCATAACTGTGGACATCTTTTGTGCAAACCTAAAACAGCTTTTCAAGAGCAGACACACATACTAAATTTCAAAAATGATGGTGGAAATGAAATGGTTTAGGTTCGCTTCAGAGCCTAGACAGCATGCAGCCAAGTCAACTATGTGGTGAGCTATGTTGCAGATGCATTGACAATGGTATTTTGTACTCTCGGTGTGTTGACAGCTACTGTACAAGTATGTTCAGGTGCCATTCTATATATGAGATGGTATCAAAAGGTTTTCGAGACTAGCTGTTTTTAATTTTATTTATCTACGTTTGCACACTATCACCTTCAAAATTGTCCCGTGGCATAGCAATACAGTGCTCCCAGCATTTCTGCCACTTCTGGAATGTGTCCTGATGCTCTTCATAAAGAAGACTATCAAGCACCTTCTGCTATTCGCACCGGATCTCCGCAATGGTGTCAAAACGGCAACCTTTGAGCTGGATCTTCAACTCATTGCAGCATCGCTGTAAACTTGCCAAATTATGTCAAACATCTCTGTGACAGATTTGCCCAGTTTCACACAGAATTTCATCTTTGCTCTTTGCTCTAACTTGCTGTCAATGATGAAATAGCAGTGGTAATGCACCTGATCAGAATAGCACCAGTTGCACGCCTCCTGATGCACACAGGACAATGTCTTTTGGCACACTAACTTATGAAGGTCAGTGCTCCCTGTGACTGTGCGTGCAGCCTTGTGCTGCCATCTTTTGGCATCTTACAACACTAGTCTTCAAACTTTTTCACACCACCTCATAGAATGGCACCACAATACATATCATATGGCGCATTAATGTGTAGTAATGCATGAGTGTGAATAAGCCTTTTAACCTCTTCTTCTGCAGGCAACTTTTTGGGATTTTTAAAGGCTTTATATTTATAAATTGCCACTTTAAAGGGTAATTGATTCTGCCCACATCCCTTAGTGCAGACTACCTGGTAACATACCTAACTTCAGCCTTGATCCAGCAATATTTACTGCACGATCCTGCCCAGCACCCCACAGCCTCAAAGAAAACCTCCAGCCAGCTCCTCCGCACATTACACATACACGCCATGACCCTGTTTGTAGGACAACTGTTCTCATGGTGACCTCCAGCAGTCCTGGGAAGTACAGCTGTCCCATCGGAGCAAATGGGTCTGTTGTGCAGTCATTTTAGTGAGTTGCATTCTTAAAATCCCTTGTCTGCTGCAGTTTTGGTCTGGTTTCCAGCCAACACAGCTTCTATAGGGTTAAAAGGTACTGCAAATGAAAAGCATTCAAAGTGCATTAATATTGTCAAGAATATTTTTCTTTACATATATTAGTTGCCTGCATGCGTCTCACACTAACTATTGGATATGTCCATTGCTACATGTTTCATTGTATGCACAGACACATTTTCTTAGTACACTATAAACTCCTCTTATATTTGCAAGACTTGGTTTCCAACATGCCTTTTCTGCTCCAGTATTTTGTCCTATGCAAGAAAATTCTTAAAGGATCAGTTGTACAGCTATCCAAGGTGACAAGTGAGTGTTTCTGTCAGATAAACACACAAGCAGCATGACATAAACGCATAGCAATGCTTTGGTTTGGTAGAGCAAGCAAAACACATCCTGCAAAAGCAGCAAATGACTAGGACCCCTGCTGTGTTGTGTGATCACATGGAGAACTTTCACTCAGCTCCCCTTTCATTACATCATGGACACATACTATATTATAGATGTTGACAATGTGCATAAAACAAGCACATATTACAGTCTAATCATAAATGCGTCTAAAACTATATGTTCAGGGATATAACCCAATAGGAATGAGGTTTCAACATGTACCACGGGCTTGAGGCGGTTCAAGATTCACCATCCTGGTGAATTTAGATTTAGATTTCTCCAGAAGAATTAAACTATAATGCAACGCATGGCCTTTGAACGATGGTCAGCAGGCTAGGACGGGCTAGTAAGGCTTTTGAAGTCATTCACCGCACAGTGCAGCAGTGTCAGTGAATTGAAAACTATAGTAGAGAAAGCTGACACACTGCATAGGGAGAGATTAGGGCCAGTTATGAAACTGTACAGTAAAACATTGGAGTGTGAGTAACTTGGTCTGTGAGCGTTTCACAAGATGAGCACATTTTTTTTGCAAATTTTACCATGCAATAGAGTAGCAACTGAGTATAAAAGATTACAGAGGTGCCTCTAAGTATAGCAATATGGTTACATTTAATGAAGGTACAACATTTAGCAACTCACATGGTTGATGATTAAACAGGCACATCCGGGGTAAACCTGTCCACAGACCGTCCTCCGCACCACCGGCTCTCACCACTGTCAGTCTGCAATTGTGACCATGAAGACCACCTTGCAGTAGAGCGATCTGAAAGCGAGGCTTGAAACGCTTGCGGAGCGCAGCGTGGAAGGGATGATGTTGATGGTGGTACGGAGGACGGTCTACAGTGCCTTGAAAAAGTATTCATACCCCTTGACATTTTCCACATTTTGTCATGTTACAACCAAAAAGGTAAATGTATTTTATTGGGATTTTATGTGATAGACCAACACAAAGTGGAAGGAAGTGTGAAGTGGAAGGAAAATGATAAATGGATTTCAAATTTTTTTTACAAATAAATATCTGAAAAGTGTAGCGTGCATTTGTATTCAGCTCCCTTTACTCTGGTATCCCTAACTAAAATCTAGTGGAACCAATTGCCTTCAGAAGTCACCTAATTAGTAAATAGAGTAGTGTGTAATTTAATTTCAGTAAAAAAAATACAGCTGTTCTGTGAAGCCCTCAGAGGTTTGTTAGAGAACCTTAGTGAACAAACAGCATCAGGAAGGCCAAGGAACACATCAGACAGGTCAGGGATACAGCTGTGGAGTTCAAAGCAGGGTTAGTATCCCAAGTATCCCAAAAAGTATCCCAAGCTTTGGACATCTCACGGAGCCCTGTTGAATCCATCATCTGAAAATGGAAAGAGAATGACACAACTGCAAACCTACCAAGACATGGTTGTCCACCTAAAGTGACAGGCCGGGCAAGGAGAGAATTGCAGCTCAGGTGGGAGAATCTGCAGAGATCTACAGCTCAGGTGGGAGAATCTGTCCACAGGACAATTATTAGTCATGCACTCCACAAATCTGGCCTTTATGGAAGAGTGGCAAGAAGAAAGCCATTGTTGAAAGAAAGCCATAAGAAGTGCCATTTGCAGTTTGCGAGAAGCCATGTGGGGGACACAGCAAACATGTGGAAGAAGGTGCTCTGGTCAGATGAGACCAAAATAAACTTTTTAGCCTAAAAGCAAAACGCTATGTGTGGCAAAAAACTAACACTGCACATCACCCTGAACACATCTTCCCCCCAGTGAAACATGGTGGTGGCAGCATCATGTTGTGGGGATGCTTTTCTTCAGCCTGGACAGGGAAGCTGGTCAGAGTTAATGTGAAGATGGATGGAGCCAAATACAGGGCAATCTTAGAAGAAAACCTGTTAGAGACTGGAGCTGAGGTTCACCTCCCAGCAGGACAACGACCCTAAACATACAGCCAGGGCTACAATGGAATGGTTTAGATCAAAGCATATTCATGTGTTGAAATAGCCCAGTCAAAGTCCAGACCTAAATCCAATTGAGAATCTGTGGCAAGACTTGAAAATTGCTGTTCACAGACGCTCTCCATCCAGTCTTACAGAGCCTTAGCTCTTTTGCAAAGAAGAATGGGCAAAAACGTCACTTACTAGATGTGCAAAGCTGGTAGAGAGATACCCAAAAAGACTTGCAGCTGTAATTGCAGCAAAGGTGGTTCTACAAAGTATTGACTCAGGGGGGCTGAATACAAATGCACGCCACACTTATCAGATATTTATTTGTAAAAAAAAAAAAAAAAAAAAATTATAATTTTACTTCCACTTCACAACTATTTGCCACTTTGTGTTGGTCTATCACATAAAATCCCAATAAATAACTTTTTACATTTTTGGTTGTAGCATGAAATAATGTGGAAAATTTCAAGGGGTGTGAATACTTTTTCAAGGCACTGTATGTGAACAGCTTTACCCCGGATGTCTGCACACGTAGATGTGCATGTTTTAATTATCAGCCATGTGAGTTGCTAAATGTTGTACCTTGATTAAAAGTAACCATATTGCTACATTTAGAGGCGCCTCTCTTCTCTTTTATACTCTATAGCTGTTGCTGCATTTTTCTTTATGCATTCCCTATTGACACCTTTTTTTGTTGTGGTTGTGGAATGAATCATCTGAGTTTCCATTATTTCTTATGGGGAAATTAGCTTTGATATACGAGTGCTTTGGATTATAAGAACGTTTCCGGAACTAATTATCACAATTTAAGGTTTTACTGTACTTTACTTCTGATGTAGGCAACTAACCTCTTTGGGGCCATTTTTTTGTTTCTTACTGGGGGCTTTTTCGGGGTCTTTCATTTTATTTTGTAGTTGATCTAAATACCAGAGATCACTTTTAGCTGCTAAAGAAACTTTGGTGCTGCAAAAAATATTGGATATAATATTATTCAGGGGATGGAATTTGTGGATTATCATTTATTTTTGGGGTATATTGATTTTTATTTTATGTTCATAGGGCCGTTAAAAAAAAAAAAAAAAGTAGGTGGTTTGATTTAGGTGGTATCTTGGGGTCTTCATTTCTTTTGTGTTTTTTTTTTTTCAATTTTATGGATACAGAATAAGTGCAGTGCTCAAAATGGTAACAATAGAAATATGTGCATATATGTTCTAGATTGTAAGCTCTAACGAGCAGGGCCCTCTGATCCCTCCTGTATTGATTTGTATTGTAAGTGTAGTGTCTGCCCTCATGTTGTAAAGCGCAAACTGTTGGCGCTATATAAATCCTGTATAATAATAATAATAATAATATGTGCTGTAAAACAATACCAGAATTCTACCTCTGTGTCATAGAAAAAAAAATAAAAATATTTAAAGAATACATAAAGGAATACATGACAAAATACCAGCTAGAAAAATGTGTATAATCAGACTAATAAAGTACCATACTGCAAAATATAATAATATTATGCCACAATATAAAATGCATATGTGATGCACACAGTTAAAATATAGAGGTTTGCACAGGGGTATATATATATGAGAAAGTCCACTAAGAAAAGGAGAACTAAAAAGTCCCACATGCCATGATGAAAAAGAGGAGTAATCTTCTCAAGCAGCCCCTATCAATCCACTTTCAAGGTCCCCCAGGTGACACAGGTCACATATGAGGCTTACCAGATAATATGACCCCCCCCCCCCCCCCCATAAGAGTGGTCAAATGCGCATGACGAATCTCCCCCTAGGGAGAAAATACTCTTTCCAACTTCCCCTCATCCACAGGAATGTCTAGAGATATGTAGCCAGTTGTCACCATACAGATCCGCAACTGCTAAAATATATTTGCATGCAGGGTACCAGCTTTGTCTTTTATGAATGGAGCTCCAGCAGCAGAGAGAAGTTGTGTGTACCTAGAGATCAGGAATTTTATGCTGATAGGGCATTTTTAAAAGTCTGATGTACTTATAGTTGAGAATTCGCATGTTACTCCTCATCAGTGCCTTAAAGCAGAACTCCGGGATTTTCAAAAAATCCCCCATTAGTACACCCCACCACACAAAACACTAAACAGTTATTACATTTGGGAAATTTCCTATCGTTTAAGAGATATGACTGCTTGAATTTTCAGGAAGTCAGCTTTGTGATTCAAAAAATGCATCATCTTTTCTGCCAGGGAGGATCTCTTAGACCAGTGATTGCATCATATCCTCTCCTATAAAGATTTTTTATTTTTATAATACCAGCAGTACCTTCTTGAAGAATTCTTTGGGAATCCTTCTTCCCTCCGTCTCTTGTATGCTCACTTCTAATTCAGAGGAACACACCCCCATGGTTGATTATCTTCTAATCCCTGGGGTGACGGTATATCATCACTATAACGGGGATTATTCATACTCTTAACCCCCTACGTTAGTCTTGCTAATTTGGATGTAGCCGTTGTGTCATCTTTTATATGTTTGTTTTGTTGGATATGGATTGAAATTAAGCCAATCAAGCAGAGACCAGCCATAGTCGATCTATGTATGGGCTAGCTGGTTGTACAAAAGTCAATCTATTAATCGACTTGAGTACAACTAGCCTGTCAGGTTTTTTCCCAGAACAATCAGTGCTGCCAGCTATAGTTAGCAACACTGATCATTGTATTGTGTGGGTAGGGAAGACTACCCACTTGCAGAACACAATAACACTGCGGGAGTGATTCCCCATCCACGGGTCAACAGGTGAGAGGGTGTGTGGGGACAGGGTGGGGAGAGAGGTCTGTCAGCAGAGGGGTGTGAGGTGGTCATGGAGGGATATCAATCAGCAGGTGGGGGAGTAACTAGGAGTGATATCTTTTGAAGTAGAGTCTGTCATCTGCAGGTTGGGAAATGGTCACCTGTGATATAAGTTGAAGGGAGGTGGCTAACATGGGAAGTGGCTGGGGAGCGACCTGGTTGCTGGTGAGTGTGAAATGGATGATGTGTTTCAAGTTTCATTCACATTTGCAGTAATGCTTACTGCCCTCTGAAAAGTGATCTGTGGTGGATTGTGTTACAACGAGTGGTATAGCAGCAGCTGAGAGGCATTCATGAGGTGCTACTGCCGCCTCCTTGTTTTTTTTTACATTGCTGAATGGTAGTTTTACATTGTTGGACTATGCTGTTACTGCGAGCGAGTTTGGCTTACAGTTGCAGAATGGCCCCATTGAAATCAGTAGGCGAGTTTGACAGGCAGTGCTGCCTGTCAAACTCTGCAGGCTGAGTTAAAGATGCTGCAGCTATTGAAATGACCAAAAAAAGTCATGGCTGTGAAATAAAGCATCACAGCTACGGCATTCGTACAGCCCTGTCCAAATGTATTTTTAAGATTTGGGTCAGGGACGTGCGGTGAGGTCAATGGCTGGGTAGGCACTGGCTAGTATCAGAGACAGATACACACAGGTTACATACGCCACGATCATTAGAGCGAGAGCAATTATTCTAGCACTAGACCTCCTCTGTAACTCTAAACATGCAACCTGCAAAAAATGTTAAAGCATCACCAATGGAGATTTTTAGGTACCGAAGTTTGGCGCCATTCCACAAGTGTGCGCAATTGTAAAGTGTGACATGTTAGGTATCTATTTACTCGGCGTAACATAATCTTTCATAGTATACAAAAAAATTGGGCTAACTTTAGTGTTTTTTGTTTTTTTTTTATGCATGAAACCGTTTCTTTCCAAAAAAAACACATTTGAAAAATTGCTGCGCAAATACCGTGTGACATAAAAAGTTGCAACATCCGCCATTTTATTCCCTAGGGTGTCTGCTAAAACAATATATATAATAATTGGGGTTCTGAGTAATTTTGTAGCAAAAAAAATGATGATTTTTACATGTAGGAGAGAAGTGTCAGAATTGGCCTGGGTGGCAAGGGGTTAATTACCTTAAGTAATATACAAATAATTATTATAGACACTGTGAGCTCATCCTCTCAGTCTGCTGCAAACATTTTGTCAGCTTGTATTTAACCACTTGCTTACTAAACCCCCCTCCTGCCCAGACCAATTTTCAGCTTTTAGCGCTGTCACTCTTTGAATAACAACTGCGCGGTCATACAGCACTGTACACAAACATTTTTATCATTTTTTTCACACAAATAGAGCTTTCTTTTGGTGGTATTTGATCACCTCTGGGTTTTTTTTGTTGTTAAAAACATTAAAAAAGACCAACGTAAAAAAAAAAAATACAAAACCGTTTTATATTCTGTTAATAAATTTTGCAAACAGGTAATTTTTCTCCTTCATTGATGTACGCTGATGAGGCTACACTGATGGGCACTGATAGGCTGCACTGATGGGCACTGATGAGGTGGGATAGGTATGGCGCTGCTCTTATTAAGAGATGACCTACAACCTCTAAATACTTCAGGGGTGTGTGTCACGGGTGCATTTAGTGCAAAAAGTGACAATAAAAGTGCAGAAAATAAATATTTGTATATTCACAAAAATCCACAAAAAAATCCTACTGTGTAAACTTCCTAACCGCTTATATATCATGCATATTGTTATGTTCAAACGAAATCCTGTGCAAAACCTGCAATTCATAGTGACATTTCTGTGCAAAAAAATCCAACATATATGTCTGGTGTATATTGTTGCTGTGAAACTGGGTTCAGAAATATACATATACTGTCCTTAAACCCTGGTGTATAAAAAAAGTCCAATAAAGTGACAATGTGCTCCTTCACATTGTTCTGTGCTTCTTGGAAAACAGTACCCCATAAGAAATGCACTCACCGCTATTATTCACCCCACAAGGAGGTATTTCACCTTCACAGTATGAGCCACTGTGCAGCCTGTGGAGTGGGAGGAAACTTCCTGTCCTGTGTTCTCCACAGTGCCTCCTTGTCTGTGATGTAAGTGGTCTCCTCACTGTAAACCTCTTAGCTGTTGCCCACATGTAGAGAGGAAAGAGACTCCATAGTGTGATACCGTACAAATATCCAAAAATGTATTAATAAATTTTATTTATTTTGTCACTTTATTGGACTTTTTTTTTTACACCAGGGTTTAAGGACGGTATATGCATATTTCTGAACCCAGTTTCACAGCAACAATATACACCAGACATATATGTTGGATTTTTTTGCACAGAAATGTCACTTTGAATTGCAGGTTTTACACAGGATTGTGTTTATTTTATTTTATTTTCGTTTGAATAACGAAACAATATGTATTATATATAAGCGGTTAGGAAGTTTACACAGTAGGATTTTTTATGTGGATTTTTGTGAATATACAAATATTTATTTTGTGCACTTTTTTCTTGTCACTTTTTGCACTAAATGCACCCGTGACACACACCCCTCAAGTATTTAGAGGTTGTAGGTCACCTCTTAATAAGAGCAGCGCCATACCTATCCCCTCTTTTTCACATTTCTTCTAAATTTACCTTAGGGTGAATTTATTGACAGAGGCTGCAGCTCCTCATTTTTCATTTTTACCATAAGCGCGGGAGTCTAATAATTTTTTCACTGAAGAGGTGGCACTGGTGGGCACTGATGAGGTGGCATTGGTGGGCACTAAGTGATGGCACGTGGCACTGAAGGGCACTAATAGGTGGCACTGATAGGTGGCACTGATAGGTGGCAGTGATGTGTGGCAGTCAGTGTTGCCAACCGCCCGTATTTTTACGGGCAGCCCGTAAAAACAGGGCATTTTTTTACCGCCCGTAATTGTCCGTAGCACGGGAAAAGTGCCAGTAAAAATGGCTGTGACCAGCTCAGCTTGGAACTGCGCATGCGCAATTCCCGGAGATGCCCGAGAGCCAGCTGCCGAGACAATCCGATCTGCACCTCGGAGAATTGCTCCGCCCACCACCGCCTCTCAGCCAATCAGCATCACTGTAACCAGCCCTCCTCCTGCAGCCCGCCACATTTGACAAGAAGATGCGGCCAGCCGAAAGTGTGGCTGTGCTGTATTGAGGCGGGTGGGAGTCTGCTCTGCTCCCTGCACTTCATATTACCAGCCCAGGCAATGGCATCACCCTCGCTTGTTCTCCTGGCCACACTGTGACAGAGGAGAGGCACGGCTGTGGGCTGCATGTTCTAGAGAGCCTGCTTCTCCTCTGTCAGGACCGGAGCAGCTGTGAGTCTGTGTCTGTGACAAGCAGTGAGCCAGAGCAGGCTCTCTGTGATGTCCTCCCCCCGCCCCTCCTCCCCCTTCTCCGGTCAGCAGAACGAGCACGGAGATCAAGGACACACAGACAGGGCTGTGTGCATTCTTCCTCACCCTTCTACCAGCAGTGGGGGTGGTGATTTATAAAGCAGCAGCAGGATTTAGCAGTTTTCAGAGGGGGACACGGAGTTGCAGGTAATCATTGTGCAGTAACCCCTAGCAACCAAATGATGAGCAGTAATGTATAGTAACCAAATAGTGCTGGGCAGTAATGTACAGTAACCAAATGGGCAGTAATGTACAGTAACCAAATGGGCAGTAATGTACAGTAACCGAATGGTGGGCAGTAATGTACAGTAACCAGGGGCGGACTGACCAGTCGGTCCATTCGGACGTGGACCGAGGGCCCGACCGCTGAAGGGGGCCCGTCAGCGCCACCTGCTGGAACCAGCTTGGGGTCCAGGGACAAAAAACTTGCGGCCGCGGGCCCCCGGCGACAATCTTTTGTGCTGCCTCGGAGGGTGAGGGGTGAGGGCGAGCGTCGCTGGATCACATAGAGCAGTGATTTCCTTTTTACCCAGCTTCCGCTGTCATCGGATGTCCCGCCTCCTGCACTGGCTCTTTTGATAGACATCACACAGGAGGCGGGACATCTGATGACAGCGGACGCTGGGTAAAAGGGAGATCCCCGCTCTGTGTTACCTGGTGGCTCTCCTCTCTAACCCCCATACACTGATCTGAGTGAGGCTGCATGGAAAGGACACTGATCAGGCTGCATGGAGGGGACACTGATCAGGCTGCATGGAGGGGACACTGATCAGGCTGCATGGAGGGGACACTGATCAGGCTGCATGGAGGGGACACTGGTGAGGCTGCATGGAGGGGACACTGGTGAGGCTGCATGGAGGGGACACTGGTGAGGCTGCATGGAGGGGACACTGGTGAGGCTGCATGGAGGGGACACTGACAAGGGTGCATGGAGGGGACACTGGTGAGGCTGCATGGAGGGGACACTGGTGAGGCTGCATGGAGGGGACACTGGTGAGGCTGCATGGAGGGGACACTGACGAGGTTGCATGCAGGGGACACTGGCAAGGCTGCATGGAGGGGACACTGATCAGGCTGCATGGAGGGGACACTGATCAGGCTGCATGGAGGGGACACTGGTGAGGCTGCATGGAGGGGACACTGACGAGGCTGCATGGAGGGGACACTGACGAGGCTGCATGGAGGGGACACTGGCAAGGCTGCATGGAGGGGACACTAGCGAGGCTGCACAGAGGGGCTACATGAAGGGGGACACTGGTGAGGCTGCCCTGAAATGACTCTGGGGAGGCTGCATTGAGGAGACACTGATCAGGCTGCATGGAGGGGACACTGGTGAGGCTGCATGGAGGGGACACTGGCAAGGCTGCATGGAGGGGACACTGGCGAGGCTGCATGGAGGGGACACTGGTGAGGCTGCACAGAGGGGCCACTGGTGAGGCTGCATGGAGGGGGCACTGGTGAGGCTGCATGGAGGGGGCACTGGTGAGGCTGCACTGAGGGGACACTGGCGAGGCTGCATTGATGGACACTGATGAGGCTGCATTGATGGGCGCTATTTCTAACATAGACTCTCAAATGGACACAGAGTGGACACGCACACCACGTCATTATGTGTTGCACCGCGCGCATCCGTGCACTGGGCCTGCTGCAAACCTCCTAGTTCTACTGTCCCGTATAGGGCAAAGGCGGCCGACTCCCTCCAAGTCTCTCCCTCGCCTTGGCAAACAGTGCTCGGTACGGTGGAACGAGGAGAGGACACATCAGCCAGCCACAGCAGGGCCAGGGTACCAGCCAACTGTAACCCACCCACCCACGGTGACGCACCCACACCAGGGAGCCAGCCAGCCACAGCAGGGTGCCAGCCGCAGAGGACGCGGGAGCCAGCCAGCCACAGAGGACGCAGGAGCCAGCCACCGAGGACGATGGAGCCGACCATCCACGGCAGGGTGCCAGCCACAGAGGAAGCGGGAGCCAGCCACAGAGGACGCAGGAGCCAGCCAGCCACAGAGGACGCGGGAACCAGCCACAGCTACAGTAGCCATAGTTAAGGTAAGAGGAGTGCTACTCGGTGCCAATTTTATTTCTACTTTGTGAGAGGTTGGGGCAGGGGTGAGAGTCATGGCACAAGGAGGGGGTCCAGTGAGGACCAGAGTAAATGATGGTGTTCACTGTACACTCTGTTAGAAAGAGGCCCCCCTCCAGGTCCCATTATACTCCTCTGTAGTCTCTAATGGGTCCTGGAAGGGGATCTCTCTCTAACAGAGACTCTCTAATGGACACTGTTAGAGAGAGACCCCCCTCCAGGTCCCATTAGACTCTGTTGTAGACTCTAATGGGGCCTGGAGGGGACGTTTTCTAACAGACTGTCTAATGGACACTGTTAGAGAGAGACCTCCCTCCAGGTTCCATTTAAAAAAAGGCAGAAATTGTACTTTGTGCAAAATGTAGAGGCGGGATCAGGGGTGGGCCATGGGCGGGGTCAGAGGTGGACCATGAGCTGGGCCTGACAGGGGGCCCTTGCTTTATTTGGTCCGGGGGCCCTGGGTGTTGTCAGTCCGCCCCTGACAGTAACCAAATGCTGGAGAGTAATGTACAGTAACCGAATGGTGGGCAGTAATGTACAGTAACCGAATGGTGGACAGTAATGTACAGTAACCGAATGGTGGGCAGTATTGTACAGTAACCGAATGGTGGAGAGTAATGTACAGTAACCGAATGGTGGACAGTAATGTACAGTAACCGAATGGTGGGCAGTATTGTACAGTAACCGAATGGTGGACAGTATTGTACAGTAACCGAATGGTGGAGAGTAATGTATAGTAACCGAATGGTGGACAGTAATGTACAGTAACCGAATGGTGGACAGTAATGTACAGTAACCGAATGGTGGGCAGTATTGTACAGTAACTGAATGGTGGGCAGTATTGTACAGTAACTGAATGGTGGGCAGTATTGTACAGTAACCAAATGCTGGAGAGTAATGTACAGTAACCGAATGGTGGACAGTAATGTACAGTAACCGAATGCTGGAGAGTAATGTACAGTAACCGAATGGTGGGCAGTATTGTACAGTAACCGAATGGTGGACAGTAATGTACAGTAACCGAATGCTGGAGAGTAATGTATAGTAACCGAATGGTGGACAGTAATGTACAGTAACCGAATGGTGGACAGTAATGTACAGTAACCGAATGGTGGACAGTAATGTACAGTAACTGAATGGTGGGCAGTATTGTACAGTAACCGAATGGTGGGCAGTATTGTACAGTAACTGAATGGTGGGCAGTATTGTACAGTAACCGAATGGTGGACAGTAATGTACAGTAACCGAATGCTGGAGAGTAATGTATAGTAACCGAATGGTGGACAGTAATGTACAGTAACCGAATGGTGGACAGTAATGTACAGTAACCGAATGGTGGACAGTAATGTACAGTAACCGAATGGTGGGCAGTATTGTACAGTAACCGAATGGTGGGCAGTATTGTACAGTAACTGAATGGTGGGCAGTATTGTACAGTAACCAAATGCTGGAGAGTAATGTACAGTAACCGAATGGTGGGCAGTAATGTACAGTAACCGAATGGTGGGCAGTATTGTACAGTAACCAAATGCTGGAGAGTAATGTACAGTAACCGAATGGTGGGCAGTATTGTACAGTAACCGAATGGTGGGCAGTATTGTACAGTAACTGAATGGTGGGCAGTATTGTACAGTAACCAAATGCTGGAGAGTAATGTACAGTAACCGAATGGTGGGCAGTAATGTACAGTAACCGAATGCTGGAGAGTAATGTACAGTAACTGAATGTGGGAGCATTCTCTCTCTCTCTCTCGTTCTCTTTGGGGACAAAAATTAAGGGGAAATCTCTCCAGTTTGACATAGGTGACAAAATACTGATGGGTTACAATAATCCGCCTTTACGATACTCAAAATAAGAAATATGTTTTTCGACCTAATATCTACCTTAAATCACATTGCTAATTGCACATGTAACTTGTTTGTTGCCTAAACACTGAAATTCACACTTAAAACTGTAATTTTTTACACTTTTGGAAGTGCCAGTAAAAACGTGGCGGTGCCAGTAAATTTTAGGTGTTGTGCCAGTAAATTTCAATCTGGTAGGTTGGCAACACTGGTGGCAGTATGCTAATTTGTAGTCCTGTGAGCCTCCAGGTAATTGACGAAATCTGGTCTCCAAAATTGTATATCTTTGCAAATGATCAGTTGCTAACGTTACGCATGCCTCATAACCATGCAAAATAGTTAAACCAAATTGTACACACGCTGCGCTTATCAAAATAAAAAATAAGAAATTTCCACTAAAATATTAATAAAGTGATATTGTGCTTAACATATACAAAATCTGTTAATAACCATTAATACTATACGTTAATGTGCAATAAATTTCAATGAATGAATAAATAGGTAAAAGTGCTCCAATAAACCTGTGTATTGCAAATATTCCACAAAGCTTGTGCAATTTTCAAACATTAATAGATAATTCAACACAAACATCCATGCGATTTAGTGTTGCATCCAAGCATATCAGTACTGCATCTATGCAATATGGTGTTAGTGCAATGTTCGAACAATAAAAAGTAAAAAAATACAAAAAAACGCATCCATGCGATTTGGTGCTACATCCATGTGAATCTATGCAATTCAGTGCTGTGTTGCTGTGCAATGATTAAATTAACAGTCCGATTTAGTGTTGCATCCATGCATTTCAGTGCTGCATCTATGCAATATGGTGTTAGTGCAATGTTCAAACAATAAAAAGTTAAAAAAATACAAAAAAACAGGTTGTATGTATAACGTTCCGTCCTGTGACCCCCTGATGAAGATACAAAATACCCCTTGTATCGAACACGCGTAGGGGAAGGGGACAGGACGGAACGTTATACATACAACCTGTTGGGACAGATTAGCACGCCACCCCATACCGGCCGCTGTTGCCCGTTCATCTCTGCTGTTTTAGTGTGGCGCCCTTAAGCGCCTTGTTACTGTGAGTACCAACTGCGGGATTTGTTTATGATTTAAAAAAAATTAGTACATACTGCACCATGAATATATATTGAGGTACAAACGGGACTGCTGTGAGGAACAGAGGCACCAGTGCAAATCTATCCAGGACCCTGCATATAACATCAAACCCAGAGAGGTTCTAAGGCGCATTCTGACCAAGCTTAATTGCAAGGTCGCACGCCCTAAGGTGAGGGGCTATCACCTGGGGGGGAGCACTTGTATGAGCGCACAGCACTTTAGTTTGTGTTCACCATAACACATGTATGGATTGTGAAAGATCTGTGGACTGTTAATTTGATCATTGCACAGCAACACAGCACTGAATTGCATAGAATCACATGGATGCAACACCAAATCGCATGGATGCGTTTTTTTGTATTTTTTTACTTTTTATTGTTCGAACATTGCACTAACACCATATTGCATAGATGCAGTACTGATATGCTTGGATGCAACACTAAATCGCATGGATGTTTGTGTTGAATTATCTATTAATGTTTGAAAATTGCACAAGCTTTGTGGAATATTTGCAATACACAGGCTTATTGGAGCACTTTTACCTATTTATTCATTCCTTGAAATTTATTGCACATTAACGTATAGTATTAATGGTTATTAATAGATTTTGTATATGTTAAGCACAATATCACTTTATTAATGTTTTAGTGGAAATTTCTTATTTTTTATTTTGATAAGCGCAGCGTGTGTACAATTTGATGGGTGGCAGTGATGGGCACTGATCGGCACTGGTAGGTGACACTGATAGGCAGCACTGCTAGGTGACACTGATAAGGCATTGATTGGCACCACTGGTGGGCATTGATAGGTGGCACTCGTGGGCATTGATAGGTGGCACTGATTGCTGGCACATATGTACTGGTGGGCACTGATTCGTGGCACTGTGGGCACTGATTCGTGGCACTGCAGGTGGCACTGGCAGGCGGTACTGGTGAGCACATATGAGGCGGCTTTGCCTCTTCCTCTTCGGGAGCGATGTCCCTTCAACAGAAGCCGGTGATCAGCTTTTTTTTCTCCTCACGCTGTCAGCGTGAAAAGAAAAAAAAAACAATTACCAATCTTCTGTTTACATCACATGATCAGCTGTCACTGGCTGACAGCTGATCACGTGGTAAGGGACCGGGATCGACCCCTTACTCCGATCTGTGATCACCCGAGTCTCATTGAGACTGGGTGATCACAGCACACGGCGGGCACGCGGAGAGCATGCAAAGGGGAGGATGTCTATTGATGGCCTCCCGGCAAAGCAGGTCCACGCTGTAGCCATCAATTGGCTATAGTGCGGATCTGAAGGGGTTAAACTGGCTGCTCTGTCTTTAGCTTCTGACAGGCTGTGCAAGCAGCCCTGTATCTCTGGAACCATAAATGATAGGACCAGTGGTGGGGTAGGTCTTCAGCTACCTACTCCACAAATTTGGGGTCTCTGTGACCCCTGGTCGCTGAGCTATGACCCTCGAAGTCGATCTTTTTTTTTTTTTTTTTTTGGCAAATAGGCCTATCTTAAGGTAAGGGGCCTGGAGCTGCAGCTCCAATAGACCCTATGTTAATCCAGCCCTGGCTATGTGGGGTCTCTGGTGGCTACATGGGGTCTCTGGTGTCTACGCAGGGTCTCTGGGAGCTACGTGGGGTCTCTGGGATCTATGTGGCATCTCTGGGATCTATGTGGCGTCTCTGGGAGCTACGTGGGGTCTCTGGGAGCTACGTGGGAGCTGTGTGAGGTCTCTGGTGGACTGCATTGGGTCTTTGGTGGACCGCGTGGGGTCTCCGGGAGCTATATGGGGGCTCTGGGAGATTTGTGGGGTCTCTGGGAGCTCTGTGAGGTCTCTGGTGGCTATGTGGCTAATTGAGCCAGTGACAGAAAAGAAAATGCAATGCAAGGATGGGGTTGAGTTAAGTTAACCCCAGCACATACCAGGCAGACTCCCCCTTTAAGTGCACATGTGGAGTTGTGGAGGTCTGATGTGCTCATTACAGCCCACCCTGTGACCTTCAAGGAGAACTCCCAGATCATTGGAGGAGAGCAGGCTGAGTTCCTAGCATAGCTAGCGAACTGACCACCATGTGTTCTCCTGCTTAGTGTGGTCCATTTTAATAGGAATGCAGAGGGACTGGCAGGAACACCAGGGATTTCACACAAAGTAAGCAATACAAAGAGAACAGGGGACTTTCTCATACAAGTACATGGTACAACAGATACGTATCAGGAATATGAAATGTTTGGTAACAAACACTTTAATTGTCATATAGATGATCTATCGGTTATATTCACAGTGGTTAAAATGTCTGTTAGGTTTCAATTATCAATATCCTCTGGGGATATTTACCCTTGCTTTCTATTTCTGTGAAATTAAGGCAAGAAATGAGGGGAAATGGATGCCACTACTACAGTAAGAAACAGGCTAGTATTTGCTGTATCTTGCATCACTCCCTCTCCCTGTGAATCCCCTCGGTAAAAGGCACAGAGGTATCAATACAGGCAATTAAAGTTTTGCTGGAGTTTGATATTCAGCATAATTGCACGTCGGCCCATTAGCTTTAAATATTAGCATACCAAAGTTTACTAATGCACATGCCTGATTTTTAAAGTAAATGAATGGTCCCCCTTCCCAACACCTATACTTGTGGCTTTCCTGCAGACTACATTGCAGTTGGGCACTGCAGGTCTGGTCTAGGACCCATCCCATTCTGTGATCAAACGGTACAGGACCAGCAGCACACCAATGAGGTTTTCATTCTATTCTCTACTCTCTCAGGAAGCTCTCGGTGTGCAAGGGTGGGGTGCGCACCTTGCAATGGACAGGTGACCTCTCCTCCATGTGCTCACTACTAACTAGTTGGGCACCAAGTGTGGGTCACACAGGAGAAATCCAATATATCCCTTGTGCGCATTGAGGTATAGCCAGTGTACAGCATAGACTCCAAAAAAGAAACAATAAGGATGTGCCAGGGTATATGCAGCTATCGCTTGAACTGTCCAACAAGGGCTTCTTCCAAACAATCTTTTGTATTTTGGGTCACACAGGAGGCCTACCCCGGGGTGGGTTCTTCTAGGCTACGCCAAGCGACCAGAAGGGTTATTTGTTGTGACATTGGGTATACACATTGCCCGAAGGCTTGCTCATCATTGCCAGGACCTGACAAGAGCTGCAGTCATGTGAAGAATTCAACATTAAGGCAATCCAATCACTCAAAGAGGAATCAGATGCCTGCAGTGTCAAGTGAAGTCCCTTCCGAGGTCATGGTCCTGTATACTATACACTTGTATAAGTGTATGTGGTGCATTAGAAGAGAAATGCTTGTCCCTTGCCCACTCCACCAGTCAGTGTACTCTGCCACCTTGCTCCCAGTAGCAGAATGGGGTCCCACCAAGCACCTAGTACGGACCTCATGTGTGCTCACCTAACCCTTCACGTTCCATACCAAGTGACCAGGCTGTGACTCTCCGTTAAGCTAGTCCACTCCCGGAGACCAGCAAAGACAGACAGCTAGTCCCATACACACTTGTCTTGCATACACACGGTCACACAAATCTTGTCGGAAATTCCGAACGTCAAGAACGCGTTGACGTACATGTACGACGAGCCGAGAAAAATGAAGTTCAATAGCCAGTGCGGCTCTTCTGCTTGATTCCGAGCATGCGTGGAACTGCGTGCATCGGAATTGTGTACACACGATCGGAATTTACGACAACGGATTTTGTTGTTCGGAAAATTTGAGATCCAGATTTCAAATTTTGTGACGGAAATTCCGATGGAGCCTACACACGGACGGACTGAATTTCCGACAACAAGCTCCCAACGAACATTTTCCGTTGGAAAATCTGACCGTGTGTATGAACCCATGCCTTTTATAAATCACAGGACAGGAGGCTGGACCCCAAAAGCCCACGAAATGTTAGCAGCAGACCACAACAGGGTTAACCCCTCCCTGACCCAACCTGGGCAGACATACTAATCTAACTAGCATTAACAAACACCACAGGCAGCCCATCTACAAGTGTTTGATGGAGGACATTGTGCAGTTCAGTAGAGCCTTACAGGCCAACAATGGTGAACCTGTAGGGAAGTAGAAGAGGATGAGATCAATGCAAAGTGAGGTATTAGTATAAGCAAATCAAACCTTACATAGAGGATCTAGCATTATCTTATACTAAGCACACCTTGGCAGTGACAATCTTCTGTATCTTGCTGCAACACTGTTTAAAAAAGACAAAAAGGGTGGACAATTTGCACCAATTGCACATTTAAGAACTAATCTGATAGAAACCTCTTATTTTGCTGCTCTGGTTACCATAATGCACCAGCAAAAATATCCACATCGCTCTTTCATTGTCATGCAATCAGACCTTTCCTATAAACTTCTGGCAGTGCACTTGAAGCATCCTCATGTGTGGTGTCTGGTCTTTTCACGCCAAATCTTTCTCACAGCAAAGTCAGTCTCAGACATTTCCCACTTGCCATAATTTTACATCTCTAGGGGTCAAAACTATTGTTGTTGTTCTCACCCTTTCCCTGAATTTAGCAGTTATGTGTAGGCCAGCCAATTGTACATTCTTTCTCACAGGTTTTTTTTTTCTTGTTATCTAACCTGAAGCTACATCTGTCATACTAGTTACTTAAAAGCTAACAAAATGTTAACATAAAAAAAAAAACATTTCTAAAAGGTTTATAGTAAATGCACAAATATAAAGGTGCATATTTCTATCTATACAACAGTACTTGAGATGTTTACACTTTCACTGCTTGAGGTTCTTTTCATTTTGCACCTCAAATGGACAAAGTAACATTTTTTTTTATGATGTGCACCATTTAAATGCATTTTATTTTCACTTCAAGACACACTATGGGGTATCCCAATAAAAACAATTGCCAGCAACACCAAAAGATATGAGAAAACAGAGGAATCTTTATTAAATAACAAAACACTACACAAGAATAAGAAAAACCTCAAACCCCCACCCAAAAAATCCACAAACCAGTTGTAACTTGGTATGAGTTACAGGGGAGTTCAAAATGATTCCGGAGTTGTACTGATCCAGGTCAAAAAGATCTTAATCCAAGATCTGTCCAAGCAGTCAGTTTAAAGGGCTGCAAAAGACTCTCCTAGCCACATAATTTACGAAAGTAGAGATTCTATAGTATTAAAGCAGTATTAAAAAAACAAACAAAAATGTAATGTATTGAAGCTTACTGCTCCTTAGATGTGGTGGCTGCATTCGTTTTCTTTTTTAGGCTTCTTTTTCAGTTTTTTTTTCACCTGGTGATCTGACCAGTAACACACCTCCTGTATTAGAATGCCACCACTCTGGATGAAGAAGAACAGGGGGCACAGCAGACAGCAGCCTTGATAGTCTTGAGGGAGGGGAGTGTTATGCCGTGTACACATGAGCGGAGTTTCCGTCGGAAAAAAATTGGATGGTTTTTCCGACGGAATTCTGCTCAAGCTTGCCTTGCATACACACGGTCACATAAAAGTTCTCTGAACTTTCGACCATCAAGAACACTGTGATGTACAACACTACGACGATCCGAGAAAATGAAGTTCAATGCTTCCGAGCATGCGTCAAATTGTTTCCGAGCATGCGTAGGAATTTTGCGCGTCGGAATTTGTACAGACGATCGCATTTTCGGATAGGAACTTTTTCCGACCGAAAAATTGGGAACATGCTCTCAATCTTTTGCTGGCGGGAATTCACAAACAAATTGAACCCAAAACTCCAGCTCACACTGCAGTTACACAAACAGTTACAGCAACAGTTTTTTTTTGGGGGGGAATTAAGGTTTTACATGAATAAATAAAAGCTGATCATTGTAAGCAACCCTGTCAGTGGTAAATGGTTTGTCTCAGCACTCTAACTGCTACATTTGCAGGAGAGATTGTTCTGTTGAAAAACAATAGGCTTACTGGCTGGATTACTAGATGAAAATAAAGGAAAGCATGCCTAAGAAAGAAAATTAATGAGGCCACAACATCTAAAAATTGGTAAGCTGCAATATAATAAATGGTTACAATATAAAAATAAATAATACTGCGCTTGGGTTACAAAGTCAAGAAGCAGACAGCAGCTGGCATAAATTGTGGGCAAAAATATACACATTAAGCCTGGGTTCACACTGATGCAAATTTACAGTGGGTTTGACGCATTTAGGAACACACAGATTCGCAGGTTATATAAAAAGCATATTATTCCATGGCTTCACCTCTATGCGTTGCTAATTTGGTGCGAGAAAAAAAAGGGTCCTGTGCGTGTTGACTGCGAGTGCGATGCAAATTATTCCTATGGTGCAGTGCGAATTTTATCTTCATAGGCTTCAATTGAACTTGCAGTAAACTCGCAACACACAGTTCACATCTCTGTGAATTGTTCACTGTCTGCCTCCTGAAATTTGCAGTAAAATCATAGTAAATTTGCGGTAAAATCGCTGTAAATTCGCACCTGTCCACCTCAAAATGCAAGGCACGCATTCACACCTCACACAAGACAAAAAAACAGATGAAATTCGCAGTACATCTCATCGCAGACAAATGTCCATCAGTCCTTAGAGGCACAAAATGGTGAATGAACCTTGACTAAAAGATGAACATTGATCTTCCATCAACACCACAGTAAGCCAAGCCTCTAATGCCCCGTACACACGATCAGACTTTCCGACAACAAAACCGTGTTCGAAGGATGTTGGCTCCATCTTGTCTTGCATACACACAATCACACAAATGTTGGCCAACAATTACGAACGTGGGAATGTGGTGATGTACAAGACGTACGATGAGCAGAGGAAAAGGAAGTTCAATAGCCAATGAGGCTCCTTCTGCTTGATTCCGAGCATGCTGAAACTTTTGTGCACTGACTTGTGTACACACGATCGGAAATTTAATTAAAAATGTAAGAACCTGCTAGCCAAGTCCGACAACAAATGTTTGATGGAGCATACACACAGTCAGACTTTCAGCCAACAAGCTCACATCCAACATTTGTTGTCAGAAAATCCGATTGTGTGTACGGGGCATTACCCTTACAACTGGACCACTAGATTATAGGTGGTCAAAAACGCCCAAACATCAATCCACCACGGACTGCTCCAGCATGGATCCAGGCATCACTCCTCATGTTGAAAGGTATAAAAACAAAACCACTTCATGGTGTAGTATATCAAAACTATTTGAATTTATTAAAGCCACATCTATATACTCATACAGTAGTAGATATAAACAGGCATGGCCACGGTCCCCATGCACAGTGAAGCCACTCGTCCAAAAACTCACCAATAGACTTACTGGCTGGATTACTAGATGAAAATAAAGCAAAGAAGGCCTAACAAAGAAAATTAATGAGGCTACGGCATCTAAAAATTGGTAAGCTGCCATATAATAAATGGTTGCTTTTTGGGGTTAATACCACTTTAAATATTGATAATGGTGATTTATTCAAACTGTATGTTAAGCTTTTTTTTTTTTTTGTTTCTTACCTGTGACTCTCCCTGTAGCTGCACCCAAGCATTCACAGAGTCACCAGTAGTGACTATCAGACAGTCTTTAAGGCCTCCTGTCCTCTTGCAAAATGTATTGTCTCAAATATTTAGGGAGAGAGGATTAGGAGTACTACTGTAAATACCTGTTTCTAAAACTGCAAATTGTACCAGGCCTTCTAATGTCAGCAACAAAAATGGCTGGTGACTGTAATTTCTCTAGTAGCAGCCTCCCAGTGATTTTTTGTTGATGATGGCTCTAATGTTTCAGTTGCAGCCTCCTGGTTACAAATGGTTCCTTTAAGAATTGATTGGTTGCCCTCAGGGCTTTTTTTCTCAAACAGTAGGTGCTGGAACTTAACCACGGCCCCACAAAACCCCTCCCCCTACACACACCCTCCAAATCACATCAAAAAGTGGGTGTGTTCAGTCAAATTTCACGAAACAGTAGGAGGATCTTAAAGGGGCATTAAATACCAGGATTGCATTACATACAGGGTGCAGAGCTAGCACTTGTAAACACAGAAACCAGACTTCTGTGTTTACAAGTGACTGTGGTGAGCAGGCACCAAAGGGTCTGAGCCAGAGGTGGTGGAACTGAGTTCCACCAAGTTCCCCCTGAAAAAAAGCCCTGGTTGCCCTAGATTCTTCAGTAGCAGCCTCTCAACAGGAACTTCAGACTCCAGATGAGTAATATCAGATACCTTCAAATGCTGAGTAACTAGAGCCCTCTGGACCAGCAGCCATCTTCTCGATTCTCCAGACCAAGGCAGGCCTGCAAAGGCTCCTTACCCTGACTTTCCTTCCAGACAGAACACCTGGTAGGCAAAGACTTGACCCTGCTAAACAAACATCTTCATTAGGCAGAGCCTGGGAGACAAGGACCTTTCTAGAAGCTCTCTCCAAATATTTATCCTCTTCCCAAGCCCACATCACTAGTATGATATATATAAATATACTGTATATTTATAACCCAAAACACTAACATTTCTCTCTATCCACTGGAGAAAACTCCCCAGAATGCAGATAAACATAAAACACGGTGCTTAAAAGAAAATGCACGGGGCTGTCATTAACTCCTAATGGCGCCCACACGTACTGAAAATTCCAGTGCAGTTTCCCGCACACAGGATTGCATGGTGACAAAGGACCATGGGGTTTCCATACAGCCACATTTAAAAAAGGTGCAGGGACCTTTTTCCTGCAGGAAAATGCAGGCACAGCAGCCTATTCAAATGAATGGGCTGCTGTTTTCCCTTTCCAAACGCGACATGCAATCCGCACAAAATGTGAATCTAGCCTTAGAAAAAATATTATGAACCCAGATAACAAAAAAAAAAAGCTCAGGCTAGCTACAGCCTGGCTGCAAGTTCTAAATTTAGGCTAGGGACACCTCAGCTTGTGGCAGGGTCCCTGCACTAAAATAAAAGTCTGTCGGAGATAAGTGTGAGTTGATAGACAGGTTTCCTGCAGCTCATAAAGACTGGGTGACAAAAATGTATTTCAAGTATATGTTTACTTACCAACAAAATGACATCATTGTTTCAAGATCTTATTAAGAACGTGTGTAGCAGTACCCCCGTAGGGGCTGCTAAGTGATGTTGCCCACCTGTCACCCTGCCAGGCCCGGTATTCACTTCCCAGACACTCCAAGACAATGAACAGTCCGTTGGCTTTGTTTTGTTGTTTTATTGAGGGAATTTAACTTGGATGGGGTATGGGAAATATGGGATGCCCAGTAGAATAATAGCAAAATTGCTAAGGACAACTATATACACTCTTTGTACACTTCTCCAGACACCTCCTGTACAACTCTTGCTTGCAGACTATTGCTCTCTCTCTCTCTAGGAGCAGCTAGCACATGGTTAGGCCTGACACTGGCTCAGCCAGGCCTTAGGAATTGCCCTTTGCAGTCAAGGACCGCAGGCCCCTGTAGTGTAGCAGAAAATAGGAAAGTCTCCTTAGTCCTAGCTGTCCTAACAGATGGACTACTGCTCCCAGTCAGCCCTCTTCCGGCCCTGCCAGCCCCCCTGGCTGCAGCTGCCCGACTTCACTGCCCGCAACATTACAGTTCACACTACTGGCCCTGCACCCAACCCAGACTACACACTCCCAGGCCTCTCAGGTGTGCCTCCCCAGTCCTCCTGACTGTGCATGTCACTCACCAGCCCCCCTGGCTGCAACCGGTGGTTCCCTCCTGAAGACTTGTCCAGCAGTACTAGCTCCTGCTGTCCTCTCTGACTCCTCTTGTGCCTCCTGTTCGGATCCTTCATGAGTTCTTGAAAGGCTCTGTTCTGCACCCGGGTCCAAGTCACCCCCCCGAAGCTCCCTCAAAGGCTCCGACAGCCTAGTACTCCATCCTCAGTTCTTCCACCCCGACGATTCCCCCCAGCTGGGCTGACCCTGGGTATTTTAATGCGGGGTTCCACCCAAATTTTGAACAATATCTGTATGTATTCTCTTCCTTGCCTAGATGCTGACATGCCGTTTAAAAAAATTTAAATCGCCGTAATTACCTTTTATTTTTCTATTCTTCTTTGCACTTCCTGGTTCTCCTCCCGTGGGAGTAGGCGTGTTTCTAGTCTCCCCCAGACTCCTGGGAGCTAGTCTCAGGCTTCCCAGGATGCCACTGAGCATGTGCGGGAACGAGCGGTGAATGCTGGGAGCACAGCATTCACCACATCCAGGAAATAAATGCTTGTGGGCTTCAAATGCCCACAATGAATATGGAAACTGCCTGCCGTGAATAATATAAGTTATTCTTTCCGACGAAATCTGACACAGGCGGACATTTTACACACAATATGTGAGTATGTAATGCTGAGAAAAAAAGTTTGTGAATGAACTCATAAAAAAAAAAAAAAAACGATTGATAGGTGGACCCCCACTTTAAGGAGGCCTGCTGCCTGCCAATCTTAGTTGGGAATTGGTCAGGGCTCCCTGAGACACCCCAGTCAGCTCCACCTCTCTTCCCCTCCTCTTTTTCTAAAATCCTCTAGAATAAAGAGGGATGTAACAGCAAAGTGATGCTGTCTGAGTCATAGCTGCTACTCTGAGCCACTCCCAGCCCACACAAACCAAAAACAAACAGGCCTAGCTTCCAGCTAAGCCTGCTTAAATTTGCCTGCACTACCAAAAATCCTAACCTCTAGCACCTACCTATGTGAAGGGTGCTACACGTGATTATGATTTCTCCCAATGATGTTCACAGCCTTTTCATATTGCACACTATAAGTAGTAGAAAAAGTATAGAAATAGCCTGTCTCTTTATACTTTACTCTAGACCTATTAACATGGTAACAAAAAAGGGAACCCTAGAGCAGCTGTTAGACAATATTATAAGCCTGCCATCTAGACCATATGGGATATCCCTCTCTGTGTATATATGTCAAACAAAGGCTCTTTCTTGATCAAAGTAGAAATCAGAGCATTTATGTTGCGCTCGGATTAATTGTTAGTCTTTGATTGTTTTTAGCCATATTGAAGTAAATTATGGAATTTAGTAGAAAAAGAGTAAAGAACTACCCTCAATGGGAACTATCTAATTTTAAGGTTAGTGTTTTGTTATAGAATTATATTTCTAAACAGTTTATAGACTTGGCTTCCAAAGTCATAATCAGTTTTAAATTCAGTAGAAGATTATCCAGGTAAAAAAAATCAGAAATCAGCTCAATAAATCCAGATCAAATGAATACAACGGTGGCAAAGTTGAGCTCTTCCCACTAACCTATCGTAATGCTCGGGTATGTTATAGCTAGCCAAATTAGCTATACCTATGACCATGGCAAGCAAGCCTGGTGGTACTTAGTTTCCCCAGGACTTAATAAACAATTTTACAGTCAAACCTTTATACTTTCATTGGCCTAGTAGCACAAGAGACAGAACAAAAATTAACAAAAAGAGTACCTGTAGTCATTGTGAGGGTTAAATGTGGACTGTTGCTTCAGCAGGTATGTAGACAGTAGCAAAATGTAAAGGTGGGCAAAGGTCAGGGCTGGTGGCCGACAGCAGGAAGTAAATAAAATCCAGAAACCAGCAGGGGTTTGGGATGGGCAGCAGACAATAAGCATAAGCCAGGGACAAGCAAGGTCAATACCGAGTTTTGAAGTAACAAAGTGCAGCATTGATGTAGTATGGCCTATCACAAACCCAGTGCTCTGGCCTTTTCATGTTTAAATAAAGTGACACAGCACAGTTGGCCAATGAGGACAGAGGGAAAACAATTAGAGGAAGCATCCCAATGGGAGTGAACTGCTGGTCTATTGTCCAGCAGCTAATACACAGGCCAGGAGTGGTTGGAAGTGAAAGGGAGGCTAAGTGGCAGGCTGCAAGAGGGGCAGGAACAGATGGCATAGTAGTATAGAAGATGTATAGGAGATGTAAAGGTGATAGAAAAAATAAGAAGGAGAATACGAAAGCACTAGGGTCCTTGGTTCGGATCCCAACAAATTTAGCCAGGCACTACCTGCATGGAGTCTGCATGTTCTCCATGTGCCTATGTGGGTTTCCTCCCACCCTCATACTGGCAGATTAATTGGCTCCTGTTTAAATTGGCCCTAGTATTTGTATGTATGCATGTAGGCAGGTACCTACTTTGTGCATTGTTTGTTAAATTGCATGTTGTGTTCTGTACTGAATTGCTGCTAGCACTGTAGGGGTTAAGGACATTTATTGAGTCATTCTTCTTCCTTTGTCTGCATGATTTTTGGAGAACATAAATACAGGGGAAAAGCTGCCTTGTGGTTGCTGACAATAAAAGTGAGAGGCTTCTGTGCCCCGGAAGAAGTCCTGTTGTGACGAAACACGTAGGTAGGAGTGTCTTACCGGAAGTGTTGGCGGCTGCCATTGTTTTCTATCCAGATGTATGCACAATATAATTTTCCCCATGTTAGTGTATTTCTTACTGAATAAATAGTGTTTTAAAAGGTTTTACACTATCCAGCTCTTTTTTGCGTATATATTTTCTTATGGGGGCTCGAACAGCTAGTGGAGGTTGTCTTAAGGCTGTACCTACCCCTATTTCAAGGCTGCACACCGGAATGTGGATGTAAAGGGGAAATCCCCAATGCTTGCCAGACCTGCCTTTAATTATGGCCTTATAATAAGTGTACGCCCTGTCATATGTCGGTAGTTGGCCTGAATGGTGAAGGGAACCTGTTGTGTTTTCACCTGTGATTTGTGATAAGAAGAATTTCACATTTGCCTGTCAAAGGATTATTTATTTATTTGCACTTGGGAATTTGCACAATTTTCCTTTTTTCACATTTTCATTTGTCAATGTTACTAATGTTACTAATGATTTATAGCGCAGCACTTTGTATATGAATAAAAGTGAGAGGAACTGTCATTCTTATATTATCTAACTAGTCTGCAACACATTGCAGTTCAGTTTTGGGCACCAGTTCTCAAAAAGGATATTGGGGAACTGGAGAAAGTGCAGAGATTGGCAACCAAACTGATAAGGCATGGAGGAGCTCAGCTATGAGGAAATATTAGAGGAACTGAATTTATTCTCTCTTGAGAAGAGGAGATTAAAGGGGGAATATAATCAACATGTACAAATACATCTACCTCTGGATCAACTGTGGGTATTGGATTGTGTATATGGGATTGTATGGTTGTTTTTTCTTTTTTCTTTTTTATTGGTTGAAATAGATGGACTTGTATCTTTCTTCAACCTGACTAACTATGTAACTATGTAACATTATATCTATGCCATGTACATGCAGCACAAGAGAAGGCAGGAAAAGAGAATTCAGTAAACCTTGGCAGGTAATGGGGACATGGAAGTGAGGGAACTGTTGGTGCTTCATGTACAGGTCGATCCCATGGGCCGAGCCTGTGGTCACAGTGTGAAGTAAGTTTCTGCAAAGAGAAATACAGCGGTTTCCCTGTTTGCCCCAGGCTTTATCGGGTCAAGGAAATGGACTGGTGAAGTCAAAGTGGAGCTCCACCACAAAAGGGCAAGCTCCGCTTGTTTGCCTCCTCCTCCCTCCGCTGCCACATTTGGCACCTTTCGGGGGGGGAGTGGGCACCTGGTTTTGACAGGTACCCGCTTACTCTTCCGGCTGATCGCGCAGCAGTGAAGTCACCTGGAAATTCGCCCCCCCTTCTCCTTCCCCCGCCACCGGGCCATTCACAAAACGCAGCGTGCTTCAGGCATGCACAGTAAGGAACTGGCTGTGAATCCGAAAGGCTTCACTGCCAGTTTCGCATACCAGAAATGGCAGCAGCGGCTCCCAAAAACCGATTGAAAAATGGTTATGGCGAAGACACCGCTGCATCTCTGGACAGGTAAGTGTCCTAATATTAAAAATCAGCAGCTACACTATTTGTAGCTGCTGGCTTTTAATTGCTTCTGAAGGAGCCTTGGGCTCCCCTTTAAGTACATACTATTTATTACTTTTTCAAAATGCTACAGAATCTATTGCTGGGGCAGTTAGAAACAGACCTACCGTAGCTGCCGGCTGGAGAAGAGACAAGGTCCTTCTGTGAATGTGTGGGGCTGCAGTGAAGAAGTGACTTCTGGTCAATGAAGTGTTAATGCCCAAACAGAGTAAGTGATGAAGTGTATATATTAATAGGTTGCATGCAGTGCCCTTAGGTATACCTATTATATTTGATAAAAGTATACAGTATTTTGTTTTTTAGACCCTAAAAATTGCTGCAGTAGCTGTTGTCATAGGAACATAGGTGCAACAGTTTTTGCATATGAATTTTTGGAACAGAAAAACTGGACACGTTATAAATTTTCATTAGCCATATACTATTTGGCACTGACAGTTTTAGTGCATATGATGTTTTAGCATACATTAATCATACTTAAAGGAAAACAAGAAGATCTGGATGGAACTTTATTGCATAAAAGACCAAAATAACAGGCAATACAAACACATTGGGGGAGATTATGGTTGATGCGTTTCATGTTTTCAGCACCAACCATTTGGCACTGACGGTTATAGTGCATATGATGTTTCAGCACACATTAATAATAATTAAACACCTAAATAACATACAACCTAACTAACCACAAACTTTAACTGTACTTCAAATAAACAATAACCTAGCTTCTAGATCCAATGTTAAACTTCAAGTTATCTATTAATCCTAGCCCTGAATCAAACCCCTACTGTATATCTAAACCTAGCCTAGACACCTAACTCTGAAATCCATCCTTTAACTGTCAAATGGCCCTAACCATACAATAGCCTAAGCCTGAGTAAAATCAAACGTTTCAATGCACAACTCAAGCTAAAATGTAATGGGCTATTATACTTTCATGAAAAAATGAATGTATCAAAACCTATTTGGTGACAACATATAATGAGATGAGTGAATGGCCAGAAAAGTGGAAAGAACCTGAACCAGAAGCAACTGATCAACCACTTGTGCAGCTCCCCAAAATCTGAGAGGTTGACCATGCCCAGCACTGCTCTACTTATGATGATTTATCCCCAGGTTATAGCAAAATATACATTTTTTACAGTTATTCAGATACAAAAATGGGAGGAATTCCAGTGCTAATATTTTCTTACTAAATCTGCTAATATTGTTTGCTCCTGTGCACACACTTGTTTTTACAAAGTGGCCTAAAATACTTCTAGTGGCTCAAGTTCAAAGATGCCCATAGATGGAAACCAAGTGTGATTTTCTTAGGCTTGTACAACCTTAGTAAGTTCCCAACAGACCCTTGGCTGGGAACAGAGGTAGGGAGTTTTCAACCAATATTCTGCAATGTGGTTGATTTACTAAAGGCAAATAGATGTGTACTGTGCAAGTGCAGTTGCACTTTTTTCCCCCCCAGAGCTTAATGAATCTGGTGAAGCTCTGATGATTTCCATCATCCAATCATGTGCAAGAAAAACATGCTTTTTTTTGTATTTTCCTTGCATATGATTGGGTATCATAACCAATCAAATAATATTGTACAGTGCTAGCAAAATATTATGTACAAATAAATGAATATGTACATACAGTATAATTGTCCTTAATCAACAAACATCAATTTCTTAACTCACAACGTTCTTCGTGTAATAAATGTGAAGGGTTGACCGTACAGTAACAAAAGTTCAATCTTCACAAACTTGTGAACTTTAAACAAATTTTTCTCATTGTGACCAGGTCAGGTGACCAGCACCACCATAGGTACTTACCTGGTCACAAACAGAAGAATTTGGTAAAAGTGTACAGGTTTGTGAAGATTAAACTTTTATGTCACTGTACGGCCAACTCTTCACTCTATTTATTACATGAAGAACTTTGTGAGTTAGAAGATTTTATAGATTTTTTATTTGATTAACCACTTGACCTCTGGAAGATTTTACCCCCTTCATGACCAGGGCATTTCTTGCTATTAAGCATGGTACTAATTTAACTGGCAAATGTGTGGACATGCAACACTGTACGCAAATTAAATTTATATATTTTTTCACACAAATAGAGCTTTCTTTTGTTGGTATCTGATTTTGACACTAGGTTTTTTATTTTTTGCTATATAAATCAAAATATTTTGACAAAAAAAACCACAATATTCTCTACTTTCAATTATAAAACATACAAACTAAATTATTCCGCGCTTAAGACAATATTTAAAATAATATTTAAAAGCGAACTGCAGCCCTTCCAGAAAATGGAAAAACACAGAGGTGAAATCCAAAAAATTAAGAAACTCTAGTGGGGAATGTGGCGCTGTTCAAAAGTGTATATTTATAGGAATGTGTAGTGGCAATATGTGAGAAATACTGTGAACAAATGTTAAACGAAGCATGTTATGTGTATACCACAAATATAAAACATCACATAGTATAAAAAACAAAAGTGCAAATCCGTTGTGAATAATCATAAAAGAAATACATGCATTCAAAAAAGTAAAATATAACCAATATATAAATGTGCGTGATATTAGCGTGAGTAAACAAAATCGCAAGAGAAACGCACAAAGATATCTAAAAAATGCACAAGTATCATCAATGGTGTAATAAATAATTAATGTGATAGTGCACCAAAATTTTCAAAAATCAAAACAAACAACAGACTGTGCGGCGACATATGCGTACCAACGTGACCACGCCTAATGTAAGCTTTAAGTGAGACCATACCACGTGTGGGGCGTGGTCACATTGGTACGCATACGTCGCCGCACAGTCTGTTGTTTGTTCACTTCCGGTTCTCGGCAGATCGGCTGTGGAACGCACGCCGCTGCCTCGCTACTGTTTTAACTACCGGCTCTCCACTAGCCGGCGGAGCAGTGGTATTTTTTAGTCAGACTATATTTGTTTTACCAATTTTAACTATTCCATTGTTATGTAAGCTGACTGGGAAAAATAAATAAAATAATTTTTGGATTTACACTATGAGGCTCTTCTCTTCTCCATATATATGGACACGCTCGGGTGGACTTTTTTAAAGGACCAGTGACAGCCCAACCAGGAAGGAGATCGCGGAACCATAGAGGGGGACACCGATCGATTCCTACCAGTGGATTTATTTTCACTTGCCCATTACCCCTGCAGGGGTTGGGTCTTCCGGTGAGTGGGGACACAAGTGGGGGTTCCAGAAGAAAATCTTACACAACGATCACAATAATTTTCATGGGATTTTTCGGATTGCCAAGACATTTTTCACAGTTTTCCTTTATTCATGTAGAACTTTAATTTTGTTTGGACACTTACACTATTTGGATTTGATTTTTGAAAATTTTGGTGCACTATCACATTAATTATTTATTACACCACTGATGATACTTGTGCATTTTTTAGATACCTTTGTGTGTTTCTCTTGCGATTTTGTTTACTCACGCTAATATCACGCACATTTATATATTGGTTATATTTTACTTTTTTGAGTGCATGTAATTCTTTTATGATTATTCACAACGGATTTGCACTTTTGTTTTTTATACTATGTGATGTTTTATATTTGTGGTATACACATGACATGCTTCGTTTAACATTTGTTCACAGTATTTCTCACATATTGCCACTACACATTCCTATCAATATACACTTTTGAACAGCGCCACATTCCCCACTAGAGTTTCTTAATTATAAAACATAACCAATCAAATTTCTTTTCTTTACATTTTAGGCTAATCTGTATTCTGTTACATGTCTTTGGTAAACAAAAAAAAAAAGTTGGTTCACACAGGGGCGGCACGACTTGCAGCGCGATTCACAGAGGCGACCTGCACACGACTTCAGCGGCGGCTTGCAAAATGATTTGTGTATAGAAGTCAATGCAAGTTGCCTGAAGTTGCCCCCAAAAGTAGTACAGGAATCTTTTTCTAAGTTGGAGCGACTTGAGTCGCTCCTATTAGAACGGTTCCATTGTACAGAATGGAACGCGACTTGTCAGGAGGCTAAGTTGCCTGACAAGTCGCCCCGTGTGAACCGGGTATGACTGGTTTGTGTGAAAGTTATAGCGTCTAGACACTATAGTATATATATTTCAAAAATTATCAATCCTGATGTACTGGTGGCCTATCTCATTTCTTGAGGCCCTTAAAATGTCAGGACAGTACAAATCCCCCCCCAAATGACCTCGTTTTGGAAAGTAGACAGTCTGAGGCATTTAGTAAGAGGCATGGCGAGTTTTTTGAAGTTGCAATTTTTTTTGTACCTATTTTTTGTAAAATGAAGAAATACATTTTTTCAAATTTTTTACATGCTGCTGCCAGGACAATACAGCATCATCATATGATTGGTGTGGCTGTGATCAGGGATACTAACTGATGACAGAATATGAAAAGAAATATTTTTTTTATTCAATTTTGTAACCATATTTAACATTTTATTTTCTTTTTTTAACCACTTAAGGAGCAGCCTTGTTTTGGATTTTAGGTGTTTACATGTTTAAAACAGGTTTTTTTGCTAGAAAATTACTTAGAACCCCCAAACATTATATATTGTTTTTTTCTAACACCCTAGAGAATAAAATGGCAGTCAATGCAATACTTTTTTTTTCACCGTATTTGCGCAGCGGTCTTATGAGCGCACTTTTTTTTTGAAAAAATTCACTTTTTTTGAATAAAAAAATAAGACAACAGTAAAGATAATTTTTTTTATATTGTGAAATATAATGTTATGCCAAGTAAATAGATACCCAACATGTCACGCTTCAAAATTGCGCCCGCTCGTGGAATGGCGTCAAACTTTTACACTCAAAAATCTCCATAGGCGACATTTAAAAAATTCTATAGGTTGCATGTTTTGCGTTCAAGAGGAGGTCTAGGGGTAGAATTAATGCTCTCGCTGTACCGGTCGCGGCGATACCTCACATGTGTGGTTTCACCACCGTTTTCATATGCTACTCACGTATGCGTCCACTTCTGCACGCAAGCTCGTCGGGACGGGGGTTTTTTAAAAAAAATGTTTTATTTTTATTATTTTTTTTCATGATTTTATTTATTTTTACACTGTTTTAAAAAAAAATTGTGTCACTTTTATTCCTATTAAAGGAATGTAAACATCCCTTGTAATAGAAAAAAGCATGACAGGACCTCTTAAATATGAGATCTGGGGTCAAAAAGACCTCAGATCTCATATTTACACTAAAATGTAATAAAAAAAAAAAGTCATTTAAAAAAATGACATTAAAAAAATGTGCCTTTAAGACGTATGGGTGGAAGTGACGTTTTGACTTCGCTTCCGCCCAGCAGTGTCATGGAGACGAGTGGGTGCCATCTTAGCCTCACTCGTCTCCAGGCACAGAAGGGAGACAGATGCGATCGCCTCCGCCACTACCAACGGCTCCGGTAAGCGGCGGAGGGCACCGGATCGTGGTGGGGGGGCCCCTCTTCTGCCACAGATAAAAGTGATCTCATGGCGAATCCGCCGCAGAGACCACTTTTATCTGAAAGCCGACCGCCGCACGAAAACGGGGGTACCGGGGTTATGGCAGCTAGCTGCTGTCATAACAACCATATCCGCCGCCAAACTTTGGACGTACATTGGCGGTCGGCGGTCGGCAAGTGGTTAACATTTTTTTTTAAAAGTTTACATTTTTTTCTACATACACTTATCAAAGTAGTTCAGTGTCACCGTGTTTTTTTTTTTTTTTACTACTTTCAATACTGTTACAATGATGATCACTTTGTTTTCAACTGGCCTAGATCTCATGTAATAGCCGTGGGCCAAACACAGCATTACTCTATAGGAAACACAGTTGCTATGATTGAAATGCATAACAGCTTTGTTGACATTGTTATGCAATCACATGATCCCCCGTTCGCCAAAAGCGGCTGGGTACTGGGATCCATAATCTGCTGTATCCAGTGGACACAGCGGTCGCGGAAGTGGCACGCTGTGCCCCACTAACCCCAAACAGCCTGGGCGATGTACATGATCTAGCCTTCTAGTGACGCCCGCCCGCAGTAAAGGTTCTGTGGGTGGGTGTCTTATATTCACTTGCTTTACTTTACATTTACATGTACATAATATTTTTCTAGTGCTGCACAATATTATTTGATTAGTTATATTTTTGTTTATCTGTGGATACACTGAGGTATGCTGGCTTGCTATTTATGTGTTTTGGGGGAAAATGAGTGGAACTGCACTTGCAAAGTCCATAGTCTATTTGCCTTTAGTAAATCAAATATCTCCTATTATCGAAAAAAAAAAAATATTTTTGATGCAGGTTGTACACTAAAGGCAGTTAAAGAATATGTAAACCCAACATGTCATATTCCTGATATGTGCCTGCTATACCACGTATAGGGATGAGCTGAACACCCCCCTGTTCGGTTCGCACCAGAACATGGGAACAGGCAAAAAATGTGTTCGAACACGCGAACACCGTTAAAGTCTATGGGACATGAACATGAATAATCAAAAGTGCTAATTTTAAAGGCTTATATGCAAGTTATTGTCATAAAAAGTGTTTGGGGACCCGGGTCCTGCCCCAGGGGACAAGGATCAATGTAAAAAAAAGTTTTAAAAACGGCCGTTTTTTCGGGGCGCATGTTTCCCGTGTTTAGAACAGTCTGACAGCAAAATGACATTTCAAAGGAAAAAAAGTCATTTAAAACTACTCGCGGCTATTAATACATTGCCGGTCCAACAATACACATAAAAGTTCATTGATAAAAACGGCATGGGAATTCCCCACAGGAGAACCCCGAACCAAAATTTAAAAAAAAAATGACGTAAATACACTGAATTTAGAAGCTGAACCAGTTTTAGTAAATCACCCCCCTGGTGTTTCTGCCAGTCCCCCTGCTCTTTTATTTCAAACTGACCACACTAGGCATGAGAGCACAGCATGGGCAGCTTTCTATCTGTGTTGAGAACTCAGCCTGCTCTCCTCCAATGGTCAGACTTGTAAAGACCCCCCCCCCCCACACACACACACACAGCCATTCACTGGGGAGGTTAGTGTGCTGTTGTTTCTCCTCCCCTAGCTATTTGAGCTCCTTATGCAGCTGAGAACAGAGGTTTTGTGATCACTCATAAAAAAGGGGGAAAAGGTATCTATAATGTTTTTTTAGATACAGTATATAGAGAAATGTTTTGCATTTCATTTCTGTTTTAAATGGGATGGGTTGTTTTACAAGATGAGGGTTTACATACTTTCAAATTTTCACTTTGCAATGCTTTGTGAATAAACGATTATCTATCTAGATATATATATATATATATCTAGATAGATAGATAGATAGATAGATAGATAGATAGATAGATAGATAGATAGATAGATAGATAGATAGATAGATAGATAGATAGATAATTATAGATATAGATATAGATATCTATATCTATATTTATACTGTATATAATTACATTACTATTATATACACTATGAAATGAACCAGAATATTCAAGGAACATTTGCTTTAAAAAATAAAAAATTACTTGGACAAACCCATGTTTGTTACATCAGTTTCTTTCCAATTATCTGTCGGGGATTAGGGATGCTTATGTTTCTAATTATGAGCAAAGAAGTTTAAATTAATTTTCCTTGATCATATTAATGTATTGGTGGGATCATACATTCTTACAAATTTGTACTAAATCCATTAATCTTCCTCTGCCTTTTAGACACATAGATTACAGCAAGAAAAACTATGTTTTTACATCTCTAGCATATGTCATATTAAACAGACCTGTTTCCATAGACATGGTTGCAATGCAAGGCAAAACACATACAACATAGTTCTGATGATGCATATTCATAGGTGACACAGTCAGAAGCTGAAATGCTTATTAGATCTTCTGTGCAACACGTTGGGCATCTACACATGGATATAAAGAATAACACGTTTTTAAGACCTATTACGTAACTTGCAGTAATGACGTGTATTTCTGTAAAAGGATGTACAGTATACCGGATCAGGGTATCTGTTACAGTGTATATACACACAGCAGTTACAATTTAACCACCCTCCTTACAACCATTTGGATTTTGCCATGCCTAATTCAGCAGTTAACCCAATTGATTTAGTGCAATCTGTGGTTTAGTTTTTATCTTCCCATGTCTAGTCTTGACAGGCATCAGTACTATAATTTTTTCAGTTCATTTCATACTCCCTTTCATTAGATTATTATCCTTTTCAGGTCACATCTATTGTAAAATCTCCAGTTAACATTCATATTCTCTTGTTTACAGCCCATTTTCATCTTTTTTCAGTTTAACACCTTTCCGAATCTGCATATACAACCCCTGGCAAAAATTATGGAATCACCAGTCCCTGAGGATGTTCCTTCAGTTGTTTATTGTTGTAGAAAAAAAGCAGATCACAGACATGGCCAAAAACTAAAGGCATTTCAAATGGCAACTTTCTGGCTTTAAGAAACACTAAAAGAAATCAAGAAAAATAATTGTGGTGGCCAGTAACAGTTAGATTTATAGAACAAGCACAGGGAATAAATTATGGAATCACTCAATTCTGAGGAAAAAATTATGGAATCATGAAAAACAAACAAACAAAATAACACTCCAACACATCACTAGTACTTTGTTGCACCACCTCTGGCTTTTATAACTGCTTGCAGTCTCTGAGGCATTGACTTAATGAGTGATAAACAGTACTCTTCATCAATCTGGCTCCAGCCTTCTCTGATTTCTGTTGACAAATCATCTTTGCAGGTTGGAGCCTTGTCATGGACCATTTTCTTTAACTTCCACCACAGATTTTCAATTGGATTGAGGTCCGGACTGTTTGCAGGCCATGACATTGACCTTATGTGTCTTTCTTCAAGGAATTTTTTCACAGTTTTTGCTCTATGGCAAGATGCATTATCATCTTGATAAATAATTTCATCATCCCCAAACATCCTTTCAATAGATGGGATAAGAAAAGTGTCAAAAATGTCAATGTAAACCTGTGTATTTATTGAAGATTTAATGACAGCCATCTCCCCAGTGCCTTTACCTGACATGCAGCCCCATATCATAATTGACTGTGGAAATTTGCATGTTTTCTTCAGACAGTCGTCTGCATAAATCTCATTGGAACGGCACCAAACAAAAGTTCCAGCATCATCACCTTGTCATCACTGAATATGACTTTCATCCAATCATCCACAGGCCACGATTGCCTTTCCTTAGCCCATTGTAACCTTGTTTTTTTGTGTTTAGGTGTTAGAGATGGCTTTCTTTTAGCTTTTCTGTATGTAAATCCCATTTCCTTTAGGCGATTTCTTACAGTTCGGTCACAGATGTTGACTCCAGTTTCCTCCCATTTGTTCCTCATTTGTTTTGTTGTACATTTTCTGTTTTCAAGGCATATTGCTTTAAGTTTTCTGTCTTGATGCTTTGATGTCTTCCTTGGTCTACCAGTATGCTTGCCTTTAACCACCTTCCCATGTTGTTTGTATTCGGTCCATGTTTTAGACAGCCGACTGTGAACAACCAACATCTTGTGTAACACTGCAAGATGATTTACCCTCTTTACCTACATACTAACAAGCAGATTTAATCTGATGCAGGTGTTAGTGTTTGTAATGAAAATTTACAGGGTGATTCCATAATTTTTTCCTCAGAATTGAGTGATTCCATAATTTATTCCCTGTGCTTGTTCTATAAATCTAACTGTTACTGGCCACCACAATTATTTTTCTTGATTTCTTTTAGTGTTTCTTAAAGCCAGAAAGTTGCCATTTGAAATGCCTTTAGTTTTTGGCCATGTCTGTGATCTGCTTTTTTTCTACAACAATAAACAACTGAAGGAACATCCTCAGGGACTGGTGATTCCATCATTTTTGCCAGGGGTTGTAGAGGGGCATCTCAAAAAATTTAGAATATCATCAAAACATTAATTTATTTGTCATCAATCTGCAGTAATGTTTTATGCTCTGACTATCTGCTTACCTATCAGGTCTGTGTCTCAGCTTTAGAGAGCGTGCCCCCACACCTGGGCGTTTAAGTATGAGCTCTCAGCATGGGTCCACCTCAGCCTTTCAACGGTAAACACTATTTAACCCTGCACACTGCAAACCAGCCTTGCCGAGCAAAGTTGTGATTAGGCTTCTGGTGTGGCGCCCTGCTGTATGTTTATCTCTGACTTCTGTGTACCAGCCTTGCTTCTGACCATTCCTGTCTGCTAGTAACCCTGACCTTGGCGTGCCTTCCTGACCATCCCTGTCTGCTAGTTGCCCCGACCTTGGCGTGCCTTCCTGACCATCCTTGTCTGCTAGTTGCCCCGACCTTGGCTTGTTCTTCTGACTATCCTGTGTTTAACCCTAAACTGCTGCTTCTGCCCTGTCCACCAGAGCCAATCCACGAGCTGAGACCCTGGGGGCCATGACCTGGAGTCAGCTGCAGCCAAATCCATCCTCTCTATCAGAGGCTCTGGTGAAATCCTGCTGGCTCTTAGATTCCACGCCCTAGGGAATCTTATGCTCCAACTTCCTGCAGCAGTCAGCCAAAGGGTCCACAACCTTAGCAGTGCGCTCCTAACCCCAACGGTGTGCATCTGTCACCTGACCTCAGGTGACCTGACATTATTTCAGCAATTCAATTCAAATGATGATTATGGCTTACAGCTAGTGACAACCCAAAATTCAGTATCTCAAAAAATGTGAATATTGTGAAAAAAGGTCAATATAAAGGTCAAAGGACCTGGCCAAGCCCCAGACGATGTCCTATTGTGATGAAACGCGTAGGGTGGAGCCTACGACGGTGACATCATTACGTTTTTCCTTTCAGGAAGTGGATGGACAAATTATACCTACTAGGAAGTGAAGGATAGCTGACGAGGACACCGCTGGCCTTGCTGCCTCTTATTCATTGCTGTTGATTGGCTTCTACTTTGTAAGTGTGATCCTCTTTTTATTAAACATTTTCCTTATCAAAACGTATTGCACTATGGAAAGTTTTCTTTTCTCTGTTCCCAAGTACCATTAGAGTTTTGCGGCTGTTCCAGAAATCGCTTGGGTCTTGGGGAGACCGATTTCCCTATGCTGGGCGAGACTGCTGTTTAGCAGTCATCGCCATCTGGTAAGCAAGCCATCCTTTGAATCACCTGGTTGTGGGAATTGCACGTTGTTTCTTCTCTACAATTTTCCATCCTTCTACACGTATTGGTGTTTTTTCCTCCCTTACCAGTGTATGGACTTAATGATTAATGGGACTCTGCCTTAGTTTTCACTGTTCATTTGTCATTTATTTTTCACCAAATACATGGTCACCTATTTTTTTATTTTTTATCACATATGGATTGCAATAATATTGGAATTTTGCTTTAGTTATAGTTTTTTACTCTTTTACTAGTATATATTTATATGAAAATTTTTTCACAGAAAGATTCTTTTTCACATAACGTTTGTATTATTCATACATTTGCATTATTGCTGCTTCTATTTTGGATTGCCAATATTGTAATGTGTAGACTCTAACACTCTAACCAGCTAATTTGGTCCAGAGGCCCAGGGTGAGAAGGTGGTGGTCTTTCCTCACCAGCAAGGATCCATGCACCTGGGAGCACCAGAGACATGTCATCCCAGCAACCAGATGATGGTAAGGGAGGTGAAGCAGCCGGCTTCCCTTCCCAGCAGCAGATGGCACCCCAGAATGATGCCAGAAATCCATCAGAAGAGCTGGCAACAGGGCCGAGTGCTGCTGGCCTCTGCCCTCAACTAACAAACGATGCTATCTCCATCTGTATACCCCAGGGATGCTTGGCAGTTGGCCCATATCCCTAACAGCATGATGAAGTGAGCCTAGCCACCCTGTCTTCTCTCCAGCAGCTGGAAGGACTCCAGGGAGAAGTGCTAGTGCGCACTTTTCCCCAGCGGCGGGTATGTTCTCTGAGAGAGGCAGAGGTATGTTGGGTGAGTAATGCTATGTTTGGGACAATTTTTTGATTTTTTATCACATATGGATTGCAATAATATTGGAATTTTGCTTTAGTTATTGTTTTTTACTCTTTCACTAGTATATATTTGTATGAAATTTTTTTCACAGAAAGATTCTTTTTCACATAACGTTTGTGTTATTCATACATTTGCATTAGCGCTGCATCTATTTTGGATTGCCAATATTGCAGTGTTGCCAACCGCCCGTAAAAATGGGGCTATTTTTTCATGTCAATGAAAACCCGTAAAGAAAATTTCTTGCCCGTAAAAATGACGGTCCCGGCTCGGAACTGCGCATGTGCAGTCCCGAAGCATTGCCGAGAGTCTCCGATCATCCCTATGATCATTCTGTGACTGCTGCTACTTCTCTTGTACCCTCCCCCTTCCTCCAACAGCGCGCCTTATTTGATTCTGGGAGATGCTAGGAGGGGGAGGGGAGGAGTGGAGTGGAGTGAGCCTGCAGTGGAGCGCCCGCCCGGATGGACTTCAGCCTAGCAAGGGGTAAGCTTAGCTAGCCTAGCTATTAGCTAAATTCAGTTGTGTCTTTAATTGTCTTAGTGGGCAGGAGGAGGGGGGCAGAGAATGGGCTGTGTTGCAGGCTTCTGTAGCAGGCTTGTATGCACTGTGCAGATCGTTTTTTTGTGTGTCAGATCTGCTTTTCTTCTAAAGGGAGGACGTTTTCTCCCCAATCTCCTATTACCTGTAGTGCTCACCAGCAGTACAGGCACAGCCTCCTCAGTCCTCTCCAGAGTTACCAACTCATGTGTCCGGGGCACTACATATCCAAGCATGACAGGAGAGGGGAGGCAGCAGCAGCAATATGATTTGGCTGGTATTTTCTGATGAAAAGTTCTGCTGTATATTGTGTTTGTACTGTATGGTCATAATATAATTGATTGTGTATTGTGCTTAATGGTCTTGAGGTGTTTATTCATATATTTTTTTTATCTGAGTAAGTAGTGAGCACATTTGGTCTCCTGTAGTATGTCCGCAGCCTATGACCGTCTCCTGTAGTATGTCCGCAGCCTATGACCGTCTCCTGTAGTAGGTCCGCAGCCTATGACCGTCTCCTGTAGCATGTCCGCAGCCTATGACCGTCTCCTGTAGTATGTCCGCAGCCTATGACTGTCTCCTGTAGTATGTCCGCAGTCTATGACCGTCTCCTGTAGTATGTCTGCAGCCTAAGACCGTCTCCTGTAGCATGTCCGCAGCCTATGACCGTCTCCTGTATCCTGTCCACAGTCTCTGATGTCTCCTGTATCCTGTCCACAGTCTCTGACATCTCCTGTAGCATGTCCACAGTCTCTGACCATCTCCTGTAGCATGTCCACAGTCTCTGACCGTCTCCCGTAGCATGTCCGCAGCCTATGACCGTCTCCTGTATCCTGTCCGCAGTCTCTGACGTCTCCTGTATCCTGTCCGCAGTCTCTGATGTCTCCTGTAGCATGTCCGCAGTCTCTGACCATCTCCTGTAGCATGTCCGCAGTCTCTGACCGTCTCCTGTAGCATGTCTGCAGTCTCTGACCATCTCCTGTAGCATGTCCGCAGTCTCTGACCGTCTCCTGTAGCATGTCTGCAGTCTCTGACCGTCTTCTGTAGCATGTCCGCAGTCTCTGACCATCTCCTGTATCCTGTCTGCAGTCTCTGACCGTCTCCTTTAGCATGTCCGCAGTCTCTGACCGTCTCTTGTAGGATAAAACCCAGAGCCACCAAGCTGGAGCCATTTGACTGAGCCCTGCACGGTGCACCTGAGAGGAGGTCAGTGACAGCGCCGCCAGGCCAATCTGAGGGGGAGTCACTGATGTAAGGGGGCACCGATAAAAAAAGGTTTCCCCCCTATATTAGTATACCCCCTTACCTTAGTGTTTTCACTGTACGGAAGGTGGTCTCTGGTCACCAGAGTGCCCCCCACATCAGAGTTCCTGGCGTTCCCCTTTACATCAGAGACTGCAGGATTCCCCCTTACAGTGCAACGAGGAACTCAATCTGCGGACCCTGATGTAAAAAAAACAAAGTGGACTCTAATATAAGGTGGTCTCTGGTCACCAGAGCGCCCCTCTACATCAGAGTTCCACCTTAGATCATGATTTGCAGCTTTCCCCTTTACATAAGAGTTTCATTTCACTGTAAGACCGAATCCTGCAGACTCTGATGTAAGGAGGAACTCTGTGCTAGCCTGGTTATAGTAACCTGACCTTCGTGTCAATGCAGAAATATGTTTTTTTACTTTTGTTAAACTGAAACACATTGTTAATAGCACTAGATATATGTTTATAGTTTAAATATTGATATTTGCACTGTTTAGCACTGAAAACTGTCATTTTAGGTACTTTTTTGCAGTGCCAGTAAAAAATTGGTGCCGTTTGTAAATTTTTGGCATCCTGCCAGTAAATTTTGCCTCGGAAGGTTGGTAACTCTGCAATATTGTAATGTGTAGACTCTAACACTCTAACCAGCTAATTTGTTTCAGAGGCCCGGGGTCAAAAGGTGGTGGTCTTTCCTCCCCAGCAAAGATCCATGCACCTGGGAGTACCAGAGACATGTCATCCCAGCAGCCAGATGAGGGTAAGGGAGGTGAAGCAGCCAGCTTCCCTTCCCAGCAGCAGATGGCACCCCAGAATGATGCCAGAAACCCAGCAGATGAGCTGGCAACAGGGCCGAGTGCTGCTGGCCTCTGCCCTCAACTAACAAATGATGCTGTCTCCATCTGTATACCCCAGGGATGCTGGGCAGTCGGCCCATATCCCCAACAGCATGATGAAGTGAGCCCAGCCACCCTGTCTTCTCTCCAGCAGCTGGAAGGACTCCAGGGAGAAGGGCTAATGCGCACTTCTCCCCAGCGGCGGGTATGTTCTCTGAGAGAGGCAGAGGTATGTTGGGTGTATAATGTTATGTTTGGGGCAATTTATTTGGGGTACTGTGTGGATACCGGCATTGAGGGACTGGAACTACTGACTTCTGGGGTCTCCTCCTGTGTAAGACTGCTGCAGAAAGGGGAGAGATGTGACGGGAGTCACTTTTGGCAGGGGGGCAAGTGAAACTCAGAATCCCTTGGGTTGGTTGGGAAAACCTTATTTCAGCTCCACATGCACCTCCTATGTCTAAGTCACCCTGTGTCACTAATAGGGGCACAGGGGGACCAAGAAATCCTGTCTGATCTGTACTAATCGACTCACTGTACAACCACACTGGAATGTTGTGTGTGTGTGTACTCTTTGCTGGGTTGTTTGGGGTGTGGCTGTATCCTATTGTTTTATTGTGTCTGTCTGCCTTGGATATTATGGGATGTGTTAGTGTGTTTGCTGTGAGGAGGGAGGGGGGGATTCCTTCAACAGCTCTCCCTGCTGATTGGATAGTCTACCCAAAATGAAAAGGGGGGGGGGATTGTCGCGAGTATTACCTGTATACCTGTGTTTCAATAAACAGTTCATGTGGAGCAACCAAATGAGTACAGCCTAGTTTGTGGTTGTCAGCGGTTGGAATATCTGATATCTCAAGCGGAGTGTGGGACTTTCATTACATTGTGCACTTTCTAAAGAACGTAGAAAGCTGAAAACAGCAGATATACATGTAAAATTTATGTAGGGAGATTTGTTTAATCTCTGTGTATCATCAATAGCCCTCATCTGTATATTTCATACATTTTATCGAGAATGTAATTGTTTACCTGGAGTTCTGCTTAAAAGTACTACCTTGTGAATTGCAAACCTAGAAAAAACATTGAACCAGTGAACTGGCACTTGAACTATGCATATTTTTTCCAGGTCAGTAACTCAGCAAGATGTCAAGGAAGGATGATGACAGCTCACCTCAAAATACAACTAAGCAATGACAACTCTCGTTTCTATCCCAAAAGGTTATTTTTAAAACACATTGGCATATTTTTATAAACCTTCTCTACACAAGTGTAGAACTTAGCTATAGTGCTTTCATCTTTGTTTTCTTAAAATGAGATATGATTAGTCACATAGGCCAGCACTTTGTAGAGAACTTTCTTTTTTTTACAAGTTTTACATTATTTTTGTTATCACTATGGTTATATTATGTTATAAAGATGATTTAGACACATTGAAGCAAGGATTATTTTGGCCTTCAACCACAAGTGATACTGGGATATCTGTTTGTTACCCAAAGAGCAGCTTGGCAAAAGAACCAATATTTGCAGTTCTAAGGTTACTGACACTTTGGGGCATTCTAGGGCACTCTATTAGACCTCTTGTACTCTTACTGATCTTGTTTATGGAACATTGCACACGGCTGTATAAAAATCTGTAATACAGCAATGAGTTCAGAGCCATATAATTTAAAATGAGAAAATTCTACATATGAGTGCAGTAATTTGCGTGTATATCACAACACTTGTAACTAGAAGAGGATGAAGAAGAATGTTATGTATGTATATGCATACATACGTTTTCACGCATATATGTGTGTATATGCAAGGTCTTTACAGAACATTTTACTTAGGATCTTTCAGCCAGCAAGATCCTACATATAAACATCAGTAAATTATTATGTCCATGTGCAAAAGGACTAATGCCTCGTACACACGAGCGGACTTTCCAGCAGACTTGGTCCGATGGTCTTTCCGCCGGACTCTCCGGCGGACTACCTGAACAGACGGACTTGCCTACACATGACTGGACTTTCCGGCAGGCTAGGTCCGCCCGTCTGTCCGACGGACTTTCGCCGGAGTTACGGCGGACTTTCAGAATGAACGGACTTTCCCACACACGGACAAGTCCGTTCATTTTGAACGTGACTCGGGTACGACGGGACTAGAAAAGGAAGTAAATCTCGCCGGCACCTTGCGAGCCCCATTGCGGGGCATACCAGGCCCTTAAGTCTGGTATGGATTTTAAAGGGAACCCCCTACGCCGAAAAAACAGCGTGGGGTCCCTCCCTAGAATCCATACCAGATCCCGTTCTGAGCACGCAGCCCGGCCGATCAGGAAAGGGGGTGGGGACGAGCGAGCGCCCCCCCCTCCTGAACCGTACCAGGCCACATGCCCTCAACATGAGGGGGTGGGTGCTTTGGGGAAGGGGGCGCCCTGCGGGGCCCCCCCACCACAAAGCACCTTGTCTCCATGTTGATGAGGACAAGGGCCTCTTCCCGACAACCCTGGCCGTTGGTTGTCGGGGTCTGCGGGTGGGGGGCTTATCAGAATCCGGGAGCCCCCTTTAATAAGAGGGCCCCCAGATACCGGCCCCCCACCTTATGTGAATGAGTATGGGGTACATGGTCATGGACAAGGTGCTTTGTGGTGGGGGGCCCCCTCCCCCAAAGCACCCACCCCCCCATGTTAATGGCATGCAGCCTGGTACGGTTCAGGAGGGGGGGCGCTCGCTTGTCCCCACCCCCTTTCCTGACCGGCCGGGCTGCGTGTTCGGATCAGGGTCTGGTATGGATTTTAGGGGGGACCCCACGCGTTTTTTTTGGTGTAGGGGGTTCCCTTTAAAATCCATACCAGACTTAAGGGCCTGGTATGCCCCGTGCTCGCCGCAATAGGAAAATGTGTTTTTCCTATTGCAGCGAGCGCGAGATGCAATACCCTGCCCTTGCGTCGTATCTGGTCCGTCAGGCCAGCATACAGACGAACGAGATGAACGGGCTTTCCTTCAGGAACTGAGTCCGGCAGACTAAGATTTGAAACATGCTTCAAATTTAGGTACGGCGGACTTTTGGGAAAAAAAAGTCCGCCGGAGCCTACACACGATCGGATTGTGCAGAGGACTCTGGTCCGTCGGACCAAGTATGCCAGAAAGTCCGCTCGTGTGTACGCGCCATTAGGTATATACACGTGGTATTGCTATACACCTTAACAGGCGCGCAGATACTGTGGATTATATTTTGATATACACTATATTACCAAAAGTATTGGGACACCTGCCTTTACATGCACTTGAACTGTAATGGCATCCCAGTCTTAGTCCGTAGGGTATATTATTGAGTTGGCCAACCCTTTGCTGGTATAACAGCTTCAACTCTTCTGGGGAGGATGTCCACCAGGTTTAGGAGTGTGTCTATGGGAATGCTTGACCATTCTTCCAGAAGCGCATTTTGAAGTCAGGCACTGATGTGCACAAGAAGTCCTGGCTCGCAGTCTCTGCTCTAATTCATCCCAAAGGTTTTCTATCAGGTTGAGGTCAGGACTCTGTGCAGGCCTGTCAAGTTCCTCCACCTCCAAACTCTCTCATCCCAGCCTTCTCATCCACATCAGTGTCTGACCTCACAAATGCGCTTCTGGAAGAACGGTGAAAGATTCCAATAGACACACTCCTAAACTTTGTGGACAGCCTTCCCAGAAGAGTTGAAGCTGTTATAGCTGCAAAGCTGCTGAACCCTATGGACTAAGACTGGAATGCAATTAAAGTTCATGTGCATGTAAAGGCAGGTGTCCCAATACTTTTGGTAATATAGTGTGTGTTATTCAATGGCTGCATGCAGGGAAATTAAAACAGTTAGCAACTGTGCTGGTAAATCTGTTGCTTTTGCAAAGAACTGGTAATCATTGTCACTGAAATATACCTGTATTGTTTTTTCCTGTGGTTAGTGGATGTTTGCTAAAGACTATTGGTTTGCTTGGTAAACCGATCAGCTTTTTGTGAAGTAGTAAATAGGTGCTTTGGACTGCTGACGCCATGCTCCAGGATGCCTACCTTCCTCATTAGAGCACTCATAGTCTTACAGTAAAAACTCCCAATTGTGCCCTATATGCTACAAAGATATCTTGCATAGTGAACATTATGCTTCTGTCAACATATGACTAGCAAAGTACATTTGTAGAAATTTGCTCACCATGATGCCTTTAGTTTACCCCTGTGACGGATTCCGGACACCCTGTTGGGTATTTCCGCCAAGAAGCTGCTTCCCAAGTCCTGGAAAATGAGACCAATGAATCTGGCTATTGTATCCCCAAGAACCAGGCAACACCAGTCTTGGAGTACACCAGAAATAGAACTGCTTTATTTTAGAAACACACTGAATTTATACAGAAAACCATCAAATAAGGGCTACTCCCATTATATCAGACAATAGTCACCTTAGACAGTAAAGCTAATCCTATAATCATGACAATGACCACCTTAGAAAGTCTGGCTCCCCCATAGGAATGCCTTATGCATAAGAAGCCAAAAGCAATTAGTGACCAGCTCTGTCTGGATAACTTAAGCACACACTAAAACACTGGGTTCTCCAGGGAATGATTCTCCTTCAGCCCAAAAGTCCGTGACTACCCCTCTCAGTTTTTGTTTTGCCATCTGTGTCCCATTGGGGAGATTTACCTTCACTTTCTGTCCCATAGCCAAAACAGGAAGTGAGGGGAAATCCCTGCAAATTAAGGGAATCCATTGGGACGCTAGTGTCCCTATTGGAAGATTTCCCCTCTATTACTGTTCTGGGGAAAAATCCAACATTCGGGATTTTCTTTTACTTTCACTTTTGAAGAAAACAGTAAACAGGACAAATTGTGAGGATAAATCTCCCTAACGGGGGCAGAGATAGCAATAAAAAAGGTGTTCTAATCCAGCTCCACTATATCCAAAACTAAAAAAAAAAGTTTTGCCTTTAGTTATACTTTAAAAAGTAGAATAGTGGAAAACATTTACAATCATTTTGTGTTTTTATTGCCTTGATTCCATCGTGTTGTCCTGCTCTTACAATGAAAATTTAGGACTGAGTACACTAAAGGACCTTTACCAACGGCTAGAGTGTTCTACAAACCTTAACAGTAACAACCATTTTCAAGTTGGCTATTATGCTTTTGATACAGTACAGTCCAATGAAAGTTCATCAAAAGGGAGAGGGAACTGCACTTCAAAGTGTACTATGTTATGACACTTTAATGGTTAAATAGTAGGCAATTCACATAAATAAGAGAGATTGCACTTCTAAAGAAATGTAAGTTGTGACATGCAGTCCTGGGAGATCCCACTTGGTGTCTTTGTGGTGTCTCTGTGAACCAAGAAACAGGCTGGTGGCTGTGAAGCTGACTTCCGGCGCTTCCTACAGGACTCGTGGAACGTCAAAGATGGAGGGGATGACGTCACTACCAGGTTGTGTGGGTGGAAGAGGCGGCACGCGTTTGGAGCCATCAGCACATGTACGTGATTGTGCCTTTACCTACCACCCGCTCACAGTATATTTATGGTGAGCGGTCAGCCATCAGCACATGTACATGATTGTGCCTTTACCTGCCACCCGCACGCAGTATATTTATGGTGAGCGGTCAGCAGGTAGTTAAAGTGACGCTAAATATAAAAACAAAAATGTAATATGAGGCAGCTTACCAATCCTTAGATGATATTGGCTCATCCATTTCCTTTTTTTAGCTATGTTCTCCTTTATTTTCATTTGGTTATCTGACCAGTAGCACTTTTCCTGTCTTAGAGTGTGTCCACTCTGGATGGAGGAGCAATGGAGTCAACTTTGGTCACCAGCATTGTCAGTCTGGGGAGAGGGTAGGTTTAGATGCACCAGTAGATTTAAATCAGCGGTGGTCAACTTTCTTTATATGGGGGCCTCAAGTTGGGGCCCAACATCACCAAAGGGCCACATGTAAAATTCAGTGAATATTCGTTGTCAGAGACAGCAGACAAGCACCAGGATATAGTCAGACAATGGGCATGAAACAAGAGATGGTCAGAGACTGCGGACACGATACAGGAGATGGTAAGAAACTGTAGAGATGGTCAGAAATTGCAGGCATACTACAAGAGATGGTCAGTGACTGCAGACAGGATACCAGAGATGGTGAAAGACTATAGACATAATACAAGAGATGGTCAGAGATTGCAAACATGATACAAGAGATGATCAGAGACTGCAAACATGATACAAGAGAGGGTGAAAGACTATGGACATAATACAAGGGATGATCAGAGACTGCACATGTGATATAAGTGATGGTGAAAGACTATGGACATAATACAAGAGATGATCAGAGACTGTAGACGTGATACAAGACACCGTGAAAGACTATGGACATAATACAAGGGATGATCAGAGACTGCACACTTGATATAAGCGATGGTGAAAGACTATGGACATAACACAAGAGATGATCAGAGGCTGCAGACGTGATACAAGCGATGGTCAGAGACTGCAGACATGATACAAAAGATGATCAGAGACTGCAGACATAATACAAGAGATGGTCAGAGACTGTGAGCTTTTGGAGACTAGGAACATGCTACAGAACACAATCATAGACTAAAGACATTATATGTGACTGATAGAAATCACTACTAAAACAGGGCAATAGGAAAACACAGATTAGTTTGTGCAAGGGTCCAAAGGGCCACACAAAAAGTGCCAAAGGGCCGCATGCGGCCCCCAGGTCGCAGGTTGGGCACCAATGATTTCAATGAACTTGACTAATGCTCTGTACACACAATAGGATTTTCCGACAACAAAATCCATGTTTTTTTTCTGAAGGATGTTGGCTCAAACTTGTCTTGCATATACACGGTCACACAAATCTTGTCGGAAATTCTGAAGGTCAAGAACGCGGTGACGTACAACACGTACGACGAGCCAAGAAAAATAAAGTTCAATAGCCAGTGCGGCTCTTCTGCTTGATTCCGAGCATGCGTGGAACTTTGTGCGTCGGAATTGTGTACACATGATCGGAATTTACAAGAACGGATTTTGTTGTTGAAAAATTTGAGATCCATATCTCAAATTTTGTGTGTCGGAAATTCCGATGGAAAAAGTCAGATGGAGCCTACACATGGTCGGAATTTCCGACAACTAGCTCCGATCGCACATTTGCCGTCGGAAAGTCCGTCCGTGTGTACGTGGCATAACAATTGAAAGCTGAACTCCAGCTAACACTTTTTCTTTTACAAAAGTTTTATTAATAAACATTCCAACACATACGGACAACATTGGGATGGTTACAATTTGTAATAAACAGACATAAGATAAAAAAAAAAAAAAATTTAACAAAAGAAAAACCAGGATAAATTATAATAAAAAAAAGGGAGAACATAGACAATAACCTTACACAAGTCCAAAAGCTGCCTTTTGGGGTATAATTGATATAATTTCATGCCTACAAACCCAAATGACCAAATGTTGAATGCGAGATGTCTGAACAAAGGCATGCATAGTTTGGTGCCCCACAATGGGAGAGGGTAAAACAAAAACAAAAAAAGAAAAAAAAGGGGGGGATTCAAAGGTAACATAAAGAACAATATTATCAAAATAACCACCCGAACCAGGGTAATCCCTGTCGGTTCAATACCCACATCAACTGAATGCATAAAGCATACTGAACGGAAACGGTGAAAAAGAAGAAATTAAGGGAAAAGAAGAAACTGAAAGATGAGAAGAAAGAAAAGGGGAGAGAAGAGTCCACGGGGAATGTGTCGGGGAATTAAGAGGAGCGTACTGTCGAAACGGGAGGGATGAAAATATGTGATCCATGGTTGCCAAACTCTGAGAAATTTATCATGCGTATCCAAGAGAATGGCCGTTAGTTTCTCATTTACCATAATGTCATTCATGCGGTTTTTGACAGCCTCAAAGCTAAGCGCAGGAGTCTTCCATGCCCTGGCACTCGTCAATTTAGTCGCAGCAAACAGATGTTGGGACAGTTGCCTTTCCAGACGAAGTAGTTCAATGATTGGCTTGCCTAGTAGGGCTTCATAGGGATCTCTTTTGAGGTCAACATGAAATAGATTGCGTAGAAGAGCATAGGTTCTGACCCACAGCCTGCATGCCCTTGGGCAAGACCACCAAATATGTGCCATTGTCCCTTCTTGTGAACACCCCCGAAAGCAGAGAGGAGAGTAGGATGGGATAGACCAGGCCAATCTAGACGGCGTGTAGTACCACCTATACAGTACTTTATAGGCATTCTCTAAGGTAAGGACGTTGTGGGAACACTTTGAAAGAGTCATAGTCATTATTTGACAGTCCTCTGGGTCTAACTGCCTCCCTAGTTCTTTTTCCCATTGGAGTGGATATGGCCTCAACTGGGATTTTCTTGCCGAAATTATAGAGGAGTATACCAGGGATATAATGCCCGGGGAGTGGGGTCTAGCTCTGAATATTCTCTCAAAAGGAGTCAGAGTATATGGAGTAGGGCAAGATTTAATAAGCTGCTGAAGAAAATGTCTAAGTTGAAGATAGCTGTAATGTTCTTGCGAAGGGATATTGTGAGAGGAGCGTAGGGTATCAAAAGTTAGGATCCTAGTAGGAGTAAACAGGGAATGGATATCTGAGAAGCCATTCGCGGTCCACCAGGAAAATTGGGCCGGTTTATCGCAACCCGGGGGGGGGGGGGGGGGGGAATAATGGGCAATAGAGAAGTGTTAAAAGAAGGAGGTGGGGGAGGATCAGACCCGCAGAATATTTAAATGAGTCCCATAATTTCAAAGAGTGTGCTAAACATGGCCCAACTGCAGGGCGATGAGCGGGGGGGAGCCAGGGCAGGGAGGACACCGGGATGGGATCGAAGTCGACTAGATCAATAGTGGCCCATAGAACTCTAAAAAAATAAAGTAGTTTTGGAAGGTAAGACATGCGAACTGCAGTTATCCTTCCGAACCAAGATATAGGTAAGTGGGACCAAGAGGATAACATGTCGGACAATTTTTTGAGCAAAGGTGGAAAGTTGGCCTGATACAGTCTCGCATAGGAGGAAGTGAGGCGGATACCCAGGTGAGGCAAGGAAGAAGGCCAGTGAAATGGGAAAGCTGTTTTCAACTGCCTCAGCACTGGAGGGGAGAGATTGACCAATAATGCTTTGGATTTAGAGGGGTTAACTCTTAGTCCCGAGAGGGAAGCAAAGGAGTCTAAAAGGGAGAATAGGTTTGGTAGGGAGATTCGGGGGGAAGTTAAATTTAGCAAAATATCATCGGCAAACAAAGATATTTTATGTGTGGAGCCCGCTATATCGATAACTCTGATATCCGGGTAGGAACGGACTGCTTCCGCCAAGGGTTCTAAAGCCAAAACAAAAAGAAATGGCGAGAGTGGGCAACCTTGATGGGTACCCTTCCTAATATTAAAGACAGATGACTCAAATCCGTAGAATTTAATTTTGGCCCTAGGAGAGTCACAAAGCACTGTCATCCATTGCAAAAATGATGCTCCAAAACCATAGTGGCGCAGTACGGACATAAGATACGGCCAAGACAGAGTATCAAACGCCTTGTTCACATCCAGAGACAGAAACATTGATTCCAAAGAGCGACTATGGGCTACATGCTGCAGCTGCAGTATGCGCCGAATAGTGTAGCCCGCTTGTCTTTGAGGGACAAAGCCCGCTTGGTCTTTCTTAACTAAATGGGGAAGGAAAGAGTTCAAGCGATCGGCCAGGATTTTTGTCAGTATTTCCATATCCACATTAATAAGGGAAATTGGCCTGTAGTTAGTGGTTAAGAGGTCTGATGTGAATTTTTGGCCATTTTTAACAGAATTGTACATAGCTGTCAAATGTGGGGCTATAACGGCAGCCATCTTCCTATAATAAAGTACTGTAAAGCCATCTGGGCCAGGCTTTTTGCCCACTTTCAAATCCTTAATACATTGGAGAACCTCTGGGACTTGAATATCTCTGTCCATTAGGGACACATGAGCCTCAGACAATGTGGGAAGCGAAACGCGACTCAGAAAGGCATCAGTGTTCCCACTACATGTCTGGGATGGAGCTTCATATAACATGGCAAGGCGGTAGCGAAATTCCTCTAAGACTCGCACTGGATTACCAGTGAGCACATTATGTCGAGTTCGTAGAGTAATGGGGGTGAATTTAGGAGCAAAAGTGCGTAACCTGTTTGCCATCATCCGATTCGGCTTATTCGCATTAGAATACCATTTCTGGCGGGACCAGTGCAAAACGCGCTCAGCCCCGTCTGTGAGACAAAGATCCAACTCGGACCGAGTTTGGTCTAAAAGCTTGCGATTGGCGGGAGTAGGGGCCCACCTGAAAGCAGTGGAGAATACCGACCAAACGGGCCTCCAAGTCCCCTTGTTTTAGGAGGCGTTCTCGTTTATGTTTTGAGGCTAAATGTATAATACAGCCCCTGAGAACTGCCTTATATGCCTCCCAGAGAGTTACGGGAGATGATACTGAGCCTGCATTAGTGCGGAAGTATTCCACAAAAGCTTCTAAGATAACAGCTTGAACCTCCTTGAGGGACAATAAAGAATCATTCAAGATCCAGGGTGAGTGTCGAGGCTTGTCAAGAATGGATCGGCACACGACCAAGACGGGATCATGGTCTGACCATGGAGCGGCTAGAATAGGAGAAGATACCACTAAGGGGAGGTGCTTTCTCAGCAAAAACATGTGGTCTATTCTAGAGTGAGAATGATGGGGGTGGGAATAATACGTGTAATCCCTGCCCAGGGGCTGGAGCTCCCTCCAGAGATCAACCAGATCGTGAGACTGTAAGGAGCGAGTGAACTTTTTAGCATCAGGTGCTGGGGTAGTGCGTTTCGAAGGGTATTTGTCCAAGGAGGGATGCTAGGCTAGGTTCGAGTCTCCCGCAAGAAGGAGAGTACCCTTTTGGTGGGATGACAAGAGGCTGCAGACATGGGTCAAAAAAGGTCCCGGGGTAGAGTTAGTCCCGTAGTAAGTCATAATCGTAATTTCTGAGTCCTGGATGGTACATTGAAGTAAAAGATACCTACCTTCTGGATCCACTATCTGTTTGCTGCAACTAAAAGGGACCGACTTGCGAAAGACGATGAGTACCCCCCTTTGTATGGTCGGGCTCGTAGCCGTAAAAACCTGGGGGTATTGAGCGTCAAAATATCTAGGACAGGAGGCAGCTGAAAAATGAGTTTTCTGCAAACAAGCTATATCTATCTGCTGTCTCTTAAGATATTTCAAAATTTTCACCCGTTTTTGAGGAGAATTCATGCCCTGAATATTCAGGGACAAACAATTTAGCATAGTGAGGCGAAGTGATAAGATGGAACAATTCCACCGAACACAACCCCCGTGGACATCAGAAGGGAGAGAAAAAAAGAAAGGGAAAGAGAGGCCAGTAAAAGACAAAAGAAGAGTATGTAACAACACAGAAAAAGGCAGAGTAAAACTCGGAATAGAGTAAATCCATTTAACATAGTTGTCACTATTAGTGTGGAGAAGGGCCCACTGGAGGGACGGAGGTTGACCAGGACAAACGTCCTTGCCAAGTTCCGACACATCTGGGGGAGCAGTGGTCCGTCGGAACCACTCGGTATCTAATACAGTCAAATATACAATAGAAAGAAAGGCACATAACGTATGTAAACAATTATATAAAAGCATAATATTTAGAAAAAAGGGACATTGGCTCAAGCATAGTAGGATAGGGGTTCAACTAAAATTACTAAAACTACCAAAGCCCAGGGCTATTCTCATATAAGCAAGGGAACCCAAGGCGGAAAGCCAATATAAAAGTAACAAAGCTACATCAGTAATTATAATCTTGCAATGCGGCCACAACATGGCCAAAAACATTGTGGTTTAGGATAACACTAGCCCAGGTCTGCTAGTTGGTACTATAAAGACAATAAAACTCAGCCAGGAGCCCTTGATCAGCATGCAGTCCCTTACAACCAGGTGAAGACCACCCGAGCAACACCAGGTAGGTCCCAGTTGCAAGCGACTGAGTGTTCTTACCGCCAGCCCTAATAAAAAAAAAAAAAAAAAAAGGGGGGGGGAGAAGGGGGGCCGAAGCAGTGTTCATAATAAACCATCAGGTAACTACAGCCCTGCACTGCCATCTCTCTATCGGGCAGGCCAGGGTGAGGGACCAAAATACACAAGCAGCCCCCAGGGAAGGTAAGGAGTATCCAGTGCCATTAAGGGACCAGCTGGCAGGTAAAAGACACATTATTGATGAGGGCCGTACTGCTGGGCTAGGGCTCCATAGGACTGACAACAAAATGTGGATCAAGGCCCTCAATGGGCATTAAAGGCAGGTGAGCTGGAGGGAATGTCAGACTCCAGGTGGAGTGAAAAGCAATTCAATTGAGTTTAGTCCGCTCTGTCATCCTGTGGGCACGTCCTGAAATTGCTGTTCTTGAATGGAACAAAGTGCTTGAAATCCTTGGTGAGACAGCTGGGAAGACTTACGGGAGGGTTGAATAGGTCTCAGGCGAGCAGAAGAGGATGGCATCTCTTTTTGTGAGGGGGGCAGGGCAAACTGCAGGTCCTGAAAATGACGCCACAGGTCAAATTGGGAAGAGGCGTGAAATTGGCGGCCTAGGTGGGAGAATGAGAGCTTAAAGGGGAATCCCCACCTATACCTGATCCCATTTGTTTGCAGAACCTGCAGGTAAGGTTTCAGGTTCCTCCGTATAGCGATGGTAACCGGGGAAAGATCAGCAAAGAGTTGCAGGGAATTGCCCTGGAAAGAGAGATCCTGGCGATCCCTTGCAGCATACAGGAGACGCTCTTTGGTGCGAAAGTAATGAAACTTGATAATGATATCCCTTAGGGGGCCGTCAGTAGGTTTGGGGGCAAGGGACCTGTATATACGATCAAACTCCAAACGTTCAATGGGTATCTCGGGTGCCAGTTCCTAAAAATAAGCAGTAGCAGTACCTTCCAAATCAGTGATGGCCTCAGGGACCCTGCAGATGCGGAGGTTATCTCTGCGGGCCCTATTCTAGGCATCCTCCAGTTTATCCTGCAAACTGACAAGTTCAGTGTTTAGCCTATCCACCTCCTCTTCGTGCCCTTCAAGCATGGTAGTGGCGAGGTCCATTCGCTGCTCCAACTGGTTAGTGCGGTGGCCTATTTCTTTAAGACCTTTTACTAAGTCTGCTAAGAGTTTGCGGGAGGCCATTGTTATTTCATCCTGCACTATGGAACAAAATTTGTTCAGCAAAGCATCTGATTCAACAGGTAAGGTGCTTATCAGATCCGATGGAAATTGGTGCAGGCTGTCTGCTGGGAAAACAGTGTCTGCTGCTGATAGCCGCGTGGAGTCATCAGGCTCCGGTGGTTCCAGCGCCATCTTGCCCTTGCCTTTGCCTTTCCCATCAGGGGAGACCTTCACCTGTGGATGGTACCGCTGGCTACTGCGGGGTGTGCGGTACGTGCCCGTCTGGACCCTGAGAGTGTCCGCCGCCTCGGGAGCCGGATTATGTGCGCCAGTGTTGTGCCTGTGCCTCGTCAGCCGGGTGTTAGTGTTCCGACGGCGCGGAGCGAGAGGGTCAAGCAGCCATCTCTCTCGCACATGCGCCCCCCCAGCTAACACTTTTTAAGCAGTTACAGTAACACCTTTTTCCTTTTGGAAAAAGGTTTTACTTACAGTAAGTGAATAAAAGCTGACCATTGTGAGGACCACTGTCAGTGTTTAAATCGTTTGCCAAAACCTTCTAAGTGCTACTTTTACTGGACTGTTTGGTCTGTTAAAGAAAGTTAAAAATAACAGACTTACTGGCCAGATCACCAGGTGAATAAAAAGGAAAAAAGTCTAAAAAAAAAGAAAGCGAATATAGCCACCGCATTTAAGAGTTTGTAATCTGAAATTTATTTAATTTTTTCTTTTGGGATTCATTGCTTTAATATGGCAAGAAACCATGGGCTGGTGTACTTACAGGCACATCATTTTTCCAAAAGCCCTGTGCATTCCCATAATTCCATCATTTAGAGGGACTGTCTCTATTGGGGAATCAAATCAATCTGTCCCTCTTTCCTATTAGTTGTCTCACTTTCTGGTCCAATGTATAGGTGTTATACAAAATATGCACAATTTAACTATCAAAGTGCACTATACTTTTCATTCAACCTCTACGTTATTGCATGTGATTTTAAAAAGCTATTATAAAAGAAAGTGGTGAAAAAAAACTTGCATTTTCTGCATGTTATTTTTTCAAGAGCTGCATAACTGGGGATGTGGCAGAGTTGTGTCCTTTGCCCACCTTTTTGTGCTCAAAGGTGTCCCTCTTTTTCATCTCAGAACATTTTCATCTCAGAACATTGGGAAATTTAAATTCCTAAAAAGAGTAAGCAGTTGGCATTGTGCCATGCACATTCCTTTAACAGCAATGATGAATATTAAAAGGGGCTTTACAAATAATACATGATAGGGATTCCCAGAGCATAATGGGCTAAGAGATGTCAGAAAAGTAGCAGCCTGCCTTGTGACTGGCTTTGTCAGATTGAAGCTGAACCACCTAAGAGATGAGACACTGGGTTGAGTCTTGTATGTAAATTGCAGCTTGAGCTATGGAGCTCAATAAACTTTTTTTTTTTTTTTACAAAGCAATCTCTGGTAGACATGTGAAAAAGAGAATAAAGCTCCACCTGCTGGAGAACATAATATGAATAATAAATATTTTATATTTAGATTGACAATAGCTTTTTTATATATCTGACTATAATAAAGAAAAGATATGTTCAAAAGTGCTACACATTGCCTTTAAGTAATTCTGAAACCCTGAAACTTTTGAGTTGTACACACTACGCTTTGAAGATCTTTTTCTTGCTGTAGAAAATAATTTTGTTCTGTTACATGGAATTTTTCCAGTACATGGGAATGTATAGATGTGTTGAGTAGTACATATTGTACTGTGAACATAAGTGCATGGGATGTTCAGCCAACCCAGTAATCTGATTGGCTGTACACCTTCTGGCTTCTTCCCCACTCCCATCAGAGTCTTGAAAAACACAAGGATGTCATTGTGTTTGAATTTATTTCAATTATTTTGAGGTGTATAGCATGCCTCCTGGCATGTCGGCACAGAATCTCCAACAGTGCTTAGAAAACACAAGGGCAAAAAAAAAAAAATAAAAAACATATATACACAGCCGATTTGGAATATGGTCCCTTAATTCTAATTTAAATAGATTTCTTCAAGAGGAATGTGGGCAGCAAGCCAACAGTGTCTAATGTTTCACAAATGCTAACACAAGTATGAAGTCATTTTTTTAATGAATTATTGGCAGTCGGGATTTAAAGTTCTAAAAAAAAATTGTTTGAACAGTACTGCATGTCATACTGTACGCTTGCCTTTAAACAAAAGAGGCATTTTAAGAAGACATTGAAAAACAGTTGTACTCAGATTTAAAGTAAAAAGAACAGGAATTTACACACTGGAGGAAAACCTGTAGTAAGGAAATACATTGGCTCCAATTGCTCACCTTCTTTAGAAAATGCTAGTTGCCTGTCTGTCTTTGGTTTCTCTACTGGTGATACTGACCAGATGCAAACTTGCATTTCTGGAAAATAATGTGAAATCCAAATTCCTGCTCTGCATAGGAATCATCTTAACAGCCAGGGAATTAGTATTTGTAGCAGGAGAGGTCAGTGATAGCAGCCTCCATACTTTTTCAGTACAGGCATTTGGGTTAAAATCAAACAAACTCATTCTGGTCTAGGGTTTTCAGCTTACTCCAAACCCTGTTCCATATAACGATCCGCAGGGACGCAAGACTTGCCCTATTACACTGTCCAATTCCCGACCTATATGCATCACAGCAGAAATTGGCCACATATCTCTTTATCTCAGCTAAACAGGCCATAGCCCATGCATGGAAGACCCAAAGCGTAGCCTTCCAGGGGGTGAAGATAAACAAAATGAGAATTTACACTTGCAGTGGGGGTGGGTGGTTGGAAAAACATGTTGTGGCTGATGAAAGTAAGGGAAGAACTGCAATACAAAGCTAAAAAATAGATATCAACTATCTAAGCACCTCAAAGTTTCTTCTGTGTTCATAATTTTAACTTGTAATTTCAATGGTATGTTTAGTTAGTGCACTGCCCAGGTCAGTATTCACACCATGTAACAGTATCAGAATGTGGCATTGTCAAAATGTAGCTGTCACCTACAGGGTTTTTTTCCTCAGAGAGAAGGTGCAGGAACCCCTCCCCTTCTGAGTCACCCCTTGACTCCGCCCCTACCCACCTTCGAGCACCGTTCCTTGGGTCCAACCCTTACCCACCTCCCAGTACTGCCCCTTTAAGAGAATACAGAACCAAGTATGTTATATGGAGTTTGTTAATGATAACAAAAAAGGCAATAAAATAGATCTAGCAACAACAGACAGCCCAGCGACAATAGATCCCCCCAAGCAACAATGCATACCCAACAGCATGCATCAATTAACCCTTCAGCAGCCGGCAACATTAGACCCCTCCCTCAACAGTAGATCCCACCCAGCAACGATTGACCCCCTGCAACAAAAGACCCACTCCCAGCAACAACAGATCCCCCATCAGCAACAATAGACCCCCCTGCAAAAAAAGATTCCATCCAGCAACAATAGATTCCCCAGCAGCCAGCTACAAAAACCCCTCCCTCAACAGTAGATTCCTCCCAGCAATGATTGACCCCTCCTGCAACATAAGACCCACACCCAGCAACAATAGAACCCCCACGAGCAACAGAAGTCCTACCCAGCAACAGTAGACCTCCTTCCTTCCCAAAAATAAATCCCCTCCAGCAACAATAGATTCCTCAACAGCCAGCATCAATAGACCCTCCAGCACACCCCAGCACCCCTTGACATTCTGTTCTGGAGGTGCCGGAACTGCGTTCCCCCAAGTTCCTGCTGAAAAAAAGCCCTGGTCACCTATCACTATAGGGTTGATTCATAAAGCAGCAGTATGGTCTAACCGCTGCCATCCTGACACCTACAAAAAAAAACCCAGAAAAACTCACGTTTATAAAAATTATTACACAGAGGTAATCTTTACAAATGTTTTTTCTGCTTCCCTTGCTGTGAGACTCAAAGGGGCTGATTTACTTAAACTGGAGTGTGTAAAATCTGGTGCAGCTTTGCATGGTAGCCAATAAGCTTCTAACTTCAGCTTGTTCAATTAGGTTTTGACATTGAAACCTGAAAGCTGATTGGTTTATATGCAGAGCTACAACAAATTTTACACTCTCCAGTTTTAGTAAATCAACTAAGGGTCAATTCACACTTGTGCGTTGTATCGGGCTTGTGCATGAATGCATTGAATAGTAGAGTGCAGTGCACTGCATCAGAAAAAGACAAAAAGTGAAACTGCGCATAGGTAAAACATGTAAACGAAAAGTGAAGCTGCAAATTACTATGTGTAACACAAACATAAAATAAACAATTGGAAAATGGAACTGCGCTAATAAAACAAACTTATGCAGATGACATTTAACCATCATAAGTGTGAAACCTCGTAAAAGGTATATAAAACATATACATAGTGCTCATTACTAAACTTATACATTAAATGAACACACAGAAGTGCATTTTCATGTGCATCAGTGCAAATTTATAGGATATTAAAAGTCCGTGAAGTTGATAAGACGATCACCCAAGTGTTAATGAAGATGTGAAAAATCTTGATAATTAGGAGTAAAGTATCTGATCCACCGTCACCAATGTAAATGCTGGCCGCTTACCAGAGACCCATGACCCCCCACTACAGAGGGTCTGGGTAAGCTGTTAAGAATAGTTACTCCGGACCACCATCAAGGAACCAGGTAGTATCGCTATGTTGGGATATTGGGGCCAGCAGCAAGGTTGACCATAAATGGAAAAGCGAGCTCCAAATAGTGTAAAATCGTATGGTTTTATTAAATAAAAATATGTAAACACTCACATGTAAAATCACAATGTTGAACGACTGAAGAGAAGTCTGGGGCACCGGCCGGATACCCTCAGACAGCCCATCCTGCTAGTACACAACAGCGGTAGGGGATGACGCGATCACGCCGCTCCATTCCACCCCACGCGGCGTTTCGTAACAAGATTACGTCTTCCAGGGGCACTAGTGTTAACCCTTCACTTCCAGTGACATTTTTACAGTAATCAATGCATTTTTAATCGCACTGATTGCTGTATTAATGCCAATGGTCCCAAAAATGTGTCAAAATTGTACGACATGTCCGCCATAATGTCGCAGTCACTATAAAAATCGATGATCGCCGCCATTACTAGTAAAAAAAAAAATTATTAATAAAAATGCCATAAAACTATCTCCTATTTTGTAGACTCTATAACTTTTGTGCAAACAAATCAATATACGCTTATTGCGATTTTTTTTACCAAAATATGTAGAAGAATACATATCAGCCTAAACTGAATTAAAAAAAATGTTTTTTTATATATTTTTTGGGGATATTTATTATAGCAAAAAGTAAAAAATGATGCGTTTTTTTTCAAAATTATCTCTCTTTTTTGTCGCAAAAAATAAAAACCGCAGAGGTTATCAAATACCACCAAAAGAAAGCTCTATTTGTGGGGAAAAAAGGACGTCGTTTTTTTTTGGGAGCCATGTTGCACAACCGCGCAATTGTCATTTAAAGCAACGCAGTGCCGAATCCCATAAAGTGCTCTGGTCTTTGGCCAGCCAAATGGTCTGGGGCTGAACAAATGGTCTGGGGCTGAAGCGGTTAGTAACGCAGTCATGGCCTGGTCATGAAGGCCTGGTCATGAAGGGGGGTAAATCTTTTGGAGATCAAGTGGTTAAATTTATCTCTTTCACATGTAGACCTTTAAAATAAACTTTAGTTTCCTTTTGAGTTTTCTATGTTACCTTAAAATAGATCCAGTTCCTTTTTCATCCTTTTGATAATTAAAATTTAAAAGGCAGTTGAATATACTGGTCTTTATGCTATCACAATGAGAGGTAACATGCTGTGAGGTTGGGGCAAGTGTGTATGTAGTGACGTGCTCTAATAGTGACAGCTGGAATGTTTTTGCATAGTAAGCCATATTCTCACCTAGTAAGGAGTGGACAGGTGATGTACGCTTGTATAGTGATATGTTATAGGTTTTGATAGTCGTGTTCTGACAGTGATGTATTTTCGAACAGTGAACTATTCTGAGTTCTGATCATGATGGGCAACATATTTTCACATTTGATATGTTAGACATATTGACAAGTTCAGACAGTAACATACTCCAGAATAAGAAAAAGAGCCTAGTCACATGACCTGTCAAAGTCAAGTTACCGGTTTCCATCTTTTCCCAGTTCTCCTCCCTTCCTCACATTTATTAAAATGAATGGGGCATCTCTTGCTTGAGGAATAATTAACATTTTAGTGATCTGTTGCATTAACTTGTACGTTACCATTTGTTGCATTGACCCAGTTCATTCATTATGAATGGGCTGCCAACACACCACAATGGATCAAAAAATGTAAATCTTCCCTTTTTAGCAACACGGTACATCACAATGCACGGTATGTGAATGTGGTGTGATGCAGTGCACTGCACTCTACTATTCAATGCATTCATGCACAAGCCCGATACAACGCACAAGTGTGAATTGACCCTTAGTTGATTTACTAAAACTGGAGAGTGTAAAATTTGTTGTAGCTCTGCATATAAATCAATCAGCTTTCAGGTTTCATTGTCAAAACCTAATTGAACAAGCTGAAGTTAGAAGCTTATTGGCTACCATGCAAAGCTGCACCACATTTTACACACTCCAGTTTAAGTAAATCAGCCCCTTTGAGTCTCACAGCAAGGGAAGCAGAAAAAAACATTTGTAAAGATTACCTCTGTGTAATAATTTTTATAAACGTGAGTTTTTCTGGGTTTTTTTTTGTAGGTGTCAGGATGGCAGCGGTTACACCATACTGCTGCTTTATGAATCAACCCTATAGTGATAAAAGTGAGAAAAGTGCAGGTGCAGTAGTGGCAGATGTCTAATTCATCCAATTTTGTTCCGATGTGCGGTGACCATTTCCCCCAGCCTCTCACCTGCAGTGGCGGCCCCCAATGAGCCGAATCGAGCTTGAATCCACAGGTGGATGGGGATGTGCAGACCGGGGCAGCTTCCAAAAATGACTTGAGCCCACTTTTTTCCTTTCATTATATATCTGAGAAATACCGATGTGAGTGTGGCAGAGTGCCATTCCTTCCTATATCAACCTATACTCCCTCTGGGAGTTGGGACCTCGATTGGAAGTCATTTTTGGAAGCTTCCCCGGTCTGCACATCCCCATCCACCTGTGGATTCAAGCTTGATTCGGCTCATTGGGGGCCGCCACTGCAGGTGAGAGGCTGGGGGAAATGGTCACCGCACATCGGAACAAAATTGGATGAATTAGACATCTGCCACTACTGCACCTGCACTTTTTCTCACTTGTAGAAGGATTGTTTGCTGTTCATATTGGAAGTCGCATTGAACATTGCATTGCATGTTTTTGAACTGCACAATACATTCTCACTTGAAGTTGCATTGAATATTGCACTGCATGGTGTTTGGACTGTACTATATATTTTTACCTGTATTTTGTTTGATGCCTTTGTTTGCTACCAGCCCATAGTGGATTGGACACTTATTATATCACATGTTAATATTGACATTGTATATTTTATTTGTTCATTTGCACATTTATTTTTTATCATTCATATTGTTAGCACATTGCACTTTGTAATATTTTTTTCTGGGAGGCGCATTGGTCAATTGGATTATATGTTGATGTAGCGCACTTAATATTTTTACACATTACAATTATTTATATCTTATATTAGGATACGCTAACTGATTGGATGCGCATTCTATTCATGTGATATTGTTCACAGTTATTGTTTACATCACTGGTGGCTATGCTAGAAGTTTACAATTGATTGGACACGCAGTTCATCATGTGACGTTGTCCACATTGATTTCTTTTTTTCATAATCCATATTGCTAGCACTTTGCACTTTGTTATTATTCCTTTTCTGGGAGTTGCATTGGTTAATTGCATCGCATGTTGGTGCATTGCACTTAGTATTGTCACACAATATTATTAATTATATTTGATGGGAGGGTATGCCAACTGATTGGATACGCATTTTATTTATGTGATATTGTTCACAGTTATTGTTTATATGCCTGGTGGTTTTGCTAGAAATTCACAATTGATTGGACATGCAGTATATCATTGTTCATTTGATTTTGTTATATTGAGATTGAGGCAGCGCCACATATTCTATTACATTTTATCATCAGGGTTATGTGAGTACACTATTTTTATGTTGGCGGCTCCTTGTGTTTTATCTATCAGTGTGGGTTTTGCGCATTAGTTGTTTCTTATTTATTATTTTTATTTTACTTCCCCCACCCAATTCCAGCAGCAATCTTTTCTCCCCTACGTCGAATCTTTTCTCTCTACGTCGAATCTTTTCTCTCTACGTCGAATCTTTTCTCTCTATGTAGAATAATCTTGGACTAATAGAGATAAGGTTAGGCACATTCAACCACAGGTTTGATGGACACAGATTGTTATTGTCAGCATCATGTCGAATCTCCTATCTATATCGAACTGTTATAGCAACGAAAACGAAAATAAAGCATTTGTTTATGTTGGATCTTTCGTTTTTCGGATTCTGCACTTACGTTATCGTTTGTTAAAACGATAACGAAAATACCTGAAATTCGGACGAAAATGCATTCGGACGAAAACGAATGCACATGTCTAGTTCTGTGTGTTTTACCAACTATCGGCCGGTGCCGGTGGACATCCAGTGCCCGGCGCCCACAGATTGGCTTCTGCTGTGATTAATCACATCAGAAGTGGCCTGCTGGTGGTGCACCCACGCACCCCCTAGGGGGAAGTGCAGAATCACGTATATATACCTGATCCTGAACAGGAGAACCGCCCTGTAGCAGTAAGTCTGCTATAGGGTGGTCCAGAAATGGTTAATAGTAATCATTTTTAATGTCTGTAAACATTTTAAATAACAGTAGCGTTTTACAGTAGATATGTAAATGGGGGTGATTGTACTTGCTCATTTTGGGTATATTAAACAAAATTAACAATAAACCTGCACTTTACGAATAACAAGCAGCTTGCACAAAATGCTGGCAGCTAAAGGTTACATATAAACACAAAAGGTGCAGCGCTAAAAAAAGGGTGTTTTAACCACTTCAGATCCGGGCCATTGCCAAATGACGGCAACAGCGCGGATCTAAATTGCCGGGACTACATCTATTGATGTCGTCCCGTGCACGAGCGGCCTGTGGGCGGCACGCTCGGTGATCAGCGAGTCTATGAGACTCGCCTGATCACAGATCAGAGTAAGGGGTCGGTCCCGACCCCTTACCACATGATCAGCTGTCAGCCAATGACAGCTGATCATGTGATGTAAACAGAGCCGGTAATCGGCTATTTTTCCTCCTCGCGCTGACAGTGTGAGGAGGGAAAAAAAACCCGATCACCGGCGGCCGTGATCGGGACATCAGTCCCGATCACGGCAATCTAATGTGACACAGCAATAGGCAGCAGTGCTGCCTACCAGTGCCCACCAGTGCCCACCAGTGTCACCCATCAGTGCCCACAGTGCTATCAATCAGTGCCATCCATCAGTGCCCACAGTGCCACCCATCAGTGCCTACAGTGCCACCCATCAGTGCCCACAGTGCCATCCATCAGTGCCACCCATCAGTGCCACCCATCAGCGCCCACATCAGTGCAACAGTGCTGCACATCAGTGCCACCTATCAGTGCCCATCAGTGTCACCTACAAATGCCCATCAGTGCCCCTCATCACTGCCCAGCAGTGCCACCCATCAGTGCCCCCCATCAGTGCCGTCCATCAGTGCCCCCCATCAGTGGTACCTATCAGTGCCCATCAGTGCCACCTATCCGTGCCACCCATCCGTGCCACCCATCAGTGCCACCCATCAGCGCCCATCAGTGCCACCTTATCTGTGCCCATCAGTACCGCCTTATCTGTCCCCATCAGTGCTGCCTTAACTGTGCCTATCAGTGCCACCTTAACTGTGCCTATCCGTGCCCATCAGTGCAGCCTATCAGTGCCCACCAGTGCCGCCTCATCAGCACATATCAATGAAGGAGAAAAATTACCTTTTTGCAAAATTTTATAACAAACTATTAAACATGATTTTTTTTTTTTTTCAAAAATTTCCATTTTTTTTTGTTTGTTTAGCAAAAAATAATATCGAGACAAGTCAAGATTCAGGAGACAGTGGCGGGGGTCTTCCACTTTAAATGCATCCTGATACTTGATCAATTCACGAGCCAGAGTAGACCAGCGTCTAGAATCTGCCCACTCTGAGATGGGGCTCTTTCGACTGTCTTCCCCCTTCGCTTTTTTTATCCAGTTGAACATCCTCCCTCTTCACTACGTGTACACCACGTGCTAAACCACTATAACGCCACCAAAGCAAAGCTAACAACAAACCTGCTATCACAGTGCACTAATAATACAGTTTCCCAATTGTCAAAAAACATTACAATTCACAACAGTATTACTAAAATTAATCACTGCACTTCAAACCAGCACTGAAAGGGTTAAATATCCTGCTCTCAGCGCCATTATGCAACAAGGGGTTAAATTCTGTGTTACATTTATTCATAGATTCATTTATATATTTACCCTTTCAGATATGTGGTCAGTAAATGCAAGGATTAAAACACACAAAACAAAGAATGTAATAAAAGAGATTTACTTAGCTTCGATTAAAGATGTATTACAGATGATACAATACAGGATAAATTCAGCATTCAATCCAGGGAATCCCTCAACTTCTGAATTTTCAGATAGTTCTGGAAGCCGACAGCCTGTTCAAGATCTAGGACCACTCACGTCCCTCCACGAAGTTCACCGGCCTGCTCTATTGTCTGACCTTTTAAAGGCTAGATGGAAGGCGCGAAAAAGCTGGTTTTATCTGGTACTAACAAAGCCTAGCCCGAGACAATGTGAAACATACATTTTACATATATAGAAATATATATATATATATATATATATATATATATATATATATATATATATATATGTAATCACCTTAAAACTAATCCTAAGTTTCTTGTAATTCAATAACTAAAGTTATATATGAATATAGACCCATACTACACTGTGATAGGTAGTGAGGAGTGAAATCAAAACTTTACGCCCTTAGAAATCCTGAAGGCGGTGCTTGGTTTCAGGGCCCCGTATGCGGCTAGGCTCCCAAAAAGTTCCACACATGTGGTATCCCCGTACTCAGGACAAGCAGCAGAATGTATTTTGAGGTGTAATTCCACATATGCTTATGGCATGTTTGAGCAATATATCATTTAGTGACAACTTTGTGCAAAAAAAAAAAAAAAAAAGTTTGTAATTTTCCCGCAACTTGTGTCAAAATATAAAATATTCCATGGACTCAACATGCCTCTCAGCAAATAGCTTGGGGTGTCTACTTTCCAAAATGGGGTCATTTGGGGGGGGGGGTGCCATCTTGGCATTTTATGGCCTTCAAAACTGTGATAGGTAGTGAGGAGTGAAATCAAAAATTTATGACCAAAAGAAAGCTCTATTTGTGGGAAAAAAAATGATAAAAATTTGGGTACAGTGTTGTATGACCGCGCAATTGTCATTCAAAGTGCGTCAGTGCTGAAAGCTGAAAATTGGTCTGGGCAGGAGGGGGGTTTAAGTGCCCAGTAAACAAGTGGCTAAAGGAGAATGTAAAGTATAAAGTTCATAATGATAAGAGTCCAGATATTGTGATTCCGAAAAGTAAACAAGAAATCTTGTGAGGAATCCTCCACCAGTGGTCACTGGCGCTCTTTACAAATCAGATCACTCCAGGTCACTCCGATATCAAACGCCAATATGACATAAACTCCACCAGGTATATAATGTCAACAAAGCAGATAGCAAAGGAGCGTGATGCCCCTGCTGATGTTTTTTTATAACGATATTCCGACAACAAAATCCATGGATTTTTTCAGACGGATGTTGGCTCAAACTTGTCTTGCATACACACGATCACACAAAGTTGTCGGAAAATCCGATCGTTCTGAACGCGGTGACGTAAAACACATACGTCGGGTCTATAAACGGGGCAGTGGCCAATAGCTTTCATCTCTTTATTTATTCTGAGCATGTGTGGCACTTTGTCCGTCGGATTTGTGTACACACGATCGGAATTTCCGACAACGGATTTTGTTGTCGGAAAATTTTATATCCTGCTCTCAAACTTTGTGTGTCGGAAAATCCGATGGTAAATGTGTGATGGAGCCTACACACGGTCGGAATTTCCGACAACAAGGTCCTATCACACATTTTGCGTCGGAAAATCCGACCGTGTGTACGGGGCATAATGCCGTGTACACATGGGCGGACTTTTCGGCATCAAAGGTCCGACGGTCTTTCTGACGAACTTTCAACTGACTTTTGACAGACTTCCGATGGACTTTTGAACGAACGGACTTGCCTACACATGATCACACCAAAGTCAGACAGATTCGCACATGATGACGTACGACCAGGGATGGATTGGCCATCGGGACTACCAGGAGATTCCCGGTGGGCCGATTGCTCAGTGTGTCCGGTTTCAGCCGCATCTGAGGTGCGCGGCGATCTACCCGTCACCCGCCGACAGCTGTCGCCTGACGGGTAGATCGAGATTTAGCCATTATGCAGAGTAGCGCAGGAAGCGTGTGCAGTAAGTTCTTTCTCTCATGTCACGTGCAGCTGCTCCCTGGCGGCCCCTCCTCTCTTCTCGTCTATCCCCATTGGCTTGTAAGATCATCTGGGATAGACGAGAAGAGAGGAGGGGCCGCCGGGGAGCAGCCGCGCGTGATATGAGAGAGAGAACTTACTACACACTCTTCCTGCGCTACTCTGCATACTGGCTAGTAAGATCCTGATGTGCCCCATCATGTGCCCTGATGATGTGCCCTATAATGTGCCCCATCATGTGCCCTGATGATGTGCCCCCTGATGTGCCCCATGCCCTGATGTGCTACGTGCCCTGTTCCCTAATGTGCCATGTGGCCTGATGTGTTCCATGCCCTGTTGTGCCCCGTGCCCTGATGTGCCATGTGCAATGTGCTTTGTGCCGTGATGTGCTATGTGCCCCGATGTGCCCCATAATGTGCCCTGATGTGCCCCATAATGTGCCATGTGCCCTGATGTGCCATAATGTGCCCTACTGTGCCCCGTGCCCTGATGTGCTATGTGCCCTGATGTGCTATATGCCCAGATGTGCCCCGTGACCTGATGTGCTATATGCCCTGATGTGCCTTGATGTGCTATGTGCCCTAATGTGCCCCATGCCCTGATGTGACGTGCCCGTGACTTGATGTGCCTTGTGGCCCAGTGCCTGGTGCCCTGAGGTGCCCCGATGTGCTGCGCCCCGATGTCCTGTGCCCCAAAGTCATGTGCCCTGATGTCCTGTACCCTGATGTGCTGTGTCCTGATGTGCTATACCTTGATGTGCTGTGCCCTGTACCCTGATGTGATGTGCCCTGATGTGCTGTGTCCTGTACCCCGATGTACTGTGCCCTGATGTGCCCTGATGTGCTGTGCCCTGTACCCTCATGTGTTATGCCTTGTATGCCTATGTGCTGGGCTCTGTACCCTGATGTGCTGTGCCCTGATGTACTGTGACCTGTGCCCTGATGTGCCGTACCCTGATGTCCTGTGCCCTGATGTCCTGTGCCCTGATGTCCTGTGCCCTGATGTCCTGTACTCTGATGTGCTATACCCTGATGTCCTGTGCCCTGATGTCCTGTGCCCTGATGTGCTGTACCCTGATGTGCTGTACCCTGATGTGCTGTACCCTGATGTGCTGTGCCCTGTACGCTGATGTGCTGGGCTCTGTACCCTGATGTGTTGTGCCCTGATGTGCTGTACCCTGATGTGCTGTGCCCTGTACGCTGATGTGCGGGGCTCTGTACCCTGATGTGTTGTGCCCAGATGTACCCTATACGCTGATGTGCTGTGCCCTGTACCCTGATGTGACGTGCCCTGATGTCCTGTGCCCTGTACCCTCATGTGTTATGCCCTGTATGCCTATGTGCTGGGCTCTGTACCCTGATGTGCTGTGCCCTGATATACTGTGACCTGTGCCCTGATGTGCCGTACCCTGATGTCCTGTGCCCTGATGTCCTGTGCCCTGATGTCCTGTGCCCTGATGTGCTGTGCCCTGATGTCCTGTGCCCTGATGTCCTGTACCCTGATGTGCTGTACCCTGATGTCCTGTGCCCTGATGTGCTGTACCCTGATGTGCTGTGCCCTGATGTGCTGTACCCTGATGTGCTGTGCCCTGTACGCTGATGTGCTGGGCTCTGTACCCTAATGTGTTGTGCCCTGATGTGTTGTGCCCTGATGTGCTGTACACTGATGTGCTGTGCCCTGTACGCTGATGTGCGGGGCTCTGTACCCTGATGTGCTGTGCCCAGATGTGCCCTATACGCTGATGTGGTGGGCTCTGTACCCTGATGTGTTGTGCCCTGATGTGCCCTATATGCTGATGTGCTGGGCTCTGTACCCTGATGTGTTGTGCCCTGATGTGCCCTATACGCTGATGTGCTGGGCTCTGTACCCTGATGTGCTGTGCCCTGTACCTTGATGTGGCCTGGTGTGCTGTACCCTGATATGCTGTGCACTGATGTGCTTTGTATCCTGATGTGCTGTTCCCTGATGTGCCTTGTGCCCTGATGTGCCTTATGCCCTGATGTGCCTTGTGCCCTGATGTGCTGTGCCCTGTACCCTGATGTGGCCTGGTGTGCTGTGCCCTGATGTACCGTACCCTGATGTGTTGTGCTCTGGGCCGGTCTGAATGAAGTCCAGGGCCACATTTTTGTCCCAGTCCAGTCCTGCGTACGAGCGGACTAAAATAAGGAAGATGATAGCCAGTAGCCAATAGCTGCCCTAGCGTCGGTTTTTCGTCCGTCGGACTAGCACACAGACGAGCGGATTTTTCGACCGCACTCGTCGGAAAGATTTGAAACATGTTCCAAATCTAAAGTCCGTCTGATTTTCAACCGAAAAAGTCAGCTGCAGGTCCACACACGGTCGGATTGTCCGACGGATTCGTCCCGTCAGACCAGTCCGGTCAAAAAGTCCGCCCGTGTGTACATGGCATAAGAGGCAGTGTGTGCATACCCGCTGGTGGAGGATTCCTCACAAGATTTCTTTTTCACCATTCGGAATCACAATATCTGGATTTTTATTATTATGAACTTTAAATTCTCCTTTAAAACACCCTTTTTTAGCGCTGCTCCTTTTGTGTTTATATTTTGTGTATATTGCCAGGGTCGTCTTTAATATTGATTGGACTCTGGGCAAAAATTTTCTTGGGCCATGCAGTTTCGCTCTCTACCTGCTCTGAGACATACAAAAAATAGCAGCTAGACTCGAAATCCGTTTACTGAATCAGATCAGGCAGTGATTGCGATTGGTTGCCAGAGGTTACAGTGTATCATTACTGCTTACTGACTGGTTGCTAGAGGTTACAGCAAACATTACGGCTCACTGATTAGTTGCTAGAGGTTACAGCACATGATTTCTGCTTGTTGATTGGTTGCTAGAGATTACTGTACATTAATAATGTTCACTGATTGGTTACTGCACATCATTACTGCTTACTGATTAGTTGCTAGAGGTTACAGCACATCATCTCCTCACTGCCTGCACACCAGGGACTGGGGAGGTGAGTGGGACCCATTAATAGACTGAAAACTCCTGGGGATCCTAGGGCTCCTGGCATCAGTGGCAGTGCTGGGGGGAGGGGAGGGTGTAATCAATGGAAATGCTGATTTTTTTACCGACTACCAATATAAAGAGGAGTTTCAACGCTGGCCACCAATGTAATAGGAGTTTACACTGACCACTAATGTAATAGGGGTTTACACTGACCACTAATGTAATAGGGGTTTACACTGACCACTAATGTAATAGAGGTTTATACTGATCACTAATGTAATAGAAGCATTCACAGTAACGAGGGATTTACACTGACCACTAATGTAAGGGGCACATTCACACTGGCCACTAGTGTGAATTAAATTATTCTACACCAAGCATCAATGTAATGAGAAGATTTACACTGACCACCAATGTAACTGAGACATTTATCCTGCGTTCATATTTGTGTGTGTCAGGAACGCATGCAAAATCGCTTGCCTGACACCACAGAAATGTGCTGCCCTTTAGCAGATATACAGCAGTGCCATTATTGTTAATGATACCCTCATGCATCTGCTGACATGTGCCTTGAAAAAGGGTTTGGGACTTTCTTCCACATTTGTAGTGCATAGAGCAGCCCATTGAAATGAATGGACTGCCCTACACGTGACCTATATCTTTACCCTGTCGGTACACCTTTGCATCCTAAAACCCATGCTAACCTCTGCACCCCAAACCTCCCTCATCCTCACTACTCAAATCCATCTCCCCTTTAACTCTACCTGCCTCCTCTGCTCATCTTTGCACCCACCTTCCTTACCTCCATGCATCCCCTCTTTACTCCCCTGTGCACCCCAAATTGTAATTTCTTCTCTGCCTACCTCTGCACACCCCACACTAAAACCTCAAGGGATGAGGGAATTTAAACTGGGATAGTTGTCAAGTATGAGGTAGCTACTTTGGGCCCCACAACAATGACAGGGCCCTGGGCAGCTGCCCCTTTTGCCCTGTCTTAAAGACGGCCCTGTATATTGCACATCAATTTTCTGTAGCAGGAGTTTTCCAATAAAAAACAAATGGTAAATAAACTTTTTACTAAGGGCCATTTCACACTGGTGGTAAAGGGACGATAAAAACAAGGGGTTGATCCATACTTTTAACCGATCACCCACCTGTGTCCTAACAGTGTAGCTAGACAGCATAGTACACATGCTGTAGCTGCAATGCTTTGCTTTGTGGCTGTGACATTTATCTTGGCTTGCAAAGTTTGTCATCTGACACAGCCTGTCAAACATGCCCATTGAGGTCAAAATGATTGCACCGCAATCAAGAGCCAGCCACTCGGCTCGTGGTTGCTGCACAGTGTTTCATTATATTGAGCCAAAAAAGGCAAACAAAAGTATACATTCAGGAAAAGGCAGGGTTGCCGTACTGAGTGCCTGACAGATACTACTCTACTGCCCTCTGAAAAGTGATCTAGCAACAATCTCTTTTCAGAGGACAGTAGAGACTGCTGTCCATGTGAAAGAGAGTTAGAGTCCCTAAGGAGCCCTAATTAAACCTAACAGGGACTACATCCAAAAAAAACAGCTTGGGGTCCCCCCAAAATTCAAACACCCTTATCCAACTAGTGAGCACTAGCAGTGAGTGTGCCCCCCACTCCTGAACCATACCAGGCCACCAATTCATACCAGGATCCCCCAGGAAAGCACCTTATCCCTATGTTGATGAAGACAAGGGCCTCTTCCCCACAACCCTGGCCAGGTGGTTTTGGGGGTCTGTGGAAGGGGCTTATTGAAATCTGGAGACCCTCTATAAAAATAAGGGGGCTTGCAGATACCACCCCCCTCACATCAATGTGTAATGGGGTACATAGTACCCCCGGTTACTCATTCACAAAAAAATAACAATGCACTTAAACACACAGACACCTTTGACAAGTCCTTTAAAAAGCAAAGTTAAATACAACATCCCTACTTATAGCTAAAGATGGGTCCATAGGTCACTTTTTTTCCTGGGGTGTGGTGGTTTAATCTTGGGCACCCAGAGGAGGCAAATTGTGGGTGTGACTGAGCTAACAGTGCGTGTAGCTTATAATTTAGTTTACTCGCTGTGTACAAGGTAACATATAGCACAGTCTCTCTGTACAAACAAAACAGTCTTTATTTACAGTATCACAGGCAAGAATCTAACAGACATATACAAACCTTTGGAGGGATACTCCCAAGGATTCCTGGGAAGAGCTTTACTGGCGACAGCAGGGTTTCATAAACAGCAAGCAAATTTTAATACAAATAAGGTTGGCTGAAAGCCATTCACCACACCAATGCATTGCAAATGTCCTCCTCATGGCAATCAGTCTCACAAACACTTACAGCTCTCTCTGCTGCCTAACTCCAAGCTGCTAGTTTGGAAAAAGGGTAAACCATGTTGGCCAGAGACCCCATTTTCCTTTCCCCTGCTGTTGCTGATAATCAACAGAGGGCAGTGCAGGATGTGGGGGTGCGACATATAGCCTCTCTCTCCCCCCCACCCAGAACTTTGCCCTCTTGTGGCTCTGCTCTGTCTGTCCCTCTGGTCTTCTACCTGGTTCTGGTTTACATGGATTGGAGGCAGCTCTTTACTTCCTCTGTCTCCATGAGTTTGGTGTACAGGGATCTCCTGGCCACTATTGGGGCTAATAGTCCTCCCTCCCCTCTCTTCCAAGGGTCTGTCATTCCTTTGGCTGGGGATGAAAAGTAACTATGGCACAAATACAAAGCACTGCTTGAGCTGTGTGGCTCCAGCTGCTGTGGCTGCACCTCGGCCACATGATTTGGGGGATTTTGGTCCCATATACCCATTTATCTGTGTGCCTCACTACATAGGTGAATCAGGGCTTGTTTTAAACTGATTTTACTGCTTGTTTAGAATAAGTAAGTTATTTAGTGTGCATAGTTTGAGCAAGGTTCACTTTAATGTTGCAATCCACCTCTCCATCACAGATCTCCCCATCACAGACTCTCCTCATCACAGAGCCCCCATCACAGATCCACCACCTATCACAGACTCCCCTCATCACAGATCATCCCATCACAGATCCCCTCCATCATAGACCCCACTCTATCACAGATCCCCCCCCCACCCCAGACCCCCTCATCACAGATCCCCCTCATCACAGATCCCCCCTCATCACAGATCGCCCTCATCACAGATCCCCCCTCATCACAGACTCCCCTTATCACAGACTCCTCTCTATCACAAGTTCCCCCCTCCCACCATCACAGACTCCCCTCATCACAGACTTCCCTCATCACAGTTACCCCTCATCACAGATCAGCCCATCAAAGATCCCCCTATCACAGACCCCCCTCCATCACAGTTCCCCTATTACAGACATCCCTCATCACAGACTATCCCATCACAGATCCCCCCTCATTACAGAGCCCTCTCATTACAGACTCCCCTCATCACAGATGCCCCTCATCACAGATTCCCCCAATCACAGATCCCCCCATCACAGATTCCTCTTCATCACAGATCCCCCTTCACAGACTCCTCTCCATCACATATTCCCCCATCACAGACTCTCCTCATCACAGAGCCCCCCCATCACAGATCCACCCCCTATCACAAACTACCCTCATCACAGACCAACCCATCACAGACCCTCTTCATCTCAGATCCCACCACCCCAGACCCCCCTCATCGCAGATCCCCCCTCATCACAGATCCCCCCCCCATCACAGACTTTCCTCATCACCGATCCCCACACTTTCACAGACTCCCCTCATCACAGACCATCCCATCACAGCCCCCCCTCATCACAGACCCTCTCCATCACAGATACCCCCACCCCAGACCCCCTCCTCCCAGACTTCCCTCATCACAGATCCCCCACATCACAAACTCCTCTCCATTACAGATTCATTCCTCAATCACAGACTCCTCGCTATCACAGACTCCCCTCATCACAGAGCCCCCCATCACAGTCCCCCCATCACAGACTCCCCTCATCACAGAGCCCCCCATTACAGACCCCCCCAACCCCCCATCACAGACTCCCCTCATCACACACTCCCCTCATCACAGATCCCCCTCATCACATACCCCCCGTCACAGACTCCTCTCCATCACAGACCCACATTACAGACTCCTCTCAATCACAGATCCCCCCATCACAGACTCCCCTCATCACAGACTCCCCTCATCACAGACCATCCCATCACAGATACCCCCTATCACAGGAACCTCTCCATCACATATCCCCACCCCAGACCCCCCTCATCACAGATCCCCCCTCATTACTGACTCCCCTCATCACAGATCCCCCCACTATCACAAACTCCCCTCATCACAGATCCCTCCCCATCGCAGACTCCCCTCATCACAGATCATCCCATCACAGACCCCTCTCCATCACAGATCCCCCACCCCAGACCCCCCTCCTCACAGACTCCCCTCATCACAGATCCTCATCACAGACTCCTATCCATGACAGATCCCCCCATCACAGACTCCTCTCAACCACAGATCCCCCCATCACAGACCCCTCTCCATCACAGATCCCCCATCACAGACTCCCCTCATCACAGATCTCCCCTCATCACAGACTCCCCTCATCACAGATCCCCCCAATTACAGATCCCCCATCACAGTCTCCCCCTATCACAGATCCCGCCTCATCATAGACTCCCCTCATCACAGAGCCCCCATCACCGACCCCCCTATCACAGACCCCTCTCATCACAGAGCCCCCATCACACACCCTCCTCATCACAGACCCCCCCTATCACAGACCCCCCTTCAAAGACTCCTCTCCATCACAGATTCCCCCATTACAGACTCTTCTCCATCACAGATCCCCCCATCAAAGACTCCCCTCATCACAGAGCCCCCCATCACAGATCCCCCTCATCATAGCATCCCCTCTTCACAGATCCCCCCATCACAACTTCCTCCCTTCAGGGACTCCTCTCTGTCACAGATCCCCCATCACAGACTCCTCTCCCTCACATATCCCCCCATCACAGACCCCTCTCCATCACAGATCCCCCATCACAGACTCCCCTCATCACAGATCCCCCCTCATCACAGACTCCCCTCATCACAGATCCCCCCAATTACAGATCCCCCCATCACAGTCTCCCCCTATCACAGATCCCCCCTCGTCATAGACTCCCCTCATCACAGATCCCCCCATCACAGACTCCTCTCCATCACAGAACCCCTCATCACAGACTCCATTCATCACAGATCCCCCTCATCACAGACTCCACTCGTCACAGATCCCCCCCATTGCAGATCCCCCCATCACAGACTCCCCCATCACAGATTCCCCCCTCATCACAGATTCCCACATCTCAGACTCCTCTCCATCACAGGCCCCCTCATCACAGACTCCCCTCATCACAGACCCCCCCTCATCACAGACTCCCCTTATCCCAGATCCCCCTATTACAGACTCCCCCCATCACAGACCCCTCTCCATCACAGATCCCCCACCCCAGACACCCTAATCACAAATCCCCCTCATCACAGATCCCCCCATCACAAATGCCCCCTCATCACAGACTCCCCTCATCACAGATGTAAAAGGTAGGTGATTGATTGCTGGGACCGCCCCGCTGTCTAGTAACCAATCATCCGCTTTTTAACTTGAAAATTCCCATCCTTTGTCCGGACTTGCCATGCTTCCCGTCTCGTGTAAATATGGTAGGGGAGGGAAGGGGGAGTGCTGCGATCTTATGGAAGGGACAGACCTGCCACGCCTGCTGGGTCAGGTGGAGGAAAGCTGTACATCTGGTCTGGTGCTTGTGGTGCGCACCGAACTGCTGTAAAAAAAATCTTCTTCATCCACAATTTGCCGCCCTCTCAAAGTGCCGCCTGGGTCCAATGGACCCAGTGGGGCCCATGGTAGGGCCCTGCGCTGAATGCACCCCATTTGTCTGTTTGGTTGTTATAAAATTTCTATGTGGTTTTTCTTTCTTGGTTATTCCATTAAAAATAAGAATTATGGGAAGCCGTTCTTGCTCCAAAGACATACTGGTAGATAAATTGACTCCTGTCTAAAAATGGCTCTAATTTGATAGTCTCCTGATCGTGCCCAAGATGTCTGCCTCATTATATGACCCAACAGTAGATGAAGAGCTTTGAGTCCTCAGGGAGAAAAGCTCTACAGAAGCAGCAAGGCTCAGACACCAGTAAACATAATTTCATAAGAATCCAATATGGAGCAACCCATCTTGACAGTCCCTAGAGCTGCATTTTGGTCCGCTCTGGGTATCTAATTTATACAGTAGAACTTTTCAGGCAATAAGATTAAATCTTTACAAGCCATGGAATTGGAATTTGAGATCCCCCAGATAAATTTTCAAGCTATTACCAACTTTGGCACGCAGTTGCTACAAAATGTAGAGCTCTAGCCCTGGTCAGTGGCCATAGTAGAAAAAGAGCACATTTTTACACATTTCTTTTTGTCTATAGTTAGCAGAGAAAATAAAATAATTTTGGAAGACAATATCAACAAAAGGAAGTATTGTTTGTCCTTAAAAACAATATATGCATTTCTTCTTTATATTACGTTATGGCAACATTATCTCCAAATCAGCCTAGCAGAAATAAGAAAATAGCTTTAGTCCTTAAAGCGGAGTTCCACCCAAAAGTGGAACTTCCGCTCATCGGATTCCTCCCCCCCTCCGGTGCCACAGTTGGCTCCTTTAAGGGGGGAGGGGGTGCAGATACCTGTATAATACAGGTATCTGCACCTACTTCTGGGAATAGACTGCCGCAGGAGTCACGCCCCCTCCCGCACTCCCCTGCTGTCTCCTGGGAAAGACACAGGTCCCAGGAGATAGCGGGGACCATTGAGAAAGCGCATCGCGACTCGCGCATGCGCAGTAGGGAACCGGGAAGTGAAGCCGCAACGCTTCACTTCCTGATTCCCTCACTGAGAATGGCGGCGGCAGCACCCGAGGACCGAGGGACGGTTCGGTCTCGGGTGCCGACATCGCTGGACCCAGGGACAGGTGAGTAACCTTATTTTAAAAGTCAGCAGCTGCAGTATTTGCAGCTGCTGACATCTAAAAAAAATTTTTTCGCCGGACTCCCGCTTTAAAGCGATTGTAAAGCTTCAAGTTAAAAAAAAATAAATAAATAAACATTTCATACTTACCTCCACAGTGCAGTTCGTTTTGCAGAGTGGCCCCGAACACTGTCTTCTGGGGTCCTGCGGCTCCTCCTCTGATCAGATAACCCACCTAGGAGAAGCACTCTCCTAGGGGGGTTACATTGCGGGCGCACTCCTGAGTCCATCATTTGGTGTCCATTGACGCTGAATGTAAGACTCGGCCCCGTCCCCCGGCACCCTCGTCATTGGATTTGATTGACAGCAGCGGGAGCCAGTGGCTGCGCTGCTATCAATCTATCCAATCAAGAGCCGAAAACCCCGGGCAGAGGAAGAGCGCCTCTCTACTGGGTAAAATTCCAGGACTCTGGTAAGTAGGGGGGCTGGGGGGCCGGTCACTGCCAGGTGTTTTTTCACCTTAATGCATAGGGTGCATTAAGGTGAAAAAACACAAGGGTTTACAACCCCTTGAAGGTGTGTACGGGTGCAAGAGCTAAACTGGTTAAAAAGCAGTCATTGCACTCCACTCAAGTCACCCTCCTCAAGCCTGAGAGCAGCATCCTTAGGGAATGATGTCATCAGTCTGCTGAAAGCAGAGGAAAACATATTCATCATTCTACCCTACCCCAATCATCACTCACTGGAATTCTGGTAACATTGTAATTTTTCTGCAGCTTAGAGGCAGCAGCAGAGAGGCAAAGCCAAGCACATAAAAAATACTGTCCCAGCACTAAAATGGATCATCTCTGAGCAGTGTTAATTTTGTTCACTAAAATATTTTCATCAACTAAATTAACACTATTTTAGTTGATTAAAAAAAAACTAAAACAATTTAGATGACTAAAGTATGACTAAAACTAAAATGGAATTTTAGTCAAAAGACTAAAACACAACTAAAACTAAAATGGCGTTTTAGTCAAAAGACTGTGACTAAAACTGATTTGAAATTTGATATCAAAATTAACACTGTCTCTGAGCCATCATCCTGGTCCAGGTAGTAGACTTAGGAGATGCTGCCCTAAGATATTGCCCAAACAAATATGGTGTCAGCCTTCTGGAGAGAAAGATGGATGAGGGCATTGTCAGAGGGAGTACTGTGATCTTTGTGCATAGCAATACATTCCTGTAGGTGGTACTGTGCACATTGCTAGCTCTTTTTGCACTGAGGTCTAAAACAAGCTAAAACATTTTATTTAGTTTTAAAAAGGGGAAGGGTTGGAACCTCTGTCAGATTTTGCTTTTACATTACAAGATTTGCCCTCACCTTCCACGAGGACAAGAAATAAGGGACATTCTATGCAACTAAGATACAAATAAAATAAAAATAATATATTTATTACAGTAGGGTAAAATTAGTGTAGCACCCTGATGTTTAGGCAGGGTTGCGATCAAATTTAGTTGCCTGGCGATAGTTGCCTTGGCCAATTGTTAGGAGATTAATTGATTCCTCTCTAAATCTGGACTTGTTGCACCCTTTCTCTTCTGTCACTGGGTGGCACTGTGCTAGTGACATTAGATAAGACAGGAGCTTTGCAAGCTCAGACATGAATGAATGGGGTGTCTCAGCCAATGGACAGGGATGTTCTTTGGTCCCTTGGCCTGCTGGAAGAGCCTATTTATTTGGGTGCAGTCAGGTCATCTGGGTTCTGTGCCACCCGGTTGGCTGTCTGGGTGGATGTGTGATGTGCTGCCCCTGGCTGCTAGGCCGGAAGCCTGAAGCCTATCCCGGGGACGTTTAGCTGCTAGGCTGCCTGAGGGCCTTTCCAGGAGTGGGAAAGCAGCATAGGGTTGGGACTGCTGGCTTGTAGTCCAACCAGAAGTAGTGGTTCCGCCTGACAGGAAACCAGCTGTGGTCGGAGGTAGAAGGGGAAGCTGTCGCCACTAAGGGACCATCCGCCTTGTTACCGGAGACCACTGTGAGTAAGCTGAAGCCAGTACCAGAGCAGTCTTCTCATCAGCCGGGGACAGTGAAGAAGTGGGAAAGCTTCAGTGAGTGCCAAGCCAGGTACCCAGCGGAACAGCAGAGGTGACGCTTGTGGAGCATCATTGGGTGCCAAGCCAGGGACTTAGCAGGTTAACAGGATTGACGTTTGAAGAGTATCTGTGAGTGCCAAGCCAGGGACCCAACAGGAAAGAAGGGGTGATGCTTGAGGAAGATACTGAGTACTAAAGTGGAAGAGCACAGGGAATCCTTTGACTATTGGATCCGAAGTCTAGTGAAAGACTGGGAGTCTGTTGAGTAAAGGCCCACAGTGAGTGACTGTTGAGTAAGGGGAGAACTGTTTGTGTTGCCAATAGTTGAATACAACTACCGTTAGTAACTGCTACAAGATTGTTGCCATAAGAGACAGTGATCTTACCTATACAGAAGTGGTGTCCGGCTGGAGGCCTTCACCTGTATAACTATCTTCCTATAGAAGTCTCGGAGTCTGCCAATTATCATTGCATCTACTTAGGGGTGTCCTGGCCCTAACCCTAATAAATCTCTTTGCATTCAAAAAGTGTCTGGGGCCCACCTTTTCATCTTGCAGTACACCCACTATGCCTTGTAACTCACTCTACACAGAAGGATGTCAGCTCTCCCTGACCCTGAAGGCCACCATTAGGCCTCTAGAGGTCTCGGACCTTGCTACATTAGAATTCCTGACTATGTTTTTATTGTTGCTTGTGTCTTCCTGGCCTATTGTCGCCCATAACAAAATGCATTGGACACATGTTATAAAGTATGAGAAAAAAAGAGAGCTTAGGCACTGGACTCTGATCTCTCACCCATCAAACAAAAGGTGTCAGTGAGACTTGATGGAATGACCTTGGAAGCTTCACAACAAGGCAAGGAGTCCAAAAGGTAGGGGTCACCGTAACTGAAAAACCCATGTGAAACCAAATATAAAAAGCACCAACAATTTGTCTTAAAGTTTGTCTTTTTTTTTCATTTTGGATAGAGTAAGGGAGGGTTATAACCCCTATCAGATTGTTTTTCGCCATCTGGGCCCCATTGCGGAGATTTACCTTCACTTCCCGTTCCATAGCCAAACAGGAAGTGAGAGGAAATACCTACAATTTAAGGGAATTCCTTGGGGACCCCAGGTCACCAGAACTATTGCCCCATTGGAGAAATTCCCCTCTATTACTTTTCTGGGGACAACCCAAAATTTTGAGTTTTCTTTTACTTTTACGTTCACTTTCAATGATCATAGTAAACAGGGTAAATAGAGAGGGTGAATCTCCTTAACAAAGGCACAGACAGCAATAAAAATTAACAAGTGTTCTAATTCATCTCCACTCTGTCTAAAACTAAAAAAAAGTTTTTCCTTTAGTTATACTTTAAGAGTCCCCAATTGTTTGTTGCTGATGATATAGTGGTAGTGGTTGTACACCTCTAACTTGAACAATAAAGAGAGCACAAACTGTCAGCCAAACAGTGACTGTATCTATCAGGTTGTTACTGTTCAAGATTACCTCATCCATGCTGTTAAGCGTGGATGGAGGAATCTAATATTTTTTTCTAATTCATCTGGCTGGCTGAATGAGACACATTTTAGAATGTTGGACTAGCCTTTAAACTAAACTGATATGTTGAAAACATGACAATGAGTCTGACAAGGCATATTTACTCAATGGATTATGCAAAATTCCTGGCTAGAAAAAGCTTGATGTAAAACCACTAGGACACATGGAAACAAGAGAAGATTTAAAAGTGAGGTGAACCCAAGGAGGTTCTGAAGGACATTTTGTTCATGGTGAAGGAGGACAATACCAACGCTGCCTGTCAACTAGTTATATTTTGGGAGGGGCCTTACTAACAGTTTGTTGATCTTTTATAATATGAGTCAAATGGCATAGACATTCTTCCTGTTATTACATACAGTACTAGTAAATTGGCCATTCGAACACAATGGGTCATTTTTGTTTCCTAGAGAATAAATCTATAAAGCATCTTTATATTTTTACCCTAATTACTATACTAACAGCACTACAATCATAACTACATTAGCTGTTTATTAGCCCATATGAGCAGGATGTCTCAGTTTCCCCAAAGGTTTTAACATCACCAGAGCTATAAATGTATCATCTACTTCCAGCTAACCAATATACCAGGAGGTAGTGTTAACGTTTACACTATTTGCCTCCAGGGACAGCTGATGTTAAACAGCTGTAAGTCATCTGTTCTCAGCAAACATTGAGGTTTTTGTGGCAGGTAAACTGCACACCACATTAAACAAGCCCTCTTCACAGCTGGGTCATGTCACCTTGTATAAGGAGTCCACTCACATTACATATGCATTCATCTACTTCTATTTACACAGTAGCCTGCATGAGGTGTGATTCTCTTTATTAGGCAATTTCACATTTTTTCAGCAATGTGTGAACTAACCATTGAAATGTCCATTTTCATAGCAGGGTAATGAACTTAGTTGTTTAGCCCCCCTCCTGTGAACTTTTGTTGTCTGCTACCAAATCCTATTATGGGTTCTATAATGGGTCCTACTGTGTCCAGCAGCTGTGTCAAGATAAGACACAGTAAGGTGTTCCTTATCCACACTCTGGGTTATATTGGGCAGAGATGAAGTTGGCTCAGGCCTGTGCTTTGTAGGTATGAGCAGTTTTAGCTAAGGTTAATAATTTTCTTAAAATGAAATGAGAGATAATGACAATGTTCCTGGTTCATGTCTATCATGTCTATGGGCACCTGCAGACAACTGTGCTGAAGACAAGTCAGGGGCAAATAGTGATCAGACAGGCTAAAAAAAACAATTGGCTTATTGCTACTGCTTACCCAAGATAAATCAGTTGATTAGTAGAGAAATCTGCTTTGATGCAAATATTGATGAGTCCCTGGTAGAATTCAAAGTAAACCTGCAGTTTTTTAAAGAATAAAATGTATTAAGAAAATTGGCACAAAAATATTTAGAAAGATATGAGAACATGAACAAAACGCTGTAACAGCAATATGATCAATGATGTAAAATGACATCTATAAAGAGAAACAATTAACAGTATTAAAGCACATGGGCATCTGCAAATGCAAGCTCTGGCATCCACTTGAACAGCTACACTATAAAACAAATTAGGCACTCTAGTGGACGCAGCCTGGTGCGGGTAAGGAGATCGTTCCAAGAGAAGAGAGCATCTGTAGGAATCCAGATAAAACGTTCCAATATATGCCACTTTTACAACTGAAAGAGGGGGGTAAAAAAAAAGGTATCAGAGGTAAAAGTTAGCCTGTATTTAAAGTAATTTATTCCATCATAGCAGGTGGGAAATAGAATAAATGCTTTCTGTATTTACCTTGAATCCCCAAAGATGTTTAGCTGTTTTGGAAACCAATAGTATAATTTGTAGCAATGAATAGGCCCATTAATCCAGACAGTGTGCAATATCTTTTGGGAAGTAATAATATTTCGTGCAATGTTCCCCTTTTAATAAGCAATGAATACAGGTGTCTTAGGGATCACTGAAAGAAGTCAAAAGAACTCCCTCAATTTCTCATCATCATCATCATCATCATATTATTATTATTATCAGACATTATCATACAGATGAAGGGCATGGAACGAAACTACAGAAAAACAAAATCCAACCAGTTTTGTTGCTTGCAAGGAATATACAGCTGTTTTTTCCCTGACCAGATGCTACAACCAGACATGGTTTGGTTTGCAGCAGAACATGCAAACAGGCAAAAAATTTGTGCGTTAAAGTCTATAAGACGCAAACATGAAAAATCAAAAGTGCTCATTTTAAAGGCTTATATGCAAGTTATTGACGTAAAAAGTGTTTGGGGACCCGGGTCCTGCCCCAGGGGAAATGTATCAATGCAAAAAAAAGTTTTAAAAACTGACGTTTTTTCGGAAGCAGTGATTTTAATAATGCTTAAAGTGAAACAATAAAAATGAAATATACCTTTAAATATCGTGCCTGGGGGGGTCTACTTAGTCTGCCTGTAAAGTAAGGCATCTTTCCCATGTTTATAACAGTACCACAGCAAAAGGACATTTCTAAAGGAAAAAATTAAAACTGCTCGCGGCTGTAATGTATTATCTGATCCCGGCAATATAAATAAAAATCATTGAAAAAAACGGCGTGGGTCCATCCCCCCAGTCCATTACCAAGCCCTTTAGGTCTGGTATAAATATTAAGGGGAACCTTGCGCCAAAAATACAAAAAAAAAATGGTGCGGGGGTCCCCCAGGCACTATATACTCTGAACAGCAGTATATATACTATACGGCCTGCCCTTTATACTCTGCAGAAAAATTGGGCCTTAGGTGTTGGTGGTGCCAGAACACTGTAACCTCTGACAGTTACCCTTCATGGGTGCAGGAACAGGCCCTGCTGTGAAATATTATATCAAAAATTGTAATTACATGCCCCTGTTAACCACTTCCCGCCCGGCCTATAGCAGATTGACGACCGGGAAGTGGTTCTGTTATCCTGACTGGGCGTTATATGACGTCCAGCAGGATAATATGCTGGCGCATGCTCACAGGGGCGCACAGCGCGGCGATCGCTGATGCGGCGTGTCAGTTTGACACACCACATCTCCAATCGTTATAAGGAGCCTCTGTCAGAGGCTTCTTACCACATGATCAGCTGTGACCAGTCACAACTGATCATCGTGTGAACCAGGAAGTGCCGGTAAACGGCATTCTTCGGTTCGCGCTGACAGGGAGAGCCGACCAGCAGGTCTCCCTGTCAGAGGTGGGGGGGGTCTGTGCTGATAACCAGCACATTGATTATCAGCACAGCCCCATCAGATGTGCCAATCAGCTGCCAATCAGTGCCCAGCAGTGCCCTAATAATAAAGTCTGCCAGTGCCCACCACAGTGCCAATCAGTGCCCACCACAGTGCCAATCAGAGCCCACCACAGTGCCAATCAGTGCCCATTACAGTGCCAATCAGTGCCCAGCAGTAGCACCTGTCAGTACCTCATCAGTACCTCATCATCAGTGCCACCTGTCAGTTCCAATCAGTACCGCCTACGCGTGCCACCTGTCAGTGCCCATCACAGCCGCTTGTCAGTGCCACCTATCAGTGCCCATCAGTGCCACCTATCAATGCCCATCAGTGCTACATATGAGTGCCGCCTATTGGTGCCCATCAGTGCTGCATATCAGTGCCGCCTATCAGTGCCCATCAATTCTACATATCAGTGCCTCCTCATCAGTGCCCATCAGTGCCACCATATCAGTGCCAACTCATCAGTGCCCATCAGTGCCGCCTCATCAGTGCCCATCAGTGCCGCCTCATCAGTGCCTGTCAGTGAAGGGGAAAACAACATTTTAGACAGAAACTGAGACAAACTAAGACATTTTAGACAGAAACTAAGAAAAACTTATTTTTTTCAAAAATGTTGGTATTTTTTAGTTTGTTTAGTAAAAAATAAAAATCCCAGAGGTGATTAAATACAACAAAAAGAAAGCTCTATTTGTGGGAAGAAAATTATAAAAATGTAGTTTGGGTACAGTGTTGCATGAGCGCGCAATTGTCATTCAAAGTGCGACTGGCTGAAAGCTGAGAATTGTCCTGGGCAGGAAGGTGCGAAAGTACCTGGTATTGAAGTGAATAAACAGGGGCAGAAAAATTGGGCCTTGGGTGGTGGTGGTGGTGCTACAACACTGTAACCCCTCACAGATACTCTTGTTGGGCTCAGAAACGGGCCCTGCTGTGAAATATTATATCAAAAATTGTAATTACATGCCCCTGTTAAACAGGGGCAGAAAAATTGGGCCTTGATTCATTTTTATAAATGTGAGCCTATCAGTGGAGTCTGTGGACAGGTGCACTCTTTGATCCGTTACAAACCCTCCAGCAGCACTGAATGTGCGTTCAGAAAGCACGCTTGATGCAGGACAGGCTAGTAGCTCGATTGCATATTGAGCAAGTTCTGGCCAGTGGTCCATCCTCAAGACCCAGTAATCCAGCAGATGCTCTGTTGGAATGGTCTCCAAGTCTGCTCTCGCCCCTAGATATTACTGCACCATATAATGCAGACTCTGGCGATGGTTGCTTGAACCGATCAGACCTTGGTGCTGAGGACTGAAAAATTGTTTAAAGGCATCGATCAGCTGACCACCTTCTCCACTGCTCTTCCTCTGACTGAACAAAGCCTTAGCAACATGTTGTACAGCACCAGGAAATGGTAACCTCCAAGGGTGTGGAAATGCGTTACACAAACCATTCTTTAAGTTCTGCAACTTTACCCTTGTAATGTGGATCAAGAAGGGTTGCCAGCAAGTAATGATCCCTCTCCTTGATACCACGAATCCTAGGGTCCTTTCGCAGGCTTTGCAGAATCAGGGAGGCCATGCATCGTAAGTTTGCAGAGGCATTATATTCTAAGTACCCTGGGTCACTAAGGATCACATTACCCGTAACTACCTCCTCCCAGCCACGTACAACTCCTTGGGTTTCTGGGGACTGAAAACCATTCCTTTAAGACTGCTGCTGAGTGTTATCCTCTACGTCCATGCTGATACAATCCTCCTCTTCTTTCTGTGTGTTTGGCGGGCCCACAGGAATACTATCTGGATAAAGGGGGCCTTGAGAGGAAAGTAAGTCCTCCTCTTGCTCCCGCTGTTCTGCCTCAAGTGCCCTGTCCATGATTCCATGAAGCGTGTGCTCCAGCAGGAAGACTAGAGGGACAATGTCACTGATGCATGCATTGTCGCTGCTTATCATCCTTGTGGCCTCCTAAAATGGTGACAAGGACAGTGCATGCATCCTTGATCAGATGGCAAAAAGAAGCCAGGCTCCCCTGACCCTGTCCTGGTGCCATACTCGCACAGATACTCATTGATGGCCCTCTGCTGTGGATGCAGACTCTGCAGAATTGCCAACGTTGAGTTCCACCTGGTGGGCATATCACAAATAAGGCAGTTGGTGGGCAGGTTGCATTCCCTTTGAATGTCAGCCAGCCTAGCCCTGGCATTGTATGACCACAGACTTTTCTGGCCTGCCTCAGGAGATCTTGTAAACCTGGGAACCTGGTCAAGAAACACTGCACCACCATATTCAGGACTTGTGCCAAACATAGAACATGGGTCAAGTGTCCCTGTCGGAGGGCAGAGAGAAGGTTGGTGCCATTGTCACATACAACCATTCCTGGCTAAAGCTGACATGGTGTCAACCACCTTTGAGCCTGCTCCTGCAGAGCTGACAGAATCTCTGTCCCAGTGTGGCTTCCGTCCCTTAGGCAGACCAACTCAAGCACCACATGGCATCTTTTAGTCTGACTGCTTGCGTAGCCCCTTGAACGCTTACTAGGGATGAGCCGAACACCCCCCGATTCGGTTTTCACCAGAATTTGCGAACAGACAAAAAATCTGTGCGAACATGCTAACACCGTTCAAGTCTATAGGATACAAACATGAAAAATCAAAAGTGCTCATTTTAAAGGCTTATGTGCATGTTATTGCCATAAAAAGTTTTTGGGGGCCCGGGTACTGCCACAGGGGACATGTATCAATGCAGAAAAAAGTTTTTAAAATGGCCGTTTTTTTCAGGAGCAGTGATTTTAAGAATGCTTAAAGTGAAACAATAAAAATTAAATATTCCTTTAAATATCATGCCTGGGTGGTCCCCTTAGTCTGCCTGTAAAGTAGCACATTTTTCCCATGTTTAGAAAAGTACCCCAAAATGACATTTCTAAAGGAAAAAATGTAATTTAAAATTGCTCACAGCTGTAATGTATTGCCAGATCCTAGTAGACTGTATATATACAGTATATCAAATATACTGCCTGTACTGACTGAATATAGAGTTTACACTGTATATATAGGCTACACTGAATGCAGAGTATGCAGAGTATATATATATATATATATATATATATATATATATATACTATATACTAGTCTGACTGTATATATATATAAATTATTAAATACACTGCCACTAACTAACCTGCCTGCCTAATCTAGCTCAATCTCTCTATCTCCGTCCACTATAACACACTATATGGGCGCTGTGTAAGCAGCCTTATATAGTGTGGGGTGTGGACTTAGTCCCCCTGAGCCATGATTGGCCAAATTATGGGTCTCGCTGAGGAGTGTGCTGTGATTGGCCAAAGCATGCAGGTCAGGTGTATGCTTTGGCCAATCATACAGCAATGCACTGCGGTCTTGCAGTGCATTATGGGGCGCTTGAATTTGCTGCGAACGCCCCATGAAATTCGCTGTTCGGCAAACGGGCAACACCCGATGTTCGAGTCGAACTTACATTTGTCTAGAACTCGAAGTTCATCCCTAACGCTTACGGAGCACTGCTGGTTCAGAGGACAAATCTGCAGAAGAGGCCATAGAGGATAAGGGGAGCGGTGGAGGAGAGATCTGTGGCAAAATCACCACTAGCATTTTGAGGGTATGGTGGCGGAACAAGCTCCAACAACAATGAACCCTGTCCTGCATTCTACCCAGCTGCCAGCAGAGTTACCCAGTGCGCCGCAAAGGAAAAGTAATGTCCCTGCCCATGCCTGCTGGACCATGAGTCAGCGGTAATATAAACCTTCCTGTCCAACGAGACCAAAACATTGCCGGAATGGCCTTTCGTGAAAAGAAATGGCGTTTTGGAACCTGCCACTGAGGTACAGCACATTCCACAAATTCACGGAAGGGGGCAGAGTCTACCAGCTTAAAAGGCAGCAGTTGCAGCGCTAGCAATTTGGCCAAGCTAGCATTTAGACGCTGAGCATGTGGATGGCTGGGACCAAATTTCTTTTTACTGTTCAGCAACTGGGGTAGGGAAATTTGGCTGCTAAAATCAATTGGTGGTGTACTGCTAGCAGATTGGCTGCAAGTATTTGGGACACCTATTGCTATAACTTCATTCCTCTCAGTGCAGGTTTTTGAGAGGACTGGAGGTATAGTAGGGTTGGAGATCCCAGATGAGGAGCAAGGAGAAGTCTGCCTTTTTCTATGATGTGGGTCTTTCAAGTGCTGTTGCCAATGGACTGCATGGCAGGTCATCATATGCCTGGTCAAGCATGTGGTGCCCAAGCGGGTGCTGTTCTGGCAACGCTTGATACACTTCAGACATAGGTTGCAAACAGCAACTGTGTGATCTGCTGCTCACGTGTCGAAAAAGGCCCACACCAAGGAACTTTTATATGTCAGCGGGGAGTCAGCAGCTCCCTGCACCTGCGGAGTTCTGCAGTGTGATGCAATAGGGTGACTGCCCTTAAGCTGCCCCCTAGAGGACATCCTGCCTCGTTGGAGTTGTGCCTCCTCCTCCTTCTCCTCTCTTCTCTCAGGCACCCAAGTACAGTCAGTGACCTTATCATCCCCTCCCTCCTCATCACTGGAGAAAACTTGGCAGTATGCTGCAGATGGGGGGAACATGACTGCCAGTTTATTGTCCTTCTGTTGCACCCCCTCTCTCTAGGCTCACATTACCCCCTTCCTCAACCTTTGAACCAACATTGGAGCCTTCAAAGCGCTGTGCATCCTCCAGCAACATATAACCGACACTGTGGACGAATAATTCTGGGGACTCCTCCGTGCATGATGGTGTGACTATGGAATGAGTGACTGTGGACAAGGAGCCGGTTGAATAGGTCGCTTTGGCAGCTGCGTTGGAAGGCAAACTACTCTGAGCCTGGGTGGCAGAGGATGAGGAGGATGAGGACAGCTTCGTTATCCACTCCACCAACTCTCCTGCATGTTGTAGCTCAATAACACAGCCAGCAGCAGAAAAAAAGGGCAAGCGTGCCCCACAGCCACCTGCAGAGGATGCACCATGTCCACGACCACCACTGTTGACTGTAGACACAGAGGCTGCTTTCCCTCTTTTAGTGGCCTGTGAGTGTCTGCCTCTCCTTGGTGGCTTTCCGGACATGATGTCTTTTTTGTTTTGCAACACCACACTACACTGTATTATATACTGCGTACACTGCCTGAAGTGTATTAGAAACTATACACCACCGAATGCAGACTACATAGGCTACAATGAATGCAGAGTATATATATATATATATATATATATATATATATATATATATATATATATATACTAGGCTGTATATACAGTATCTCACAAAAGTGAGTACACCCCTCACATTTTTGTAAATATTTTATTATATCTTTTCATGTGACAACACTGAAGAAATGACACTTTGCTACAATGTACTCACTTTAGTTGCCAGCAGTTTAGACATTAATGGGTGTGTGTTGAGTTATTTTGAGGGGACAGCAAATTTATACTGTTATACAAGCTGTAAACTCACTACTTTAAATTGTAGCAAAGTGTCATTTCTTCAGTGTTGTCACATGAAAAGATATAAGAAACTATTTGCAAAAATGTGAGGGGTATACTCACTTTTGTGAGATACTGTGTATATATATATATATATATAGAGAGAGAGAAAGAGAGAGAGAGAGAGAGAGAGAGACTGGGAGAGTGAGGGGGGAGGGGGGTTGAGAGAAATTAAGGCAAATACGGAAAACAAGAGGAAGAGAAAAGGGAGGGGGGGTTTGGGCAAATTGGGGGGGGGGGGAGAAAAAGGGGGCTGGGAGTGAGGAGGGAAAGGAAAAAGACAGAGGGGGAAGGGTATGAGGGCTCCAATCATGATAGAATATGGGATATGGTTCAGTGTGGTAGTTACTTACTATATAGCAGGGTAGCCCACCACCCCAGTTATCTTATATGTCACATCACCTGGGAAAAAGAAGAAAGGGGATATTGGTTAGACCTGAAGTTATAATATGGTGGATACTTCTTGCTCTTCATTGATTCCTCTTGGTGACAACGTATCTAGAGAGTATATCCAATAGGTCTCACGTTTGCATAGCCTATGGAATCTCTCTGCTATAGATACATTTTTTGGCATTTGTTCTATGATCCAAACTTCCAACCCTTCTGTGGACATATTATGGTGTTCTGCAAAGTGGTGGGGGACACTGTGTTTGTCTTTACCAACCTCTATCTTTCTGCGGTGTTCACCAAATCTTTGGTGAAGTAGACGTATGGTGCGTCCTACGTACAATAGAGGGCAAGAGAGGCAGTATACAACATGATCTGAACCACAGTTGTAGAAGTCTTCTATGGTGTGTGTCTTTCCCTTAGTAGCAAATTGTTTTTTGCCATTTTTCACGAAAGCACAAGTCTTGCATAGTGGTTTTTTAGAAGTGTGTTTGGAGAGAGATGGCTGTTGAGCTATCAAAGCTGAGAGGAGCTTGAAGCTGGAAGGACCCTTGCTACCTATGACTTGATCCTGCTGGCGACTGCACGTCCGGTTGCGCTTTCGCTGCGGTTTCGGGTGCGGTTTGCGCTTGTGGTGCAGAGTGGATTTGCCTTTAGTGAATGGCCCCCAGTGTGTTCTCTGTGTATAGTGTGTCCAGGTATTGGGAGCCATGACAGCCGAGGATGGGCAGGTGACACTGGGATTAAACAAGGAATTCGGAGCTTACACCCTCAGCTGATCCGCTTTACATCTATGCTTTGGTGCCAAAACACGAGAGTGTGAGGCATTTGGAGTCGGTGAGTGCTGAATTTAAGGGGAGTGGAGTCACTGACACTAAGTGAATTGGTGGACCGTTTCCAGATTCATCACATTTTCTGCACGGTGGCCTGTCTATGGATTTTATGGACTTTACCACTTGACCTCACTTTTGTTTTATGTGTCATTGAAATTGCCTTGTGTATGGCACACTTTCACTGTTAATTTTATATTGAATAATTTTTCTTTGTTATAGATTTTCTCACGTTATTCATTCCAATTTCCTTTTGTAGATAGATGTACTAGATCACCTATGAGTGTTGAATGGTCTATCACTGGTATTTAGCGCCACTTATATTGTTTCACAAGGATCGCATTTGGGCTCTTGGAAATAATAGGACGTATTACACTGTTTATTTAATAAGTGGCAGCTTTGGATTCACTCCATTAACTTCTCACACATTTAAGTTTCACACATTTGTTTCACACACTTTGTGTTTTAATTTTCCCACATCCTTCATAGGGGGGTGAACACCCCTTTATTTGGCATTGAGCGCAGTGGTGAGAACTCAGGAAGGGCGCGTTGTTTTGAGTTTTCATTTTTCTTGGTTTTTTACATTGAAACATTCCTTTTAGTGGAATTAAACAGATATGTGGGACAATAGTTTTCTGTTGGGGTTTTAGTTTGCTAGGTGCAATCGTATTCTTTAAATTTGACGCCTTTCTGTATGTTACTCTGGTCATGTGTGGTAGGAGAGGTTTGAGATGTGGGTCTTCCAATAGTATTGGCCAGTGTTTCCTAAAGATTGCTTCCATCTTTTTAAAATCATTGTGGAATTTAGTGATAAAACGAGCGGTTTGGTCAAAGGTCTCTTTTTTTGGTCCAGAGGGATTATTTTGTAGGTAGTATTTATAGACCTGGTTAACAAGAGACTCAGGATAACCTTTATCCTTGGGTTTGTTTTTCAGAATGAGGCTTTGTTCTGTATAGTCTGTGGTCTTGGTACAGTTTTGCTTCAATCAACAAAACTGACCTTTAGGGATGTTGTTAGTCCACTTGTGGTAGTGGCAACTCTTATATTGAAGCAAAGAATTGCCAGCTGTGGGCTTGTAATAGTTTTTCGCATACATCTCATCATTAATATGGTATAAGTCTAAATCAAGAAACGCCAACCTCTCTGGGTCTGTGACATAGATGAAGGAGAGGCCGTGTGGCTTGTTATTGCAGTGGGAGACAAAATCATGGATGACATCTCCAGAACCATCCCAAATAATGATGATGTCATCGATGTACCTTTCATTAATTTGTCTATCCGTGTGTATGTGTAGGTGTATATTCTTTTCCCCTATTTTATATCAGTACTAATCTATGACTGATTTTTTTTTCCTTGTCAAAAGAAGTTTATTGAGTATACAATGTTATAAAGATACATAAAGATACATAAAGTAAGTTTACAAGGATCTATAAAGTAAGCTCATTGTTTTACAGTAGGGTTTATATAGGTAAATATCATGAAATTTCAAATATTAAACATTGGGTTCACGTAAACCTAAATTAAAGATATATATCATTTCCTTAGTTACTTTTGTAGGTATTTAAATGATTTATACCTACTATACATATTGTTTACAAGTAGAGTGTATATAGGTCAAATAAATTCTGATAATGAGCTTTAATCGTAAGGTGAAGAAAAGGAAAGAGAAAGAAGAAAAAGGGTTGAAAGGTAGAGGTATGGTCCACAAGGTTGTCCCGTTCGTCAGCTTATTATTCTTTTTAGTTCTCTTTGAAGCCTTAGCATGGGTGTCTCTGTAAGTCATTTAATCTGTTACCATGGCAACAGGACAGAGTCATTGAAATTTGACAGGAACTGTTGTTTTATCCAAGGATGCCAAAGTTTTTCAAATTTTGGAATTTGATTTTGATCGATGGCTACCATCTTAGCATGGGACATTGTATTATTCATTCTGTGAATTGTTTCTGCTAGTACCAATGTAGGAGATTTCCATGCCTTGGCCACTGTTTGTTTTGCAGCCGTTATTAGTTGGATCATAAGTTTGAATTGAGAGAGAGTGTTAACCATTCCGGTTTTAGATTAAGTAAAGTTAAATATGGATCTGGTTGTATTATTTTTTTAAATATTTTAGATGCAATCACGAAGACTTCCTTCCAGAAGGTTTGGATTACTGGGCACGTCCACCATATGTGTAAATATGTGCCTATTTCTGGGCATCCTCGAAAACAAAGAGTTGAGGTATTAGGTGAATATTTTGCCACTCTAGCAGGTACAAGGTACCAGCGAGTTAGGACTTTATAATTTGTCTCCAGTGCCAAGATGTTGGGTGAAGATGACTTAGATGTGAGCCATATATTAGACCAGTCCGTGTCTTCTAAAGTTCGTCCCAGGTCCTCCTCCCACCTCTGAACGTAAGAGGGTCTATTAAGATTTGCTACTCCATATAATTGATTATAAAGTGATGAAATTGTACCTTTAGCAAATGGATCTTTTGTACAGATTGATTCAAAAATGGATAATTGGGATAATGGTGTATCCCCTTTTAGGAATGGTGTATAGAAATTTTTGATTTGGAGATATCTAAATATCTCAGAGTTTGGTAGATCATATTTTTCTCTAAGCGATGGGAATGAAAGGAATGATTTAGATGCTATGAAGTCATTTAGTGTCTGAATGCCTGATGTTGTCCAAGCTTTAAAAGAATTTGGGTAGATCCATGCTGGATAAAAGGCCGGATTTCTGATAAAAGAAAGGAGAGGATTGTGTGGAGATTGTAACTGATATTTGGTTTTTAGTTTATCCCAGAGAGATAAGAAGTGTTTAGTTATGGGATTATGAATTTTAAAGCGGTCTTTAGGATCAAGCCATAATAAATTTGATATTAATAGAGGGTCATTTTCTGAAGCCTCTATAAATACCCATAATGGGATTTCCTGTTTTGCATGGTATTTGGACAGACTGGCCAAATGTGCTGCTCTGTAGTAGTTAGTAAAATTAGGGTATCCCAGGCCTCCTTTATTTTTGGGAAGATGTAGTGTGTGTATAGGTATACGTGGTTTAGAAGAGCCCCATATAAACGAAGTTGCTCTTTTTTGTACTATTCTCAAAAAATAGGAAGGAATTGGAATAGGGAGGACTCTGAATAGATAAAGCAATTTGGGTAGAATAGTCATTTTGATTGCATTAATCTTCCCTATCCAGGATAAAGGAAGTTGCGACCATTGTTTTATTAGATTTGTGATCTGTCTTAATACAGGAGGATAATTGGTTGAGAATAAGTCAGAATGAGATGCTGTTAAATGAATTCCAAGATATGGGATTGATTTTTCTGCCCATGTGAATGGGAGTGCAGCCCTAGCCGGGATCAATTCCATGTTTGTGAGTGAAATATTAAGCACTAGGCATTTCTTAGGATTAATCATAAGGCCGGATAGGGCTGCAAATCCATTAAGAGCTGGTATTAAGTTAGGACCAGAGACCTGTGGTGATGATAGAAAAAGTAATATATCGTCTGCAAATATACATAATTTGTGTGTAATACCTCCTACTTCAATGCCAGTTATAGTTTGGTTTGTTCTGATGTATTGGGCCATGGGTTCGAGTATAAGGGCAAATAATAAGGGAGATAATGGGCAACCCTGTCTGGTACCTCTTTCGATATTAAAGGCTTCAGATTTGTATCCAGCATATTTTATATAGGCTTTGGGTTTATTATATAATGCTTTGATCCATGTTAAAAAGTGGGGTCCAAAACCCCATTTTTGTAATGAATATTGCATATATTGCCAGGATACTGTGTCAAATGCCCTCTTAATATCGAGAGATAGAAAACATAAAGGGATTTTCCGTTTTTTAGCAATATGTGCCAATAACACTGCCCTGCGTATATTATCGCCTGCCTGTCTATTTGGCTTGAAGCCTACTTGATCTCTATGTATTAATTTTCCTATAATGCTATTGAGGCGTTTTGCTATTATTTTTGCTAATAATTTAATATCGAGGTTTAACAGAGAGATAGGCTGATAATTTACACAGGAAGTATCATCAGAAAGGGGTTTTGGGATCATACAAACAATTGCCATTAGTGTTTCTTGCCGAAAAGAATGTCCATCTAGAAGTTTGTTAAAAGTTTCAGTGAGAATGGGAGAGAGTATTTCTGAGAATGTTTTATAGTATAAAGCCGAGTAGCCATCTGGGCCTGGTCTTTTGTTAAGTTTTAGGTCTTTTATGGCGTTAGCAACTTCATCTATAGTTATAGGCTCATCCAAACTGCTTTTTTGATTCTGAGATAACTCAGGTAAGGTTATTTTTGAGAAGAAGGATTCAGCTTCTGTAGGATTAAATTCATTGTTTGTCTTGTATAAAGTTGCAAGATGTGAGTGAAATTTATGGACTATTTTAACTGGATTACAAGTGTAAACATTTTTTGATAATTTCAAACGTATTGGTTTGAAAGATTTGTTAGTTGAATTTAATGCCCGAGCCAAATATGTACCTGGTTTGTTTGTATTCATGTAGAAATTGTGTTTGGAGCGTTTGAGGGATTTATCAACTGACTCAGTGAGAAATAGATCGTATTCCAATCTAGATTTTTCCAGATGAGATTTTGTACTCTGAGATGGATTATCTTGAAATGATATGTAGGCTGCATTAAAATTGAGTTCTAGTTTTTTTGCTAGATTTTTGCGTTCCCGTTTAAATAGTGCCATTTGTCTTTGTATTGTACCACGCAAGACAGGCTTATGAGCTTCCCACAGTGTTATTGGGGAGATGTCTGTTGTATTATTAATTGATATGTATTCCTTTAAAGCTTGTTCAATGGCCATCTGATGTAGTGGGTGTTTGAGCATTATGTCCGGTAAGTACCACGTTGGGTCATGCGCTTTTGGTATGGCTGAGGCTATAGTAGTGTATACTGCATTATGGTCAGACCACGGAATCAGAATTATATCTGATGCAATAATTTCTGGTATCATTCCTATTGTTAGAAAAATATGATCTATTCTGGTGAAGGTTTGATGAGGGTGCGAGAAATAAGTGAATTTCTTTTTCATTGGGTTACTTTCTCTCCATGAATCTACCAGATTGTATTTGGAAAGAAGTTGAGAAAAAGGTAATCTAGAGGTTATTTTGGATGGTGTAAAAGGTGATTTATCTAGAAATGGGAGGAGGACCTGGTTCGAATCCCCACACATTATCACTGTTCCTATTTTGTGTGTATTAATCACTTGTAATATATGTGAGAGGAATGGTGTAGGTTGTTTGTTAGGAGCGTAGTAGGAAATCACCGTGATTGCTGTATCCATTATATAACCCATGAGTATCAGGTATCTACCTTCTGGGTCTTTAATTTCTGATGATAAGGTGAATGGTGTGGATCGGAGAAATGCAATTAGAGTTCCCCTTTGCTTGGTACAGGCAGAAGCCGTGTAAATTTGTTGATAAAAAGGAGAAATATATTTTGGAGTAGAATCTTTGGTGAAGTGTGTTTCTTGGAGGCATACTATGTGAGCCTTCTTGTTATGGAAAGTACGGAAGGCTTTGGTCCTTTTTTGAGGGACATTTATTCCCTGAACATTCAGGGAAAGTATATTCAGTGGTGCCATGGCAATAGATCAAATAGTTTTGACTTACTTTTTGTTATGCAGAGCTGACTGCGCAGATCAACCTGTGTGGACTGAAGAGATGAATAGATAGAAAAGAAACCAGTGAATTCTGGAGTAAAGAGTAAACAAAAAACATATGAGATTAGATGATACATTGTATAAATTATTTTTTGCAAGTAATCACAATTTACCCGTGAAAGAGAATAAATATCTCTCTCAGGGGAATAAGTGCCTTCGTCACACTCCCACATAATATGGTTGGGAGAATGAGGAGGGCTAATGGGGGTACACGGATCTTCCGCTTACAGGAGAGAAGTGCTATGTCAAAAGACATCAAAATGATGTTTCATTAATTGGAGTGCAGAATATAGTTTTTGTTGAAATTATTTATTCCAGGGTGGTTGTATATGGTTAGTCTTGCCCTAGGCTAAATAATTCAGTTAGAAAGGTACTGTTAATAACTTTGGTATTGATGAAGATAGTTTGAATTATTTTGGGATTTTAACCCTTTTAGAGTAAACAATTACATATTTTATTCATATGTAACTGTTTAGATATGTTAACTCATAAAATTGAGGTTGTATTGCTTCAGATTAGAATAAACAAAAACATAATTCTAGGAACTAGTTAGGTAATAATATATTTGTTTTAAGAAAAGAAAGAAAAAGCTTCCATTACTTCTGGATTATTGAACATATTTGTCCTAAAAAGTAATAAATCTATTGTTATTACCTGATAATATATAACTGAACAAGAATTTCCTTATTTCACTTATATATTCTAAGGCTATATGAATCAGAAGTAATAGGAAATATAACTGGAATGTAACATGATCCCACACAGTGTGTGACTATCAGAATGCAGTTACATTCAGTTATAAATATAGGTTTTTTATAGAGAACCATCTCTTAGTATAATAAATGAAGAGATATTAGGAATTAGGATGTCAGTCCATTGAATCTTCTTGGTCCATGGATGATGTGGCATAACGGCCTCTTTTGTGAGAATGATGATTCCCATTTTGTTCTGAAATTTTCTGGGTGCTGCCTGAAGGTGAAGATGACGCCATTCTTCTGCGTGTGGGAGTGTTGCTGCTTGTGGGTTCTGTCAGATTTAATTTTAAAAGGGTTTGTTGTAGTTCATCTGCTGATCTGCTTCTGTAAATTGTACCTTGGTAGTTAAATCTGACTGAAAAGGGGAAGCCCCATTGATACATAATGTTGTGGCGTTGCAGTTCCATTAGTTGGGGTTTCATGGATCGTCTTTTAGTAATAGTAAGTTGGGATAGGTCAGCAAAAATTTGATAATTGTGTCCTTGAAAATTAAGTTCCTTTTTTTCTCTTGCAGCAATTAGTATTTGTTCTTTCGTTCTGTAATAATGAAATTTTGTGATTATATCAAGTGGGGGTCCATCTTTCTTTTTGGCTGTGAGGGCTCTGTGTACTCTGTCCAGTTCTAAACGTTCAATAGGGATATCTGGCTTTAGTTCTTGTAATAGAGCAGTAATAGTAGATTGCAGGTCTGTCACAGTTTCAGGTATTCCCCTTATGCGCAAGTTTGAACGTCTGGCTCTATTTTCGTAATCTTCGAGCTTAGTTTGAAGTATTAAATTCTCTTTTTTTAATTGTTCCAATTCTGTTATATTTTCTTGGGTTGTAATTTCAATTTCATCCATTTTTATTTCTAAGGCTGCGGTGCGGTTTCCCAGCTCTCTTATTTCTTTGGTTAGGCTTTTTGTTATTTGGTCTGAGGTTTGTTTTAAAGCCTTATGAAGCATCTTTTCAAATTGTAATAATATTACTGGGGATGCTGAGAAGGCTTGTGGAGAAGTTTGTGAGAGGATTTGTTCTGTATCTGACTCAAATGGAGAGTCTTGCTGTGACATTTTCTGTCTGTGAGAGCGCCCTGATGCTGTATCTTGTGAGGTGACTGGAGCTGCTTCAGCTGCAGTGAGTGCCTGTGAGCTCTTTGTGAGGTGATTTTTATTTCTGCCACGGTTTCCTCCCAGTACCATATTTCCTGCCCAAACTTTCACAGTTTGTTCCCTGGGGCAAAAAGGTTCAAATGGATACCTTTTGAGCCTGCAGGCTCCGCTTTGTCCTTCTCTTCTCTCCTCAGCGGTGTGGAGCTCTAACAATGCATGTCTGCTCTGCTAGGCTCCGCCTCCTGCCCTCATGACTGATTTTTTTTAACCGCTTGACCTAAGCAATCAGTGAGAAACCTATGGAGAGGGTGGATATAATTTATTTACTTTATTACTCTTATAAGATGTACTTTTCTGAACAGGAGATATATCTATATAAAAAGAGGGGGTGTCTTTCCTCAGTTGTGGCCAAATTGATAATTTATAGTAAAATGTTGCAGCATCTTCCCAGAAAAATAACATGTAAAAAGTTTGCTTTCCAATATAGATGTTGCTGTATAATCTGAGGTGTCTACTTTTGTCAGTGGAATCTATTATGGATTTTTTTAAACGTTTTAGCAAGGATAGGACATAGTAAAAATAAAGCCTGGTGGTAGAAAATGAACCATTAAAAAACATATAAATGCCAAAATGTGTCTCATTTACTTCTATAACATAAAGCATACAAGTGGAGCATCATTTTATTCAGATGATATATAAATCCAGGCTCTTTATTCAATCAGTGCCTTGGTAAACATGCGAGAAAAATACAGCCAAATTAACACCTTAGTGTAAAATTACCATTTTTTTTACATTCCCACAAAAATATAGAAAGCTCATGTTAATTAGGTTAGCTTTGAGTCCTCCTGGTGTATAAATGTGTGGGAGATCTCAAATAAAGAGTAGTTCTGATGTACTCCAAGACTGGTGTTGTCTAGTTCTTGGGGGTTCCTATAGCCAGATCCATTGGACTCGTGTTCCAGAACTTAGGAAGCGGTATACTGACGGAAGCACTCAAGCGGAGTGTGGGACGTTCCGTGACATTGGTGGCAAGCAGCGGGAAAGCTTCCTACAGTCTGGGACATCAAAACCTCCAACTGGATCCAAGATCAGCATAGCAGACTTCAGTCACCCCAGCGGAGATATGGACCTGGCATCAGAATTCCCGGGGCTGCTGCGGATCATCCTTTCAACATACACCAGGACTGTGTCTGAGGATGAATACCTGGAGCTTAGGCAGCAAATTCGGGTGGAGCTCTGGATTGCAGCCCTCCGTCTCACTGGTATAAAACAGGGCAAGTGCTTTCCAACCCAAGAGCAACGGGCCAGTGACCAACGGGCATTGCGGATGGCATTCCTGGGAGAGCAGCCCCAGGAGCAATGGGTGACTGAGTTGGACAGGTTGGTCCAGCAGGAGATAGAACTGGACAATCGTTATCGGGCTCTGCAATGGCACGCAGAGGAGGGATATTTAGGGGAGACAACAGAATGCTCTACGGAGGGATATGACTTTGGCGGCCCTGGATTGCTGTGGGAGAGCCTTACAGATCTTTTTATGTTTGGCGATGAAGGTGAACCTGACCTTGAGGACCTGAGAGAATATAGAGAGTCTATGCTCGGTCTTGCAGGGGTCTCAGAGCTCAAACCTGATCTGGACCATTTGCTAAGGAAGGAACAGCATCTGGAAAGGGCATTATCAGGCTCCTACTTACCAGACCGGCGAGTCCTGTCGGGCAGAGGGTAGGCTCCCTTACCCTCCGACTATCGGCCCCCTGATAGAGTAAACAGGGGGTACAACAGTACGGAGTGGTATGAAGGCCTGTATGGCTGTTCAGGTATTGCTGTCCGGGTGTCACAGGGTTAACTGTAGCAAAGACTGAGTAGACTGGAGCACCTTCACTGAGTGGAGCAGGCTGGTGTGGACAACAGGCAGGAAGACTGCAGACAGGCTGACAGGATCCCAGGGAGCAGGCAGATGGATGGTCAGGAGACTGGCCGGGTTTGGCAACAGGCAGACGGCAGAGGTACAGTGGAACAGGCAAGCGGATGGTCAAACAAGCAAAGGTCGGTGCAGGCAGAGTTCAGAGAGTGGTCGGGGGACAAGGCCGGGTCAGTAGGTATAACAGGAACAAACAAGGTACACGGTCAGGCTCTGGAACTACTAGCTGTTGATTAGGCAGCACTGGTCACCAGAACTCACTGGCTTAAATAGGGCTTTTGGCGCCAAACGACGTGCACGCGCGCGCCCCGGCACACACAGGCACGCGCGCCCGCCAACGCCCGCGCGCGCGCCCCCGCACACCGGCGTGCACAGTGGAACGATCCCGGACACACACACCGGCGCCGCGAGGAGCCCGCACAGCGAGGTCCGCAGAAACGCGCGCGCCAACGCGCGCCGACGCACCCTGACGCACACCACCGCGGGCGCCCCGCCTGCCAAGGTAAGAACCCTGACAGGCATACAGGAAACTGCTAGAACAAGTTCAGCAGCATGCCAGAGAATCGGCAGTGGAAAATCCGGAGATTGCCGTCCCCAAACCTGAAGTGCTGACAACAGGGCAGAGCTCTGCTAACCTCTGCCCAGAAATGATAGCATCTTCTGGGTTCCATGGACAGGAGATGGTGAACCTCTATCCCCAGACATCAGTTGCAGAGACATGGGATTTGATAGACTTTTCTGCTGAGGAAAAACAACCTGATGAGCCTCCAGCAGAAGAGCTGCTATCAGGGCCAAAGTTCACTGTGTTCTGCCCAGCACCAACAGTGGCTTCGGCCTTCTTGAGAGAAGAGGTAGTCGGCCTTTCTCCCACAACACTGACAGGGACATGTGATTTTCTGCCAGCAGCATCTATGGAGTTAAAACAAACTTCTTCAGCTGAAGATCTGGTAACTGAACAGAGGGTCCAAGACCTCTGTCCCACACTTTTACCACTTCCAGAGACTGGGGATTTAATAGACATTTCTGTAGAGGAGGAACCACCTAGCAAATCCCCAGCAGAAGTGCTGGCAACCGGACAGAGGGTCCAAGTCCTCTGCCCCACACCTGTGGCAGTTTCGGAGGCTCAGGGTGAGAAGGTGGCAATCACTTCCCAGCAGCAGATACAGGGGGAGAAGGGAGAGGAGGTGTGTGTTGTCCCTCCCCAACAGTTGGCCAGGGTGGAGGAAGCGGCCTTCCCTCCCCAGCAAAGATCAGTGCACCTGGGAGACAGTACCATCGACATGTCGTCCCAGCAGCCAGATGAGGGAATGGAAAAGGAAGCAGCCAGCTCACCTCCCCAATGGCAGCTACACAGTTTGGGAGTGGAGGAAGCCAGCCTCCTGCTCCAACGGTTAGCCGGAGCGGAGGATGCAGAGTCCCCAGCAGAAGTGCTGGCAACAGGGCAGAGTGCTACCAACCTCTGCCCAGCACCGGCAACAACTACAGAGTTCCAGGAAGGCGGGGCAGTCGGCCTCCCTCCCCAACAATTAGCTGGAACAGATGGTGTGGGGTTTCCAGCAGAAGGGCTGGTAACAGGGCCGAGGACTGCTGGACTCTGCCCTCAACTAACAGAGGATGGATTTCCTGTGAAGGTGGATGGGACTTCAGTCTCCACCTGTATACCCCAGGGATGCTGGGCAGTGGGCCCAGATCCCCAACAGCATGACAGAGTGAGCCCAGTCACCCTGTCTTCTCTCCAGCGGCAGAAAGGACTCCAGGGAGAAGGGTCAGTCCAGGCCTCTCCCCAGCGGCAGATATGTTCTCTGAGAGAGAACTGTTGGGACACATACTGTGAGGAGATGCTAATATCATCAACTCCACTCACCTGTCTGATGTCAGCTATAATGTGTTTAATGTAAATAAGTTTAGTCTAGGTTCTAAGGGTATTCAACTCATTGTTGTTTGTTCTAATTAACCCTGTGTTGATGTTTATGGTAATGTGTGTAAATTGAATGAGCTGATCACATTGTCCTCTATACAATGTAGGAGACGGGACGACTCCTATTGGAGCTCATGTTAATTAGGTTAGCTTTGAGTCATCCTGGTGTATAAATGTGTGGGAGATCTCAAATAAAGAGTAGTTCTGATGTACTCCAAGACTGGTGTTGTCTAGTTCTTGGGGATTCCTATAGCCAGATCCATTGGACTCGTGTTCCAGAACTTAGGAAGCGGTATACTGACGAAAGCACTCAAGCGGAGTGTGGGACGTTCCGTGACAGCGCCAAACTTCACTACTTAAAAATCCCCATAGGCGACGCTTTAAAATTTTTTACTGGTTACATGTTTTGAGTTAGAGAGGAGGTCTAGGGCCAAAATTATTGCTCTCGCTCTAACGTTCGCAGCAATACCTCACATGTGTGGTTTGAACACCGTTTTCATATGTGGGCGGGACTTAGGTATGCGTTCGCTTCTGTATGCGAGCACACGGGAACAGGGACGCTTTAAAAAAAAATTTTTTTATTGTTCATTTTACTTTATTTATTTTAGTTTGACACTTTTTTCCCAAAAAATTGTTTTTTGATTACTTTTATTCCTATTACAAGGAATGTAAACATCCCTTGTAATAGGAATATGGCATGACAGGCCCTCTTTACAGTGAGATATGGGGTCAATAAGACCCCACATCTCACCTCTAGGCTTGGAAGCCTGAAATAATAATAAAAAAAAGATCCTGGCTTCGATCGTAGCGGTGAGTCGGTAGAAGCAACGGAGGGTGGCGGGAGGGGGGGACATCCCCTCTCGCCTCCCGTAAGAATGATCAAGCAGTGGAACAGCCACTATAATCATTCTTATGGTGTAGGGAATCGCCAGCTGAAAAAGCTGATATCTGAATGATGCCTGTAGCTGCAGGCATCATTCAAATATCCCCACAGAAAGTCAAGGACGTCATATGACAGCGGGCGGGAAGTGGTTAAAACGCATTTTTTTTTTTTTAACACAAAGTTGTCCATTTATACAATATTTCTAACACATAGCATGTACATACCAAAAATGACACCCCAAAATAGATTCTCCTATTCCTCCTGAGTACGGCGATACCACATGTGTGAGACTTCCACAGCCTGGCCACATACAGAGGGGGAGTACAGCTGAGTATGGCTGAGCATGGCCGAGTATGGCTGAGCATGGCTGCGCATGACTGGGTATGGCTGAGTATGGCAGGGTATTGCAGGGTATTGCCGGGTATGGCTGGGTATGGCAGAGTATGGGCTGGGTATGGCAGAGTATTGCGGGGTATTGCGGAGTATTGCAGGGTATTGCATAGTATTGGGGGGTATTGTGGAGTATTGCATAGTATTGCGGGGTATTGCAGAGTATTGTGAGGTATTGCAGGGTATTGCAGGGTATTGCAGAGCATTACAGGCTATTGCAGAGTATTACAGGCTATTGCAGGGTATTGCGGGGTATTGCAGAGTATTGCAGAGTATTGCAGAGTATTGCAGAGTATTGCAGAGTATTGCGGGGTATTGCAGGGTATTGCACAGGGTATTACAGAGTATTGCACAGGGTATTGCAGAGTATTGCACAGGATATTGCAGAGTATTGCAGAGTATTGCACAGGGTATTGCAGAGTATTGCACAGGGTATTGAACAGGGTATTGCAGAGTATTGCACTGGGTATTGCAGAGTATTACACAGGGTATTGCAGAGTATTGTAGGGTATTTCTGAGCATGGAGGGATGGATTGTGGCTCTGTGTCACAGAACAGCGCTGTGGGCACTACAGATGCAGCCCACAGCGCTGCTGCCATCCGATCCCTCCCCCTCTGTACAGATCGGTACACAGAAGGGAGAGAGGAACCGGCGTCATGACATGACGCCGGTTTGTTTACAAGTGATCACCCTGTCATTTGACAGAGCGATCACATGGTAAACGCCCGCGATCAGCCGTGATCCGGTCACGGATGTTCTCGGGTGCGAGCCCCAGGGGGCGCGCAAGAGCGGAATTCTGGGAGGACGTCACTGTACGCCCTCCCGGAGTTAAGCAACCGCCCTGTAGCTGTCATTCGGCTATGGGCCGGTTGTTAAGCCACCTTACATGCCACATTTGGCATGAACATTTTTTTGGGGGGGAGTGGGTACCTAGTTTTGACAGGTACTTCCTGTCTCACTTCCTGCTTCCAAACCTTTGCCGCCTAGGCAACTCCTCCTCTCCCCCTAGGCGTTCCCTCCCTCTCTGCAATCTGCTGGGACACGCCACAGGTCCCAGAAGATTACCTGGCCACTAAGAGAGCGCACGACTCGTACATGCGCAGTGCGCACTCAGCTGTGAAACCTGCAAGCTGTCACAGCCGGGTGCCCACACTGGCAATGACGGCGCCGTGGAGAGGAGGGGTTGAGGAGCGAGGCTTTGGGCGGCCACATCGCTGAACCGTGGGACAGGTGAGTGTCTGTTTATTAAAAGTCACCATCTATACTTTTTGTAGCTACTGACTTTTAATAAACTTACAAATGAGTGGAACTCTGCTTTAAGTATCTATTTGTAAGTGTTTTCACATAAGATTCATACAAGATTCACACAACTTTCATGGAGTCACACATTGAATCTAATTATAAAATGTGTGAATCTTGGATTAAAGTTGTGAATATTTTGTTTTAAAAATATTATTAAATAGAGTAATATAAATTCGCTCAGAATGGGATTTTTATTTTTGGGTGTTAACCTGTATCCCTGAAAAAAAGTCTATGGAAGCCACATTTTGTCATATTTTTCCATGCTTTTTCAAGGTCAATTTGCAAACTGTTAAAAAAAAAGGCATGTGTTGCTAGGCACTGCCATGGGAGATTTGTACCAATGCAACATTTAAAAAAAATACAATTTAACAGAAAGCATGTCTTTAAAAAAGGCAACATTAAACATACACTATTTCTTTAAATAACATGCTTGGGGGATGCCCCTTAACCACCTCAAGTCTGCACACTTTCACCCCCTTCCAGTCAGGGCAATTTTCAGTCAGTTTCAGTCATTTTTTTTATTGATATATATATATATATATATATATATATATATATATATATATATATATATATATATATATATATATATATATATATATATATATATATATATATATATATATATATTTATTAACATACATTTTGTCCTGGCTAATTGTTAGAAGATCCACTGATTCCTCTCCAATTCTGAAATTTCTGCACCTTTTCTCCTCTGTCACTAGGTGGCACTGTGGCTGGTGACATTAGATTGAAAGGGGCTTAGCAAATTCAGATTATGAATGGATGTGCGTCTCAGCCAATTGGCAGGGGTTTCTTTAGTCCCTTGGAAGCCAGAGGCACTGCGTCTTTTACGGCACTGCATTTTTTACCTGAAAATTGCGCAGTCATGCAACGCTATGCCCAAATAAAAATTATGTAATTTTTCCCCACAAATAGAGCTTTCTTTTGGCGGTAATTGATCACCACTGCGTTTTTTACTTTCTGCTATAAAACATATCCAATAAAAAAAATTAACAAATCTAATTTCCTCTTAATTTTAGGCCAATATGTATTCTGCTACATATTTTTGGTAGAAAAAATCCCAATAAACAGATATTGAGTGGTTTGTGCAAAGGTTATAGCATCTCCAAACTATGGCATATATACTAGAATTTTTATTTATTTATTTTTATACTAGTAATAGTGGCAATTAGTGACTTATAGCAGGACTGCGTTATTGCAAAGAAACAATTGGACATTAACTGACACTTTTGAAACTTTGCAGGAACCAGTGACACTAATACAGCGATCAATGCTAAAAATATGCACTGTCACTGTACTGACACTGGATGGGAAGGGGTTAAACATCTAGGGCAATCAAATGGTTAACTGTGTGCCTAACCAATATTTTTGTGTAAACTGTGCTGCTTTTGCTAAGGGAAGCAATGGATTTTATTCCCTGCTTTGCAGGGACACAAAATCCATCAATGTCCATCAGTCATAACTGAGCTCTGCCTTGTTTAAATAGACAGAGATCTGTTCTGTATCTCTGCCTGACAATCAGTGGGTGCTGGGGGACATCCACTTCCCAGCACCTGCAGATTGGCTCCTTCTTTGGGTAATTACAGCAGAAGAGGCCCAGAGGCATCACGCATGCGCCCCCTAGGTGGAAATGCAGAATCGCATACTGTATATATACGTGATTCAGCACAGAACGGCGACCCTGTAGCAGTATATATAACCACCTTAAGTGGTTAAAATAAGTCAGTGTATAGTATTGAATTTGTGTGGAAGTTATAGAGTCTAAAAACTATGATACATATTTGAAATTGATCAGTCCTGATGTACTGACTGTCTATCTCATTTCTTGAGGCCCCAAAATGCCAGGACAGTACAAATACACCCCCCCCCCCCATTACCCTTTTTTGGAAAATATAAAGTCCAAGGTATTTAGTAAGAGACATGGTGAGTTTTTTGAAATTGTAATTTTTTTGTCATAACTTTTTGGAAAATTAAGAAATTAAATAAAATGTCTTTTTTTCACAAGGTTGTCATTTTAACAAGTTGTGTTTTTTACACACAGCATGGGCATACTTACTTTTACACTTCAAAACACATTCTGCTACGGCTCCTGAGTATGGGGATACCACATATAGGGTGATAGGGTGAGGACGTGGCACCAAGATGGTAAAGCGATTGCAGACCAAAGGTTTCAATAAGGAGACATGACACACATTTGAGATGTGCATACTAGGAGAAAGGTCCAAGGCATAAGCCACTGGGTTAATCCTGCGAAGGATACGGAAAGGCCCAATAAACAAAGGTGCGAACTTCATAGAAGGAACACGAAGTCGGAGGTCGCAAGACGGCAGCCAGACTCTGTCCCCAACTTGGTTGGATGGTGCAGGCAGGCGTCTGTGGTCAGCATGGAGTCTGTACCTATCGTTAGCATGTTGCAAAGCCTCCTGAACTTGTGCCCAAGTGGAGCGAAGACCACTGAGGTGCTCCTCTATCGCAGGAATACTCTGCGGAACAAACGAGTCACGCAACAAGGAAGGTTGGAAATCATAATTCGCCATAAACGGGGACAATCAGGAAGCAGAATTCAAGGCACTGTTGTGAGCAAACTCTGCCCACGGTAATAGGTCTGACCAGTTGTTATGATGTTCAGAAAAATAGCAACGTAAGAATTGCTCTAAGGACTGATTGGCTCGTTCTGTGCACAAAAGGCTTTCCAGAACCGGGAGACAAACTGACTACCCCTGTCTGAGACAATCACCTTGGGTAGCCCATGTAAGCGCAAGATCTCACGAGCAAAAATGGAAGCCAGTTCCTTAGAAGTGGGCAACTTCTTAAGTGGAATACAATGACACATCTTTGAGAACCGGTCAACCACCATAAGGATAACAGTGTTGCCTTGGGAGTTGGGTAACTCCACAATGAAATCCATAGACAGGTGGGTCCAGGGCCTCTCTCCATTGGATATGGGTTGGAGGAGACCCACTGGAAGGTGTCGTGTAGTCTTACTCTAAGCACACACGGAACAGGCAGCTACAAAGGCAGTTAATTCAGCCCGTAGACTAGGCCACCAGAATTGTTGGGAAATGTCCCAAATGAGTTGATTCTTCCCAGGGTGGCCAGCTGCCTTGGGAGCATGGTAAGTCTGGAGCACGGCAGTACGGAGACTCTCTGGGACAAAGCAGCGGTCACAAAGTTTCTCAGGAGGAGCATGGACCTGAGCAGCAAGAATTTTGTCACCCAAAGGAGAAGTAAGACTGGTGCGAACCGTAGCCAGAATACAATCAGGAGGAATCACAGGAACCGGAACCGACTCCAACTTGGAAGTGGAGGAAAATTGTCGTGACAAGGCGTCAACCCTTACATTCTTAGTACCGGGTAAGAATGAGACAATGTAATTAAAACTCAACAAGAAAAGAGCCCATCGCGCCCTCCTGGGAGAGAGGCGCTTAGCCTCAGACAAGAATGTGAGATTCTTATTGTCAGTAAGAATGAGAACCGGCACAGTGGTACCTTCAAGGAGATGTCTCCATTCTTTCAGGGCTAAAATGATCGCCAACAGCTCTCTGTCACCAATCTCGTAATTGCACTCTACAGGTAACAATTTCTTGGAAAAGTAGCCACATGGATGCATAGCACTCTCAGAGTTAGGACGTTGAGACAGAAGGGCGCCAACTCCAGTGTCAGGAGCATCAACCTCTAGGATAAAAGGCAATGTAGGATCAGGATGTGCCAACACAGGAGCAGAAACAAAGGCAGCCTTGAGACTCTCAAAGGCCTTAATGGACTCCGGAGACCAACTCTGTGGGTTACCGGCCTTTCTGGTCGTATCAGTCAGGGGCTTGACCAGAGACGAGAAGTTACAAATAAACTTCCGATAATAGTTGGCAAAGCCCAGGAAATGCTGCAGAGGACGTAAACCCACAGGTTGGGGCCACTGTATAACTGCCGAAAGTTTCTCTGGGTCCATCGAAAAACCAGCAGTGGAAAGGAAATAGCCCAGGAATTTAACCTGTTCACGATGGAAATTGCACTTTTCCAGTTTACAATAAAGATAAATAAATACAAATAAATAAAAACAATAAAGATTGTTTTCTCTTAGTTTCTGAAGCACACGACAGACATCTGTGTGGAAAATATGAGGATATCATCGAGATAAACCACCACACATAACTGCAACAAATCTCGGGGAACATCATTAATAAATTCCTGGAAGACTGCCGGGGCGTTACAAAGGACAAAAGGCATTACGAGGTACTCATAATGGTCTGTTCTGGTATTAAACGCAGCTTTGCACTCGTCGCCCTCCTTAATCCGCGCAAGATTTTGTGCTCCTCTCAAAGCAAGCTTTGTGAAAACCAGTGCTCCCTTGAGGCGGTCAAATAACTCTGTAATCAACGGAATCGGGTAGGCATTCTTAATCGTGAAATGATTGAGACCCCTATAATCAATACAAGGTCTTAGTTCGTCGCTCTTCTTCTTCACAAAGAGGAGACGAGGATTTGCGGATGAAACCTCGAGAAAATGCATCTGAAACATACTCCTCCATGGCCTTATCCTCCAAGACCGTCAAAGGGTAAACGAGGGGGTATGGCACAAGGTTGAAGGTCAATTGCGCAATCATAAGGCCGGTGTGGAGGCAAACTACCGGCCTGACCTTTGTCAAAGACATCGCTAAAATCGCTGTACTCCTCCGGCAGGGAGGAGAGTAAAGAGGTGCACAGGACCTTGGTTACCTAATGGAAGCATGTCTCACTGCATTGTGGTGACCAGGAGAGAACCTCAGCACGGAGCCAATCAAAAGAGGGGTTGTGCCTCTGTAACCAAGGATAACCAATAACCAGCGGAAACCTAGGTGAGGAAATCACTTGGAATTGGCTTATCTCATGGTGAAGAGCCCCTACGGCCATGGACAACGGAACCGTCTCTTGAGTCACATGGGCAGGCTATAGAGGTCTCCCGTCAAGAGCCTCAATGGCAAGTGGAGTGTCACGCAGCTGCAGCGGAATCGAGTGCTGCGATACAAAGGCAGCATCAATGAACAGGCCCGCAGCCCCAGCGTCGATTAGAGCCTGTATCTCAATGGATGACTCAGTCCAAGAAAGGGTGACCGAAACCAGAGGCTTATCCTTCTGGATAACTGGGGATGAAAGAACGCCACCTAAGGTATGTCCATAACAGGACCTCAAGGTTCGGGCGTTCCCTGGACGGGTAGGACAAGACTTCAAAAAGTGACCTTCCTGGCCACAATAAAGGCACAATCTCTCCCTCCTCCTAAAGGCTCTCTCATCTGCAGAGAGATGCGTGAAGCCCAAGTGCATGGGTTCATCTTCTCTGACCGATTCGGTACCAAGGCATGGGAGGTGAGGGAGGCACGGGTGGGACTGCAAAGCTAGGAGGCAAACGTACAGGAGGCTTCCACAAGCGCTCCTTAAAAGAGAGTCTTTCTCTGAGTCTGGAGTCAATGAGGATGGCAAACGTGATCAACCTCTCCAGCTCAGTGGGTATATCTCGTGCTGCTATCTCATCCTTGATGGAATCCAAGAGACCATGAGAAAAAGAAGCCATGAGGGCCTCATTGTCCCAAGCAACCTCTGCTGCCAGAGTACGGAATTCAATGGCGTAGTCGGCAACAGTTCTCGTACTCTGTTTGATGGACATGAGGCACTTGGCAGCAGAAGCAGAGCGTGCAGGAACAAAATACAAATACCCTATACCACAATAATAATACCACTATACCACAATAATAAATACCACAATAATAAGTGCAAATACCGTTTTAAAGGAGGCCACAAAGTCAGGGTAACTTAACACAACAGGTTTTTGCATCTCCCATAGAGGGTTTGCCCAGGCCAAGGCTCTCTCAGAAAGCAAAGATATCACGAAACTTACTTTGATTCTGTCCATGGGAAACGCCTGGGGCAGCATCCCAAAGTAAATCTCAACCTGGTTGAGAAACCCTCTGCATTGAACTGGATCGCCCCCAAATCACTGGGGAAGTGGAGCGGAACCAGACATACCTCTTATAGAGGTAATACTCGAGGCAGGTGCCTGCACAGAGACTGGCGCAGCAGCAGGGACGGCCTGCAACTCAGCTTGTACCAGAGCAGCCACAGTAGGAGTTTCCAGGTGAGCCGTGTGACTCAGGAGCATTTGTAACGATATGGCAAATTGATCCATGCGGTGATCTTGCTCATCCAATCTGGAAAAAATATTACCAACAAGTGGATTAACTGTATCTTCTGAATTCATGTCCTTCGCCTACTATCAGGAATCATGAATCAGACCGAGACAGAAGTATAGTTAAATCACACTTGTTTAAAAATAATAATAATAATAAGGTAAACAGAGTGAGCGTAGTCAAAACAAGCCAGAGTTCAGTAACCGGATCGGGTAGTCAGCCAAGCAAATGTCAGAGAGCCAGAGATAAACGTAGTAGTACAGCAAGCAGGATCAGGCGCCAGAAGAAACGTTAGCCGAGCAAGTCTTTAACAGGAACACAGGAGAAAGTCTCTGTGATGTTGACAAAGGTGAAGGCAGAGATCAAGTGAGCTGGACGACTTTAAGTAGGCAGGACTGACGAGCAGAATCAACAACAGCTGGGTAACACTGGAGAGAGATAGGAGCTGGCAATTAGCCGACAGCTGAGCGGCCGGCTCAGAGAAGGAAGGGCTGAGCCCAGCCCTGACAAAGAGCAACACAGGACAGACATTTGGCTGGGGTGCCTTTATTGCTTCTGGTGGATTTCCTGATTGAAGCCTCTCATAGCCTGGTTTCTTCTTTTACAGCATTTGGATTGTCTTCATTCATTTCTCTTTCTGCGTCACTGTTGCTTATCTTCATGTGACACTGATGTGGAATTTCCCTCAGTTTGAAGTGTTTGTGTTAGTTCATGAAATTTGGAGCACACTGAAGTTTCATCGACAATTAAACTTCTACTGATGGTTACCTTGTTTGTGTCTTGTAAAATATTGTATTCTTTTTGAGATTCACTGTACTCCACAAGTACATCTTCCTTTGTGCAAGCATTCCATTTTGTATGTTTTTCTTTTGGGATGTGCATATAGGCTTTGCTTTCAAAAATGTATAGATGGTTCAAATTCAATGCTTTTCCATTCCACAGTTCATATGAAGTTTTCTTACTTAATTTTCCTGGTAGTCGATTTTGGAGATAGCATGCAGTCATAATTGCCTCCCCCCAGTATGTGGTTGTCATATCTGCACCAAATATCATATCTGCACCAAAGATCATGGTTCTTTCACTCTCACATAGAGTACGGTTCATTCTTTCTGCAACCCTGTTTTGTTCTGGGTTGTATGGTACAGTAGTTTTATGCCATACTTTCTGAGACTCGCCTGTGTGTTATCACATAATTATGAAGTGGAAGGAAAATGATACATGGTTTTCAATTTTTTTTTTTTACAAATAAATATGTGAAAAGTGTGGCATGCATTTGTATTCAGCCCCCCTCAGTCAATACTTTGTAGAACCACCTTTTGCTGCAATTACAGCTGCAAGTCTTTTTGGGTATGTCTCTACCAATTTTGCACATCTAGAGAGAGAAATTTTTACCCATTTTTCTTTGCAAAATAGTTCTGTCAGATTGGATGGAGAGCGTCTGTGAACAGCAATTTTCCAGTCTTGCCACAGATTCTCAATTGGATTTAGGTCTGGAGTTTGACTGGGCCATTCTAAAGCATGAACATGCTTTGATCTAAACCAGTGGTAGACAACCTCAGCCCTCCAGTTGTGGTGAAACTACAAATCCCATCATGCCTCTGCCTCTAAGAGTCATGCCTGTGATTGTCAGGGTCTTGCAATGTCTCATGGGACTTGTAGTTCCACCACAGCTGGAGGGCCGAAGTTGCCTATCCCTGATCTAAACCATTCCATTGTAGCTCTGGCTGTAGGTTTAGGGTCGTTGTGCTGCTGGAAGGTGAACATCTGTCCCAGTCTCAAGTCTTTTGCAGACTGTAACAGGTTTTCTTCTAAGATTGCCCTGTAGTTGGCTCCATCGGTGTTCCCATCAATTCTGACCAGCTTCTCTGTCCTTGCTGAAGAAAAGCATCCCCACAACATGATGCTGCCACCACCATGTTTCACGATGGGGATGGTGTGTTCAGGGTGATGTGCAGTGTAAGTTTTCCGCCACACATAACATTTTGTTTTTAGGCCAAAAAGTAAAATTTTGGTCTCATCTGACCAGAGCACCTTCTTCCACATGTTTGTTGTGTACCCCACATGGCTTCTCGCAAGCTGCAAAACAGGATTTTATATGGCTTTCTTTCAACAATGGCTTTCTTCTTTCCGCTCTTCCATAAAGGTCAGATTTGTGGAGTGCACGACTAATAGTTGTCCTGTGGACAGATTCTCCCACCTGAGCTGTGGATCTTTGCAGCTTCTCCAGAGTTACCATGGATCTTTTGGCTGCTTCTCTAATTAATGCTCTCCTCACCTTTCCTGTCAGTTTAGGTGGACAGCCATGTCTTGGTAGGTTTGCAGTTGTGCCATACTCTTTACATTTTCAGATTATGGATTGAACAGTGCTCCATGAGATGTTCAAAGCTTGAGATATTTTTTTAGAACCTAACCATGCTTTAAACTTCTCCAAAACTTTATTCCTGACCTGTCAGGTGTGTTCCTTGGCCTTCATGATGCTGTTTGTTCACTGAGGTTCTTTAACAAACTATTTATACTGAGATAAAATGACACACAAGTGGACTCTATTTACTAATTAGGAGACTTCTGAAGGCATTTGGTTCCACTAGATCTTAGTTTGGGGTATCAGAGGGGGCTGAATACAAATGCACACCACACTTTTCACATATTTATTTGTAAAAAATGTTGAAAGCCATTTATCATTTTCCTTCCACTTCACAATTATGTGCCACTTTGTGTTGGTCTATCACATACAATCCCAATAAAATACATTTATGCTTTTGGTTGTAAGATGAAAAAATGTGGAACATTACTTTTTCAAGGCACTGTATGACTTGATCATCTTTTATGCTAAGAGAGATTGTACACTGAGCTTTTGTGGTCTTTCCCTATCCACTCATCACAAGGGTGTTCTGGCCTGACTTTGTTTATACATTTCCACATACAGTCAGGTCCATAAATTTTGGGACATTGACACAATTCTAATCTTTTTGGCTCTATACACCACCACAATGGATTTGAAGTGAAACAAACTAGATGTGCTTTAACTGCAGACTTCCAGCTTTAATTTGAGGGTATTTACATCCAAATCAGGTGAACAGTGTAGGAATTACAACAGTTTGTATATGTGCCTCCCACTTTTTAGGGGACCAAAAGTGATGGGACAATTGGCTGCTCAGTTGTTCCATGGCCAGGTGTGTGTTATTCCCTCATTATCCCATTTACAAGGAGCAGATAAAAGGTCCAGAGTTAATTTCAAGTGTGCTATTTGCAATTGGAATCTGTTGCTGTCAACTCTCAATATGAGATCCAAAGAGCTGTCACTATCAGTGAAGCAAGCCATCATTAGGCTGAAAAAAAACAAACCAAACCCATCAGAGAGATAGCACAAACATTAGGTGTGGCCAAATCAACTGTTTGGAACATCCTTAAAAACAAAGAATGCACCGGTGAGCTCAGCAACACCAAAAGACCTGGTGGATGACCGAAGAATTCTTTCCCTGGTGAAGAAAACACCCTTCACAACAGTTGGCCAGATCAAGAACATTCTCCAGGAGGTAGGTGTATGTGTGTCAAAGTCAACAATCAAGAGAAGACTTCAGCAGAGTGAATACAATTACAAGATGTAAACCATTGGTGATCTTCAAAAACAGGAAGGCCAGATTAGAGTTTGCCAAACAACATCTAAAAAAGCCTTCTCAGTTCTGGAACAACATCCTATGGACAGATGAGACCAAGATCAACTTGTACCAGAGTGATGGGAAGAGAAGAGTATGGAGAAGGAAAGGAACTTCTCATGATCCAAAGCATGCCACCTCATCAGTGAAGCATGGTGGTGGTAGTGTCATGGCATGGGCATGTATGGCTGCCAATGGAACTGGTTCTCTTGTATTTATTGATGATGTGACTGCTGACAAAAGCAGCAGGATGAATTCTGAAGTGTTTCGGGCAATATTATCTGCTCATATTCAGCAAAATGCTTCAGAACTCATTGGACGGTGCTTCACAGTGCAGATGGACAATGACCCGAAGCATACTGCGAAAGCAACCAAATAGTTTTTTAAGGGAAAGAAGTGGAATGCTATGCAATGGCCAAGTCAATCACCTGACCTGAATCCGATTGAGCATGCATTTCACTTGCTGAAGACAAAACTGAAGGGAAAATGCCCCAAGAACAAGCAGGAACTGAAGACTGTTGCAGTAGAGGCCTGACAGAGCATCACCAGGGATGAAACCCAGCATCTGGTGATGTCTATGCATTCCAGACTTCAGGCTGTAATTGACTGCAAAAGGATTTGCAACCAAGTATTAAAAAGTGAAAGTTTATCGCGAATTATCAAATAGCACAAATCCACTAACAAAAAACACTTTTAGGATATGGAATGGTTTGAGTAGATTATATCACTGGCAATATAACTCCCCTTTAATTTCTTTACTAGACACAAATTATTTTAAACCTGGGAAAGATGAGCACATGTATTTTATTAGATGGGCAAAGAAGGATGACATAACTTTACAAGATGTAATGATGGGAAATAGATTATGCACTTTCTCCGAATTAACACAAAAATGGGGAAACAGACCACTAGATAGATAGAGATATGCACAAATACTGCACATTTCTTCCCTTATTGGGAAAAGATCATAGATAACATTTACCAAATAACAGGAGAGCATGTTCAGAAAGAGCCGTGGATATGTCTGTTCCATGATACGGATAAAACAGTAGCTCAATACAAGAATACCTTGGTACCCCACCTTCTGAATGCAGCCAAAAGCCTGATCCCAAGAGTGTGGAGAACTCCTGATCCCCCCTCAATGAAAGAATGGATAGTAAATATAGATTTGGTTGAGATCAATAGAAGAAACAATACATAGAAGTGACGACTCCATGGAAACATATAACAGTGTATGTGGAGAGGTGGCTAGAGTTTAAAAAATCATCAGAATATATGATGATGGTGGAGCGTTAAGAGGAGTCATGAGGGCGGATGCATGGGGGGTGGGTGGGAGGGAGAGAGAGAGAGAGAGAAGGGGGGGAGGGGTGGTTATGGGATTTATTTAATTATCTACTAAACTTTGAAATTTTCTTTTCAGGTTATGTGATGAGGGATGGTATGTCTAATATAGATTAATGTATTAAAAATGTAAGGCGGAGATACCAACTTTTGTAAAAATGTAATAATTAATAAGGCTATTTAACCTAAATAATATATACCAATAAAAAGAGAATATACAAAAAAAAAATGTGAAAGTTTGATGGATGGTTGTTAATCTGTCCCATTACTTTTGGTCCCTTAAAAAGTGGGAGGCACATATACAAACTGTTGTAATTCCTACACCATTCACCTGATTTGGATGTAAATACCCTCAAATTAAAGCTGAAAGTCTGCAGTTTAAGCACATCTTGTTCGTTTCATTTCAAATCCATTGTGGTGGTATATAGAGCCAAAAAGATTAGAATTGTGTCGATGTCCCAATATTTATGGACCTGACTGTACCTTCTCTTATTAGCAGCATTTTCATCTTGAATTTTCAAGACTGGTAGCTCTAGTTTGTCAAATTTGAAAATGAAAGCTGTCTTGCAGCTGTATTACTGGTCATTTTCTTTTATTCGGTTGCAGTCTTCTTTTTGTTGCTGTATCTTGCACTTATTTGCTTTAGCTGGCTATGACTGGGCTATGACTTGGTTCTCAGCTTTTCTCTGGGCAATGCCTGGGCCCATAACCTGTTAGAAATTCTGTATATAGCCCTACAGAACAGGCAGTGCACAGTCCACATGGGCTTTGCTGCTTAACTGCAGTCAGGAATCAGGACATTGTATACAGAAAAATACACAGCGTATAACATAAATGCAGCTACAAACTTATAAACACTGGCATCTACTAGTTAAAGAATATATTTGTACTAAATACTAATGTACAATAGTTGTTGCACAAAATGCAATTCTGTATTCCAACAGTTGACTTACAGGATTAGGCAGTTGCTACATAGACCCTTGTCTGATTGTACTGATGTAAAGATGTACAGCATACGGGTTTTTATTTTCTTTTGCCCTGACATATTAACTTAGTGCTTAGTTATAGGTGTGACTGCAAAGATGCCTGTGAAAATGCTGCTTCTTATTATTATAAATGTGACAACAGTAATAATAAAACAGACATTTTTAGCCATAGCTTTTGCAGACATAAGAAGACTGCTGGCTTCCTTTATAGGCATGTATAAATAAAGTTTTGCTATTATCTAAAGTTTTGAAAAGTACTAGACATTTGTTTTTCCCATATATATATAACACTATATATATTGTAAGTGCTTAACATTCCACACTAACTGTGTTGCCTAAATACTCCAAAATCTTTCCCAGGCAGTTCTGTCAGTAAAATTACTCTGCAAGAAAAAAAAATGAAAATCCAGCCGCACACCAGACATCTGAAATCCATTAACTATAGAATTTAGGAATCCAAGGCGTTTTTGGTTGCAAAATATGTATTGTACCTAAGGCTTTTATGTTACATCCAGAACGATTTCACTGATGTCAGTGTTAGATTTTTTTTTCTTTTGCGTGCTTGTTCTCTGTGACTCACAGACCAGGATATTGAATAAAAAACATTATAAAAATATATTTCTTATATATCATTCAAATATAAATTCATGTGGACATTGTATCTGATTTCTTATTCTGTAGACCCTGCCCCATGTTAAAACATTTCATTAAAGTAAATGTAGACCCAATTACTAAAATCCCATATACGATTAATCAGGTTAATGTAATTTCAAAAGATTTTTTCTGTTAAATCATCTTTTTTTTGACTTTCAAGATATAACAGAATGAGAACCAGATCCCCCCCCCCGCCCCCCGCCCCTCGCATTGGCTAAGAAAGGAAGCATCACAGAATGTCAGACATATTATGGTACCAAATAAAGCCAAAACAATATAAAACACAAACAACTGAATGGGAAGTCCAGTTAAAATACCTCAAAATGTACGTCAATAAATTCCTGAGAGTAGACTTCCTGACATGTGTGTAACCCAAAACAAAAAACGGGGGGGGGGTAAGAGGCCCCAAGAAAAGGAAGAAGAAAACAAAGAGGGAGGCAAAAAAGGAGGGGGTGGGTAAAAGGGGTGGGCGGGTAACATGGCCTCTGGATTGTCTCAAGCGTCAGTCATAAGAGGCTGATACTAGCAAGTAGCGATGGGCTGAACAGACCCCTGTTCGGTTCACACCAGAACTTCCGAACACCGCGAAAGTTTGGACCTGAATAACGAACCCCATTAAAGTCAATGGGACCTGAACGTCAAAAATCAAACGTGCCCATTTTGAAGGCTTATATGCAAGTAATTGGGCATACAATGGATATAGGGGTCCGGGTCCTGCCCTGGGGGACATGTATCAATAAAAAAAAGTTTGTAAAAAAACTTAATTTTTAAATGAGCAGTGATTTTTTGATTTTTAAAGTGAAAGCATAAAAATAAAAAAATCCTTCCAATATAGTACCTGGGGGGGTGCCCTTAGTCTACCTGTAAAGTGGCAGATCTGTACCATGTCTAGAATCTGCTGCAGCAATAATTGCATTTATAAAGCCAAAAACATGACATTTTCCCTGCAAGCTGCCTTTATTTTGCTCAGCAACAGCTGGGGAGCCAGTGTGAATGATGAGACCGCAATGTAGTGCACTGGGAACAAGATTAGAAATTTTTTGGATACATTCTGGTGTCACTTTGACTTTGGATAGAAGTAACAGGTGCGTAAAAATTGGTCTTTGGGTGTCGGTGGCGCCTTCCCGCCGTAACCCTATAGAGCAGGGATCCTCAAACTACGGCCCTCCAGCTGTTGTAGAACTACACATCCCATGAGGCATTGTAAAACTCTGACATTCACAGACATGACTAGGCATGATGGGATTTGTAGTTCCTGAACACCTGGAGGGCCGCAGTTTGAAGACCCCTGCTATAGAGGTACTCTCGATGAAAGCAAGAATTGGCCTTGCTGTAAAAAATTGCAATGATATGCACCTGTCAAACAGGTGCAGAAAAATTGGTCTTTGGGTGTTAATTGTGCCCATGAAACCTATACCAAAAACATTCTTTCAGATGAAATGATTGAACACCCTCAAAGCTAGGCAGCCTCGAAGTCCTGCAGAGATTCCACATCCCAAAAAGACTTAATCAGTGACATTGGCATCAGGGGCTTCATAGCTGGTAATCCAGGACTGATTCATTTTTATAAAAGTCAAACGGTCCACGGAGTCTGTGGACAGATGCGTACAAAACCTCCTGCAGCACTGAATGCCCGTTCTGAAAGCAAGCTGGATGCAGGGCAGCCCAATAACTCAGTCGCATACTGGGCAAGTTCTGGCCAGTGGTCTATTCTCATGACTGAGTAAGTCAGTGGATCGTCAGCTGGAAAGCTCTCCATCTCTGTTTTGGCCCCAAGGTAATCGCCCACGATGTGATGCAGACGATGCCGATGGGATGTGGAAGCTGACAGCCCTGGGCGGCGAGGACAAAAAGAAAATTCCGAAATGCGTCACTTAGGCAGACGCCTTCTCCAACGCTCCTCTCTTGACCAACAGAAGACTCAAAACTACGTTTTCCACGACCTACTGGAGTCAGGAAATACATTCAATAAAATCCTCTTTAACGCGTCCTCAAGAGATTTTATCTTCTACACTCTCTGTGGGGACTGAGACCTTCCCCTTATAACAGTGGTAAAGGAGGGTTGCCAACCAGTAATTATCCTTCTCCTTTATGCCACGTATTCTTGGGTCCTTTCACAGGCTTTGAAGCATGAGGTTGCCCATGTGCCTCAAATTTGCTGAGGCTTGAGAAGCAGACTCCTCTGGGTCACTTAGGATGACAGCATCTGGAACTTCCTCCTCCCAGCCACGTACTACTCCTAAGGGTCCTGGAGTTTGAAAGCCATAGTTTACAGATTGACGCATGTCTTCCTCTTCTTCAAAGCCTATGAAAGTGCCAGAATCCTCCTCCTCATCCTCCTCCCCTCTCTCCTCCTGTGCGTTCTCTGACATAGGAATGATGGTGTCTGGATAAAGTGGGCCTTAAGAGGAAAGGAAGTCCTCCTCTTCCTGCTGCTGCTCTGCCTCTAGTCCCCTGTCCATAATGCCACGCAGAGTCTGCTCCAGCCGGAACACAACAGGGATTGTGTCACTGATGCATGCACTGTCACTGCTCACCATTCTTGTGGCCTCCTCAAATGTTGACAATACAGTGCATACATCCTTAATGATCAGCCACTGGCGTGGGGAAAAAAAGCCGAGGCGGCCTGAGCCTGTGGACATACCGTGCTCACACAGGTATTCGTTGATGGCTCTCTGCTGCATGTATAGCCGATGCAGCATTGCCAAAGTCGAGCGCCACCTGGTGGGCATGTCACAAATCAGGCAGTTTACGGGCAGGTGGAATTCCTGCTGAATTTCAGCCAACCGAGCACTGGCTGTGTATTACCGCCTGAAATGGCTACAGACTCTTCTGGCCTGTTTTAGTACATCTGGCAACCCTGGGTACGTACTTAGGAAACGCTGCACCACCAAATTGAGGACACGTGCCAGGCATGGCATATGTGTCAACTTTCCCTGTCTAAGGGCTGACAGGAGGTTTGAGCCATTATCCAACACCACCATTCCTGGCTCCAGCTGGCATGGTGTGAACCACCTCTGGGCCTGTCCCTGCAGAGCTGCAAGAATCTCTGCTATGGTGTGGTTCCTGTCCCCTAAACACACCAGCTGAAGCACTGCATGGCACCTTTTAGCCTGACTCATGGAATAGCCCTTTGAACACTTAGGGGGTACCTGATGTTCATAGGACAATTCTGCAGAGGAGGGCATGGAGGTGGCGGAGGAGGAGGATGAGGGGGTAGAGCTCACAGGTCTGGCATCATCACCACCAGCTGTATGGAGACGTGGGGGCACTACAAGCTGCAGCACCGAGCCCTGTCCCGCGTCCTTTCAAGTTGCAAGCAGCATCACAGCATTGCTGTGAACAAAATATATTGTCCCTGCCCATGCTTGCTGGACCATGTGTCAGCAGTAAGGTGGATTTTGCGACTGACTGCCTTGCCCAATGATGCCAGAACATTCCCTTCCATGTGATGGTAGAGAGATGGAACGGCCTTACAAAAAGTAGTAAAAAGTAATAACGAATAGGAACCTGCCATTGTGGTACAGCTCATTGTGCAAATTCACGGAAGGGGGCAGAATCCATCAGGCTGAAAGGCAGAAGTTGGAGAGCGAACAGCTTTGACAAGCTTGCATTTAGACGCTGGGCATGTGGGTGACAGGGACTGTATTTTTTTTCCGCTGCAGCAGATGGGGCAGAAATTTGCCAGCTACAGTCTACAGCTGGTGATGTGCTGCTGGCAGATGTGCTGCTAGGACCTGGGACACCCTGTGCTATACCATCATCCCTGTCAGTGGAGGCTGCTGAGAGGTAATGACTCGGTATAGCAGGGGCAGACTGAAGTGGGTAAGGAGGAGGGACAGATTTGTGCCGCTTTTGTGTGGCTTTTAGGTGCTCTTGCCAACAGGCTGAGTGGTTGGACGTTAAATGCCTTGTTAGGCATGTAGTGCCCAAATGGTTGGTGTTTTTGCCACGTTTGATGTGCCCGAGACACAGTTTGCAGATAGCAACAGTGAGATCTGCAGCAGATGTGCTGAAAAAGGACCAGATAGCTGAGCTTTGGGGAGTGGGCCGGGAGATAACAGCTGCAGAATGTCATGGAATAGGGTGGCTGCTCTCTACTCTTTCTTGATGTCTCCTTGGGGTTGTGCCGCCTCACCTTCAGTTTCCTCCTCTGCTCTATCTAGCACCCAAGTCGCATCAATGACCTCATCATCATCATCATCATCTCCATCTCCTCCATCTTCATCATTACCACTGGAGACAACTTGGCAATACGCTGCGGCTTGGGGAACATGAATGCCAATTTGTCTACCAGTGTCCCTCCCTCTTTCAAGGCTTATGTTCCTGTCATTCTCAACCTCAGAACCAACATCTAAACCCAATAATGGCTGGGCATCATCAAGGAGCAAGTGGCTGACGTTGTGGTCAAATAACTCAGCTGGCTCCTCAATGGCTGATGTTGGGGCTATGGCAGGAATAGATGTGGACAAGGAGGCAGGTTAATCCACTCTGGCAACTGCAGGGGACTGCACACTTGTCTCTGCTTGCATGACAGACGATGAGGAGGATGAGGAAGGTTTAGTAAGCCAGTCCACTGCCTCCTCTGCATGCTGTGGCTGGATAGCACGGGCAAACTCACTAAACAGAGGAAATGATGACCAGCCTGAGGAGTGACCACCACGTCCACCTTTGCCCGTGGACATATTTGTTGCTGGCCCCCGTACAGTGGGAACGTCTGCCTCTCCTTGTTGTCCTCCCAGACATTATTGAAATGGAGGGGGCGGTGCTTTTAAGCAAATGTAAACAAGAAGTTAAAATCTGCAAGTAGATGCACTTTAATTAATGTAGAGAGGTGTTTGGTGCACTTTAATTTGAGTACTCAAGCTACACAGACACACTTCATGGATACATTATAATATACTGCAATATAATGCGCCAAACGTACAGTGACGCACAGAACTATATGGGGTTAAACTGGCAGTAAAGCACGCAAAACGATATGGCGTTAAACTGGCAGTAACGCACACAGAAGTAAATGGCGTTAAACTGGCAGTAACGCACAAAACTATTTGGCGTTAAACTGGCAGCAACGCACAGAGAACTATATGGGGTTAAACTGGCAGTAACGCATGCAAAACAATATGGCATTAAACTGGCAGTAACGGACACATAACTATATGGCGTTAAACTGGCAGTAACGCACACAGAACTATATGGCATTAAACTGGCAGTAACACACACAGAACTATATGGCGTTAAACTGGCAGTAACACACAAAACTATATGGCGTTAAACTGGCAGTAACGCCCGCAAAATGATATGGTGTTAAACTGACAGTAACGCACACAAACCGATATGGCGTTAAACTGTCAGTAACGCACGCAAAACTATATGCCATTAAACTGGCAGTAATGCACACAGAAGTAAATGGCGTTATACTGGCAGTAACGCACACAGAAGTAAATGGCGTTAAACTGGCAGTAACGCAATCAAATAGACGTGTTCAACTACACTGACACTATTTGAACTGTCCCTACTCTAGCTATACACTAATGTCAAGATTACTGACACGGTCTCACTACACTGCACTGAAACTATATGAGCTGTCCCTACTCCACACTAATGTATGTATGAATGACACGGTCTCACTACACTACAGTGAAACTATCTGAGATGTCCCTACTCTAGCTGCACACTATGCAAAGCTGAATGATGGTCCTCCTCACTACACTCACACTATTCCTAGACTGATACTAAACTAGTATTCTACACTGACAATTGAAGCAAAATAGCACAGTATAGCACCGAACAGAGCCCTGTTCTATCTCTCGCCACGCTGAAATCAAACTGAAAATTGCTGCCATTGAAAAAATACTTTTATACTGTGGGGCGGGAATGAGCCATGATTGGATAAAGTCATGATGACAGTGTCCAATCATGACTCTGACAGTGCTCTGTGCCCTGATTGGCTGAAGCCTTCACTGCTTCAGCCAATCAGGGCTTGCAATGCTATGTTCAGCACCACAATGCATTGTGGTTGGTTTGGGGGGTGAACAAACGGTCAAACTACCCGTTTGTTCAGCTGTTTGTCGAATGTCCGAACAGCTAAAGTTCAGCACGAACTTATGCTCGGGCCGAACCGTTCACCCGTCCCTACTAGCCAGAGGTAAAGAGGGAAAGGAGTACTTGATCCAAGGTTCTCAAGTTTTGTCCTTCAAAATAATAGACATTTGTTCATTAATTATTAGGGCCATCATGCGATCTTTCACTTGGAATGAGACTGTAGTTTTTTTCCAGGCTTGGGCAATGGTTCTTTTGGCCAACAGAAATTAGAAAGTAAGATGCCAATTTCTGCTACTGGGTATATAGGCCCTGGGATGGGACAATATAGTAAAGCTAATTTAGCATCCTTAATCCAGCCATAGACGCTGCGACAAAGAACATCGCTTAAAGCGGGGATCCACCTATCTATCGTTTTTTTTTTTTTTTAAGTTAATTCACAAACTTTTCTTCTCAGCATTACATACTCACATATTGTGTGTAATATGTCCGCCTGTGTCAGATTTCGTCGGAAAGAATAACTTATATTATTCACTGCAGGCGGTTTCCATCTTCATTGTGGGCATTTGAAGCCCACAAGCATTTATTTCCTGGATGTGGTGAATGCTGTGCTCCCAGCATTCACCGCTCATTCCCGCACATGCTCAGTGGCATCCTGGGAAGCCTGAGACTAGCTCCCAGGAGTCTGGGAGAGGCTAGAAACACGCCTACTCCCACGGGAGGAGAACCAGGAAGTGCAAAGAAGAATAGAAAAATAAAAGGTAATTACGGCGATTTAAATTTTTTTAAACGGCATGTCAGCATCTAGGCAAGGAAGAGAATACATACAGATATTGTTCAAAATTTGGGTGGAACCCCGCTTTAAATGCCCCAACAACACAGTAACATAGTCAATTTTGATGGGGGAATCCCTCCCGTGGAGCCATTAAGCTCTCTCGGTCGGGGGGGGGGGGGGGGGGGTCATGCAGTTGTCCAGCAAAAATGGCAGTTAAAGTGTTGAGACAAACCATTTACCATTCATTTATGTAAAACCTTTATCCCAAAAGGAAAAAAACTGTTGCTGTATACTGTGTTAGCTGGAGTTCACCTTTAATTCCTTGATTTGTTTTAAGTTCATCCAAATCTCCTGGGCTAACACTCCTCTCTCCCCAGATTGACAATGCTGCTGTCCAAAGTTGTTTCTGTTGCTCCTCCATTGAGTGGAGCCACCCTTAGACAGGAAATCTGGCCAGATCCCCAAGTGAAAATAAAGGGAAAATGGCTAAAAAAATGAATGCAGTCAATTCATCTCAGTATTGGTAAGCTACAATATATAAAACATTTTTTTGGGGGGGTTTGGATACATTTGCCAACCGCATAACTTAGCTATATGGTGGCAGAGAGGCTCTCCTGTGACAGATAACATACTGAGTACGTGATCCGGCACGTTCAGATAGGGAGCTAGGGATAGCCTCTATAACAATAGTAATGATAAAAGATATATAGAGAATTGTACCATCATCCAGAAACTTAGAAATAAAGGGATCGGGAGCTTGGTCCCCAACCAGGCCCCCCGAAATAAATGGGGCAGAAAAGGGTTTACAACCACTTTAACCATCACAGTCACATCCTTTCACTTGCAGTTTCCTTTCCAACTTAACCATCACAATCATACCTTTCCACTCCTAGCTTTTTCAAAGTACTTAGTTTACCTACATCCCCTGTCTTATTCCACTTATTTAGATTCCAGTCCACTGTTTTGTAAGTCCCCCCTAGTCGCTGCAGGGGACCCCCTTTTTGGTGATGCCTTGTGCCCTGTGCCTGCCAGGACATGTGGGTAAGCAGCTTCGCTCTTTCCCATTATGTTTATACATTTTCTATTTGACACTTTTGTATTAAATGCTGTTACCATAGATTTATTTTGTTAATTACATTGTCATTGATCATTTGTCAATCAAATTTCAGATATCCTCCTGATGAAGCGGCATTAGCCCACAAAACTAGTTGAGATGTTATCCGCGATCAACTATCCCACTGTGCTCTTCCCCGTTCGGGGATCAATATCTTGGTGATACACATGGATTGTTACCATGCTTTTATCCTGTAACTGATTATTTGTTATGTGTTATTAAATTTGTATTAATAAACCTTTGTATTATCTTTTAAATATTTGCTTACATATTTGAATTTACTTTTGCTTCACTGTACCGAGATAGTCCAATTGCCCCATTTCTTTGAGGAGGCTTGGTTGGGGACCAGGCTCACGTTCAGATAGGGGGCATGCATGCACCGCCAGCGCCACAGAAGTGCTTTGAATTGACTCAGCACAAGCTGATCAGCAGGTGCCGGCCAATGGATGTCCACCGACAGCCGCTAATCGACAAGGAAAGACACAGGACAGAGCTCTGCCTATGTAAGCAAGGCAGAGCTCGGTTCTGTCAGCAGGGATGCAATGGATTTTCTGTCCCTGCCATGCAGGGAATAAAAGCCATCACATCCCTTATTAAAAACAGCGCACATAGTACACACACACTGGTTATCTTTGATTGCCCTAGATGTTTAACCCCTTCCCAGCCAGTGTCATTAATACAGTGACAGTGCATATTTTTAGCACCGTATTAGTGTCACTGGTTCCCGCAAAGTGTCAAAAGTGTCAGTTAGCCAGGCCATACATGGTTCGAATCTTGGCTGGCTCAGCAGGAACAGGCCAAGATTCGAACCATGCATGGGTAGGCTGAATGTACCAAGTTGATCGATCGTCCAACTTAGGTACAACCAGCATGCCAAGTTTTACCTGCGATTATCGCTAGCGGCTGCTATAGCCACTAGAAATAATCACTATCTTCTCCCAGTGGGGACGGCCCGGCGGGAGAGATTTCCACATCAACACTGTCTGTGTTGATGGGGGAATCAAGCAAATTTCACTTTGTGTATGGCCAGTGTTAGTGTCAGACTGTCTGCCACAATATAGCAGTCCCTCTATAAGTCGCTGATCACCGCCATTACTAGTATAAAATAAATTAATTAATTGTAGACGCTATAACTTTTGCACAAACCAATCAATCTACAGGATTGTTTTTACCAAAAATATGTAGCAGAATATATATTGGCCTAAAGTTATGAAGAAATCAGATTTTTACATTTTTTTTTTTTTTATTGGATTTGTTTAATAGCAAATGGTAAAAAATATTGTTGCTTTCTTTTCAAAATTATTAGTCTTTTTTTTGTTTATAGCGCAAAAAATAAAAAAAACTCAGTGGTGATTAAATACCACCAAAAGATAGCTCTATTTGTGGGGGAAAAGACATACATTTCATTTATGTACAGCGTTGCATGACCGCGCAATTGTCAGTTAAAATAACACAGTGCTGTATCGCAAAAAATGTCCTTGTCATGAAGGGGGAGTAAATCTTCTGGAGGTCAAGAGGTCAAGCTTTTTTCACTTGCACTGAAAACACCAAACACAACTAACTTAGATGTACCATGTAGAGTGAATTCTGTTCTGGAGCATGTGCTGTACATTTAAATGAATTCTTCCACACCAAAACTCCTTCACATGGGGAACCACATTTCAACTCCAATACGTTTGTCCCACCCCCCTCACCCAATCCCTGAGCAGGACAGAATAATGCCACCTTATCACCTTTGAGTAAAAAAAAAAAATACCACCCTAAGGCCCTGTACACATGATCCATGGATTTTTTCCGACGGATGTTGGCTCAAACTTGTCTTGCATATACACGGTCACACAAATCTTGTCGGAAATTCCAAACGTCAAGAACGTGGTGACGTACAACACGTGCGACGAGCAGAGAAAAATGAAGTTCAATAGCCAGTGTGGCTCTTCTGCTTGATTCCGAGCATGCGTGGAACTTTGTGCATCGGAATTGTGTACACACGATCGGAATTTACGAGAATGGATTTTGTTGTCGGAAAATTTGAGATCCAGATCTCAAATTTTGTGTGACAGAAATTCCGATGGAAAATGTCCGATGGAGCATACACACGGTCGGAATTTCCGACAGCAAGCTCCCATCGAACATTTTCCGTCGGAAAATCCACCCGGTTGTACGGGGCATTAGAAGGTCAATCCTTCTTAGGATTCATAAGCAAAGGGAATGTTCACTTAACAGACTGATTACATGTAAAAAGGTGAACTTGTACTTAAAGTGTTACTAAACCCACAACAGTAAAATCTGTCTGTATATGCAGCATAGCATGCTTGTTATACTCACTGTGGAACTTAAAGCGGAGTTCCACCCAAAAGTGGAACTTCCGCTTTAAGCACTCCTCACCCCCTGACATGCCACATTTGACATGTCATTTTTTTTGGGGGGGTGGGTACTTAGTTTACAGTGGGACTTCCTGTCCCACTTCCTTCTTCCTGCTCTTGGCCGCCTTGGGGACTCCTCCTCTCCCCTTAGGTGGCCCCTCCCTGCCAGCAATCTTCTGGAACACATGACAGGTCCCAGAAAATTGCCTGGCCACTAGCAGAGCGCAACGCGACTCGCGCATGCGCAGTGCGCACCCGGCCGTGAAGCCGAAAGCTGTCACGGCCGGGTGCCCACATTGGCTATGATGGCACTGGCAGAGAGGAGGGGGAGAGGAGCGAGGCCTTGGGCGGCCGCATCCCTGGACCGTGGGGCAGTGAGTGTCTGTTTATTAAAAGTCAGCAGCTACACTTTTTGTGTAGCTTTTGACTTTTAATAAACTAAACAATGTGTGGAACTCCGCTTTAAGGGGTTAATCCTCATTGTGTAAAAAGGCTGTTTTATCCTGTTTGCACAGATCCTCCCCTCCTGCACTGTCTATCTGGGGAAAGCCAGCTAACACAGGCAGGGTAGCTGACCTGCACATGCTCAGTTGTGTCTTATAGGGCTCATGCACACTAGACGTTTTTACAGCAGCTGTTTTTTGCTTCAGACATTTTTTTCTACAGTCAATAAACTCACTATTATGTTATCCTATTTGTCCATGTACACATAAGCTGTTATCAGCAGTTTTTGGCTGGGACATTTTTTGGTTTAAAAAAAAAAAAAAAACTAGTGGGTTCTGAGAGGAGTTTTCCCAGATGTTTTCAGCTGTAAAAACGCTCTAACGTCAAAAAATGCTGATAAACGCTAAAAAACGGAGCTCACCAGCATTTTTTGACATTTTTGATTCATTGAAAAAAAAAGAAGAAATCATTATTTTCAAAAAAAAAAAAACCACAAAAAAACGATAACCCGGAAAAACGCTAAAAAACGCTATTGCAAAATTTTTGAAAAACTCACTGCAAAGCCACTGGCATTTTTATAACGTTATTTTAACGTCCGGTGTGCATGAGGCCTTATGCTAGAGAGAACATTTACTTGTTCTCAGAGTTAGTCAGGTCACATGATATTGACATCACACATGTGGGCGTGTATACAGGCTGAAGTGGAAATCTCCTCCTACCTGAACTCTCAGCACTGGAGAAACTGCAGTTTCTCACTGACCGTGGTATACAGATCAGCCAAAAAGGTATATATAGTGGTAATATTTTAATGTTAAAAGAAGATTTATAAGCTTATTACTGGGTTTAGTAACACTTTAATTTCAAGACCCATGCAAAGGAAAAAAAAAAACATGAACGTGTAATATACACCTTTTAATTTATACTTTCTTGAAACAAATGTGTTCACAATGAAACAAAAACAGCCTACTACCTCTGTGAAACATGACTAGGGTATAAAAGATTCTTTGTTCTCCTGAGTGCTAAATCACCGCTCCACCGTTAACCTTTCCTTAAGAAAAACACATGAAACCCAAGTTGGAGTTTAAAGTGAGGCCTGGAACGAGAATGACTGAAAGGAGGGGTAGTGTAGGGCTGGGCATGACAGTGTGTCTAAGGGAGACGCTGAAGGGGTTAATAGTTGATGAAAAGGTAGTATGGGTAAAAGGGGAGGTAAGAAAGTTAATTTTGTGAGAAAGGGGAGTGGTTATATTTAAAGGAGGGAAGGAGCAAGGGGTCAGTGTGAGGAAGAGTTCAACAGAGGAGGCAGTTTTTTCACAACTGCTCCTCTATGATGGCCGCCATTGAGGAGATTTTGGATAGATTGAGAAAGGCAGCAGAGCAAAAGGGACCAGAATGGCTGCAGAACCAAGTTATGGAGGAAGAAGCGGGTGGATCGGCGTCAGGTGAGGTGTCCTACCGCGCGCGGAGGTCGCGGCCTCCGGTGTGTTTTTCGCCAGGGCCTGCATCTCGGTCCGTTCGTATCCCCAGGAGCCCGAGGGAGGGTTGGTCGGTCCCCCCGGTAAAACGGAGGCAGCTACAGGTTACTGCAGCTCCCGGGCGGTCTACACGCCGCCGGCCGAACTTAGGAGGCGGGGCCACGGGCCAACACGGCGCCGGTTCCCCGCCAGGTGATCGCAGGGCACAGCACATGTTATCCCCGGCACGGAGCGGAGACCTGAAGGTGATAGCGAGGAGGGACGGGGAGACGGTCAGAGTCCAGGGAGATGGATCTAAAAGTTCGGAGCAGATCGGGAGGGGGCGGAGCTTAAGGGCAGAGCGGGCTGCACGAGCAAGTGGAGGAGTCGGATGGGAGATTGCCAGACAGAGGAGCAGAGAGACTGGTGGAGGGGGAGACAAGCGTGCCAGTGAAAAGGCTGTCAGGACAGGTCAGAGACGCCTGTCTGATGGCAGCGGAGCTTCGGGGGTGAGGAGGGCTCCCCCACTATCTCAAACCATGGCCTCTGGGGCTTCACCCCCTGGGAGGCTTACAAGTCAGCCCAGCATGGAGTGTGATGATCGGTCGGAAGGGGAAGTGTCGGAAGAGGACGAACCAGACATGCCAGCGAGGGAGCACACCGCGGCGGCTGTGGGGAGAGTGCCTGGTCAGCCTGGTAAGTCGAATACTTCTGTGTCATTGTCTGGGGCGTTACAGGACTTAACAGGGGTGTGTTCAGCAGGTACGGTAGTGCCAGCGGTTACTGTGATGCAGTCGGGAGGGGACCGGCCGGAACAGCACTTGGCGGGGAACAATCCTGCCAGTGCGGGGTCCGGTCATCAGCTGACTGATTTCTTGCAGGGTCTGCGGACCTTAATTGGTAGATTCGAAGGGGGACAAGGGCAGCCACCTCAAGTGGCCCAATGGACAGCACCGGTAACTGCGTCAGGGGACGGGAGTAATGGGGTTGGGGGGTAGGGGTGCCCCCGGTGATTCCGCCCCCCAGTCAATCAGGGGTCGGAGTAGTTGCGGATGAGGCAGGGAAAAAAGGGTCCACAGAGAAGGCGGAAAGGTCCGACGTGGTCAGGCTGGCGGACGCTGCGAAGTGTGAGGTTTACGTCTGCTTCGAGGGCCCCTTGGGAGCACATCTTAAGCAGGAGGTCCGGGAAAAGATTCACAAGGGTGAGTATGTGGAGATATTTTCCCTACTACCATTGGAGAAGTTTAACTTGGACAGGGTGAAACCCGACGATTCCAAGAAGGAGGATGAGGAAAAAAGAAGGTACCGGCTGATCCCGCGCACATTTGTTAATTGGCTACAAGCGTTCGCCATCATGGCAAGCGTTATTGGCGAGAAGAGCCCCGAGCATTGCTCGGTGTTGTTCTGTTACATGTACGCTATTGGAGAGGCGCATAGGGGTTTATGATGGTTCTGCTGGGCTGAGGTATGACGAGCAGTTCAGACAGCGGATGGCAGTCCGCCCGTCCCTGCGTTGGGATCATAAGGATATTAGCCTCTGGATGCGGCTTATGTCGTCTGCGAGGGCCCCGCCTCAGTCTTTTCAAGGGGGGGCCGGGGGTACACATTCCTCAGGACCGTCGGCCGGAAAAAAGTGGGGAGTGTGCTGGCAGTATAATGAAGGTGCCTGTAAATTTGGGGGGGCATGTAAGTTCAAACATGAATGCTTGGGGTGTGGGGGAGCCCACATGTTGTCTAGATGTTTTAAGAGAGGGAAGCGTGCCAGTGACGCTGCTCCGAAGAGGGATGATGCCGGTGAAGGTGGAAAGAATGCTACCTTTTCTAAATAAGTATCCGGATCAGGGAGCAGCTAGGTTGTTGGCGGCGGGGTTTGCGGATGGTTTCAAGATTCCATGTTCATTGGCGACGGTTCCGCCTATGGCAAGGAGTCTAAAATCGGCATTACAGCATCAGGAGGTAGTTGGGGAAAAATTGCAAAAAGAAGTGGCTTTAGGGCGCATGGGGGGGCCGTTTGCCACCAAACCATGGCCAGACTTAGTGGTATCACCTTTGAGGGTGGTACCCAAGAAGGAACCTAACAAGTTTTGATTGATACACCACTTATCTTTCCCAAAAGGGGGTTCAGTCAATGATTTCATTGACCCGGAAGAGTGTACAGTTTCTTACACTTCATTTGATGCGGCGGTCAAGTGGGTGAGGCGCTACGGCCAAGGGGCTCTCATGGCAAAAGCAGATAGAATCAGCTTTCCGATTGTTGCCGTTGCATCCGGAGAGCTTCCGGCTGCTGGGATGTCACTGGCAAGAGCAGTTTTACGTTGACAAATGTCTGCCCATGGGCTGTTCAGTTTCATGCGCCATGTTCGAGGCGTTTAGCTTGTTTTTGGAATGGGTAGTTAGGGAGATTTCGAGCCTAGACTCAGTTATACACTATTTGGATGATTTCCTGTGTATAGGCCCCCCTGCTTCCGTAGTGTGTGCGATTCTGCTTTCCACATTGCAACACATCGCAGGCAGGTTCGGAGTGCCTTTAGCGGCTGAGAAAATGGAAGGCCCCACGTCGGAAATGAGCTTTTTGGGGATAGTTATAGACTCGATAGCTATGGAATGCCGTTTGCCCAGATGTAAGTTGGAGGAGCTGCAGAGGGAAATTGGGGATATCCACGGATTGCGGAAGGTGTAGTTGAGAGCTCTTCAGTCATTGTTGGGTAAGTTGAATTTCGCTTGCAGAATTATCCCCATGGGGCGGGTTTTTTGCGGACGGTTGTCGGCTGCTACACTTTATTTGTCTGACAAGGGAGCATAGAGAGGATTTGAAAGTTCGGTATGAGTATTTAACCACATACAACGGGAGGGCAGTGTGGATGTCTGGCCTGGTGAGCAATTTCGATGTGGAATTGGTCACTGACGCGGCGGGCTCCACAGATTTTGGTGCATATTTTCAAGGGCGATGGAGCACGGAGCCCTGGCCACAGTCGTGGGAAAGGGAGGGGTTCCTCGGAAATTTGGTGCTGGAATTGTTTCCGGTGGTGTTGGCCTTGGAACTATGGGGGGAGGCATGCCGGAATTTGAAGCTGAGGATCAATTGTGACAACATGGGTGTAGTGCAGGTGGTGAACCGTATGTCAGCATCTTCGCAGCCAGTCATACGCTGTTGAGACAGCTGGTGTTTAGGTGTTTGAGTCTGAATATTTTTATTTATGCGTTTCACATTCCGGGTGTTGACAATGCGCTGGCTGACTCCTTGTCTCGTTTTCAGTGGGACAAGTTCAGGGAGCTGGCGCCGGGTGCAGACAAGGAAGGAGTTCCTTGCCCGGATTGGATGTGGGAGCTGCCTTTGGAGTCACCGCGGGATGGATTAGGCAGTCAGTAAGTGATTCCACTTGGACGGCCTACAGTAAGGTATGGAAAGAGTGGTCGATGCTGGTACAGGAGGCTGGTGTCGTGACGCTGGGGTCGGAAGAAAGATTACTGGTGTTGTACTTAGTAGCTAGGAACATGGAAAATGGGTGCGCGGTATCTTCAATTGATCGGAAATTGGTGGGCTTGTCGTTCTTGTTTAAATTAATGGGGGGTGAGGATTGGACTAAGGATTTTTGGGTATGGCAGGCCTTGAAAGGCTACAGCATAAGAAAAGGGATGCGAGACGGCCTGTCACTTTCACGAACCTGGTTTCCATATGTGAAATGTTGAGGTTCATTTGTTTATCGCATTATGAAATCCGGCTGTTTACAGCTGCGTTTTCACTGGCCTTTTATGGGGCTTTTCATATAGGGGAATTGATTAGCCCGTCTAAGCATGTTGGGGGGGGGGGTTGTTGGATCAAGATGTGCGGTTGGAGGCCGACAGGGTATGTTTAAGGCTGTGGAGGTCCAAAACTGACCAGCAAGGTAAAGGGGTGGATGTGGCGCTGTTTGCTTTACCAGGGTCAAGGGTGTGCCCAGTGGAGGCGGTACGAGAATTTCGGTTGGTCAGGTGTGAGGGGGCGGGGCCGTTCCTGAGGCATGAGGATGGGTCTTATTTGTCCTGGTTTCAATTTATAGCGATTTTTAGAAAATGTTTACAAAGGGCTGGTTTGGTTGGGTCAGAGTATGCTTCACACTCCTTCTACATAGGGGCAGCTACAGAAGCTGCCAGATGCGGGTTGGATGAGGCTGCTGTGCGCAGACTCGGGCGATGGGAGTCTAGGAGATTCCGGTCTTATATAAGACCTAATTTGGTTGTTGAATAAAAAAAAAAAAATACAAGGGGGAGGTGTTGCGGGTAATAGTTGGTTAGTTAGTAGTGTTGAAGAATACGAGGGTGCCGCTATCTTGTGTTTTGTTTTCATTGCAGATGGAAGCCCGGTATGCCTTGTATGGATCGTAGGTCACTCCTATGTTTGCTGGGGGGCCAGGAGAGGTGACGTATGTCCGGATGGCAGGCAACTGGGGATTTCCAGGAGGGAGGCATACATACGCTGGTTAGGTAGACTGGGGATGTTGTGGGGCAGAGTAATGAGCGAAGTGGAGAGGTATGTAAGGTTGGACAGACCCCCTGACAATGACTTGGGGATCAGGTCTGTCAGGGATCTGATGGCGGACATCAAAGCGGATTTCATGCAGTTACGTGTTAAATTCCCGGGCACTCTTCTAGTTTGGTCGGACATAGTGGCTCGAACAACATGGCGTTGGGCTAGGTCAGTAGTGAGCATTAATAAGACACGTATAAGACTTAATAAGGTGGTGGGGAGATTTGTTGTGCAGAATGGAGGTATTGTTATCCGGCACAGAGAGTTGGAGACGAATGTGGGACTATACCTGCGGAGGGATGGTGTTCATTTCTCTGATGCAGGGCTTGACTTATGGTCCCTGGGCTTGCAGGAGGGGATACAACAGGCCCTGAGGGTGTGGAGGTGCCCTCAAAAGTAAGGTGGTCACGCTTTCGGGCTGTGGCTGTGTTCTTCTGGTGGTCTTTGACGGGGGCGGTAAACGGATGGATTTAAAGGGGTGGGGGGATCATCATTAGCATGTTCCCCTCCGGTGGATTCCTGAACGGTGGAGGGAATACTGGATTTGGTGGCGCTGCGGGAAGCGGTTGTCTCCAAGCGGCTACAGCTGGAGGCCTATTAGTTTGGTAAAAGTTCCGCATTGCGTTGGTTATCTGTGGTTATATAGTTATATATTTATATATATTTTGAAAAGGTGGGTCACCGTCAGAGACCATCAGACTGGGGTTAACAGGTTATGTTATTATTATGTTATTGTTTATGTTTATTTTTAATGGTTATTTATTGGAGTTATTTATTTGGAGTTGTTTTAATAAAAGAGGCTGTTGTGGCCATTTTACTCCATAAAATAAAGGTGTGGTCTCATCATTTTAGGTGGATTTAAGTTACTGGGTTGGAGTATAAAAGGGGGAAGTACAGAGACGGAATGTAGGTGACATTTGGACTACACTGGTCAAGTGAGGCCCGGAACGAGAATGACTGAAAGGAGGGGTAGTGTAGGGCTGGGCATGACAGTGTGTCTAAGGGAGACGCTGAAGGGGTTAACAGTTGATGAAAAGGTAGTATGGGTAAAAGGGGAGGTAAGAAAGTTAATTTTGTGAGAAAGGGGAGTGGTTATATTTAAAGGAGGGGAGGAGCAAGGGGTCAGTGTGAGGAAGAGTTCAACAGAGGAGGCAGTTTTTCCCACCCTCCCTCCCTATAATTTTATATGGATACACGTGCAATGTGTTGTGTGTAGTTGTTGTGGTGTTTTCTTTCTTTCAGGAACAGAACAGGTCGTCATGACAGCAGAGGTGGCCATTTTGGGTTGGGGCTATGTTCTTCTGGTGGTCTTTGATGGGGGCGGTAAACGGATGGATTTAAAGGGGTGGGTGGATCATCATTAGCATGTTCCCCTACAGTGTATTCCTGAACGGTGGAGGGAATACTGGATTTGGTGGCGCTGCGGGAAGCGGTTGTCTCCGAGCGGCTACAGTTGGAGGCCTATTAGTTTGGTAAAAGTCCCACAGTGCGTTGGTTATCTGTGGTTACATAGTTATATATTTATATATATTTGGAAAAGGTGGGTCACCGTCAGAGACCATCAGACTGGGGTTAACAGGTTATGTTATTAATATGTTATTGTTTATGTTTATGTTTAATGGTTATTTATTGGAGTTATTTATTTGGAGTTGTTTTAATAAAAGAGGCTGTTGTGGCCATTTTACTCCATAAAATAAAGGTGCAGTCTCATCATTTTAGGTGGATTTAAGTTACTGGGTTGGAGTATAAAAGTGGGAAGTACAGAGACGGAATGTAGGTGACATTTGGACTACACTGGTCATGGCTGTAGCAGCCTTTTATTAACAACATTAAAAATAACATATCAACATATAAGCATATGAACCTATAAACATATGCAACATATGAACATCTAGAACAGTCTGACAAATAGGAGTCACAAGGTCCTTATGGGCATCTACTTCTAGTACCCGCGTAACCACTTTATATGTTTAGGCCTCCAGCCACAACAAACACTGACTCGGAGACAAACAACTACTCGCAGATACCACCAACCATAATAATAGGAGCCGTACAGAGGACGGGTCCCAACCATAATAATGGAGCCATACCTGGGACGGGTCCCAACAATAATGAGAGCCGCACTAAGGACAGGTCCCAACCATAAAAATGAAAGCTGTACCGAGGACGGGTCCCAACCATAATAATGGGAGCCGTACGAAGGACGGGTCTCTACAAATGTACATATTTTCCATAATCAAACCCATTTAAGGACCATGTACCCCGCCGCAACAATGCCGCCAGATAGCAGTCCAACCTCAGACCCAAACCACTGAACACAGTAAGGGCGGGAGGGTGGGCAGTTGTCTCAAGCATGCTCTCTTCCGACTGAAGACCTAAGATCTTCCTAGAGATCTCCCCTTTCTGCAGCCCCACTTGTTACCGCCCACTCCACCAATCATGTAAGTGCTATTTTAATAATGCTAAACTGCCCAGAAACACCTTCCCCATACAGTGGGGACGGAAAGTATTCAGACCCCTTTAAATTTTTCACTCTTTGTTATATTGCAGCCATTTGCTAAAATCATTTAAGTTATTTTTTTTTCCTCATTAATGTACACACAGCACCCCATATTGACAGAAAAACACAGAATTATTGACATTTTTGCAGATTTATTAAAAATGAAAAACTGAAATATCACATGGTCCTAAGTATTCAGACCCTTTGCTCAGTATTTAGCAGTAGCACCCTTTTGATCTAATACAGCCACAAGTCTTTTTGGGAAAGATGCAACAAGTTTTTCACACCTGGATTTGGGGATCCTCTGCCATTCCTCCTTGCAGATCCTCTCCAGTTTTGTCAGGTTGGATGGCAAATGTTGGTGGACAGCCATTTTTAGGTCTCTCTAGAGATGCTCAATTTGGTTTAAGTCAGGGCTCTGGCTGGGTCATTCAAGAACAGTCACGGAGTTGTTGTGAAGCCGCTCCTTCGTTATTTTAGCTGTGTGCTTAGAGTCATTGTCTTGTTGGAAGGTAAACTTTTGGCCCAGTCTGAGGTCCTGAAAAACACCCCCACAGCATGATGCTGCCACCACCATGCTTTACTGTTGGGACTGTATTGGACAGGTGATGAGCAGTGCCTGGTTTTCTCCACACATACTGCTTAGAATGAAGGCCACAAAGTTCTATCTTGGTCCCATCAGACCAGACAATCTTATTTCTCACCATCTTGGAGTCCTTCAGGTGTTTTTTTAGCAAACTCCATGCGGGCTTTCATGTGTCTTGCACTGAGTAGAGGCTTCCGTCGGGCCACTCTGCCATAAAGCCCCAACTGCTGGAGGGCTGCAGTGATGGTTGACTTTCTACAACTTTCTCCCATCTCCCGACTACATCTCTGGAGCTCAGCCACAGTGATCTTTGGATTCTTCTTTACCTCTCTCACCAAGGCTCTTCTCCCCCGCTAGCTCAGTTTGGCCGGGCGGCCAGCTCTAGGAAGGGTTCTGGTCATCCCAAACGTCTTCCATTTAAGGATTATGGAAGCCACTGTGCTCTTAGGAAGCTTAAGTGCAGCAGAATTTTTTTGTAACCTTGGCCAGATCTGTGCCTTGCCACAATTCTGTCTCTGAGCTCTTCAGGCAGTTCCTTTGACCTTATGATTCCCATTTGCTCTGACATGCACTGTGAGCTGTACGGTCTTATGTAGACAGGTGTGTGGTTTTCCCAATCAAGTCCAATCAGTATAATCAAACACAGCTGGGCTCAAATGAAGGTTTAGAACCATCTCAAGGACGATCAGAAGAAATGGACAGCACCTGAGTTAAATATTTGAGTGTCACAGCAAAGGGTCTGAATACTTAGGACCATGTGATATTTCAGTTTTTCTTTTTTAATAAATCTGCAAAAATGTCAACAATTCTGTGTTTTTCTGTCAATATGGGGCGCTGTGTGTACAATAATGAGGAAAAAAAGGAACGTAAATGATTTTAGCAAATGGCTGCAATATAACAAAGAGTGAAAACTTTAAGGGGGTCTGAATACTTTCCATCCCCACTGTACCAAACACCCTTTTTGACCCTGTCATGCTGGCCCTAGGTTCATTCTCTTTCTTTTCTAACTCAGGACCTTTCTTTGCTGCTCTAGGCTAAGGCATATTAGCCGCTCCAGGAATCGAAATATGATGACACATTAAAAGTACAGTTGTGCAGGATTTCCACAAAACTGGTCCCAGTAGTCTGAGGGACTATTTCCCAGGCCATGCAATAGGGTGAATTTATATCTCCCACCAGTGTGAGAAAACGATTGCTATAAATGCATCTGTTAACTCAGAGCTTTGTAACTAAAGTTGTCCTTTGAAACAAAGGTTGTATAACTGGTCATATACCAAAATCGAATTATGATGATGTGGTTCGGTGTGAGACTGCAAACTTCATTTTGCATTTAAGTAATATATGCCCCTACAGAGTGCATACATGTGATTAATGCCTTCAGTATCTCAGAGAAAATGAATTGCAGACCCTGTGAGAACTAAACATGTGCACATTTCTAGCATACCTTACGGTATTTGTAAAGCAAAAACATGGACAAAAATGGGCTGTTTCCTCTTTGATATAAACCTTCTTTGATCAAACATGATTTTATTTTACATTATCTTGGGAGGAGATTTACCTTTTGGGGTGCATAAATACAAAGCATGCTATCCCCAGGACAAACACTATGAAAAAGTTTACAAACAGGATGTTATTCCTGAATTTTAACCCTCGCTCTCTACCCAGTGCTCACTGATGCCCATTACCAATTTTAATAGTGTTATTAGGTAATGCAAGTTCATGGGGCCCAAAGTCTTGCATATGGAATGTTATCAATAGTCACATTAGAAAAGTGTATTTCAGCTTTTTTTTTACTACTGTATGGATAAACACTTAAAAAAGAAGTATGTTTTTTTTTTATTCATACTTACCCTCGGTGGATGGAGCATCAGACCGATGCTGCAGCTGTCCCCCGCCGTCTCTGCCCTGAGAACCGAGCCATCGAACATCGCCCATGTCTCGGTTCACTCGGCTCCCCGAGAGGAGAGTAGCTGACAGTCAGCGTCTTTCCTCTCTGCTTCTCCACGCTCACTGGAACGCTGAGCTGTGAAGGGGCAGGGAGAGGCTGTCTCAGCGTCTCAGCAGCTCGTTAAGACGCTAAGGCTGCCATCAATCAAGGCAGCTGGCGGATCCAGACTTGGAAGTCGGGATGACGCGCTGCCTCGACTGATGGCAGTGACATCAGCAGAGAGTGGACTGCAGACCGCTCTCCGCTGAAAACGGGTCACAGGAGTGCAAAACGAATTGCACTCCTGTGACCCAGAGGAGAAGCCCAGCCTAAAAAGCTCAGGCTGGACTTCTCCTTTAATAAAATAATTTCCTGGTCTCCAGGAATCCTTGTATAAAAATTATTTTAGCTACAGTTTATGGTATTTGGTTGTCAGGGTAATTCCCCTGCTGGTAAGTGTGAAAAGTGTCCCCTTGTAGGTAAGTGGAAAGAAGACTGCCCTGTTACATTGATTGTCATTTACAGAAGGTGCTCCTTACACTGGAGGTCAGAATGCTCCATGCATTTGAGGTCATTGAGAGGCAGAATTCCCCCTTAAAACAGTTGTAAAGTTAAAACATTTTTTCCAATAATAAAAGATGGTATACTTACCCATTGTGTGCAATGGTATTGCACAGTGTGGTCCCAAATCTCCTCTTTTGTGGTCCCCCCAGCACTATTGGCTCCTCCTCTTCTCCATGCGCCACCATAGGAAGCTGCTTCCTATGGGGGCTCACATTCGGGCTCGTTTTTGAGCTGGGCTGTGTGCATCTATAGACACACACAATGTGGCTTCACCTTGCCCCCTGCTCTCATGATTTGATTGACAGCAACAGGAGCCAATGACTCCCACTGCTGCTTCTGTGTCCTGTGAGTGTAGGGACAGAGGAGAGAGCCACTACAGATGGGCACAGCACTTGGAGGCAGTAGATCACAGAGAAATTAGCCAAGGAGGGAAAGGCGGGGAGAGGCAGGATAGGTGAGAGATGAGGGGGGGGGGGGGGAGGGGGGGGCAGAGGAGGGACCTCAACTACATAATTGGTTTTGCTTAGTATAAACAGTAGGTAGTTATTCAAAAGATCTTATCAGTGGTTCATGATCATGGAGCAGGTACATCAGCAATACCTCGAATGTCGTCTGCTACCTCTGTACCCCATGCATCTATCCATCCTGACCATATCTTGTTGAATTTGTTAGGGAAATTGCAATTGGCATAGGTGAGCATGTATAATGGGAGCACAGAGTTTATTGCTAGGCGCCATGAAGACACCCTGGGGGGTGTAGCGTCCTTCCAGTGGAGGGATATCTCTCTCCAAGCATAAAATGTAGCATAACTCAGGAACAGTTTGGTATACTTGCCCCGTACACTAGGGTTGAAAATATTTAACAACATCGCTTTGGGGTTATTTCCCACATCTAAGGAGGTGATCTGGTCAAGAGTGTCAGATATTCCTGACCAATAGTCTCCGAGGCGGGGGGCAGGATCATACCATGTGAAGGTAGGAGGCGAACTCTAGACCACACCTGGGACAGGCCACCGGGGTGTTGGGATTCATGATTGTCAATCGTTTTGGGGTGTAGTAGGCTCTGTGGAGGAACTTGACCTGCATAAATAGGTCTCTAGCCGAGATCGTGTTAGTAACAAAGGAGGATACACATGTTTGCCATTCATCCTCTGACAAGTCGGGAATGTCTATTTTCCATTTGTCCAGGGTTTTCTCAAGCTTCTTTGTAGGAGCTATGGACAAATGGAAGTGTAGGGAGGATAGGGGTTTATCTAGGATCTTGGCAGTAAGTAGTCCCTCCACAGAGTCTGATTCTAGCTTAAGGAGTGGTGGGAACTGTTTCTTATGGGCATGTCAGAGCTGGTAATATCGGAACAGCATCCATCCCGGTAGTGAGTAGGCATCCTTAAGATCAGGGAAGGTTTTTAGTTTACCACCCACGATGATGTGTTTCAGCTTCACTATTCCCTTCTTCGCCCAGATCTGGGGATCTGGAACAGTGTTCATGTGTGGTAATTTGGGGTTGCCCCAGAGGGGGATGTGAGGGGAAAATGTCTTGGGGGAGCTAAAAGGGGTCCTGGCCCTATTCCACACTGTAATTGTCATGCTCATCAGTTCTGTAATGCCAGGGTGGGATCTCGTCCCTCTGAACACTACATTGCTAAGGGAGGAGTAGGAGCCCATGATGGCAGCTTCCAGGGTCACCGCTGGGTTATCGTGTGGTTGGGAGACCACCATCTAACCGTCACCAGGACAGCCATCCAGAAGTAAACCTGAAAGTCCGGTAGAGACAGGCCCCCCTGGCTGATGGGAAGCTGAAGGGTGGTGATGGCCAGTCATGGGGGCCTTTCCGTTCCAGACAAAGGAAGATATTATACTTTTTAGCTTGGCAAAAAATGAGGCGGGGGATCAAGGATGAGTTCCGAAAAAGGTACAGAAATTTAGGCAGGTATACCATCTTAATTAAGTTTACCCTGCCCACAGGTGAGAGGGGGAGGGTTTTCCAGGCTATACATTTCTGTGAAAAGTTTTTGAGCAGTGGTTGGAGATTCAGCTCAAAATATGAGGACAATGGAGTTCCAACCCTTACTCCTAGATATTTGAATTCAGGTGTCCAGTTATGACCAGATGCGTTTAACGACAAAAGGAGTGATTTCCCCCAGTTAACCTTGATTCCTGAGAACGAGCCGAATTCGTCTATTATTTGAAGTGCTGGTGGGAGGGAGGAGATGTCTTTGAGGAAGAGAAGGGTGTCATCTGCATATAAGGATATTTTATCCGTTATTACCCCTACTTGAATTCCTTGTACTGAGGGGGCAGATCTGATGCGGCCAGCCATGGGTTCCATGGCCAGCGCAAACAGTCCGGGGGAAAGTGGACAGCCCTGTCTAGTGCCCCTGGACAGGGGGAAGGGCAAGGACAGTGAGTTGTTCGTACGTATGCGGGCCGTGGGGTTGTAATACAACATCTGAACCCATCTAATAAAACGGGGGCCGAACCCAAACTTAGGCCCAGAGGTAGCGCTACTCAACGGAGTCAAAAGCCTTTTCAGCATCAAGAGAGGCTACCACCTCCAGACCGTCCCCGCTTGCCCTGGAAAGATGTGTAAGGAGGCGTCGAAAGTTTATATCGGTCCCCCTACCTGGCATGAATCCAGACTGGTCCGCGTGCACCAGTGCCATGATCAGTGTTCAGTCGTCCAGCCAGTACCTTGGCCAATAACTTGGCATCCACATTGAGGAGTGAAATTGGTTGGAACAAGGAACACTGTTCGGGGGGCTTACCAGGTTTAAGAATGACCACAAATACTGCTTCAGCCATTGTCGGGGGCAGCGAGTTCCCCTCCATGGCTTTTTGGAGCATTAGTTTAAATGATGGGAGTATTTCTTCAGCATATGTTTTATAGAATTCATCAGGGATGCCGTCTGGGCCTGGGTTTTGCTATTTTGTAAAAAGGCTACCGCCCGCTGAAGTTCCTCTAACAAGATTGGGCCTTCCAATGCTTCCCTATGTGTGGATGTCAGGCAAGGGAGCTCCACCCCGTCAAGGTATGCTGTCAGCTCCTCATCCATGCATCCCATCCGGGAGCCATAGAGCTCTTGATAGAATGATGCAAATCTGCCATTAATATCGGAGGGGTCGGTCAAAGTCGTCCCATCCGAGTCGCATATGGCTGAGATAGTCACCAGGGAGGAGCTTTCCCTCACCAGCCATGCCAGCATACTACCCATTTTTTCTCCGTGCTCAAAGATTCTTTGGGACTGTTGTAAGAACTTAGATTTTTATGGCCGATGTACGTAATAGGAGAACATCTCTCAATGCTGCCTGGAAGTCTGAGTATACCGCGGGGGTCCCTGTCGTGGAATATTCAGCCTCAAGCGCTGACACCCTTTCCTCAGCCCTCTGGGTTTTCTCCCTCAGATCCCTCCAGATCCTACAGATATGTGTTTGCAGGCTGCCCCTAGTGAAGGCCTTAAATGCGTCCCAGGATGTGGTCAGAGGCACAGATTGGTCAAGGCCAGTACTGTATCGCCTTGGATCTATACGGTTCAGAAATCCTTGAGTCGGACAGTCAAAACCTGGACAGTCTCCACAGACTCTCCCCCGGTGCATTGGACACGCATAGCTTTAAGGCAAGCGGAGCGTGGTCGGATATGCCACAGGGGAGAATAGAGATGTCTCGAACCCTGGAGAGGACAGACCCCCCCCCCGCATAGGCAAGGTCTATATGTGAGAGGGCTTTGTGCGAGGCTGAATGACATGTGTAGGCCTGCCGGGAAGGGTGACGCCATCTCCACACGTCAGTCAAATTAGAGGCCTCGGACCAAGAGTGTAGCTCCGAAGATGAGCCTGCTCCGGGTGAGAGTCTGTCCATCTGTCAGGGAAGACGTCTGCAGAGTACAACTGTTGTTCCCAGGTGCATACCTGTGCACAGGTGCCAACTAAGAATGTCCAGAATGACTGCGGGCGCTTCTACTGATGCACATGTGCGTGCGCGAACGCGACCGCGAACGCAACTGCGCGTTGGCGCGCGCGCACCTGTTACCAGAATTGGCGCCAGTCGGTCTATTTAAACGGAGCTTCAACACTGACTGGTTGCTGCTTGGTCTACAGCGTTACCTGAATCCTGATTATAATAACTCCTGTAATTCAGCCACTAAACAGTCTCCGTTCTTCGCAAACTATGGCTTCCATACCACCTTCTTGCCTGACCTTGTCTCCGAGTCCTCAGTTCTGGTGACCAGGTTTGGTTGGCTACAACCAATCTGAGGTTGGCCTGCCTATCAAAGAAGCTTGCCCCAAAGTTTCTGGGATCGTTCCCTGTAAAAAGGAAAATTAACAACGTTTCCTATGAACTATCTTTACCTACCGGATTCCTATAGGATACATCCAGTGTTCCATGTATCTTTGTTAAAACCCACAGTGCCAGATTCCTTTCCTAATCGGGGGACTAGACCACCTGAACCAGTGATCGTTAATGGGGACGAGGAGTTCGAGGTTGAAGCAATTGTAGACTGCAGGAGGAGAAGGGGTCGTCTGCAATATCTGATCAAGTGGAAGGGCTATGGGCCAGAGGAAAACTCCTGGGGACCTGAGCAGGATGTGCACACTATGGGCTTGGTCCGCACCTTTTTCCGGAGCCACCCCCAGAAGAAGAACCAACTGGGCATCCGGAGGCTGCCCGTAAGGGGGGGGGCAGGGCCAGGGAAGACATTTGCAGAGTACAACTGTTGTTCCCAGGTGCATACCTGTGCGCAGGCGCCAACCAAGAATGTCCAGAATGACTGCGGCGCTTCTGCTGACGCTCATGTGCATGCGCGAATGTGACCGCGCGTTGGTGCACGCTTGCGCGCACCTGTTACCAGAATTGGCGCCAGTCGGTCTATTTAAATGGAGCTTCAACGCTGGCTGGTTGCTGCTTGGTCTACAGCGTTACCTGAATCCTGATTCCTGTCTGTTTGACTTCTGCTACCAATCCGGCTTGTTCCCGACTACCGCTGCCTGCTTCCTGCCCTGATCCTTTGGCTTCCCACGGACTATTCTCTGTCTCCAGTTCCTGTTACCTAGCACCTGTTGCCGTACCTGCTTGTGACCCGACTACGCCTCTGCCTGCTGTTTATGCCTGATCTGCCCGTCTGTTGCCAAGACCTGCCTGTGACCCGACTACGCTTCTGCCTGATCTGCCTGTCTGCTGTCTACCCGGTTTGTCTGACCCTGCTTCTGGCTGTCCATCCTGCTTCAAGCTCCTGCTTCCAGTGGTGCATCTCTGCCCATCTCCTGCCAAGTCCGCCAGCCATCTGCCACCTCGCCTGCCTGCTACCTGCTGTGTTCCGGCTTCCTGCTGCGAGTTCCTGGCTACTGCTGATACAGACTTCTGGACTGATTATAGGCACTCTTACCCCACCATGCTCCTGAGCCTGCTGTCCCACTACCAGGGGCTCTCGAGCCGGAGCTGTACGAAAGGCCTTCCTCTACACGTCAGGCTCACCCACCAGGTACGTGACACCATCGCAGGTTCTGGGACCAGGTTAAAGTCTCCCAACACCACCACATTTTAGAGATAAGCTAGTTAAGTATTCTTGTGGAGGCCAAGGGGATAGATATAGTCCCACCACCAACTCCAACCTGTCCACCATGGCATGCAGCACAACATACTGACCATCCAGGTCAAGCTCCAGTGCCATCAGCCTAAATGGTAGGGATTTATGTACAAGAATACTGACCCCTCTGGAGTAGTTGATATATGTGGAGTGGTACTGATGTCCCACCGAGGGTTGCCTAAGACTCAAAAGTTTGCCCCCCGTCAGGTGAGTCTCCTGCAGTATACAAATTTGGGGATGGTATGCTTTAAGAAACTGAAACACCAGTGACCTTTTAACAGAGGAGTTGAAACCGCTGGTGTTCCATGAAATTACAGTACAATCAGCCATAAATGCCTGGTGTTACATTTTCTATCCGCAGACCATCGTTGAAGGATAGATGCAAGGTTTGGACCACCAAAAAGATCAAGACCTGGCATCTCGCATACCTAGTATCAGACATGAGTGCATCACTTGTGAAAAAACAGTAAGAAAACAAGTTATAACAAAACATTCCTAACCAAGCCCCCCACCCCCCACCCCGCCAACCCCAACCCCAACCTTGGGGAGGCTTAGGATCCCAACTCGGAACCAAGGCGAACTCGCCTGTAATGGGGTAACGTGTGTGGCGTGGCATCCACAGTTCAGCAGTCAGATGATGAACATCTAGTCTCTTGCTGGAGATCGAACCAGAAAAAGCGGGTGCAGTCTCCCGGCAGCAGCCGGGGGTACAAACTTGAACTTCAATGTTGCAGAAACAGTCATATTTTCCGGCCATGGCCAAAGTAGAGGGAGAGGTAGGGGGAGGGGGAGAGATAGCAAAGGATCAGGTGTTTAGTAACACATGGGGAACTTCCGGGGGCAAGGAGGAGTGCTTAGGCCAGTGTATACAATCATAAGTATTACACTTACATTTGCCAATATAGAAATATGGGATTTCTTGCTGGTCCACAGTTATTGTCTCTTTTTCAAGCGCTCGTATTCCTATTGGCAAATGTAAGTGTAATACTTATGATTTTATCTGGAATAAATATCCTATACAGTATTACGCTATGTGCCCTATCTCTTTCCTTTATCTATGGTTTGGCTGATTTGCATCTGCATGTAAGCTGTGTCTACTCTGCTGAATCCAACGGAACGTCCATCCAGACGCTGTATTCCATACATTGAATTGGTGCCTCATTGGTTACCTTCCAAGCTTGATTGGCTTGTCAGGTGTACACCTGTACAAGTCCAATCTTTCTGGTAAGAGACTAGTGCTTTCGGTGGTGGTCTTTTCATGGTTATTCACCATTCACTTTGATGTCTGCTCAAGATTTTAATGATCGTCACATGCTTGTTTTGGATCACTCACCACAGGGATTCACCATTATATGTGGTCCCTTTTCATCACAAATTTATTTTTATTGATCTTTATACTGGTCATATGTCACTTTATTTACTGTATATTTATGTCACTGTTCACATATTATTTCACTTCTTTTATTGTGACATCATTGTCGACAATTACATTCTTGGCATTTATTTGTTTATAGCGCTGCACTCCCCCTCCTTTTTTGACTGTGAGAAGATGAATTCTCCTCTATCATCTTGCTATTTCTTAGTTTGAGGGAGAATTTTTGCACATTGACTGGGTGATGTTGGATGTCAGATGTGGTCTGCATCTTATGTAGGACATTTATGTTTCACACACAGAGAGAAGTCAAACACAGCATTAAAGTGAATGTAAACCCAATGTCATCCTTTCTAAACTACTGCCATAGGGGTTATCTATAAGGATATACATGCCTCCTGCATGTATCCTTACCTGTCAAATGTCTCCCCTCTGTTATTAGACCCGAAAAACTGCATATTCTGTGGGTGGGTCTGTTGTCTGGAGCTCGGTGGGTGGAGTCGTGATGTCAGTAGACTCCCCGCCCACCTTTACACTCCCCTTGTCAATATGCATTTTCTCCTGTGTATTTCTAACAGGGAACTTCTGCTATGATCTCTAACATCCAGTGAAAAGACAGGAAAGTAACCACATGACTTCAGCATGCCAAATCATGCTGAGGTGTGGAACAGCCAATCCTTGCAGAGCTGCTGAAGAAAGGAGTGGGGGAGGGAATTTAAAAATAATGCCTGTGTCTTAGGCTAATGCACGAGATGTAAATCACAAGTCACTCACAGCAAGGGGGAGGATTTGACAAAGTTTTTCTCAGTTTGTCAAGATTTCTCTCACTGAACAATAAAAGAGGATTGCTCAGAGATGGATTAACTCTGTGTGGCAAGACTGGGCTCAAATGATAGCAAATCTTATACTCTACAGTATGATAAAAAAAACAAAAATTTCGGGTTTACATCCACTTTAAACCATGAAGAAAAGTAGTGGCCCTGCTCAGGCCCTCCAGAGAACCCCCTTCTGGGTAAATTGTGAATACCATCATTCAGGCAATAAGATATATACTACAGCGCTAGCAAACACAACATAAATGAATATAATAAAAAATAATAAATAATAAAAAGTGAATGTCCATATAAAGTGACTGATGTGTTCCAATCCAAAAAAAGTGCAAAGTGCTCCAGAATTTTCAAGGTGTGCCAAAACACCCCTTCCTGTGTCCCCACTCACCGGATAGAATGAACCCCCAGCTTTGCAGTCTAGGGGTCGCTTCAGGCTTATTAATGGTGGCCAGGGATGGCAGCTTTAACATCAGATCATCAGGTAGATCTCCCTTGTTATGGATACTCAAGCAAAATAGGGTTACCCAAAATGAAAGGTAATATAGTGAAGTACTGTTTTGGCAAATAATTTATTGCGCATAAAAATGTAACACTTACAAGAAGCAAGATAAAATTAGGCATAAAAATCAGGAAGCTGTGAGTACATACACGGCGTTCAAGGCGTGCGTTCCACCGATAACTGGAAGTGACGTCAGAAGAACTAGGAACTGGAAATTACGTCTACGCATTTCACCCTCCCACAGGGCGTCATCAAATAAGGACACTTACCTGTCCAGGGCACCCGCGATGTTGGCACCATCTTCAGTAAGTGCGGCTTCACTTCCTGGTTCCCTACTGTGCATGCGCGACTTGCGCTGCGCGATCCCACTGGTCCCTGATGTCTTCTGGGACCTGTGCGTCTCCCAAAAGACAGCAGAGGGATGGAGAAGGTGCTGGAAGTTGCTTAGATACCCACAGGTGGCTCGGCTATCTGTGCCCAGAAGTGGGAGCAAAATACCTGTATTAGACAGGTATCTGCTCGCCCCTCCCCCCTAAAAGGTGCTAAATGTGACACCTGAGGGAAGATTCCAAAAAGTGGAAGTTCCATTTTTGGGTGGAACTCCGCTTTAAATCAAGTAAATATGATATACTCTCCTATCTATTTACTAATGCTAGCAGCATAATGGGCCGTACACACGAAAGGATTTTTCGACAACAAATGTTGGATGTGAGCTTGTTGTCGGAAAGTCTGACCGTGTGTATGCTCCATAGAACATTTGCTGTCGGAATTTCCGCCAACAAATATTTGAGAGCAGGTTCTCAAATTTTCCGACAACAAGACTTGTTGTCGGAAATTCCGATCGTGTGTGCAGAATTTCGACGCACAAAAGTCCACGCATGCTTGGAATCAAGCAAAGAGTCGCACTGGCTATTGAACTTCATTTTTCTCGGCTTGTTGTACGTGTTGTACGTCACCGCGTTCTTGACGTTCAGAATTTCCATCAAGATTTGTGTGACCGTGTGTATGCAAGACAAATTTGAGCCAACATCCATTGGAAAAAATCCATGGATTTTGTTGTCGGAATGTCCGATCATGTGTACGGGGCATACGTGTGTATGTGTGTGCTTACAGGTTAAAGGACAATGAAGCTGAATCTTTGCAGAATGCCTGTAGATAGCAAAGAATCCAAACTACATGCATGGGTGTGCATACAGGGTGTGCCAGGTGTGCCTGGGCACACCCTAATCACCCTGTGTGGTGCAGATTCCTCCTGATTAGACCCCTAATATTTCACCAAACCCCCTAAAGGGGCTCCTAAAAAAATAGAAAAAAACATTTTTTAAAATAATAAAATAGTAAAAAATAAAATAATAAAAACTACTGACACTGTCCACTGCCCTACTGACACCATCCATTGCTCTACTAACAAAATCAGTCTATTTACACGCACATGCATATGCGTTTGAGCTTTGGGGTGCACAAGGCTGTGCACACCTATGACTACATGCATGAAGATTTTCACCTACAGTAGAGCTATGAGTTTCAGCCTTTAAAAGCTGTCCTTATTACTACAAGCTGACAAAACATTCATATAAGTGTCACCCTAACATGTACAACATTTTCATGACACTTTAGTGCCCCAACCAAGTTTAAAGCACCAAGATGAATGCATGTTCAGATCTCTGATCCATAGCAAATGTGAAACACTAAAGAAAATATGGTAGCATAAGCAATGTCTATGTTTACAGAGGCATGCATGATAGCCTGGCCATATTCTCTAATTCTCTTGGATACAAACACAAAGTTTAGCTGGCTTTTTCAGACGTTTGAAGGGTACGTCTTAGCAACTAACATCGCTATTTGTTTTGCTTTTTTTTTTCTGTTATTGTTTTCTTTTTTATGTCATTTGAGAAACAAGTTTGCTGTTGATGCTGTAAATCATTTCATAGCAGGGTTTTGGAATGACTACACAGAGCCTAAAGCATCCAGTACATAGCCTGTAATATTGTTTATGTTAGCACAGCAATACAAAGGAATGCAAAGAGAACCTCAAAAGAGAATTGATTCCACATGGCACCACCTTATGGGGCCAACTCATATTACTAGGAAAAGAATAAGGGGGTTGACAAGATGACAAAGATTCGCTTAGCTATCCTTCTTTCCTTCGTTTTTATTAGAAACCATAAATACAAATAAACAGCACTATTAATTTGTTGTTTAAAAAAATCTAATTAGACTTAAGTAGTCAAACAAACTGTGATGGGGAAAGGCTTATATTATGGGAAGAATGTATCAGAATGTTCACCTCCCATTAACAGACTCAACAAATTACTCAAGGGAAATATGGCTCAGTGAGGGGAGGGGAGGGGGGGAGAGGGAAAAAAAAATATTGTGTAGACAAAATGCGGTCAAAGCACTCATGGAAACTCTGTGATAGAATTCAGATTTGCGAAGTGGCAAACAAGTAACACTAAGTCCTAAAGCACAGTTTGATACAGACGAACAGATTTTAGAAACTATAAAAAAGCCGCTGATCAAACCATTGAAGAAAAGATAAAATTATAGCTTCATTGTCTCAGCATTAAAGGAATCTGAGATCAACCAAAAATGGACAGAAGTTTATTAATTAGATAAAGCAGCCATTCTCAACCAGGGTTCAGTCCTCCAGAGGTTGCTAGGAGTTCCTTGAGCTGTGGCTGAGATCAACCAACAATGGAAAGAAGTTTATTAATTAGATAAAGCAGCCATTCTCAACCAGGTTTTCTTGAAACCCTGGGGTTGCTAGGGGTTCCTTGAGCTGTGGCTGAGATCAACCAAAAATGGACAGAAGTTTATTAATTAGATAAAGCAGCCATTCTCAAACAGGTTTCCGTGGAACCCTGGGGTTCCTCCAGAGGTTGCTAGCGGTTCCTTGAGCTGTGGCTGATGAACCACCTATTTGATGATGCCTATAGAGTTTAGGGTTCAGCACCACTTAGCAAAGCCAGCAGCATGACGCCAAATATCTTTTTAGCTGTCTTCAAGGGTGGCATTCTGAGCACCACTAATATAAGAGGCATTGTTCTAATTGAGCCCCGATGAATTGGTTTTAGTAAGGCCCCTTTCACACTGGGGCGGGGGCGTTGTCTGCGGTAAAGTGCCACTATTGTTAGCGGCACTTTACCGTCGGTATTCGTCCGCTAGCGGGCGGTTTTACCGCCCGCTAGCGGCCGAGAAGGGGTTAAAGACCACCGCCGGCGGTATAGCCACGCTGTCCCCTTTATTTCAATGGGCAGGACCGGTGAAGGAGCGGTGTATACACCGCTCCTTCACCGCTCTGAAGATGCTGCTATCAGGACTTTTTTTCCCGTCCTGCTAGCGCACCGCTCCAGTGTGAAAGCCCTCGGGGCTTTCACACTGGAGAGACAGCAGCGGCTATTTTGGGTCGGTTTGCAGTCGCTATTTTTAGCGCAATAGCGCCTGCAAACCGCCCCAGTGTGAAAGGGGCCTTAGAGTTCCTTGAGACATGAAAATTGAGCCCTGATGAATTGGTTTTAGTAAGGGTTCCGTGAGACATGAAAATTATTTTTGGGGTTCCTCTAGGGTTAAAATTTTGAGAAAGCCTGAGATAAAGTATCATGTACATCTAGAGCAGGGGTAGGCAACCTTTGAAAGGTGGAGATCTACCTGGGCAATACGATAGAGATCAAAGATCACTGGGTGCAACACTTTTTTTTTTTTTTACAAAATTAACTAGCAAGGCCCCAATAAAAAGGATAGCATGAAGAAAACATATAAAGATATAGTAAAACATACATCAGTATAAGAATAAAAACTTAGCCTACCTTAAGGGCCCATTCACACTAGGAACTGCATGTGAATTGCACAGAAACGCTGTGTGGTTCCTGTGCAATATACATGCAGTTGTCTGCAGTGCAATTCAACTCATTCATTTAAATGGGCTGAAATCACACCGCACCAAAAAGTAGTACATGCGCTACTTTTGGAAACGTGCTGCAACTGGATTGCATGGTACATTTGTACTATGCAATCCGGTGCAATCTGGTGCAGGGAGACGCAGTTTGTTTGCAACCTGCGTCTGGGGTGTCGTTAACTTTGCACTGACACCCGCTGCAGATCGCAAAGGGCAGTGCAATTGGAATGTGGTGTGGGAAACTGGCAACGAATGCACTGCCTTCTAGTATGAACGGACCCTAAAAGATAGCTTAAAGTGGTTGTAAGCCTCAGACATGAAATATGAACACAGAATATGCCTCCATAGTGTGTACTTGTCTCCATGAAGAGCACTAAGTGTCATTTCTGTCTGCTGCTTCATTCCTCTGCTATCAGCATGAATAATTTCTGACACGTTTTCTTGACACCAAGAGAAAAAAGATGACAGGGGAAGGATCTCCAGCAGATTGATAGCCTCAGCTCTGTTCCTGTGTGCTTTGTGGAGGGGGGGGGCCATTTCCTCCAATCAGCTCTCAGAGGGAGAATGAGAATCTGCTGCCTGCTGAAAAGGTACTGTTATATTCCAGCTAAATCATATATTTATATGCTATGTGTTACAACATAATAATTTATTATTTATCTATTTACTGTGAAATTACTGGTTGGAAGTTATAACTTCAAACTTCAGTAATTTGTCCGTTAAGCCACCTACTTGAGTACAGATTTTGAAAATATAGTAAATTACATTAAAAACAATATATAATAATTATTTGTATATTAATTATGGTAATTAACCCCTTGCCACCCAGGCCAATTCTGACACTTCTCTCCTACATATAAAAATCATATATTTTTTGCTAGAAAATTACTCAGAACCCCCAAACATTATATATATTGTTTTAGCAGACACCCTAGGGAATAAAATGGTGGGTGTTGCAACTTTTTATATTACACAGTATTTGAGCAGCAATTTTTTTAAACGTGTTTTTTTTTTGAAAAAAACTGTTACATGAATAAAAAAAAATAACACTAACGTTAGCCCAATTTTTTTATATAATGTAAAAGATGATGTTACGCTGAGTAAATAGATACTTAACATGTCACACTTTAACCACTTCAATACAGGGCACTTAGACACCTTCCTGCCCAGACCAATTTTCAGCTTTCAGCGCTGTCGCAGTTTGAATGACAATTCAGCGGTCATGTTACACTGTACCCAAACTAAATTTTTATCATTTTTTTCCCCACAAATAGAGCTTTCTTTTGGTGGTATTTGATCAACTCTGCGGTTTTTATTTTTTGCTAAACAAATAAAAAAAGACAGAACATTTTGTAAAAAATAAAAGTTTTGCTTTTGTTTCTGTTAAAAAAATTGTAAATAAGTAAGTTTTCTCTTTCACTGATGGGCACTGATAAGGCGGCACTGACAGGTACTGATATGGCGGCACCGATGAGGTGGCACCAATGAGCGGGCACTGACAGGCACTGACGATGGGCACTGATATGCGGCACTGATGGGCACTGGTAGGTGGCACTGATGGGTGGCACTGATATGCAGCACTGATGGGCATTGATAGGCGGCACTTATGGGCACTCATGGGTGGCACTGGGTGGCACTGGTTGGCACTGATAGGCGACACTGATGGGCACTGAAAGGCGGCACTGCTGGGCACTAATAGGGTGGCACTGATAGGCGGCACTGATAGGCGGCACTGCTGGGCACTGCTGGGCACTGATGGGCTCTGATACGTGGCACTGATATGAGGCACTGATAGGCATCCCTGGTGGCACTGGCAGTGGTAGGCATTGGAGTGGGCACTGATTGGCAGCTGCCTGGGCCCATAGTGGTATTTCCCTGGTGGTCTAGGGGGGGCATACCTGGTGGTCCAGTGTGGATGGCTTCCCTGGTGGTCCTGGGCGGCTTCCCTGGTGTTCCTGGGTGGGATCTGAGGGGGGGCTGTGCTGATAAACAATCTGCACAGACCCCCCCTGTCAGGAGAGCAGCCGATCGGCTCTCCTCTACTCCTCTGTCAGACGCGAGTGAGGAAAAGCCGATCACCGGCTTTTCCTATTTACATCGTGATCAGCCGTGATTGGATCTCTGACGGAGACTCTTTACCTAGATCGGTGTTGCAGGGTGTCAGACTGACACCCCGCAACAACGATCGCCGCGATGCGCCCCCCCGGGGGCGCACAGCGGCTCGATATCCTGATCACGTCATATGACGTCCGGTCAGGAATATCAAACCACTTTGCCACCGTCATTTGGTAATAGGGCAGGCGGCAAGTGGTTAAAATTGTGGAATGCCGCAAAACTTCAGTACTTATAAATCTCCATAGGAGACGCTTTAACAATTTTTACAGGTTACATGTTTAGAATTACAAAGGAGGTCTAGTGCTAGAATTATTGCTCTCGCTCTAATGATCATGGCGTATGTAACCTGTGTGTATTTGGCTCTGATACTAGCCAGTGCCTCACCAGCAACTGACCTCACCGCACGTCCCTGATGTGTATCACCTGAGGCCACTCACTTCATTGGGTATATGTAAGGGTTTACATTTTAAGTGATAAACTGTTGGTCACCCCCACAAGTCTGATGCAGGAGTATGTAGGGCAGTGTTCAGAGGTCTGCAGTAGGTAGGATTGTGTACAGAGGTCAGTATTTTGTAGGGCATAGTACGAGGGTCAACAGGGAAGAAAAAAAGATAATTTGGGCAGAGGACAGGGGTCAGAGTTCAAAGGTAAGTAGTAACACTTAGGGTCAGAGGAATGTAAGCAGAGGTCAGAAGTACATAAGGCACAGTGCAGCGGTCAGTTGTGTTTGACAAGCAGTTGCTCGTTTGTATCTACTGCCTTGGCCATTAACTGTTTCGTACTCTCAGGCTGCTGACACTATAATTTAAAATAAATGCTGATGTCTGTCGGCCTTACATAATACTTCCAGTCTGCACTGGAAACCTGTTATTAGAGCCTTCTGGCACCGACCCACTGCTGCTTTTCCACCTCCAGCCTTCAGTTACCTGTTTAGCAGTACGTGCCCCACCAAATTGTCCTGTGGCTTCCCTAGTAGAGACACAGTCTCTCTCAATCTCATCCAACCTTAGTACTTCCAGAGGCTTGGCTTTACAAACTCTAAATCGCCCCTATTATCTGCAAGGTGGCAGGTGTGGGCAGTAGCAGGCGGCATGTTGGGTTGCAATCTCTACCTGTCAGATGGCCAAGAGGTAGATTGCGACCGATGGGTTGCCCACCTCATCTAGAGTAAAGTAGATAAAAACTCAATCCTTAAAATCACATATAAACTGTAACATGTTAATATTTCAGAAGCCTTTTTCCATATTTTCTCCCTTTTTTAAATGAATGCCTGAAGATCCTGCCTTGAAGGCCCTGTTCAGGTACTTCATCTTTTAGGGTGACAGCTCTGTATATCTGTTTCCCAATTGTGCTTTACATTGTCACCTATTCTGCAATGACAGCACACATTTAAAAAGTGAATGCAATTTCTACTGTATTTCAGTTTGACCTTCAACACCATGATCTTGGTTTATGTGGCAGAAGTGTTCAGCCACATACAGGTGTCCTTCCAGATGCTCTGACCTGTCCTCCAGATGTTTTTTGGCAGAAACTTAAGGGAGACCTAACAGTTAGCCTATAAATTACAAATATTTGTAAATCACTAGTTATGTGTACTTACAGTTTCCTCTTGCCTGGTTGTGACTGCAACAGTACCCACTGTGAAGATTCCTGTTTGGTGACGGCCTGTTCCTAATTAGTTATGGTTAAATGTGCCAAAATTTGGTTCATCTCAAATGTTTTCAAATAAAAAATGCCCACACACTCAAGTTTGAAATCTAAATTGCATTCCAGTCAATTGGGACCATTTTTGATGGTTGCGTTTGACTCTTTGGAGGGCTGCTAGACAAGTTGATTGTCACCCAAATGACAAAGAAATCCCCTCCCACAGCTGTTGGGAAACCTTAGGAAAAAAAGTATAGTCAGGGATATGTATGCTTTTGGGCAATGTAGGAAATACACAAGTTCTTCCAATTACTTGTTTGAGGATGCCTGAAATATGCACATGTTTTTATGAAATTGCTGTTGTGTTCCGGGAAAGCATCAGAGACATTGAACTGAAATTTTTGTTTTAATTAGCTTTGCATACAGACAGCAGCAATGCCCTACACTGCATTTATCTGATTCATTTCAGTAAAAAATTGCTTTTTTAAATTGTCTTTATGGTAACACGTGTTTTCATCAAACTGCACAAGGCCTGCTTTGAACAACAGAAATAGTAGCCCAAATTTTTTTTTTTACTTTTTTAATGTCAGAATAAAAAGCCATTTTTTTTGACTGGAGAAAGGCTTGTTTGCATGAAATTTCAACAGGACTAAATGAAAAGTCGCAAGCCACATGGAGGTATCTTTCTAAGAAAATTGAGCTACAGCCCTCAAATATGGGTGGGTAAGAATTAGCCAGTGCCATCTCAGTTTGATGGTAGTGGCAACTGAGTTGTTTTTCTACAATATCACATCAAATGACATGTCAATCAAACAATGTATGTATTGTCACATAAAGGTTAACTCATCCCACATTTAGTTACCCAGATGCTGCAGCGGGAGTGGATGTAAGTACTGCTAGGAAAGGGCCCTCCCATATGTACATCCCCTTGCAAAGTACCCTCCCATTGTTGAGGGCATGTGGTCTGGGCCCAATGGCATTTTTTTTTAATTTTTGTTTTTTAATAAAGAGACAGTAAAATATGTAATTTCATTTAAAAAAAAACAGTTTGGGTTCCCTGTAAAAATTCATAAAAGTCCCTTATGGCCAAAAAGATGGAGGGGGCAGCAAGCATGCACCCCAACCCCCCCTTCCCATCCTGAACCATTGGAACCCACATGCCCTCAACATTGGGAGGGTACCTTGCAAGGTGGGGCAGCAAAGCTTCCCCCCCTTTCAAGGATCTCTGTGCTGTTGTTTACATTCCGGCAATGCCAGGGATCTGTGGTGTCCTTTAGCAGCATTAGTGCTTGTAAACAAACTACAGCTAGAGTTTTTGGGTGGGCAAACTGGCCTAACATGGTCAGTTTGTTTACCGCACTGTCTATACAGATCAAACTCATTTTCATCCCGAACCCAAAGCTCATCCCTAAAGATGAGAGGCTCCAGGGTCAATGACTGATATGGAGAAAACAAACTTGCTGTTTTCTAAGAAACTTCTTAGATCTTGTCCAACACCTGAAGTCCAGAGGTTTTGAAAGGCTTTGAGAGGGAATAAGCTTCCATTCCTATTGCCACATCTTACCTGGTAGCCAGACCTCATTATTAGTCTCAGCTTTTTATATATGAGATGACCTATGCTAGAGCAGTGGTCATCAACCCTGTCCTCAGGGCCCACTAACAGGCCAGGTTTTATGTATTACCTTGGGGAGATACAGACTAGAATACTGCAATCACTGAGCAGCAAATTATATCACCTGTGATATATTTCAGTTATCTTGCAAACCTGGCCTGTTGGTGGGCCCTGAGGACAGGGTTGATGACCACTTTGCTAGAGGCTCTCTCTCTCTCTCTCTCTCTCTCTCTCTCTCTCTCTCTCTCTCTCTCTTGCTTTGTCTGCTGTGGGGGCCTGCTGCTGGGTATAATGGTTGACAAAAAAAACTAAAAAGAGCTGTGTTTTTTGTGAACATATACTGTATACACACTGTGTTCACAAACACACACACACATACACTCACATCTCCCAACAGGAACATTCATATACTCGTATATAGTATTAAGCCCAAAACCAAAAATGTGATATATTACAGCTTGAAGACTGAAACTGAAGACACACCTTGGCTGTCTTTAGGGGTGTCTCTCTTAGAGCAGCTGCTGGGAGTTGGGTTTTAGTTTATCCATTGGTCATTTTTATATCCTGTGTGGTTTTTCTTTGGTTTGTTTTGTGATATAATAAATTATCCATGTATGTATATTGATATTGTGCCGAGTTGTCCATCAAGTCCCTCCATCCTTGGATCTTGTTATACAAGTTTTATACAAAGTGGTTGAGCCTCAGTCAGGTTCTCATTCTTTCTAGTTTTCATAACTGATTCACACCGACAGCTCCCTTTTGCTGACTAGTCTATTACCTCAGTTGTGGTTCATAACTGCTCCCCCCCCCTTTTGACGAATATTTATTTTTATTTATTTATTTTTTTTCCCACTCTGGCAGGTGTTTATTTTCGTTTTTCTTCTCCTTCCTCTAGTACTGTTTTTTTCTTCTTCTCTTTATGTTGGAATATGATTTAGATAATATTATAAAATATTAGACTAGACCTGGAGGATATAAATTATATTTTTTGTTGATATGGTATCTTTTGAAAAACAGCAAACCTATTGGCCATATCACCAGGTGAATATAAAAGAAAGAAAGCCTAAAAAAAGAAAACAAATGCAGCAATCACATCTAAGAATTGATAAGCTGCATTATAATAAATGTTTGTTTTTCGGTTCAATACCGCTTTAAAGAGGTTGAAAATGAAATGCAGCAACCCCAGCAAAAACCGGCACTAACAAGGAAGAAACTTACTGGAGACACACCTAAGTTTAAGGCTGCAGCCCAAAGCATTAATGAGGAGAATCCGTACATTGTCACACTAATGGACACAACTCTTTTATAATAGACACATGCTGGTAAATCTTAAAGGATAAGTTCACCTTTGTTAACATGTAATATGTTACCAAGGAGCACCTGGCTGCGTCCCCTGATTCCCTGCTTTGACAGTGAGCAGGGGATTTTTTCCCCACATCCACTGCTCTGCAGGCTCAAGAAAGAAAAAAATGATAAATGCACATTTTTTACCTGCAAAAATATGTGCATTTATTATTTTTTTAAAAGGTAACTTAGCCTTTAATTAACCTTCTATGACTATGACTTTTTTTACACTGTGTGATTAAAGATTGCAGCTGTGCTTGTAAGTGTAATTTAGTTACTTCAAAGTTAAACTTCACCTAGTGTTACCATATTTTAGTCATCCCTATATTTTCTTTTTATGAAGAAGTAAGCAAAATTATGCATTGACTGTAGATGTGTCAAGGCAATTGACTCTGTACTCCCCACAGGCATGTAATATATAGATTAGGATCTGTTATGTAGAAAATACAATTTTAAAAGTATAGTAAAATGTAAAAAGAAGCTAAAATCACGTTAAGAGAGAAATAATTGACGATTCCTACTGTGAATGGTATAAGGTTATCAAATGTATAAGGACTTGATGTTGCCCTGGATGCTACTCCCAATATGATTCTTGAATGAAGTTCAAAGCATTTATAGCTTCCTGAGGGTGTAATAAAGAGCACTTTAGACTGTCAGAAATGCTCATCATTGCTACAAAGATTTTCCAACTTGTTGAAAAATATCCATGTGACCTGACCAAACTGGCTAATTGCAGAGAGGGAAGAAAAACGTTTAATTGTAAATGCAGGCAAGTTGTAAAAGAAACTGAGCCAGGTCAAGGGCTATAGACAATAGGCAGATGACTCTTGACCTCTTTTTTCTGGGAGGTACAGTGCCTTGAAAAAGTATTCATACCCCTTGAAATTTTCCACATTTTGTCAGGTTGCAACCAAAAACGTAATTGTATTTTATTGGGATTTTATGTGATAGACCAACACAAAGTGGCACATAATTGTGACATAAAAGGAAAATGATAAATGTTTTTCAAAAACATTTAAAAATAAATATGTGAAAAGTGTGACGTGCATTTTTATTCAGCCCCCTTTACTCCGATACCCCTAACTAAAATCCATGGAACCATTTGCCTTCAGAAGTCACCTAATTAGTAAACAGGGTCCACCTGTGTGTAATTTAAACTCATTATAAATACAGCTGTTCTGTGAAGCCCTCAGAGGTTTGTTAGAGAACCATAGTGAACAAACAGCACCATGAAGGCCAAGGAACACACCAGACAGGTCAGGAATAAAGTTGTGGAGAAGTTTAAAGCAGGGTTAGGTTCTAAAAAAAATCCCAAGTTTTAAACATCTCATGGATCACTGTTCAATCCATCATCCGGAAATGGAAAGAGTATGGCACAACTGCAAACCTACCAAGACATGGCCGTCCACCTAAACTGACAGGTTGGGCAAGGAGAGCATTATTCAGAGATGCAGCCAAGAGGCCCATGGTAACTCTGGAGGAGCTGCAGAGATCCACAGCTCAGGTGGGAGAATCTGTCCACAGGACAACTATTAGTCGTGCACTCCACAAATTTGGAAGAGTGGAAAGAAGAAAGCTATTGATGAAAGAAAGCTATAAGAAGTCCTATTTGCAGTTTGCGAGAAGCCATGTGGGGGACACAGCAAACATGTGGAAGAAGGTGCTCTGGTCAGATGAGACCAAAACTAAAAGCAAAACGCTATGTAAGGTGGAAAACTAACACTGCACATCACCCTGAACGTACCATCCCCACCATGAAACATGCTGGTGGCAGCATCATGTTGTGGGGATGTTTTTGTTCAGCAGGGAAAGGGAAGCTGGTCAGAGTTGATGGGAAGATGAATGGAGCTAAATACAGGGCAGTTTTAGAAGAAAACCTGTTACAGTCGGCAAAAGACTTGAAACTGGGGCGGAGCTTCACCTTCCAGCAGGACAACGACCCTAAACATACAGCCAGAGCTGCAATGGAATGGTTTAGATCAAAGCATATTCATTTGTTTGAATGGCCCAGTCAAAGTCCAGACCTAAATCCAATTGAGAATGTGTGGCAAGACTTGAAAATTGCTTTACACAGATCAATCCAATCTGACAGAGTTTGAGCTATTGTTTAACCACTTCAATACCAGGCACTTAGACACCTTTCCACCCAGGCCAATTTTCAGCTTTCAGCGCTGTCACAATTTGAATGACAATTGCGCGGTCATGCTACACTGTACTAAAACAATTTTTTTATCATTTTGTTCCCACAAATAGAGATTTCTTTTGGTGGTATTTGATCACCTCTGCGGTTTTTATTTTTTGCGCAACAAATAAAAAAAGACCGAAAATTTTGAAAAAAAACAAGTTTTCTTTGTTTCTGTTAAAATTTTTTGTAAATAAGTAAGTTTTCTTCTTCAATGATGGGCACTGATATGGCTGCACTGACGGGCACTGATACGGCGGCACTGATGGGCACCGATGAGGTGGCACCAATGAGGTGGCACTGATGGGCACTGATGATGGGCACAGATAGGCGGCACTGATGGGCACTGATAGGTGGCACTGATGGGCACTGATAGGTGGCACTGGTATGCGGCACTGATGGGCACTCATAGGTGGCACCCATGGGCACTCATAGGCGGCACTGATGGGCACTCGTAGGTGGCATTGATGGGTACTTATGGGTGGCACTGATGAGTACTTATGGGTGGCACTGCTGATAGGTGGCACGGATGGGCACTGATGGGAACTGATAGGTGGGCACTGATGGGCACGGATGGGCACTGACAGGTGGCACCGTTGGACACTGATGGGTGGCACTGATAACACTGATTGGTGGCACTGATGCCCCTAAAGGTGGCATTGCTGGGCATCACTGCAATATAATGGTGCCAATCAGTGCCCAATTGTGGGCACTGATTGGCACAGATTGGGCACTGACTTGGCACTTTGGGCACATGTGGATGGCCATGGGGTACATACCTGGCCATCCACATGTTGCCCCCTTCCCTGGTGGTCCTAGTGGCGATCCCTGGTGGTCCAGTGTGGTCATCTGAGGGGGGCTGCGCTGATAAACAATAAGCGCAGACCCCCCCTGTCAGGAGAGCCACCGATCGGCTCTCCTCTACTCGCGTCTGTCAGACGTGAGTGAGGAAAAGCCGATCAATGGCTCTTCCTATTGACATCGTGATCAGCCGGAGGCTCTTTTCCAAGATCGGTGGAGCGGTGTGTCAGACTGACACACCGCCCCACCGATCGCCGCGATGCGCACCCCCACGGGCGCGTGGCGGCATGTTATCCTGCTGGACGTCATATGACGCCCAGTCAGGATAACTGAACCACCGCCCGCCCATCATCTGCTATGGGCCGGGCGGGAAGTGGTTAAAGCAGAATGGGCAAAAATTTTACTCTCCAGATGTGCGAAGCTGGTAGAGACATACCCAAAAAGACTTGCAGCTGTAATTGCAGTGAAAGGTGGTTCTACAAAGTATTGACTCAGGGGGGCTGAATGCAAATGCGTACCATAATTTTCAGATATTTATTTGCAAAAAAATTTAAAAACCCTTTATCATTTTCCTTCCACTTCACAATTATGTGCCACTTTGTGTTGGTCTACCACGTAAATTCCTAATAAAATACATTTACGTTTTTGATTGTAACATGACAAAATGTAGAAAATTTCAAGGGGTACGAATACTTTTTCAAGGCACTGTATATGCCTGTTTTTATTTGTCTTAAAATATATAGATTTTGGAATCGAAAGTTATAGTATATCTCTTTTACTATAGTTTTACAAAACCATGGAAGAGTGGTGGCCTGTCCTAAACATGGTGGACAACCCTGCCTTGCTTTTTTTTCTAGTGAACCTTGAACTCCTTGCTGCTCCCATAAACTTCCTATTTAAGCCAATGTCTTTGCACTTCTTGTTTGCCAGATTATTGTGTTCTTTTCCAGCCAATATCTTGCTTTTGTCTCTTCTGCTGCTATCCGGATTTTCACCACTATTTGTTCCCAACATTGGCTTCTTCCTCGACTACGCTGCCGCTCAATCCCAACCTACAACCATTTGTTATTGACCTTTGGCTTGTTTACTGACTACATTTCTGCTTGATACCCTGCTATATCTGCTACTTGACCCAGGCTTGCTCACCTCCTGGTGGAGCGATTATGAGGACCGCAGACCGGTACTAACACAAAGCAAAACCCATCTCAGGAGCTCTGGTGAAGGCCGGTTAGTACTGTGAAACAGGTGCGCTATTAAAACTTGGTTGGTTTACAACAATCCCAAACAACAATAAAATATAAGTGCTAATAATCAATCATAAACTATATGTGCTCAAATCATAATGACCTTGGGCAATATTGTAAGTGGAAAAAAAAAACATAAATATCCTGATTTATGTGAAAATATTAGTTACACTGTCCCCAAAAGACAGTGTCCACGACAGGTGTCCCCAAATGCAGCAAACGTTCTCACCAGACCTGTAGGATAATTTAAAAGAGATCTAAGAACGCATGGCTGACACACAGTCTTGACAGCCTGTAGTATCCAGCTTGAGCTCACCAACACACAGGGCCCGAGCCCTATCAGTTCAAAAGGGGGCCCAAGCAGCTTTATTGGTCATTCATATGTTGTAACAATTGCACATAGATTATCAGCATCAGCCAGACTCCTAAGCTTGCTAGGACTTCAATTAAATTTCCTTGGGCCCCATTAGTCCAGAAAAGGGGCCCAGGAGGCAGCAGCAGGGAGGGGATTATTTATTTGTTTTTGGCCCCCAGGCGGATAAAGCCGGCGCCGCGATCCAGGTGCTGCAATATACGTCCCGGCAGGCCGCTCACTGCCTTTCACTGGTGGAGTGGTCTGGTTGCCTCCCTCAGTAAGTGCTTAAGAGGGAGGAGGGTGAGGTTGTAGCCAGTGTGGAAGGTGACAGAGTGGTGAGGTAGCAGAGCGTAGGGCGCAGATTGTGGATCCCGGTGCACAGATACAGAGGCAGATATTGTAATACAGTCATATGCAGCACCTGTAGACTACTGCAAGTGGCAAGTCAGCACAAACAGCAATAGGACAGAAAACTATACAGCAGATACTATACTGTGATCATCCTCATAATGATGAGGATGATCATAACCATAGTGAGATGCATCCTTTTTGGTATTGTCTACACCTGTGTTTGGAGTGGTAGTAAAAAGGTACAACTGAGCCCCCAACCACTTCCCCACTCAGTATAATCAAACACAGCTGGACTCAAATGAAGGTGTAGAACCATCTCAAGGATGATCAGAAGAAATGGACAGCACCTGAGTTAAATATATGAGTGTCACAATAAAGGGTCTGAATACTTAGGACCATGTGATATTTCAGTTTTTCTTTTTTAATAAATCTGCAAAAATGTCAACAATTCTGTGTTTTTCTGTCAATATGGGGTGCTGTGTGTACATTAATGAGGAAAAAAATGAACGTAAATGATTTTAGCAAATGGCTGCAATATAACAAAGAGTGAAAAATTTAAGGGGGTCTGAATACTTTCCGTTCCCACTGTAGATGATACCTAAAAGAAGGTATCTCACCGATTGTGTGTAAATCCATAGCTCCCAACTGTCCCTGATTTCGAGGGACTGCCCCTGATTTGAAACAAAGTCCCTCTGTCCCTCTTTCCTCCTCATTTGTCCCTCATTTTGGTCTGATCTGTATAGTTGTACATAAAATGCACTTTTTGTCTTTCAGTAAGTGTTTCCCAGTGCTAAACCTTTCATCCAATTTCTAAATGTTTGCTTTCGAAACTTTCAAAAGCCAGTATAAAGAAATAGTAGTGGTAAAAAAAAAGCACTTGTGGGTTTACCTAATCATTTTTTTTTTTGGTATAATTCTTCTTTAACCGCTTCAGCCCCTGAAGATTTTACCCCCTTCCTGACAAGAGCACTTTTTGCAATTCGGCACTGCGTTGCTTTAACAGACAATTGTGCGGTCGTGCGACGTGGCTCCCAAACAAAACTTTTTTCCCCACAAATAGAGCTTTCTTTTGGTGGTATTTGGTCACCTCTGCGGTTTTTATTTTTTGCGCTATAGACAAAAAAAGAGCGACAATTTTGAAAAACATGCATTATTTTTTACTTTTTGCTATGATATATATCCCCCAAAAAATATATAAAAAAACAATTTTTTTCCTCAGTTTAGGCCGATATGTATTCTTCTACATATTTTTGGTTAAAAAAAATTGCAATAAGCATATATTGATTGATTTGCGCAAAAGTTATAGCGTCTACAAAATAGGGGATAGATTTATAGCATTTGTATTATTAATTTTTTTTTTTTACTAGTAATGGCGGCGTTCTGCGATTTTTATCATGACTGTGACATTATGGCGAACACGGACAATTTTGACACATTTTTGGGACCATTGGCATTAATACAGCGATCAGTGCGATTAAAAATGCATTGATTACTGTAAAAATGTCACTGGCAGTGAAGGGGTTAACACTAGGGGGCAATGAAGGGGTTAAGTGTGTCCTAGTTTGTGTTCTAACTGAAGGGGGGTGGGGACTGTGCAGGGAAGATAACAGTATGAGCAGATGATCTGTCTGTTCTCCCCTCAGAGAACCGGAAACTGTTTACACACACAGATCCCGGTTCACCGTATCTCAGCGGCAATCGCGGGAGACCAGTTGTGATCAAGACCACTGGGCACTCGCATCGGCTCGGGGGGTGCGCGCCCCCTAGTGGCCACAGGGCGAAGCGACGTTACATAACGTCGTTTCGCCCAGCCATGCCATTCTGCCGCAGTGCAACTGCGGCGGCTGGTCGGCATGTGGTTAAGGGACATGGCAGGGGCTGTGTCCTGTGCCTACATACTTTTGCTACTGGGTGTCCCTCGTTCCCCTCTCAAAAAGTTGGGAGGTATGTAAATCTGACAATTTGGCTGTGTGATGGAAACAATCTGGCAGCTGTGCAGCCGCCAGATCACTTTGAGAACCCCTGATGTAAAGAGAACGTGTCACCAAAAAAAAATGCGTCGCATATGGAAAATTAAAAAAAAAAATAAATAAAGTTATACCCAAGTATTTAAAATCCCTCCCCCAAACATTTTTAAGCTGCACTCCCACATATATGCATGTACAAATGTAAATGCATGTGAGTGAGTGAGATCAATAATTCTAGGCCCATTATTTATGCTTAATTCAAAAAGATTACCTGTAGGGGATTTTAAAGTGTCACCTGTGGAAAATATAGGGTACCAAAGTTTGTCACTATTTGACTGGTGTATGCAAATTTAAGACTTGACATGTTCAGTATCTATGTACTCGGAACAACCTCATCTTTTATATTTCACCCAAAATTGAGCAATGTATTGTGTTTATGTGCCCTATAATTAATTCTATGTATGTGCATATTTTTTCAGAAATGTTGAGTTTCATAAATATTGTGCTAACATGGCGCTAATGATTGGCGGAGCACTGTGATAAGGGGTGGGGGGCTGTCAGGTAGCTTGTACAGGGGCCCATAATTTATAACAGCAGCCTTGCCAACACATGCAGGGGTGCATTCCCTAATGAACTCTTTGGTTGGACAAATGATGCAAATAAAAAAAAAACACTATTTGATTGGTTAGATCTGTGTGTAAATTTTAATAAAAGACAGCATGTCCATTTGCATTTGACTTCCTATGACCATAACTATTTGTCAAGCTCATGGTCATAGTAAGTCAAATGCAGCTGGACTACCTAGATTACCAAAAAACCTTTATAAACATTCCATATATACTCATTCAAATTTACAGATTCCAAAGATGGTGACTCACTGTCTTGTATATGAAGGGAATCAAAGTTACATGAAAAGGGATTGTACTTCTCAATTGAACAATTCTCAAGATCTTATCTTGACTACACCATTCAATTTTGGGCATCAGTTTACAAACAGATGCAAAAAGATAGGGTTTTAGAGTTCGGTATAGAAAAACAGAAACAATTCTAGAAGGGAAATCTGGGATCACTACATATTATTACATGACCCACAATGAAAATAGTATGGCCCACACAGAAAACAAGATCCTCACTTGGGTCCCCAACATTACCACTTGAGCATGTGCAATAGGGCATGGTGGGTCACTGAGGTTTTTTTTTTTAATTCATGAGAGTTTGCACACTAATCCCATGTACAGAACCACATGGAGCTCCCTGATATGTGGTATCTCCAAGAGATAGGCATGATGCAGTGCAATACATTATTTAGCTACAGCAATGACCCATTTTGTCAATAGGCTCAACCTTAGCATCCAAACTAATGGTATTCGTTTACTTAAATTGTTTGTGTTGGATAACATATTCATTTATGCTTGTTCCTGACATTTGGGGCAAAAGAATATATCTGAGTTGCAATGATATACAGTTATATACATGCTTTTTAAAAATAGAGCTACATGTGGAGTTTTGAAAACTTTACAAATGGTTCCAACGTTTATTTATGGACCTCATTCTCTGGTTTATATCAGGCATAATTATCCAGCACGGTCAGTCAATGATTCTTTACGTCATGGCTGAGAAATGCCTAATAATAAGTACTTGGAGAGGCAGGTCTATTTATTTTAAGTGGGGGTGTCTGCCCCAGCTCTGCAGTATGCACACGCTGCAAAGAGTGTTTTTGTTGGCTATGGTGTTTTGTTGGGGTATTTTAAATCCTGATTGCCTTGACATTCCAAGACAAAAGCCCTGTTCATTCATCTTTCTATCCAGGTTCAATACAAGCTTGTTGAAACTCAGAGTATACAGTATCTCACAAAAGTGAGTACACCCCTCACATTTTTGTAAATATTTTATTATATCTTTTCATGTGACAACACTGAAGAAATGACACTTTGCTACAATGAAAAGTAGTGAGTGTACAGCTTGTATAACAGTGTAAATTTGCTGTCCCCTCAAAATAACTCAACACAGCCATTAATGTCTAAACCGTTGGCAACAAAAGTGAGTACACCCCTAAGTGAGAATGTCCAAATTGGGCCCAATTAGCCACCTCCCCCCCACCCCCGTGTCATGTGACTCGATCGTGTTACAAGGTCTCAGACAGTGGCGGCTGGTGAAGTCTTTGACCCCTCCCACTTGGTGAAAATAGTCGTGGTTTCAGCGAAATAGTGGGCGTGGCTCTAAGGTGGTGTGGTTAGCGTCTGAGATGAACGAGGGATGGAGGGAGAGGGAGAGAGGGACAGCAGGCCTAGATCCTACACAACAATAGAAATGTGTATTCTAGAAAGTTTAACAATCAGCAGATAAAGATACTCCAAACACCTGGTGTTAGCGCTTCAGTCATCCCGGCACCATGGTTGTTATGGTGTCAGGATGATTGAAGCGCATTATTTCTATTATTACATTGTAATATAAAATTAAATCATTCAACTCACCATAATGCAGAATCAGTGGGAGCCCCAAGTGTGTCACTAGCCACGTCGCCTACAACCAGATGCCATCAGCTGTCCCCAGCAGTCCGTCCTTACATGCAGCCTGTGTCACATCAAATGCAGCCTCTGTCACATAAAATGCAGCCTCTGTCTCCCCAAATGCAGCCTCTGTCCCCCCTCCCAAATGCAGCCTCTGCCCCCCCCCCCCCAAATGCAGCATGCCTGTGTCCCATTACATGCAGCATGCCTGTGTCCCATTAAATGCAGCATGCCTGTGTCCCATTAAATGCAGCCTCTGTTCCCATTAAATGCAGCCTCTGTTCTCCCAAATGCAGCCCCTGTCCCCCCCAAATGCAGCATGCTTGTGTCCCATTAAATGCAGCCTCTGTTCCCCCAAATGCAACCTCTGTCCCCTCAAATGCAGCCTCTGTCCCCCCCCAAATGCAGCATGCCTGTGTCCCCCCCCAAATTAAGGCTCTGTCCCCCCCCCAATGCAGCCTCTGTCCCCCCAAATGCAGCCTCTGTCCCCCCCAAATGCAGCATGCCTGTGTCCCATTAAATTCAGCCTCTGTTCCCCCAAATGCAGCCTCTGTCCCCTCCAAATGCAGCCTCTGTCCCCCCAAATACAGCCTCTGTCCCCCCCAAAATGCAGCCTCTGTCCCCCCCAAAATGCAGCGCCACGTCTGCAATCTCGTGATTGCATAGATGTGGCGCTTCGTATAAGTGCACTGTGTCAGGCGTCGCACTGTGTCCGGCGTCCGAACACAGTGCACTTAAGGACCTTTTTTTTCCTTTTTTTTTATTTTAAAGGGCCAGTAATAAAATTTTTTTTTTTTTTTTTTTGCTGCCAGGAGGGGGGGGGGGGCCGCCACTGGTCTCAGGTGTGAATGAGGAGCAGGTGTGTTAAATTTGGTGTTATCGCTCGCATGCTCTCATGCTGTTCACTGGAAGTTCAAAATGGCACCTCATGGCAAAGAACTCTCTGAGGATCTGAAAAAAAGAATTGTTGCTCTATATAAAGATGGTCTAGGCTATAAGAAGATTGCCAAGACCCTGAAACTGAGCTGCAGCAAGACCATACAGCAGTTTAACAGGACAGGTTCCGCTAAGAACAGGCCTCGCCATGGTCGACCAAAGAAGTTGAGTGCACGTGCTCAGCATCATATCCAGAGGTTGTCTTTGGTAAATAGACATATGAGTGCTGCCAGCAGAGACGGCTCTCTAATTAGGCAAATTAGGCGGTCATTCACACCATATACAACTTTTATACCATCTGCACCCCTCTCATGTCATACTACCCCCATTCTACCCACCGCTATACACTCTGCACCCCTCTCCTGTACATACTACCCACCGCCATATACTCTGCACCCCTCTCCTGTACATACTACCCCCCCACCATACACTCTGCACCCCTCTCATTTACATGCTACCCACCCTCTCATGTACATACTACCCACCGCCATACACTCTGCACCCTTCTCCTGTACATACTACCCACCGCCATACACTCTGCACCCCTCTCATATACATACTACCGACTGCCATACACTCTGCACCCCGCTCATGTACATACTGTTAGGGCTGGGCTCAGCCCTTCCTTCTCTGAGCTGGCCGCTCAGCTGTTGGCTAATTGCCAGCTTCTATCTCTCCACAGCTACTCACCTGTTGATGATATCCTGCTCGTCAGTCCTGCCTACTTAAGCTGTCCAGCCCAGAGGATCTCTGCCTTCGCCTCGGTCAACATCACAGAGATCTCCTGCGTTCCTGCTTAACCACTTCAGCCCCGGAAGGATTTACCCCCTTAATGACCAGAGCACTTTTTACAATTTGGCACTGCATCGCTTTAACTGCTAATTGCGCGGTCATGCAATGCTGTAACCAAACAAAATATGCGTCCTTTTCTTCCCACAAATACAGCTTTCTTTTGATGGTATTTGATCACCTCTGCCGTTTTTATTTTTTGCGCTATAAACGAAAAAAGACCGAAAATTTTGAAAAAAAATGATATTTTCTACTTTTTGTTATAAAAAAAATCCAATAAACTCAATTTTAGTCATACATTTAGGCCAAAATGTATTCGGCCACATGTCTTTGGTAAAAAAAAATGTCAATAAGTGTATATTTATTGGTTTGTGCAAAAGTTATAGCGCCTACAAACTAGGGTACATTTTCTGGAATTTACACAGCCTTTAATTTATGACTGCCTATGTCATTTCTTGAGGTGCTAAAATGGCAGGGCAGTACAAAACCCCACAAATGACCCCATTTTGGAAAGTAGACACCACAAGGAAATTGCTGAGAGGCATGTTGAGCCCATTGAATATGATTTTTTTTTGTCCCAAGTGATTAAATAATGACAAAAAAAAAAAAAATTACAAAAAGTTGTCACTAAATGATATATTGCTCACACAGGCCATTTGCATATGTGGAATTGCACCCCAAAATATATTCAGCTGCTTCTCCTGAGTATGGGAATACCACATGTGTGGGACTTTTTGGGAGCCTAGCCGCGTACGGGGCCCCGAAAACCAATCACTGCCTTCAGGGTTTCTAAGGGCGTAAATTTTTATTTTACTCCTCATTATCTATCACAGTTTTGAAGGCCATAAAATGCGCAGATGGCATAAAACCCCCCAAATGACCCCATTTTGGAAAGTAGACACCCCAAGCTATTTGCTTTGAGGCATGTTGAGTCCATGGAATATTTTATATTTTGACACAAAATGTGGGAAAATGACAATTTTTTTTTTTTTTTTGCACAAAGTTGTCACTAAATGATATATTGCTCACACAGGCCATGGGCATTAGTGGAATTGCACCCCAAAATACATTTAGCTGCTTCTCCTGAGTATTGGGATACCACATGTGTGGGACTTTTTAGGAGCCTAGCCGTGTACGGGGCCCCGAAAACCAATCACCGCCTTCAGGGTTTCTAAGGGTGTAAATTTTTTATTTCACGCTTCACTGCCTATCACAGTTTCGGAGGCCATGGAATGCCCAGGTGGCACAAACCCCCCCCAAATGACCCCATTTTGGAAAGTAGACACCCCAGACTATTTGCTGAGAGGCATGGTGAGTATTTTGCAGCTCTCATTTGTTTTTGAAAATGAAGAAAGATAAGAAAAAAAAATTTTTTTTTCTTTTTTCAATTTTCAAAACTTTGTGACAAAAAGTGAGGTCTGCAAAATACTCACTATACCTCTCAGCAAATAGCTTGGAGTGTCTACTTTCCAAAATGGGGTCATTTGGGGGGTTTTGTGCCACCTGGGCATTCCATGGCCTCCGAAACTGTGATAGGCAGTGAAGAGTGAAATCAAAAATTTACGCCCTTAGAAAGCCTGAAGGCGGTGCTTGGTTTTCGGGGTCCCGTACGAGGCTAGGCTCCAAAAAAGTCTCACACATGTGGTATCCCCGTACTCAGGAGAAGCAACAAAATGTATTTTGGGGTGTCATTTCACATATTCCCATGGCATGTTTGAGCAATATATCATTTAGTGACAACTTTGTGCAAAAAAAAAAAAAAAAAAATTTGTCTCTTTCCCGCAACTTGTGTCACAATATAAAATATTCCATGGACTCGACATGCCTCTCAGCAAATAGCTTGGGGTGTCTACTTTCCAAAATGGGGTCATTTGGGGGGTTTTGAACTGTCCTGGCATTTTATGCACAACATTTAGAAGCTTATGTCACACATCACCCACTCTTCTAACCACTTGAAGACAAAGGCCTTTCTGACACTTTTTGTTTACATGAAAATTTTTTTTTTTTGCAAGAAAATTACTTTGAACCCCCAAACATTATATATTTTTTTAAAGCAAAGGCCCTACAGATTAAAATGGTGGGTGTTTCATTTTTTTTTTCACACAGTATTTGCGCAGCGATTTTTCAAACGCATTTTTTTGGGAAAAAACACACTTTTTTAAATTTTAATGCACTAAAACACACTATATTGCCCAAATGTTTGATGAAATAAAAAAGATGATCTTAGGCCGAGTACATGGATACCAAACATGACATGCTTTAAAATTGAGCACAAACGTGCAGTGGCAACAAAATAAATACATTTTTAAAAGCCTTTAAAAGCCTTTACAGGTTACCACTAGATTTACAGAGGAGGTCTACTGCTAAAATTACTGCACTCGATCTGACCTTCGCGGTGATACACGTGCATGGTGCAATTGCTGTTTACATTTGACGCCAGACCGACGCTTGCGTTCACCTTAGCGCGAGAGCAGGGGGGGACAGGGGTGCTTTTTTTTTTTTTTTTTTTTCTTTATTATTTTTATGCTTTTTTATCTTATTTTTAAACTGTTCCTTTCATTTTTTTTAAAATCATTTTTATTGTTATCTCAGGGAATGTAAATATCCCCTATGATAGCAATAGGTAGTAACAGGTACTCTTTTTTGAAAAAAAATAGATTTCTCCTCTGCCCTCAAAGCATCTGACCACACCAAGATCGGTGTGATAAAATGCTTCCCCAATTTCCCAATGGCGCTGTTTACATCCGGCGAAATCTAAATAATAAAATGCTCGTAGCTTCCGGTTTCTTAGGCCATAGAGATGTTTGGAGCCACTCTGGTCTCTGATCAGCTCTATGGTCAACTGGCTGAATCACCGGCTGCATTCTCAGGTTCCCTGTTGAGACAGGAGAGCCAGAGAAAAACACGGAAGACGGTGGGGGGGGGGGGAATTCCCTCCCACTGCTTGTAAAAGCAGTCTAGAGGCTAATTAGCCGCTAGGATTGCTTTTACATGAAAGCCGACCGCTGGCTGAAAAGAATGATACCAAGATGATACCTAAACCTGCAGGCATCATTCTGGTATAACCACTCAAAGTCGTGAATGGCGTACCTGAAGACATAAAAATGGTTAACAATAAAGCACAGTAAACGGTAAAGTATAAAAAATTGCATACCTGAAAAGCAAACATGATAAAACATAATAACAATAAAACATTGCAGAATAGAATACAGTAAAAAAGAGCAGAACAATAGAGAGAGAATAGAGAGGGAGAGAACAATAAAACGACAACTATTTTTTTTTATTTTATATTTTTGTTTGTGTTTTTTTTTTTTTTTACAATTTTTTTGTAACTGTAACTTTTATAACTGTAACCGGTTCCAGGTTCGGGTCTCTCAAAATGCGATGGCATCTTGGGAGACCCTGTGAAAGTGTGTCTAGTCTGTGCAATGCTGTACCCGACGCTAATACTCAACTAGTGTATGGTAGTGTTCAAAACATTCACCAATGCAAAGACCAGGATTGTCAGGACAGGAGGGACAATAATAGCGGGTGTCATGCCTATATCCGCGCTTGCTGCAGACACGACATCTTTTTGGGGGGGGTTCGTTGGGTAGGGGTACTCGAGAGGACATAAAAATGTCTCTCATGCAGCCCACTGCATTTGGTTGGGGATGTGAATGGGGGAAGTACGGGTGCTGCAGAAGTGGTGGGTTCCCAATTAGGATTGGCGAATGCAGCAGGAAGGGCATTATGGGCACGACGGGCCTGTGTTTGTCTTCTTGGTGGCAGCGGGACACTACTTGTGCTTGCCACCTCACCAGCTTGAACTGCACTTATGGGACTCACCACGTCACCAAGTGTTACTGCAGTGCTGGTTTGACTACGACCGGGATGTACTAGGCCGCTGGTGCTTGCCAGTTCACCAAAACGCTACCAAAAAAACTGTTAGAGATTGCAGGGCTCAGGCCTGACTCTGCGAACGCTGCAGTTATGCGTTTAGTGTTTTGTAAGTGACAGTGATCGATCGATACTGCACTTGGGTGGGCTGGGCTGGGCCAGGCGTAGGGGCAAAATGCAGGTGCTAGCAGGTATCTGGGCTGATCCCGCTAACGCTGCGTTTTTGGGAACCCTAAACTGCTGGGGATGCTAGTATAGATCTGATTGGATCAGATATTGATCTGTTCAGATACTATACCACTAAGGGAGGTGTACGGTGCGTGCGTGGGTGTTAGCGGTACTGTTGCTAACCTGACGCTGCTTGGGGCTAGTGTTTGCCAGTTCACCAAAACGCTACCAAAAAAACTGTTAGCGATCGCAGGGATCAGGCCTGACTCTGCGAACGCTGCAGTTATGTGTTTAGTGTTTTGTAAGTGACAGTGATCGATCGATACTGCACTTGGCTGGGCTGGGCCGGGCGGAGGGGCAAAACGCAGGTGCTAGCAGGTATCTGGGCTGATCCCACTAACACTGCGTTTTTTGAACCCTAAACTGCTGGGGACGCTAGTATAAATCTGATCGGATCAGATATTGATCCGTTCAGATACTATACCACTAAGGGAGGTGTACGGTGCGTGCGTGGGTGTTAGCGGTACTGGCGCTAACCTGACGCTGCCTGGGGCTGGTGCTTGCCAGTTCACCAAAATGCTACCAAAAAAACTGTTAGCGATCGCAGGAATCAGGCTTGACTCTGCGAACGCTGCAGTTATGCGTTTAGTGTTTTGTAAGTGACAGTGGTCGATCGATACTGCACTTGAGTGGGCTGGGCTGGGCCGGGCGGAGGGGCAAAACGCAGGTGCTAGCAGGTATCTGGGCTGATCCCGCTAACACTGCGTTTTTGGGAACCCTAAACTGCTGGGGACGCTAGTATAGATCTGATCGGATCAGATATTGATCCGTTCAGATACTATACCACTAAGGGAGGCGTATGCTCCGTGCGTGGGTGTTAGCGGTACTGGCGCTAATCTGACACTGCCAGGGGCGACGCATATCACCGCCGGGCGATCAGGGGGCTAAACCTTTATTCGGTAATGAAGTGCGGGTGCCCTGACACTATAAAAAATAAACGAACTAACCAGCGTCACCCGTAACAGTTATATGGTGATCAGTGGTGAAAGGGTTAACTAGGGGGCAATCAAGGGGTTAAAACATTTATTAGATAGTATATGGGGTTCCCTGACGCTATATTTAGCTTCCTAACTAGCGTCACCAGCGACACTAATACAGCGATCAGAAAAATCGCTTAGCGACACTGGCGATGGGGGGTGATCAAGGGGTTAAAACTTTATTAGGGGGGTTAGGGGGGTATCCTAGACATAAAGGGGGCTAACACTAACTGCCCTACCACACTAACTGTCACAAACTGACACCATGCAGTAATAAAAAAAAAAAAACTGCTTGGTGTCAATGTGACGGGGGGGGGGGGGGGGAGGGGTGATTGGGGGGGATCGGGGAGCGATCGGGGGGGATTGGGGGTGTAATGTGTGCCTGGCATGTTCTACTGTGTGTGTAGTGTTTTTCACTCACAGTGATGTCTTCTCTCCTCGGCGCCGGAACGGAAAATACCGAGCCGAGGAGAGATGACATCATTTCCTTTGCTGCTGTTTAGCATACAGCAGCAAAGGAAGATTCTCATTGGCTGGGAGCGATCGCGAGGGGGGGGGCACGAACGGATGGTCTCCCCCTCCCCTCTCATCGCTCCCAGTCACCTCTCATCGCTCCCAGTCACAAGCCGACCACCTCGGGCAGGCAGATCACGTATATGTACATGATTCTGCCTGCCCGTGCCATTCTGCCGACGTATATCATCTTAAGGCCGTCGGCAAGTGGTTAAAGACTTGCTTGGCTGACATCCCTTCTGGCTCCAGATCCTGCTTGCTGTTACACTACACTGAGCCCTGACCTTCTGGCTTGGCTGACTATCCGTTCTGGTTACTGAAATTTGGCTACGTTTTTACTACGTTTGTTCTATTTTACTTTTATTAAACAAGTGTGATTTAACTGTACATCTCTCTCGGCCTGATTTCATGGTTTCTGACACATACTACCCATCACCATACACTCTGCACCCCTCTCCTGTACATACAAGCCACCGCCATACACTCTGCACCCCTCTCCAGGAAGCCCGGAGCAATATCAGCAGGAGAATAAGCGTAGGGCGGGCATGACGGGGTTAACAGGGATTTAACAAATTTTCTAATGGGTGGTGAGTATAGAGCCGAGGGGGAGGGGCTGGAGGAGCTTTGATAAGGGGGGCCCCGCCTGGGATGAGTCACCAAAGCGTGGTGGAAAGTTAGTGAGAGCAGCAGCATGGCAGAAGTGGACAGAATCCTGGCCCAGCTTAGAGAGGAGGCAGCAGTGCGGGGGCCTGAGTGGCTACAGGCGGCGTTAGGATCGGCACTCAGGGGTACAGATGCGGCGCCTGCGCAGGCGGCCAAGAGCGGCACCAGAGCCCGCAGGACCAGACCTCCAGAGCGGTACTCGCCGGAGCGGCGGGCGGAGGTACGGCGGCAGGCGGGGGGGAGCAGGGGAGTATCTACAGCGGGCCCACCTCCCAAACGTACGGCCAGGTTCCCCAGCTGCAGCCCACCCAGAACAGATACCCGGGAACCCAGAAGAGGCAGCACCAGGCCAGAAATAGACAGGGCTGCACTGAGGCCTGGCAGACGCGGGGAGCGCGGGCGCGCTGGCCCCTCCCCCAGGCTAACTGATACAGAGCGGGGACAGCTGCAGAGCGGGACCACAGATCGGAGCTCCGGGCCTCCAGCGGCAGGAGACACACAGCGCCCTGACCCAAATCTGGGGGGGCAGAAAAAGGGGAAAACAGAAGCCGCCAGGACTGAGGTACAGCACACCGGTCCTGGTAAGGCTGTCTCAAAGTCGCCACATGGACGCGCTGCTCGGGGGAGGGAGAGGATGCCTGAGGCAGCAACAGCCAGCGGGCCCTGTGGGCTATCATCCGCGGAGGAGGAAGATTTGGTGCTGGACCTTGCGGACGATCGATCGGAGTCAGAAGAAGAAGAGGCCCTGCGTTCAGGGAGGACAGCAGAGGTGGACGGCAGACGATCGGCTGATGGGGAGTCACCTATGCAGCCCGGTAAGTCAGCAACTATTGTAACATGTTTACCAGAGTGCAGTGGGCCTAGCAGAGGGTCAGGGTCGGGGACAGAAAGGGGGGGGACAGGGGAGACCTCCGGGGGTACAGTAGGTTTGTTGGGCTTCTTGGAGGGAATAAAAGATCTAGTTCGGAAGTTTGAACAAGCAGGTAAAACAGCAGCGGGGCCAGCGGCAGCTTGGGTCCCGTCGATAGCAGGAGTGGGGGAAAATGCAGGGGCAGGGGTAAGCACAGAGATGCCGGCGGTTGCAGCGGCCGGCACGGTGCCAGCCAAGGAAGGGGAAGGGACGGTCGTTGCGCAGGGGACAGGCAAGACGGCCGTGGCCAGTGAAACGGTCGCGAGGCAGGATATAGTTAGAATTGCGGATGCTGCAAAATGTGAAATATATGTGTGTTATGAAGGGCCGTTAGGAGCACATCTGAAACAGGAAGTCCGAGAGAAGCTGTGGAAAAGTGAGTATGTGGAAATTTTTTCCTTACTCCCTCTGGAAAAATTCAATCTAGATAGAGTAAAACCTGACGATTCCAAAAAAGAGGACGAGGAAAAAAGGAGATACCGTTTAATCCCGCGTACATTCAGCAATTGGCTGCAGGCGTTCGCCATAATGGCAAGTGTTATAGGTGAAAAACAGCCCGAACATTGTTTGGCGCTGTTTTGTTATCAGGATTCTATTGGGGAAGCATACAGGGTTTATGGTGGGACTGCGTGGCTGAGGTATGATGAGCAGTTTCGGCAACGGAGGGCAGTCCGAAAAGAGCTGCGTTGGGACCACAAAGACATCAGCCTCTGGATGCGATTAATGACGTCTGCGCGGGCACCAAACCAGTTTTTTCAGGGGGGGGCCGGCGGAACTTCAGCACAAGGACAGTCGGCCGGAAACAAAAAAGGGGTGTGCTGGCAATATAACTCAGGGATATGCAAGTTCGGAAGCTCATGTAGATTCAAGCACGAGTGTTCGGGGTGCAACGGAGCCCATTCGGCAGCCAGATGCTTCAAGCAAGCAAAAGGTCGGGCAGGGGAAGCTGGACACAAGAGGGAGGACTCCGGTGAGAGTGGCAAGGATGCGGCCGTTTCTCGGTAGGTATCCGGACAGGACTGCGGCAAAATTATTGGAAGAAGGTTTCTCAGTGGGCTTCCGAATACCCTGTGCACTGACGGTAGTTCCTCCCTTTCCACCCAACCTCCGGTCCGCTTTGCAACACCCGGACGTAGTTAGTGAAAAACTGCGTAAGGAGGTTGCAATGGGCAGGATGGCGGGGCCATTCACGTCGGCACCTTTGGCAGACCTGGTGGTGTCACCACTGGGGGTAGTGCCTAAGAAGGAACCCAACAAATTTAGGCTCATCCATCACCTGTCCTTCCCAAGGGGGGGGTCGGTGAATGACGCCATAGATCAAGAAGCATGCTCAGTGACATATACGTCGTTTGATGCAGCCGTAGGGTGGGTGCGCCGGTACGGAAAAGGGGCACTGATGGCCAAGGTGGATATAGAATCGGCTTTTAGGCTGCTACCAGTTCACCCTGAAAGTTTTAGGCTGCTGGGATGCCATTGGGACGATGAGTTCTACGTCGACCAATGCCTACCGATGGGTTGCTCTATATCATGTGCGATATTTGAGCAATTCAGCTCTTTTGTAGAGTGGGTAGTAAGAGAGGTTTCGGGTGTGAATTCGTTAATTCATTACCTGGACGACTTCCTCTGCATAGGACCGGCCGATTCTAGGATATGCGCGATGCTCTTGGCGACGCTGGAACACATAGCAGACAGGTTCGGCATTCCATTGGCGCCTGAAAAAACTGAGGGACCTTGTACGGTCATCACGTTTCTAGGCATCGTTCTGGATTCGGAGGCCATGGAATGCAGATTACCGGAGGCAAAGTTGGCGGACCTAAAAACAGAGATCGCGAGGCTGATTGGATTGCGAAAAGTGCAACTGCGCTTATTGCAATCGGTGTTAGGCAAGCTTAATTTTGCTTGCCGCATTTTACCTATGGGGAGGGTGTTCAGTCGGCGTCTGGCAGCAAGCACGAGCGGTATTAAGTCCCAGAGACATTTTGTTCGCTTGGTCAAGGCACATAGGGATGACCTGAGGGTATGGCATACCTTTTTGGAGTCATTCAATGGCCGAGCGTTGTGGATGGCAGGACCGGTCAGTAATTTCGACCTGGAGCTTTTTACAGACGCAGCAGGGTCTTCAGGTTTTGGAGCCTTCTTCCAGGGACAATGGAGTGCGGGCCCCTGGCCACAGTCCTGGATAGCTGCGGGTTTCACAAAGAACTTGGTGCTGTTGGAATTATTTCCGGTAGTGCTTGCAGTGGAGTTGTGGGGAGCATCGTTCAGGGATCTGAAGGTGCGCTTCCATGGGGACAATTTGGGGGTGGTGCAGGTAATCAATAAAAACACGGCGTCTTCTCCGCCGGTTATTAGATTACTTCAACATTTGGTGCTGAGATGCTTACAACTGAATGTTTTCATTCACGCTGTACACCTGCCAGGAGTGGAAAATGTGATAGCTGATGCATTATCTCGCTTCCAGTGGGACAGGTTCCGACAGTTGGCGCCGGAGGCGGAACAACAAGGAGTGCCTTGTCCAGAATGGTTGTGGGAGATTGCATTGGAATCATCACGGGATGGATAAAGCGGTCGGTAAGTGGGTCTACGTGGTCAGCGTACAAGAGGGTTTGGAAGGAGTGGTTGGCGTTTGTGCAAGAAGTGGGCGAAGAGCCGAAGGGGCGAGCAGGACGTTTGCTCGTTTTATATTACGTAGCCAGGAAAATGGAAGAGGGGGTGTCGGCATCGGTGGTGAATGCACAACTGTCAGGTCTAGCCTTCCTGTTCAAATTACAGGGGCGGCCTGATTTTACCAAAGATTTCTGGGTGCGACAGGCCGTTAAAGGTTACAGGAGATCGGTGGTTCGGAAGGATACCAGGAAGCCCGTGACATTCGAAATTCTCGAGGGTATAATAGCTAAATTGAGGGAGGTGTGTGCATCGGAATTCGAGATAAAATTGTTTACAGTAGCGTTTTTGTTAGCATTTTTTGGGGCATTCAGAATTGGGGAACTGGTAAGTCCTTCAAAAAAAAGTACATGGGGGAATTGGAAGCCAGGAAGTTGAGTGTACTAGGGGAAGGCTGTCCTTGTGGTTAAGAAAATCAAAAACAGATCAGGAGGGCAGGGGGAAGCTGGTACAGGTGTTTCCAATTCCGGGTTCGCCTTTATGCCCACTGGATGCGGTAAGGGTTTTTATGCAGGTTCGCCCGGCGGGGCTAGGCGCTTTTTTGATACACGAGGATGGAACGCCATTGTCACGTTTTCAGTTTGGGGCTATATTTAGAAAATGCCTGGAGCGGTTGGGTTTAGAGGGAAAAGCTTTTTCATCCCACTCATTCAGGATAGGAGCGGCAACGGAAGCAGCGAGGCAAGGGATGGATATGGAGGCAGTGAAACGGATTGGGCGGTGGGAGTCCAACAGGTTCAGGTCTTACGTTAGGCCCCACCTGATAGTAGGTTTGTGAGGTAATCAAGTGGGCAGGACTCTTCAGTCTGCCCGGGTATGATGTTTGAAAATGATGGTCATGTTATAGTGTATGTTGTTTTTCCTCTTTTGATTTCAGGTTCGGTGACCGGGATGGTATGGATCATGGGCCATTCCTATGTCTGTTGGGGGGCACGGAGAGGGGACGTGAGGTACGATGGTAGGCAGTTGGGTTTTGATAGAAAGGAAGCCTACATTAAATGGTTTGGAGTCCCGGGAATGCTATGGGGCCGGGTGGTTCCTGAGGTGCAGCGTTATGCAGCCAGGGACAGACCGCCTGATGTGTTAGTACTACATGTGGGCGGCAATGATTTGGGGATTAGGTCCATGTTGGACATTACACGAGATATCAAATCAGATATTGACCGCTTGATGGAGCAATTTCCTGATATGATCGTGGTATGGTCAGATATAGTGGCGCGCACGACATGGCGAATGGCCAGATCGGTGGAAGGTATTAATAGAGCCAGGAGGAAGATTAATAGGGAGGTGACCAAATTTATGGTACGGAAGGGAGGGTTAGCAATACGTCATCTAGAGTTGGAATTTGAGACCTGGAGATACTTAAAAAAGGATGGGGTTCATTTAAACGAGGTAGGCATAGACATGTGGGCTTTGGGCCTTCAAGACGGTATACAACGAGCACTTCGGGTGTGGAGGGGCTTCCAAGGGTAAGGGGATTACCCTTGTTTGCTGTGGCGGACGTTGGTCTGGGCAGGAAGAAGATATCAGAAGGATGAGATCGGGACTATCGTTGGAGGGGTCCTGATGGTGGTTCCCGGTTGACGGAGGTCAGCCGGGAAGGGATAATGGGCACTGCGGTCAGGGGTAGTCTTTGAGCCAGCTTGTCGGCTTGAGGCAGTGATAATACATTTGAGAGGGACTGCAGTGCAAGAAGGTGTATTAACACAGAGGTTTATTGAGTGCCTGCTCAGACCAACGTTAGATTTCAAAGGTTTTTTATAACAGATATGTTTTTTCCATTTAAACGTTTTTATATTTTTGATATTTGAGTCATTATATTTGTTAAATAAAGTAGGCTGCTACGGCCTTTGTTACCCCAAGAGTACGGTGTGGTCTCGGTTACTGAATACGGTTAGAAGGGGGGTAGTAGTTCATGGGAGTTAAACACATCTGTTATACAACAGTCAAGGAAGCCCGGAGCAATATCAGCAGGAGAATAAGCGTAGGGCGGGCATGACGGGGTTAACAGGGATTTAACAAATTTTCTAATGGGTGGTGAGTATAGAGCCGAGGGGGAGGGGCTGGAGGAGCTTTGATAAGGGGGGCCCCGCCTGGGATGAGTCACCAAAGCGTGGTGGAAAGTTCCCACCCACCCTCCCTATGGTTAGCAGTTTTCTTTTTGGTTGTTCGGGAAGTGTTTTCTGGTTTTTCTTCACAGGTACTGGCAATGGATGTCGTAGTGGTGGCGGACGTTGGTCTGGGCAGGAAGAAGATATCAGAAGGATGAGATCGGGACTATCGTTGGAGGGGTCCTGATGGTGGTTCCCGGTTGACGGAGGTCAGCCGGGAAGGGATAATGGGCACTGCGGTCAGGGGTAGTCTTTGAGCCAGCTTGTCGGCTTGAGGCAGTGATAATACATTTGAGAGGGACTGCAGTGCAAGAAGGTGTATTAACACAGAGGTTTATTGAGTGCCTGCTCAGACCAACGTTAGATTTCAAAGGTTTTTTATAACAGATATGTTTTTTCCATTTAAACGTTTTTATATTTTTGATATTTGAGTCATTATATTTGTTAAATAAAGTAGGCTGCTACGGCCTTTGTTACCCCAAGAGTACGGTGTGGTCTCGGTTACTGAATACGGTTAGAAGGGGGGTAGTAGTTCATGGGAGTTAAACACATCTGTTATACAACAGTCATGTACATACTACTCACTACCTATAAGACTTCTACGTACCTGACCGGTGAGTCCACTTGGGTAGAGGGTAGACTCCCTTACGCGTCCGACTCGTGGCCCCTGGTAGAGTATACAGGAAGCACAGGAGTGCGGAGTGGTATGGGAGCCTGGTAGTAGAGTCCAGATGCCGGTAGGTAGGCAGTCCTTCAGCAGCAAAGGTGTAAGCTGGAACACAGGCAAATAGGAGCTGAGCAGGAGCAGAGCAGGATGGTCAGGATACTAGCTGGGTTCGGCAACAGGCAAGCAACGAGGTACAGTGGAGCAGGCAGAAGGGGAGTCAAACAAGCCAGAGGTCCGGTGCGAGCGGAAGTCAGAGGAGTCCAAGAAACAAGGAGATCCAGAACACAGATACAGGAAACAGGAACAAGGCACGGAGGAGCTGTTGATCAGGCATCGAGCAGAGTGTGCAGCTAACCTAAATAGGCAGTTTGGCGCCAAACGGCGTGCGCACACACACCGATGCGCACAGGAGCGCCCCTGCACGCGCACGCCTGCACACCAGCTTGCGCGCCAGCACCCACAGGATGATGCAAACCCGTGTCCATAGGAACGCGCGCACATGCACACGTCTGAACACCGGCGCGCACACCAGGGCCAACTGTATCGTGCACACCAGTGCCCACAGGAATGCACACACCAGCGCGAACAGGAACGCGCGCGCCAGCACACGCGCCAGCACGCACCCCAGCGCACACCAAGGCGAGCAACACCACGTCTACCAAGGTAACCTCTTTGACACCACCATACACTCTTCACCCCTCTCCTGTACATACTACCCACCGCCATACACTCTGCACCCCTCTCCTGTGCATACTACCCACCGCCATACACTCTGCACCCCTCTCCTGTACATACTACCATATACAAGTAAATGGCGCAAAGGAATAGAAGCACTAAACGTCCCAAAGTTTTTAGTTTAAGTGCTGTATGGGCATGGATAATATATATATTATTATTATTATACATATATATATATATATATATATATATATATATATATATATATATATTATTATTATTATTATTATACATACATATATATATATATATATATATATATATATATATATATATATATATATATATATATATAGATAGAGTTGTAGGTGACACTGAAGGAGCGCTTTGTTAAATAGGCAGAGAACCAGGATAGAGCAGAATCTCGGAGGCCAAGGGAATGTAGTTGGGAAGGAGAAGGAGCGGGTGGTCAACAGTATCAAAGGCCGCAGAGAGGTCAAGTAGTAGGAGTATGGAGTACTGGCTGTTGGTTTTAGCAGTTAGTATACTTACTTATACATGAGTCCAAAGTCTTACTGGTGATTAAAACATCCACAGACCGTGTGAGATGATGGTGAAAAGGAGGAGTATTCCGCACTCAGGGCTGCTATCATGGGGGAACAGAGACCATGTTCCAACTGTACTGCAAAAAAACACAAGGAAGAGGCGCCTCTGGGTGTAGAAATAGGACAAGATTTAATGTAGATACATTCATAGGCAGCTCACATTTTATTGGTTAAAGCGAGCATGGTCCCAACATGGGGGTATCATCAATGTGGTCAGTTCATGCTGGAGGGGCACTTCTCAGCTCTCAGCTTGTTCCAGACACCGCTGGATGGTGACCGGCTGGCCGCGGTGGAGATACACTCAGAGTGAGGCTTGAGGCGCAGATGGTTCCCGGCGAGAGCGGATGACGTCACTGGTGTGCGACGCGTTTCGTGTACATGCTAGCTGCAAATGACGTGGCAGCCGCGCTCCTTCATCAAGCTGATTTTTTTTTTAAATAGGACAAGATTTAATGTAGATACATTCATAGGCAACTCACATTTTAGTGGTAAAAACGAGCATGGTCCCAACATGGGGGTATCATCAATGTGGTCAGTCCGTGTCTGCTGGAGGGGTGCTTCTCAGCTCTCAGCTTGTTCCAGAAACCGCTGGATGGTGACCGGCCGGCCAGTGAGATACACTCAGAGCGAGGCTTGAGGCCCAGATGGTGATCACTACCGATCACTCACTGTATTCATTTAGAAAGGGAAGGGGCTGGTAAATTACATATTTACCAGCCCCTTTTCCTGAAGAGTCACCACAGCAGTCAGCAGGGGAAGAGGACAGAAGCCAGCAGCAAGGGGGGCACACAGTTATTATTTTATCATTTTAATTATTTTTCCCATTATGGGCGTGAGTGGGGCTTCATGTCTAAGTTTTGCCTAAGGCCTCACAAAGCCTAGAGCTGCCTCTGGCTGCTAGCATTGCTGCAAAGGTTGAAGAGGTGGGGGGTCAGCCTGTCAGTGCTCAGACCATACGTCGCACACTGCATCAAATTGGTCTGCATGGCGGTCGTCCCAGTAGGAAGCCTCTTCTAAAGATGATGCACAAGAAAGCCCGCAAACAGTTCGCTGAAGACAAGCAGACTAAAGACATGAATTACTGGAACCATGTCCTGTGGTCTGATGAGACCAAGATAAACTTATTTTGTTCAGTTGGTGTCATACGTGTGTGGCGGCAACCAGGTGAGGAGTAAAAAGACAAGTATGTCTTGCCTACAGTCAAGCATGGTGGTGGGAGTATCATGGTCTGGGGCTGCATAAGTGCTACCGGCCCTTGGGAGCTATAGTTCCTTGAGGGAACCATGAATGCCAGCATGTATACCTTGACATACTGAAGCAGTATTCCAACATAATAACGACCCCAAACACACCTCCAAGACGACCACTGCCTTCCTAAAGAAGCTGAGGGTAAAGGTGATGGACTGGCTAAGCATGTCTCCAGACCTAAACCCTATTGAGCATCTGTGGGGCATCCTCAAATGGAAGGCGAACAAGCGCAAGGTCTCTAACATCCACCAGCTCCATGATGGTGTCATAGAGGAGTAGAAGAGGACTCCAGTGGCAACCTGTGAAGCGCTGGTGAACTCCATGACCAAGAAAGGCAGTGCTAGAAAATAATGGTGGCCACACAAAATATTGACACTTTGGGCCCAGTTTGGACATGTTCATTTAGGGGTGTACTCACTTTTGTTGCCAGCGGTTTAGCCATTAATGGCGGTGTGTTGAGTTATTTTGAGGGGACAGCAAATTTACACTGTTTTACAAGCTGTGCACTCACTACTTTACATTGTAGCAAAGTGTCATTTCTTCAGTATTGTCACATGAAAAGATTTAATAAAATATTGACAAAAATGTGAGGGGTGTACTAATTTTTGTGAGATACTGTATATATTGCATTTTATAGTTGCCCCCCCTATTTTTGTCCCTGTCCCCCCATGTGACCCCCCTAAATATGAAAGCTGGAGATGCCACTGGACATACACGTTCTTTTTTTAACTGCAGATGGAGAAATCTCCCCACAGTGCTGCAGGCACTGATGTATACACAGATCAGTGCCGCAGCTGATTGGCATTCCTGCAAAGCAAACAACAGTTAACAATAACACACAGTAACGAAATAACATTGACTCAATAAAACAACAAATTTTTTTAATTTTTAATTTTTTTCCTTTTTTATTTTTACATTTCTTTTTTGTAACAACCTTTTAGAACTATGAGGCTCCATGCACATTAAAAATCACTGCTTCTACAGGAGTTTTGTGTTCTGCCTGTAGAAGCAGCACAATGTTTTCCTATGTGTCCATGTACATTAGGACGATAACAGGAATATAAGCTCAACGTTTAGAGGCAGAAAAAAAACCCCTTATGGTTTGCATTTCTGATTGGCGCTTTCTGGCTTTCTGGAAGAAAAAACACTAAACTCTCCTAAATTATGTACAAAGACTCTCTATATGAGCGTTTTTTTTCTGCCAAGGGAACTGCAGTTTTTTCAAGCCCAGTGTACATGGAGCCTAATATTTCCAGCCTTTGATTTTAGGGTCTCTCAAAATGTGATAGACAATTTCCTGACTATCTAACATCTTGTGAGACGCTTCTTGTGCATAACTGCATGCCCTAGACTGTGCCGTGTTGTACCCTAGACTAATACTCCACTAGTGTGTGGTAGCAATGGAAGCAGTCCTTGATGCAGGGGTCAGGTTGGCCAGGATAGGTGGGACAAAAAAACGAGTATCATATCTTATTCTGTGTCTCCCACAGGCACATGTTTTTTGGGGTGACCTTTGGGTTGGGGTACCTGAGAGGCCATCTGGAAAATGCCTCTCACTGGCTAACTGCATCTTGATTTGGGTATTGGGCCATAATGACTTCTGGATACAAAAGAGCCCTGATGATCGCTTCCCGAAATTTTAGGAAGGACCCAGATCTTTCAGTTGCTTTGTAAATACAAAAGCATTATATAGAGCCAATTGAAATAAATATATAGACACTTTTTTGTACCAGTGTCTAGCTCTGAGGGATGCTAAATATGGCTTCATCATTTGGCTGTTGAAGTCTACTCCTCCCATATAAAAAGTTTATAGTCGTGGACACAAAGAGACTTTCAACGACACCAGATGCCATGCTAATTTGGACTGTCGTGTCTGCGTGAAAGGAAAACAGTATGAATACATCCCATTTGTCCTTCCACTTCACTGCAAGTAGTTCATCATTCCGCAAGCAGGCTTTCTCCCCCTTTCTAAGTGGGGTGGTCAAAAAAGCGGTGCACTTGCGTAAGAGCTGTCCACATACAAATGGTACTCCTTTAGGAACAGGGACCGCATTTTTTTTTTTGTTTGCAGCGACGTATTGTACGTCATAAACATTAGTTTGGTCCACAATCAAATTGAAGAGGTCGTTGGTGAAAAACTGCTAAAAAGGGGCGTTGGTATGTTCACTGTTTCCACCTGAACCCTCGGCTGGGCTGTGAATGGGGGGATAATGGGTGCTGCTGAATCTGGGGGTAGTCAATTAGTATTTGCAAGCACCTATGGAAGGCTACTATGAGCTCTATGGGCCTGTGCTCTAATTCTAGGAGGTTGTGTTTGCATTTCGCTCCTAGTGCTAGTGACCTCACCAGCTTGTACTGCACTTCTGGCATTTGCCATTTCACCACGAGATACTGCAGTGCTGATGTCTAAAAGACCAGGATGTACTAGGCCGCTGGTGCTTGCCAGATCACCAAAAGGTAGTGCAGCGCTAGTACTAGCACTCTGCTTCATATGAGCATAACTGGGGTGAGGTACGCCTGTTCTTTATCGTCTGAGCTACCTGTTAGGGTGCCGCTGCTTTCTACAGGTTTGTCTTCTGAGCCACAGATTCTGACAGTAAGAACTCCCCTTCACTCTCATCTCTCATGCTCAGAATCTTGTAGGCCTCTTTACTAGGGTGCCTAGTTTTAGGACATTTTGAGCACTAAATTTACAGGTACCTAGTGAGGACTAAGGGAAAAAGAGATCCTGGCTAGCAACTAGAGAGTGCTTGCGTGCTAGAAATAAACTTAACCGAGGTGACAGTGAACAGAAAAATTATACTGACACTGCACTTGTTGGGGGGGGGGGGGGGGACTAAACGCAAGTGCTGGCAGTGGTCAGGGCTGATACTGTTAACAATGCATTTTTGAAGACGCTGCACTAATGGGGACACTAGTATAGTTCTGATCGTGATCAATTTGTTGTCCAGCGGGGCTGTGCTGTAAAACTACTGTGGGCGGACGGCAAGTAGTTAAGATGCACTAGGAAGGAGTAAAGCTGACCAGGTTGTAGCAAACTGATCTTTCGTGATCTGCATGCTTTAAAGCGGGAATTGAACTCAAAGACAAACATTTATTATATTGCAGCTTACCAGTTCTTAGATGAGAAGGCTGCATTCATTTTTGCAGTATTCTCTCCTTTATTTTCATCTGGTGATCCTGTCAGTTAGTCTGTTGTTTTTCAACAGAACAACCTGTCCTGCTTATGTAGCAGTTAGAGGGTTGAGACAACCCATTTGACACTGACAGGGGTGCTTACAATGGTCATTATTTCATTGTCAATACATATTGTTTATATCCCAGCAGATTAACAGCTTATGCATTGTCATATTGCATACAATTACAGGGTACAGCATTCAAGTGTAATACAATTTACTAGAAAATACACCATCCACCAAAAAACAAAATTCACCAGTACATGCAACTAGCGTAGTATCAAAGTTAGAGCTCAGGGGCCCAGGCATTCAAAATCAAGGCACCGCATGTCATTAATGGCATGAGAATAAGTTGTTACGCGTCCTAATGCGACATCCCACTCACAATCTACATCAGAACCGCAAGGGATGGGAATTTCCAATTCGTTACACCAGAAATACAGATACTTTCCAACATAATTATAGCTTTAAAGCAGGATGAATATCCCCACAAGAGCAGGAATAAGAAAAGGCGAAGGAAGAGACAGATAATAAAAAGAAGAAGAGTAGAGAAGAAAGAAAAAGAACAAGGGAGGGGAATGTCTTTGGGAGAAGAGTGACCACAAGAACAAACAAAACAAAGGTGAAGCCCACAAAATAATGATCTTACAAACGTAAGAGGGACCTGTCATAGTTCACAAGGAGATAGTAATGAATCCATGCAGACCAAATTTTCAAAATTTTTTAGATTTTATCATCAAGTACTGCAGCCATTTCTTAATGTGTCATGTATGATGTATAACATACTTTTCTGTTTTACTAGCAACAGTCCGTATGAAAGACCACCATGCTTTAGCTAGAGTTTGTTTGGCTACTGTGAACAAGAATGTCAGTAGACACAATTATCTGTTGTTGCATTTTTTGGTTTTGAGTTTAATACCACTTTAAATCACATATGTGACTAAACAAAACTCTATAGTCTTTGGAACATTAAGCAAGAAACAGTTTTATATTTAAATTATATATATTGATTTGATTGGAGTGGCACTTTAAAGCTGAATTCCAGGTATTCCTTGGACTAATGTAACTATGCATGTGCCATATCTGGCCGATCCCTTTGGAAGCTGGAAATCATTGTATTAGGCACTGCTATAACAGTGATTGCCAGTGGCGGCCCGTCCATAGCCCTTGCGGCGCTTTGTGAAGCGCCGAGTAACTTCCACCTGGCTCTAGTATCTATTACTATCACCGGTGGTTTGATTGACAACTGAGTATGATGTCACTTCCTGTTTCTCTCTCGCTCTCTCTCGAGGAAACAGGAATTATGAGAAGAACAGGAGACACCGCCGGAGAAGACAACACATAGCAAGGTAAGTAACGGGGGGAGGGGGGTTTGGTGGTGACACACACTGCTACAATTTGGGGACACATACTGCTTCAATTTGTAGACACATACTGCTGCAATTTGGGGACACATACTGCTGCAATTTGGGGACACATACTGCTGCAATTTGGGGACACATACTGCTGCAATTTGGGGACACATACTGCTGCAATTTGGGGACACATAGTGCTGCAATTTGGGGACACATAGTGCTGCAGTTTGGGGACACATACTGTTGCAATTTGGGGACACTGCTGCAATTTGGTGACACTGCTGCAATTTGGGGACACATACTGCTGCAATTTGGGGACACATACTGCTGCAATTTGGGGACACATACTGTTGCAATTTGGGGACACATACTGTTGCAATTTGGGGACACTGCTGCAATTTGGGGACACATACTGCTGCAATTTGGGGACACATACTGCTGCAATTTGGTGACACATGCTGCTGCAGTTTGGTGAAACATATTGCTGCAATTTGGTGACACTGCTGCAATTTGGGGACACATACTGCTGCAATTTGGTGACACTGCTGCAATTTGGTAACACATGCTGCTGCAATTTGGTGACACTGCTGCAATTTGGTGACACATACTGCTGCAATTTGGGGACACTGCTGCAATTTGGGGACACATACTGCTCCAATTTGGGGACAAATAATGCTGCAATTTGGGGACACATACTGCTGCAATTTGGTGACACATACTGCTGCAATTTGGTGATACATACTGCTGCAATTTGGTGACACTGCTGCAATTTGGGGACACATACTGCTGCAATTTGGTGACACATACTGCTGCAATTTGATGGTGACACGTGCTGCTGCAATTTGGTGACACAGGCTGCTGCAATTTGGTGATGACACATGCTGCTGCAATTGGTGGTCACACAGGCTGCATTTTATGTGACACAGGCTGCATGTAAGGAGGGACTCCGCTGGGGGCACCTGATGTAAAGAGGGACTCCGCTGGGGACACCTGATGGCATCTGGTGGCAGGCGACGTGCCTAGTGACACGCTCGGGGCTCCCACTGATTCTGCATTATGGTGAGTTGAATGATTTCATTTTATATTACAATGTAATAATAGAAATAATGGGCTTCAATCATCCTAACACCATAACAACCATGGTGCCGGGATGATTGAAGTGCTAACACCAGGTGTTTGGAGTATCTTTATCTGCTGATTGTTAAACTTTCTAGAATACACATATTTCTATTGTTGTGTAGGATCTGGGAGTGCTGTCCCTCCATCCCTCTCTCCCTCTCCCTCCATCCCTCGTTCAACTCAGACACTAACCACACCACCTTACAGCCACGCCCACTATTTCACTGAAACCATGCCCATTTTCACCAAGTGGGAGGGGTCAAAAAGGAAGGGCGGGGCCTGGCTCCACCAGTGTTATTATCATATCACCGTGCTTCTCAATAATTCTTATTGCTTGTGCAGACCATCACCAGCTATTTAATCTGCTCACCTCAAGCATGAGTCAGGAAGACTCAAATTAACTCTTTATTTCCACTCCCAAAACATCTTTTCTTTCTCTCAGGACCCTCACAGATAGGGGGTTGATCTCTGCGATTATTCAGCCGTTCCTCCACTTCAAGGGACTCATGTATCATGTATCCCACAACGCAGTAACAAGTGCGTCCACCAGCGCTTTTTCACTTGCTGCTGAGACCGCGGAGGACTCATCCTCACTATCGGACGGGTCAGGGGGCGAGATATTAAACCCCCCTGGACGGGCCTCATCCCCGGCGGCATCAGGTTCAGAATCAGAAGAGACAGACTGAGCAGGGGAAGGTGGGGGACGCTTCCTCCTGGGTCTTTGCCCACACGCTACTTCCACTACCAATGATTCAAGGACCGCCTTCAGCGCCGCAATTCAGACCCAGCAACACCATGGACGCTGTCTAATTCATATATCCCAGGACACGAAGAGGAGAAAAGAGGGGGAAGAGGAGGAGCTCCGGCGTCTCCAGTGTCTCACTAGACTAATGGAAATTGGCTGCCGTGACATCATCAGCTACACAAACATGGTCGCTGGCCGGAGACCAGTCAAGCCAAGGAAAAATGGCAGCCATGATTTCATCGGACCTCCCAAACATGGCCGCCGACTGTTTGACATCCTGAACCATGCTGCCAGAATCCTCTCTGTGCCTTCAACATCGCTGCACCCTCTGCAAGGGGCCCCCCTCCAAAAGGTACTGTACTACACCAGGCCGGGTGAACATTTAAGGGAACACCACTGTGCACTCTGCACCACTGCACTCTCAGCACTGGGACCCCCAAACTGCACACTACCTCACACTGCACATACAGCAGGGCATGCACCTAGGGGTTTCCGCTGCACCCTCTGCACTGGAACCAACCTCCATACCGCCTGGGCAGGACACACACCACCCAGAAATGGAATGGCGGGGGAGACCCCCAGGGGTCCCTGCTGCCTGCCCTGGGACTCCCACCATCCGTGAGGGTAGGGGGAAGCCCAGCTTAACCAAGGGACTTTAGGATGGGAGAAGGGATCCTGCAGGCAGGTCCGACCATCCATAGAGGGTACCCGTGTCCATCCCAAACTACACAAAGGGGAAAAGGGGGGACTGTACTTAATGATCCATGGTGTGGGTAACCCTCCAGACAGAACTCCTCACCACTGAAGTAGGGGGTTGTTGGCCAAGGGACCGCTGCGACTTGGACCAGAGCATGTTCTTATGCGACCCTGAGAGACATTTGACTCGCGGGCCAGCCTCCGTCCACTGAGGCTATGTTGCGGCCGACCTAGCGCATAGCTGCGGTCTGCATGCGCTTGCTGGCTGGACCGGGGAGACCACTGGATCTAGATTATCCAGCCCGTCGCCCAGCCTGGCATTTGATTGGAGAAAATGCATGGAAGAAAGACAAAAAGCAAAATTTGCTGGAACCAAAACATCCCAGCAAGGAGCTGGGTCCTTACTCCTGACTAGACAGAGATAAACTGAATACCTAGAGCAGGGAGGGGGTTATATACTGACTGAGGACAGCCCATGGGCATAGCCAGGTGTTTTTTGTTCTGCCTAGTCCAACTCCTGCGGAGGCAATATAACCCAATGGTCAAGATTATGGAGGCGCTGTGTCCGTTGATGAACGAATGAGAAACATTTTTTGTCTGCCAGTAAATACCTTTTACAGCCCACTTCCTGTTTCTTGTCTTGTAAAAAACCTAGGCTTATGACATCATGCACAGCTCTCTCTCACTCTTGTGAGAGTTTGCCAGGAAGGAAAGGGGATGAGTCATAAGAAGGCCATAGAGAGCTGCAGAGCTGGAGGTGTGCATCTGCGTTAATCCTGGAAGTGAACAGGCAGCAGCTTCAGCTGCACAGTTAAAATGGTTGCAGCATATTTGGCAAGTATAGAATCACAGTATATATAAAATAATATGCAAAGTGGTTGGAGGGAAGCTTCAGAATGGCAAAGATGTGTTTATTACAAATTATGTGAGCAGACTGGAGTTCCTCTTTAAGTGAATATCTGCTAGAAAAGACAAAAACAATATGTCTATAAATATAAACTATGAAGTTCCAAGTGATAGTAGGACCCAAATGAGGATCTGCTGAGTGGACTGTACTTGAATCCTCCTCAAGAGATTTGTATTATTCCATACACTTGTACAGTATCTCACACCCCTCACATTTTTGTAAACATTTTATTATATATTTTCATATGACAACACTGAAGAAATGACACTTTGCTACAATGTAAAGTAGTGAGTTCACAAGTTGTATAACAGTGTCAATTTGCTGTCCCCTCAAAATAACTCAACACACTGCCATTAATGTCTAAACCTCTGGCAACAAAAGCGACTACACCCCTAAGTGAAAATGTCCAAATTGGGCTCAGTTAGCCATTTTCCCTCCCCAGTGTCATGTGACTCGTTAGTGTTACAAGGTCCCAGTTGTGAATGGGGAGCAGGTGTGTTAAATTTGGTGTTATCGCTCTCACTCTCTCATAGTGGTACTGGAAGTTCAACATGGCACCTCATGGCAAAGAACTCTCTGAGGATCTGAAAAAAAGAATTGTTGCTCTACATAAAGATGGCCTAGGCTATAAGAAGATTGCCAGGTCCCTGAAACTGAGCTGCAGCACGGTGGCCAAGACCATACAGCTGTTTAACAGGACAGGTTCCACTCAGAACAGGCCTGGCCATGGTCGACCAAAGAAGTTGAGTGCACGTGTTCAGCGTCATATCCAGAGGTTGTCTTTGCAAAATAGAGGTATGAATGCTGCCAGCATTGCTGCAGAGGTTGAAGGGGTGGGGGTTCAGCCTGTCAGTGCTCAGACCATACGCCGCACGCTGCATCAAATTGGTCTGCATGGCTGTCGTCCCAGAAGGAAGCCCCTTCTAAAGATGATGCACAAGAAAGCCTGCAAACAGTTTGCTGAAGACAAGCAGACTAAGGACATGGATTACTGGAACAATGTCCTGTGGTCTGATGAGACTAAGATAAACTTATTTTGTTCAGATAGTGTCAAGCGTGTGTGGTGGCAACCAGGTGAGGAGTACATAGACAAGTGTGTCTTTCCTACAGTCAAGCATGGTGGTGGGAGTGTCATGGTCTGGGGCTGCATGAGTGCTGCCGGCACTGGGGAGCTACAGTTCATTGAGGGAACCATGAATGCCAGCATGTACTGTGACTTACTGAAGCAAAGCATGATCCTCTCCCTTTGGAGACTGGGCCACAGGGAAGTATTCCAACATGATAACGACCACAAACATACCTCCAAGATGACCACTGCCTTGCTAAAGAAGCTGAGGGTAAAGGTGATGCACAGGCCAAGCATGTCTCCAGACCTAAACTCTATTGAGCATCTGTGGGGCATCCTCAAATGGAAGGTGGAGGAGCGTAAGGTCTCTAACATCCACCAGCTCCGTGATGTCGTCATTGGAGGAGTGGAAGAGGACTCCAGTGGCAGCCTGTGAAGCTCTGGTGAACTCCATGCCCAAGGGAGTTAAGGCAGTGCTGGAAAATAATGGTGGCCACACAAAATATTGACACTTTGGGCCCAGTTTGGACATTTTCACTTAGGGGTGTACTCACTTTTGTTGCCAGGGGTTTAGACATTAATGGCTGTGTGTTGAGTTATTTTGAGGGGACAGCACATTTACACTGTTATACAAGTTGTACACTCACTACTTTACATTGTAGCAAAATGTCATTTCTTCAGTGTTGTCACATGAAAAGATATAATTAAAAAATTACAAAAATGTGAGGGGTGTACTCACTTTTGTGAGATACCGTATATATTGTAGCATAAGACTTCCATATGTGTGAATATGAACTAGGACCCAAGGATGCATTATCTACTATTGCATTATCCAAAGATAATATATTTACAGTCCCCAATTGAAATAGGAATTCCACCAGACTACTTGATACATTTGACTATAATCCTCCATAATATCTGTGGAGGAAGGGTACTAAAAGTCCCTGACTTCAGCCTCAATGGAGCATCATAATCACATGAACTTATTTATGGGTAAATAATGCTGGAAGACTCCACAGGAAATTTGTATGATTCCATGTATTTGTATATATTGTCACTTAAAGTGGTTGTAGAGGCACAAGGTTTTTTTTACCTTCATGCATTCTATGCATGAAGGTAAAAAAAAACCTTCTGTGTGTAGCAGCCCCCCCAGCCACCCTAATACTTATCTGAGTCCCCTCTTGATCCAGCGATGTCCACGAGAGCCTTGTCTCTCCTGGGACTCGTACTCCTCATTGGCTTTTGGCAGCTGCGGGAGCCAGTGGCTCCCGCTGCTGTAAATCCTAGCCAGTGAGCCAATCAGGAGACAGAGGGGGCGGGGCCAAGTCACGGCTCTGTGTGTGCATGTTTGTTATTAAAAAAAAAAAAAACAAGGCTTTAATATCCCTTTATGTCCTCCATATGCATAAATATGTATCAGTGCTTCGCAGTAGACAATCGCTGCCCTCTCATCAGGGGTCACTGAAAATGCCAAAACATGCACCATATAGCATGAATGTGTGGTTGCACATTGCGGAGAAACTAGCTAGACACCGATTGCATAAAACGATGAAAGCAATACTTAGCCATCCACTCCAGATATGGTTTGGTTCCAGAGTCACAGGAGTCCCTGTATCCATAGTGTCTTCCTGGTCTAGTTTTCAGGGGGAACTTGAGGGGGCCTCCCCAGAGTGCTGGAAATGCAGAGAGGTTTAATTGAAACCTGACCAGTTTCACCAGTCACGCCGGCTGCATTAGAGGTATGTTCAATGCACTTCTCTGGGTGCCTATATAATACATGTGCTCAAAATGGCCACCGTTGGCGCCAAAAAAAGCCAAAAAAAAAAATAACATACCTATTTTGACAGAACTAAATACAACCATGCCTTCAGATGGACTTAGCACTATACTATTTTTATGAACACTCTACATTAGTCATCCATAAAATAATTTTTTGTTTCATTTCTTTTTTTTTTTTCAAAGGTTGTGTGGTTTTAATAATAATATTAAACTGATAAGCAGCATTTTAAGCTAAGATTACCAGCCTGCTTCCATGGAGCCACTTTCCCTAATGAAACTCTATCTTTCTTCAAAAGTGCTTTGATAAGTAAAATCCACTGTGACAAAGATTTCCTCACTTGTCCTGAAAAGCAGTTTATCTCAGGGACTGGCGTCTGTGCAATTTCAAACAATCTTAAAAACTAAAGTAGATCTTAGACATAATTAAAAATGATAAGGAACACATACACAAAGTCTAAATTTACAAAGGTTTAAATAGCAAGTTAAAGAGTTACACCCGAGACTTACTAAAATTCTTCTAATAGCAGAGCATACAGTGTTATCACTAATGTGTTTTTACACAATTAAAGTAAGACAGTCGACAAATGTCACATTTAATTATTTACCTGCTAATTGTTTCACATCATAAACAATTAATACAACCACATTAATAGATATCAACCTAAAGTGTATTTCCACTTTTGCAGTCAAATTTAAGAGAACCTCACTATACAGTATGTCTGTTATGTGTTCCCATTCACATAACATCCATCCAAAAAAATAAAACGTTATTTCTTACTTTTTTAGATGGGTGTCATAGTTGACTGCAAGGTTTTTGAACAATGTCAGAGTGAGTCTGTCCAAAGTCTGTCCTCATTAACATACAATGCAGGAAGCCTAGCCCATAAACCTGTTACCCCTTGCTTGGATAGGCAGTGTTCAAATTTAGTTACAACTGATAATAAAAATCTGCCTGCATAGTACAGATGTGAATAAAAATGGCAAACACAGCTTCCCAGCCCCCCATAAACAAAGAGAACTATGTAGAATGTTTCCTTCCTAGAGGGTCCAGAATAGAGCACCTAAAAAAAGATAAGCTGCAATTGTTTGATATTTTTGTAAGTGGAACGTCACTCTCTCAATCAGCCATGACTGATCTTAATGCTTATGCCGCGTACACATGATCGGATTTTCCGACAACAAATGTTCGATGGGAGCTTGTTGTCGGAAATTCCGACCGTATGTAGGCTCCATCGGACATTTTCCGTCAGAATTTCCGACAAACAAAATTTGAGATCTGGATCTCGATTTTTTCTGACAACAAAATCTGTTCTCGTAAATTCCGATCATGTGTACACATTTCCGACACACAAAGTTCCACGCATGCCCTGAATCAATTACGAGACGGAAGCGCTCAGTCTGGTAAAACTAGCGTTCGTAATGGAGATAGCACATTCGTCATGCTGCACATTTTTAAATCTTTTGATTCTGCGCATTCTCTTCTTCTTTATAATGCTAGAATAATGAAGTTGTTTTGCTGCTGATATTCACAAAGTTCTGAATAAATGATTTCTTTCTTATTTCTCGAGATCTCCTGATAGTGATTTTTTTTTTTTTTTAATCAAGATCTCCTGTTTTATTTATTTTTTTCTTGTGATCGCCATAATTAATTTTTTTCGTTTTGTGTGTCAAGTTACCACAACACCATTATTATCTTGTATTTTTTAACCTCAAGGAGGTTGGTTGGTGTCCCTTGTTAATTTGACATTGTATTTTTGAAATGTACCTGCCTACTCACAAACAAACTGTCCTTTTTGAACTAAAACACATAGGCAAGTATTTGTGAATCCAAAATAGCCATTTATTATGGGTCATAATAAAATAAAGAGGAAGGTAACACTGGAGAAAATTGTTAAATTGGCAAAGCATTTGTACCCCAGGGCACACATCAACTATTTTACAGCCAAAATTGGTAGTATGAGGAGTCCATATAATAATGAGCACAATCCGGTCCCGGACTACAAGAGATCAGCAACAGCAGCAGATGACATATATGTCCCCAGGCTATGGTCATACAACAGCCTGCGTCTTTTGTCAGACCAGACTGAACCCAGGCCATCACACTCTTTTCTTCCTTCCACTCATTTTGCATGTAGCCATGGAGGCAAAGGCCTCTTGAAGAGTGGGGGTGGTTCTGAGTGCAGCATTAGCCTCCCGAATCAGCCCAAGCGCTGCCTCCTCCACGTTACTCTCCTTCCTGGGCCTTTTGGTTGGAAGGCGGAGGGGAGGGACCTGGGATTTGGTCAGGCTACTGGGCCGGGCCACCTCCTGGCTGCCACTTTTCCTCGCCACCTCCTGGCTGCCACATTCCACAGCCCCTGCCTGGATGCCACATTCCACTCTCTCCTCCTGGCTGAAGCTTTCCTGTGTATGAAAAAGGGACATAGTTTTATTTTTTTATTTATCAATCACACACAATTTTCAGCTCATGACTGTTGCAAATTGAATGTTAACAAATAGAAATGACTATCATTCTGACCCCAGCATTTTTCATTCTTGTCCCAAACATTTTTGGCCACTACTGTCTATTGATATGTAAAACACTTTATTAAATCAGCAATTAGTGATCAATAATAACATCTAGTTAACATAATTAATTTTACAACAAGAAATATGTAGAACAATGCTATACCTGGCTCAAGCTGGGCTCCTCCACTTCTTCCTGGCTGGAAGGTCCAGGTTGGATATCGGAAGCCTTAGCTGGGGTGGAACGAAGCATGGAAGGAAGAGTGGAAGTAAGGGTTGAGCACAGTAAGAAACAGTAAGTGCATGCAGACAGCAGCAGCAGCAACAACGAAAGGCCGCAGGAGATTTAAGGCCTCAAATATGTCCTTTATAAAGATGGTGGACATCTTGAAGAGGGCCGACTATGATGGGAAGCGTGGACCTTATCCAAACCCAAATGTCAGAAAGGCCAAGATCATGGCTAAAGTTGTGAGAAGTCTGCACAGGAATTTTGGGGTACGACGATCCAAGGATCAATTTCAGACCTGAAATTGAGGGAGCAGGATCAGTACAGAAAGATCAAGAGAGTTCTTCAAAAAAGTAAGTAGTTGTCGTGTGTTCCTATTATTATTATTACTTGCATGCTGCTCCATGTGCTTTTCTTTACTGTTGTACAGTTTAAAATGGCAACTTTCAGGTTCGTGGACACAGTAATCGTTCGTAGTAAACATCGTTTGTTTGCCCACTAATACAATGTTTTTGGCAGATCCAGGTTAACTACATTTGTTCATGCCTATTTGTATTAAAAGAAGTTTATGACATTGTTGTCTAGATGGGTTTGTACTAGAATTAAATGCAAACTTGATTCAGTGAAAGGAGAGGACACTCACAGTGGCGTATCCAAGGTATGGCACATATGGCAAGTGCCATGGGCGGAATATGAAGTGGGCGCTGCTGAGTGGCTGGGCAGCAAGGCTTTGCCCTGCATAATTATGTTGTTTATATGTCAACTTGTGGCTGAATAGGACCTGCAGCAGTGTGAACATCCAGCACCTCCAGGGATTGGCGAGCAAGCCAGCTGGATGTTTCATTGTGCAGTTCTGATGAAAGACTTCACCTGTCAGATCCAAGTTGTGATGTCGGGTATGGGCGGGACTGCTACTCAGACCCACCCCTCTATCAAACAACCAGTGTAATGAAAGAGCTGACTCACATGGTACTTCATTACATGTAATGCTCCTCCCCCTCCTCCCTTACACAGAGCACAGCAGCCCCTCCCCTCTAGCAGGTTGTAACTAAGCCCCGCCCCTCCCCCTATGTCCTTTCCAGCATGAGCAGCTTCTGTTAGTATGCACAGGGAGAACACTGCAGGTGAATGTAAGGTGAGTGTATAGTGAGAGTAGGCTGAGCTCTGATTGGACGGTGGGGTATCAGACATGCACAGGAGGGACTACAGGTCCCAGCATGTCAGCTGCTTTCTGGGGAGGTTTGTTATTATACCATCACTATATACAGTGCTGAGAACATCACTTCCTGGGTACTACATGCTGTGTGATGTTCCATCTACATACTGTGCTGGTGGGGGGGAATGATGTATCAGGCTGGCTTCCCCCCCCTTTCAGCTGTCTGTATGTATTGGTGGGATCTCTCATTGCAGATACTATATCTCTCTGCAGATTGGATGTGTCCAGAGTGTGGGCCCCGGGGCCCCCTACAGGAGATCTGAGATGGGGATCAGGCACCTAGGGGTGTCAGGCAGTAAAGAGAACCTGTCATCATCCATTCATATTAAAGTGACTGTGCCGTCAGCTGTAAATCGGCGTTTTAGCGGCGCTATTCGGCCATTAGCGGGACGGTTTTAACCCCCGATAGTGGCCGAAAAGGGGTTGAATCCACCTGCAAAACGCAGCCGCAGCGGCGTTTTGCCGGTGATATAGCAGCCCTGCCCCATTGATTTCAATGGGGAGGAGCGGTGACTTCACCGCTACAAAGAAGCTGCTGGCAGGACTTTTTCGTGACGCCCTGCCAGCGCACCGCTCCAGTCTGAAAGCCGTTTTTTCAGGGTGCTTTGCACGTGCTATTTTTAATGCTATAGTGCCTGAAAAACACCTCAGTGTGAAAGGGGTATAAAAGATAAGTACTACAGCTGGGCGCCTCCATTGCTGACACCGTCCCTGCACTCTCCTGCCATCTGTCTGTAAGGCACCTGGTGAATGCTTTGCTCTGTGCCAAGGCCGATCCCTGATGTGGGGAGACATATAGGCCCCTTTAACACTGGGGCGCTTTGCAGGCGCTAAAGTGCTAAAAATAGCGCCTGCAAAGTGCCCTGAAAGAGCCGCTCAATGCAATCCAATGTGAAAGCCCCGAGGGCTTTCACACTGGAGCGGTGCGCTTGCAGGGCGGTCTAAAAAGTCCTGCAAGCTGCATCTTTGGAGCGATGTAGGAGCAATGTATTTACCTCCTAAAGCTCCCCTTCCCATTGAAAACAATAGGGCAGCGCTCCAAACCTTTTTGGGACGCTAGCGGGGGTTAAAAATGCCCCACTAGCGGGCGAATAGCGCCGCTAAAACGACAGTAAAGCGCTGCTAAATATATCGCTGCTTTACCGCCAGTGCCTGCACGCCTCAGTGTGAAAGTAGCCTAAAGCTGACATTTACCTGAAAATCGAATTGGGTATACACTGTTCATTTTTTCTCATTCAACCAGCAGGCTGAATGAAAAAAAAACTGACAGCTTTTGGTGACTCTTTCATTACACTGGTTGTTTGACAGAGGGGCGGGTCTAAGTAGCAGTCCCGCCCATATCCGACATCACAGCTTGGATCTGACAGGTGAAGTCTCTGATCGCTCTGAGCTGAAAATGAGTGTGCACCCAGTGCACTGAAAGGTGAATTGAAGCTCTGGCTGCAGTGGATAGAAGAGCCATCTACAGAAAGGAGCTGCTTTTACAAAGATAAACAAGTGGAGGATGGTGGAGCTTTGGGGAGGGGATGGGGAGATGAGGGCAGAGGAGAGGGGCGATAGTGAGATGTGAATGGATGACCTGCACTCTGTATGTAGAACTTTCCTGAACCCTGCACTCTGTGCAAAAGGCACTCCAGAAACCTGCAGCCTGTATCTAGTGCTCTCCCGAGCCTTGCACTCTGTAAATAAAGCACTGCAGAAAACTACTCCCTGTGCATATCACACTCCTGAACAAGGCACTCTGTTCATAGCACACTTCTGAACCCTGAACTCTGTACATAACGCATTCCTGAATCCTCCCACACTTTGTGTAACGCACACTTTCATAGTTTATACAAAACCATTTGTAATGGAAGCTTTTTCTTTTTTTTTATGATAGTGCTGGGGTTTGTATGTGTCCATGAGGTACAAGGAAACCTGGGTTTTGTTTAGCCAGGCCCATGAAGCCCCCCCCCCCGCACTGTTAAGAGTTTGACCACATCCACTTTTGCCACAGTGCACGTAGTGTGCCGTTGGACAATTCCTCCCTCAAGTGTCCCTCATTCTGAAGTTCAAAAGTTGGGAGGTATGGTCTCTTCTGCCCGTAAAAGCCTGTTACAGGCAGCGGTGCCTGTAAAAAAGATGGCCATGGGCCGACCATGCAACCGTTTCAAAGCCTGCAGGGCTCAGGAAAGATCATACAGGATCGACCGGGCAGCGCATGTGAAGTAACGTAATGTCGCCGCCTGGCGCCATTTTTAAATGGAAGGCACTCGTTCTCGGCGGTGCCACAGCGGCACAAGAGTGCAGAGGAGGAACAGACCACAGGAGGACATTACTGGGGGGGAAGCTGGCCCAGCAGAGGAGGACAGTACACTAATGTGCACAGTACCTGACTGGAGAGGTGAACAGGACACAGTGGCAGAACAGAAGACGGACACTGACTGATGTGGAAAAGTATGGTAATATTAAGGGGGGACAGAGTAGGAAACTACCATGTCCACAGCCTCTAACCATGTCCTATCCGCAGTATCTGAAAGGTGGGTTTCAAATGATTTGACAGGGGCGCAGTTTCAGTGGTTGCCATAGGCGCCATTTTCACTAGATACGCCTCTGGACACTCAGCAGCTGTTTACACATCTGGACACAGGAACACTAGTGTGGGACACCAGAACAAACCTTTTAGTGTGTCCCACACAGGTGCTCCAGTGGATACTAGGGGTGTCCCCATGTGTGAAAATTGTACAACAAAAGGTAAGTATTCCAGCTTTATAAAGGGAAAAAAATAATGTCTTCAGCTTAGAACGCTGCCAAAAAAGACAATTGTACGACACTTCCAAGCAATGTTTCATGTTACTATTTCTCGCTTCAAATATCTGTGTGCTAAGTATACCTTTTTTTCAGGGGCGTAACTAGAAATAGCAGGGCCCCATAGCAAAATGTTGTATGGGGCCCCCCTGCAAACAGCCCCCCCCCCACAGCTGCCCTAGTGTCAATGCAGCGTGAGCTGTGCCACATACAGCATGACCTGTGCACAATGCAGCGTGACCTGTGCCCAATACAGCGTGACCTGTGCCCAATACAGCGTGACCTGTGCCCCATACAGCGTGACCTGTGCCCCATGCAGCGTGACCTGTGCCCCATACAGCGGTACCTGTGCCCAATACAGCGTGACCTGTGCCCCATACAGCGTGACCTGTGCCCCATACGTGACCTGTGCCCAATGCAGCATGACCTGTGCCCCATGCAGCGTGACCTGTGCCCCATGTAACGTGACCTGTGCCCAATGCAGCGTGACCTGTGCCCAATGCAGCGTGACCTGTGCCCCATACAGCGTGCCCTGTTACCCATACAGCGTGACCTGCGCCCCATACAGTCTGGTCTGCCTGTGCCCCATACAGCATGACCTGTGCCCCATACAGCGTGACCTGTGCCCCATACAGCGTGACCTGTGCCCCATACAGCCTGGTCTGCCTGTGCCCCATACAGCCTCACCTATGCAGAGGAAGAGGCAAGCCACCCGGATCAGCAGAGAGCGGGATTGCCCGCTGTAATAGCTTTCATTTGAATTTCCCATCTTCCTGGGGCTCATCGTCACATAGCCCCACCTCTTGGCCCGACGCCTTTGATGACGTCACATGTCCCGCATTGGATCGGCGTTCTGTCTATCAAAGGTGCCAGGCCAAGAGGTGGAGCTATGTGACGTGAGCCCCGGGAACACTGGAAGTTCTAATGAAAGCTATTACATCGGGCAATTCAGCTCTCTGCTGATACGGACAGCTCGCCTCTTTCTCTCCTCTCTCTTCCCCTGGTTGGGAGACTGTGCCGGCGGTGCTCTCATCCTCACTGGGCCCCACTCGGCTGCGGGCTCCATAGCGCCCGCATGGTTCACTATGGTGGTAGTTACGCCCCTGCTTTTTTTTATTCACATAGTGGAGAAAAGACTCAGGACATCTGAGGACACCAGGGACCCCCCACCTCCTAAAGAAAAGCAAATCCCCACACCACAACCAGAAGATGTGGAGGAAGGATAGGTTTATAAAGTGGGCGGAATAGTGACCACAACAGGTGAGTGTCTGAGACCACAGCTTCAGGTAATAGATGTATGCCTGCATATGTATAATACATGGTGTGTTTTTTTATTATAGGTGATGTGGATGTTGTGGAAAAAGAATCTAATTTCACAAGTGCAAGTGCACACGTCCTCATTGGGGAGATCATGGTGTGCAATCGTGATTTAGAGAAGTTCAAGGAAGACATCAATGATGTTGAAAAAAGGCTCAAAAACATCATTGATGTTTTAGGCAGAATCTAAAATACCCCAAAAGTCTTCTAGTTTGTTTGTATTTTTATTATTTTCAAACATTTTAAATATTTTTTAGAAAGCCAAATTTTGAAAACGCACACAGTGTGTCAACATGTGCTATCTGCCATCCCGGGATATCAAGGTACGCGTTTTGGGGGTGCAACCCCTTCCTCGCAACTAAAGTAGATGAGAGGAAGGGGTTGCACCCCCGAAACACGTCCATTGAGCCCCCATAATGGAAGCTAGCACATGTTGACATTAGGCAGGGGATCAGGAGGGAAACCCCCATTTTGACTCTCAATTTGTGTGCATCTTCAAAATTTGGCTTTCACAGGGGTGACATCACCCCATCTGATGAAGGCAATATCAACACAGTTTGGATATACTAATGTCTGATATTGCCTTCACTTTATCAAAGTTGAACTTTGTAAGTTCCTGAGTTGTGTATTGTTTTATGGTTTTAAACATGCCTGTTTTAACACAAAAAAGGCTATTTGTACTGTCAAAAACAAAAATGTTACTACTAAAATATGTTGGTTTGTTCAAAAACCATTTTCTAACGCACATGTGAATGTGCACAGAGTAAAAAGTTTTCTACTCAACAATGTGTGGCTTCTCCTTTCAATGCTCAATATCATTTTGGACTAAGTTTGTGTTTACACTGAAATGGGGGTTATTTACTAAAGGCAAATCCACTTTGCACTACAAGTGCATTTTCAGTGCAGTTTCAAGTGCACTTTTGCAGTGCACTTGTAGTGCAAAGTGGATTTTCCTTTAGTAAATAACTCCCAAAGTGCTTTTTAATTTTCCACAATCATGCCATTTTCGTGACTCCCCAAAATTCATTAATGGTGCTAAAAATTATGTATATTTTTAACAGTAATGCAATACATACATTAACAACAAAAACAAGGTGTGTGTGTAGCAGACCCACAACATAATAATAGTTTGCTGAAGAAGAGATTGTCACCTCATGTATCAAATAAATTACATTTGGACTATTGAAGAAAATGGCCAAAAAAAGCCTATTGGAGAACCTAGGAGACAGCAAAAAGAAACACAAACAGTAAATCAAAGGAAATATTATTTCAGTTTAACTAAAAAAAAAATATTTTTAAAATGTTTATTAAACATTTTCGGGCATATCAATGGCCCCCCTACCCGCAAAGTACTCTATATATTTGATATGGACCTCGCAGGCGCTTTGGGGGGACAAGCCAGGACGGCCAGCTTCAAGCGCCGTCAAGTCCAGCCTCAGGCCCAACTGAGGCAACATAGTTCATTGAATTTCTCCTTAAAAAGTTGTGGAGAATGCAGCATGAAAGGATTATATGGTTAAGTTTATATTCCGCCATGTTGATTGCCGTAAGGAATAGGCGGAACCGGCTGTCCATTATCACGAAAGCATTCTCAGCCGGTAGTTAAAAACCCTCTGGTCCGGGGTGAGGGTCTTCATCGGGAACGGCCGCATCAGGTGATCACCCAGCCCAAACGCTTCATCAGCGACAAAGACAAATGGAAGTCCTTCCACGTTCTCTTCAGCAGGTGGCAATCCCAAGCCACCATTCTGGAGCCGTGTGTAGAACTCTGTCTGGGCAATGGCTCCACCATCCGACATCCGGCCATTCTTCCCCACGTCCACATAGAGAAACTCATTTGTCGCCGACACCACCGCCAACATCACAATACTATTAAACCCCTTGTAATTATAATAGTATGACCCCGATTTGGGGGGTGGCACGATGTGGACGTGTTTCCCATCAATTGCCCCTCCGCAGTTGGGAAAGTCCCACCGCTGGGCAAATTGGGAAGCCACAGTCTGCCATTCCTGTGGCTTTGAAGGAAACTGTGGAGTCAAACAAGAAAAAAGAACTTAGTAATTTTGCACATAAACATTGCAAGCAGATTAGACACAAACATTCTTGGCAAACATGAGTATAACATTTATTTTAAGGAGTATTTAAAGACAAAAATATAAGGTCCACTTATCAGATTCCTCACCCTCTCTGATGGCCCATTGTAAAAAATTGAGGGGGGGGGTGTGTTTTGGAAAGGTAACCCTCTCCACTTCATTGAGAGCTGAATGCATAAATAATGTGTTTTACTTTGGCCAGCCCCTTACTTACACTATTGGCAGCCCTCTGGACAGGTAAGAAGTGTCATAATACAAAAATATAAATACACACTGTACAAATTGAAGCACTTTTTTACATTCTGCAATTACCTATCAAGATAATAGAAGAACAAAACTTTAAATAGTACCATTTGAAAGTATTCAGGCAAGCCCTTTCACTACATGCTTTGGGGAATTCATCCATAAATCTGACCACAAAAGAGGTAGGTATAGTGTGTATGGGTTTGGCAAAGTCATCAGATAGAGGATTGGTATCAGTTGACTTAGCGGTTGGGGGGGAGGGAGGGTTCCAAATGATTTTGGGACCCAAAAAAAAAGCCTCTGGCACTCTGCATGAATTTAAGGACACAAATAACATCCGTACACATTTTAGGGGGTGTTTAGGGTAACGCACTACTATGGAGCTGACAAAATACATTGTTATGTGACTAGGCTAGGTGTGTATGGGCCCAGGATAGCATGCTAGGGAGGTTAGTGAAGGCAAATATGCATGAAGGACAAAAAAGAAGGTTAAAAAAATTCATGCATGCATGAGAACAAAGGGGACATTCACAGCATATTACAATCGTGGTAATTATGTAATGATGAAAGAAATACAATACATTAGCAAACATTAAATACATAGAATGTGATGTTAAAGGAGAAAACTTACCCTAATATAGTCCTTCTGCAGGACCTGAATGATGGCAGAACAGGTCTCTGGAATAATGATCCCCAGAGCCTGGGGGGAGATGCCTGACAAGAACTTGATGTCCTGCAGACTTCGCCCTGTCGTTGCGACTAGCCTCTGCTCCGGAGTGATGGTTTGCCGCATGCAGGTGTCTTGCCTGCTAATATAAGGGGACAGCAAAGCCAACAAACGGTGAAAAACGGGGTCTGTCATCTGGAGATAATTCCTGAAATCATCAGGAATCATTCTCATGGATCTCCCGCAACAAAGGCATATGAGAGAATTGGTAATGCTGGTGCAACCAATTTTTGGTCCATGAACTCCTCCTCCCCCTGTTCATGGACTGGGCTTGGGTCAAAGTAAGAACCCCAACACCAAGCCCCCGCATAGCACGAACTCTACGACGAGTACGTACCCTCAACATGGCTTCAAAATGGTCGGCTGGTCAGGACGAACTTACAGAACCCATTGAAAATCAGAAAGGCCTGAGAAGAGCGAGCTGAAAATCAGAAACGAGCGGACAAGAACGCACTGAAAATCAAATACGTACTATAATAATACGCACTGAAAAACAAATGCGAACTGACTACACGCACTGAAAACCAGATACGAACCCACAAGCACAAACTGAAGAGCAGCAACAACCGGAAAAGCATGAGGCTGAAAAGCGCAAATCGTCTCTCACCAAACTTCTACTAACACGAGATTAGCAGAAGGAGCCCAAAATGTGGCGCACTGGCTATTGAACTTCCCTTTTCTAGTGCCGTCGTATGTGTTGCACGTCACCGCGTTCTTGACGTTCGGAATTTCCAACAAGATTTGCGTGACCGTGTGTATGTAAGACAAGTTTGAGCCAACATCTGTAGGAAAAAAAACATGGATTTTGTTGTTGGAATGTGCGATCGTGTGTACGCGGCATTAGGCTATGTACACACGATAGGACAAAAACGTAGATTTTTTTCCGAAGCATGTTGACTTGTCTTGAATACACACGGTCACACAAATGTTGTCGGAAATTCCAAACATCAAGAACGCGGTGACATACGTCGTACGACAAGCTGAGAAAAATGAAGTTCAATAGCCAGTGCGGCTCTTCTGCTTGATTCCGTGCATGCGTTAACTTTTGTGCGTCGGAATACACACGATCGGAATTTCTGACAACAAGTCTTGTTGTCGGAAAATTTGAGAACCTGCTCTCAAACATTTGTTGGTGGAAATTCCGCCAACAAATGTTCTATGGAGCATACACACGGTCGGACTTTCCGACAACAAGCTCACATCCAACATTTGTTGTCGGAAAATCCTATGGTATGTACCGCTCATTATGCTGCTAGCATTAGTAAATAGATAGGAAAGTATATCATATTTACTTGATTTAAAGTGGACTTCCACCCAAAAATGGAACTTCTGCTTTTCGGAATCCTCCCTCCCTCCGGTGTCACATTTGGCACCTTTCAGGGGGGAGGGGCGAGCAGATACCTGTCTAATACAGGTATTTTGCTCCCACTTCCGGACCTAGATAGCCGAGCCACCCACGGGTATTTACGCAACTTCCGGCGCCTTCTCCGTCCCCCCGCTGTCTTCTGGGAGACACACAGGTCCCAGAAGACAGCAGGGACCAGTAGGATCACGCAGCGCAAGTCACGCATGCACAGTAGGGAACCAGGAAGTGAAGCTGCAAGGCTTCACTTCCTGATTCCCTTACTGAAGATGGCGGTGCCTCCACCCGAGAGCTGAGGGACGGGTCGGCTTCGGGTGCCGACATCGCGCCCTGGACAGGTAAGTGTCCTTATTTTAAAAGTCAGCAGCTGCAGTATTTGTAGCTGCTGACTTAAAAAAAAAAATTAGGCGGAACTCCGCTTTAAACTTTTTTTTTTTATTTCTTCAGTTACTTCCTGGTTTCCTGGCCTAAGCAAATGGTATCATACAGATCCTTGGAGTCTTAAGGAGGGGAGGAGAGGATGGGTCTTCTCAGCTAAGCACATCCTCCTGTCTGCATGCCTGGACTAGGGGCAGATGGATTCCAGGAAGTAAATGCTATATGAATTATCTGCCCATACTCAAGATGGCCACAGCCAGAAATGTTAGGAGGTGTTTTTAAAGTGATTTCTCAGCAAAATAAAGCATGGAGACATGGATGGATGGGCCAGTTTGCTTTGAATATTAAAAATAAATCAAATAGTGTTTTTTGTTAGTGGTACTCAGATGCAGTGTAGTTCTGCTTTATGTTATGCTATGTGAAAAGGTACATGTAAGAAATATAAAGTAGGTGTTATCCCAATTTGGCTGCAAACGTGGAAATACACTTTAGGTTAGACAGTAAGACTTAAACTGATACTAAACACACACTGTTTAATTTCCATCCCTTATATTTCTGTATGATGGCACTGTAATTATTTAAATAAAAAATGAAAATAAATAAATGCCTTTTTACTAATCAATATACAGCTGTCACATGACCCAGCTCTCTCCCAGCCTGTCTGCAGGGAAACATAGCCAGGAGGAGCTTCTAGTCCTCTGCTGCTGGTCACATGTTAAAAAAACAGCCTTTGGAATGCAGAGTAAAAATAAATAAATAGATGAATAAATAATATCAATAAACTGTTTTAAATTGGCATACAAATATATATTTGAAATCAAATCTTTATTATTTTGTGGAAATGGTGTGGGCAGATATCTGCCAGTCACAGGCTGTGTCACGCCCGTCCAGCCTGTGTCTTAGAATACGAGGTAGGTGAAGCCACTATTAATCTACATGTAATGTCCTGCACCCATTTGTGTTTAGCTGGTTAGTGGGCATGGAGGAGGAGGGAGGGGGTGAGCTGTCATTTACCACTGTGTATACGCCCACATGTATTACTCTATAGCAATGGTTCTCAACCTGGGGGTCAAATGATGATTTGCCAGGGGTCACTGAATCCTGGGCTGTTCTTGAAGCCTGCACCACTCTCCTAGCCTTTTTGCGGCCGGCCAGCAGGGCTGTTCCTGGAGCCTGTGGCCGCCCACTCAGCCTCTTCGCAGCTGCCCATTCAGTTCACAGCATGGCTGGGGGGTAGAGACTAGAGGTCAGCTGACTGGTGAGGAATGTGAAGTGGGAGGGCCTGGAGGAGACCCTATCTCCTGATTTTGGCATAGGTGTCACTGCTACAAGACATTACAAAGTCGGAGACACAGTGAGTAACACTACCTGTGATTATAGTTGCCATTAAAAGTCCACACTACAGTTCTCAGATCAGCAGATGACCTTGACCAAGAGCACCTAAGTTGGCTGATCAGAACTCCCCCCAGCATTGCCACCCATCCCAACTCCCTGCCAGCAGTGCCACTCATCCCATTCCCCCACCAAGGAGTAAAAGAAGGAATAAAAATAGAGAATACATGGAAGGGAGGGGAAAAGAGGGGGATAAACAAAGAAAAAGGGAGAGAAAGCATAAGAGAAAGAACAAGAAAAACAGCTAGAGAGAGGGATGGGGGAAAAAAAACAAGAAATTAGGATAGAGAGAGATAAAAGGGAAAGAAAGTAAAACAAAGAGAAGGAGTGGTACATCCTAAAATGTACCATAAGGGGTTTTAATACTGTGTGAGTGGAAGGGACTCAGGGAGCGCTAAGTGTCTGTGGGTTAGGGGTGCAAATTATTTGTCTTGCCTTGGGTGCTGACAACCCACACTATGAAAATAATTTTACTGTTGGGGTCCCCACAACTTGGGAAATTTTATCAAGGGGTCACAGCACTAGGAAGGTTGAGAACCACTGCTCTATAGTCTCATGGGCTGCTCAGATGTGATAGGGAGGAAATTCTCAGCATAAAAACTCACTTAAAACTGAGCATTTGCGAGGGCAGGAGGCGGAGCCTAGCAGAGCAGACATGCATTGTTAGAGCTCCACACCGCTGAGGAGAGAAGAGAAGGACAAAGCGGAGCCTGCAGGCTCAAAAGGTATCCATTTGAACCTTTTTGCCCCAGGGAACAAACTGTGAAAGTTTGGGCAGGAAATATGGTACTGGGAGGAAACCGTGGCAGAAATAAAAATCACCTCACAAAGAGCTCACAGGCACTCACTGCAGCTGAAGCAGCTCCAGTCACCTCACAAGATACAGCATCAGGGCGCTCTCACAGACAGAAAATGTCACAGCAAGACTCTCCATTTGAGTCAGATACAGAACAAATCCTCTCACAAACTTCTCCACAAGCCTCCTCAGTATCCCCAGTAATATTATTACAATTTGAAAAGATGCTTCATAAGGCTTTAAAACAAACCTCAGACCAAATAACAAAAAGCCTAACCAAAGAAATAAGAGAGCTGGGAAACCGCACCGCAGCCTTAGAAATAAAAATGGATGAAATTGAAATTACAACCCAAGAAAATATAACAGAATTGGAACAATTAAAAAAAGAGAATTTAATACTTCAAACTAAGCTCGAAGATTACGAAAATAGAGCCAGACGTTCAAACTTGCGCATAAGGGGAATACCTGAAACTGTGACAGACCTGCAATCTACTATTACTGCTCTATTACAAGAACTAAAGCCAGATATCCCTATGGAACGTTTAGAACTGGACAGAGTACACAGAGCCCTCACAGCCAAAAAGAAAGATGGACCCCCACGTGATATAATCACAAAATTTCATTATTACAGAACGAAAGAACAAATACTAATTGCTGCAAGAGAAAAAAAGGAACTTAATTTTCAAGGACACAATTATCAAATTTTTGCTGACCTATCCCAACTTACTATTACTAAAAGACGATCCATGAAACCCCAACTAATGGAACTGCAACGCCACAACATTATGTATCAATGGGGCTTCCCCTTTTCAGTCAGATTTAACTACCAAGGTACAATTTACAGAAGCAGATCAGCAGATGAACTACAACAAACCCTTTTAAAATTAAATCTGACAGAACCCACAAGCAGCAACACTCCCACACGCAGAAGAATAGCGTCATCTTCACCTTCAGGCAGCACCCAGAAAATTTCAGAACAAAATGGGAATCATCATTCTCACAAAAGAGGCCGTTATGCCACATCATCCATGGACCAAGAAGATTCAATGGACTGACATCCTAATTCCTGATATCTCTTCATTTATTATACTAAGAGATGGTTCTCTATAAAAAACCTATATTTATAACTGAATGTAACTGCATTCTGATAGTCACACACTGTGTGGGATCATGTTACATTCCAGTTATATTTCTAATTACTTCTGATTCATATAGCCTTAGAATATATAAGTGAAATAAGGAAATTCTTGTTCAGTTATATATTATCAGGTAATAACAATAGATTTATTACTTTTTAGGACAAATATGTTCAATAATCCAGAAGTAATGGAAGCTTTTTCTTTCTTTTCTTAAAACAAATATATTATTACCTAACTAGTTCCTAGAATTATGTTTTTGTTTATTCTAATCTGAAGCAATACAACCTCAATTTTATGAGTTAACATATCTAAACAGTTACATATGAATAAAATATGTAATTGTTTACTCTAAAAGGGTTAAAATCCCAAAATAATTCAAACTATCTTCATCAATACCAAAGTTATTAACAGTACCTTTCTAACTGAATTATTTAGCCTAGGGCAAGACTAACCATATACAACCACCCTGGAATAAATAATTTCAACAAAAACTATATTCTACACTCCAATTAATGAAACATCATTTTGATGTCTTTTGACATAGCACTTCTCTCCTGTAAGCGGAAGATCCGTGTACCCCCATTAGCCCTCCTCATTCTCCCAACCATATTATGTGGGAGTGTGACGAAGGCACTTATTCCCCTGAGAGAGATATTTATTCTCTTTCACGGGTAAATTGTGATTACTTGCAAAAAATAATTTATACAATGTATCATCTAATCTCATATGTTTTTTGTTTACTCTTTACTCCAGAATTCACTGGTTTCTTTTCTATCTATTCATCTCTTCAGTCCACACAGGTTGATCTGCGCAGTCAGCTCTGCATAACAAAAAGTAAGTCAAAACTATTTGATCTATTGCCATGGCACCACTGAATATACTTTCCCTGAATGTTCAGGGAATAAATGTCCCTCAAAAAAGGACCAAAGCCTTCCGTACTTTCCATAACAAGAAGGCTCACATAGTATGCCTCCAAGAAACACACTTCACCAAAGATTCTACTCCAAAATATATTTCTCCTTTTTATCAACAAATTTACACGGCTTCTGCCTGTACCAAGCAAAGGGGAACTCTAATTGCATTTCACCGATCCACACCATTCACCTTATCATCAGAAATTAAAGACCCAGAAGGTAGATACCTGATACTCATGGGTTATATAATGGATACAGCAATCACGGTGATTTCCTACTACGCTCCTAACAAACAACCTACACCATTCCTCTCACATATATTACAAGTGATTAATACACACAAAATAGGAACAGTGATAATGTGTGGGGATTCGAACCAGGTCCTCCTCCCATTTCTAGATAAATCACCTTTTACACCATCCAAAATAACCTCTAGATTACCTTTTTCTCAACTTCTTTCCAAATACAATTTGGTAGATTCATGGAGAGAAAGTAACCCAATGAAAAAGAAATTCACTTATTTCTCGCACCCTCATCAAACCTTCACCAGAATAGATCATATTTTTCTAACAATAGGAATGATACCAGAAATTATTGCATCAGATATAATTCCGATTCCGTGGTCTGACCATAATGCAGTATACACTACTATAGCCTCAGCCATACCAAAAGCGCATGACCCAACGTGGTACTTACCGGACATAATGCTCAAACACCCACTACATCAGATGGCCATTGAACAAGCTTTAAAGGAATACATATCAATTAATAATACAACAGACATCTCCCCAATAACACTGTGGGAAGCTCATAAGCCTGTCTTGCGTGGTACAATACAAAGACAAATGGCACTATTTAAACGGGAACGCAAAAATCTAGCAAAAAAACTAGAACTCAATTTTAATGCAGCCTACATATCATTTCAAGATAATCCATCTCAGAGTACAAAATCTCATCTGGAAAAATCTAGATTGGAATACGATCTATTTCTCACTGAGTCAGTTGATAAATCCCTTAAACGCTCCAAACACAATTTCTACATGAATACAAACAAACCAGGTACATATTTGGCTCGGGCATTAAATTCAACTAACAAATCTTTCAAACCAATACGTTTGAAATTATCAAAAAATGTTTACACTTGTAATCCAGTTAAAATAGTCCATAAATTTCACTCACATCTCGCAACTTTATACAAGACAAACAATGAATTTAATCCTACAGAAGCTGAATCCTTCTTCTCAAAAATAACCATACCTGAGTTATCTCAGAATCAAAAAAGCAGTTTGGATGAGCCTATAACTATAGATGAAGTTGCTAACGCCATAAAAGACCTAAAACTTAACAAAAGACCAGGCCCAGACGGCTACTCGGCTTTATACTATAAAACATTCTCAGAAATACTCTCTCCCATTCTCACTGAAACTTTTAACAAACTTCTAGATGGACATTCTTTTCGACAAGAAACACTAATGGCAATTGTTTGTATGATCCCAAAACCCCTTTCTGATGATACTTCCTGTGTGAATTATCGGCCTATCTCTCTGTTAAACCTCGATATTAAATTATTAGCAAAAATAATAGCAAAACGCCTCAATAGCATTATAGGAAAATTAATACATAGAGATCAAGTAGGCTTCATGCCAAATAGACAGGCAGGCGATAATATACGCAGGGCAGTGTTATTGGCACATATTGCTAAAAAACGGAAAATCCCTTTATGTTTTCTATCTCTCGATATTAAGAGGGCATTTGACACAGTATCCTGGCAATATATGCAATATTCATTACAAAAGTGGGGTTTTGGACCCCACTTTTTAACATGGATCAAAGCATTATATAATAAACCCAAAGCCTATATAAAATATGCTGGATACAAATCTGAAGCCTTTAATATCGAAAGAGGTACCCGACAGGGTTGCCCATTATCTCCCTTATTATTTGCCCTTATACTCGAACCCATGGCCCAATACATCAGAACAAACCAAACTATAACTGGCATTGAAGTAGGAGGTATTACACACAAATTATGTATATTTGCAGACGATATATTACTTTTTCTATCATCACCACAGGTCTCTGGTCCTAACTTAATACCAGCTCTTGATGGATTTGCAGCCCTATCCGGCCTTATGATTAATCCTAAGAAATGCCTAGTGCTTAATATTTCACTCACAAACATGGAATTGATCCCGGCTAGGGCTGCACTCCCATTCACATGGGCAGAAAAATCAATCCCATATCTTGGAATTCATTTAACAGCATCTCATTCTGACTTATTCTCAACCAATTATCCTCCTGTATTAAGACAGATCACAAATCTAATAAAACAATGGTCGCAACTTCCTTTATCCTGGATAGGGAAGATTAATGCAATCAAAATGACTATTCTACCCAAATTGCTTTATCTATTCAGAGTCCTCCCTATTCCAATTCCTTCCTATTTTTTGAGAATAGTACAAAAAAGAGCAACTTCTTTTATATGGGGATCTTCTAAACCACGTATACCTATACACACACTACATCTTCCCAAAAATAAAGGAGGCCTGGGATACCCTAATTTTACTAACTACTACAGAGCAGCACATTTGGCCAGTCTGTCCAAATACCATGCAAAACAGGAAATCCCATTATGGGTATTTATAGAGGCTTCAGAAAATGACCCTATATTAATATCAAATTTATTATGGCTTGATCCTAAAGACCGCTTTAAAATTCATAATCCCATAACTAAACACTTCTTATCTCTCTGGGATAAACTAAAAACCAAATATCAGTTACAATCTCCACACAATCCTCTCCTTTCTTTTATCAGAAATCCGGCCTTTTATCCGGCATGGATCTACCCAAATTCTTTTAAAGCTTGGACAACATCAGGCATTCAGACACTAAATGACTTCATAGCATCTAAATCATTCCTTTCATTCCCATCGCTTAGAGAAAAATATGATCTACCAAACTCTGAGATATTTAGATATCTCCAAATCAAAAATTTCTATACACCATTCCTAAAGGGGGATACACCATTATCCCAATTATCCATTTTTGAATCAATCTGTACAAAAGATCCATTTGCTAAAGGTACAATTTCATCACTTTATAATCAATTATATGGAGTAGCAAATCTTAATAGACCCTCTTACGTTCAGAGGTGGGAGGAGGACCTTGGACGAACTTTAGAAGACACGGACTGGTCTAATATATGGCTCACATCTAAGTCATCTTCACCCAACATCTTGGCACTGGAGACAAATTATAAAGTCCTAACTCGCTGGTACCTTGTACCCGCTAGAGTGGCAAAATATTCACCTAATACCTCAGCTCTTTGTTTTCGAGGATGCCCAGAAATAGGCACATATTTACACATATGGTGGACGTGCCCAGTAATCCAAACCTTCTGGAAGGAAGTCTTCGTGATTGCATCTAAAATATTTAAAAAAATAATACAACCAGATCCATATTTAACTTTACTTAATCTAAAACCGGAATGGTTAACACTCTCTCAATTCAAACTTATGATCCAACTAATAATGGCTGCAAAACAAACAGTGGCCAAGGCATGGAAATCTCCTACATTGGTACTAGCAGAAACAATTCACAGAATGAATAATACAATGTCCCATGCTAAGATGGCAGCCATCGATCAAAATCAAATTCCAAAATTTGAAAAACTCTGGCATCCTTGGATAAAACAACAGTTCCTGTCAAATTTCAATGACTCTGTCCTGTTGCCATGGTAACAGATTAAATGACTTACAGAGACACCCATTCTAAGGCTTCAAAGAGAACTAAAAAGAATAATAAACTGATGAGCGGGACAACCTTGTGGACCATACCTCTACCTTTCAACCCTTTTTCTTCTTTCTCTTTCCTTTTCTCCACCTTATGATTAAAGCTCATTATCAGAATTTATTTGACCTATATACACTCTACTTGTAAACAATATGTATAGTAGGTATAAATCATTTAAATACCTACAAAAGTAACTAAGGAAATGATATATATCTTTAATTTAGGTTTACGTGAACCCAATGTTTAATATTTGAAATTTCATGATATTTACCTATATAAACCCTACTGTAGAACAATGAGCTTACTTTATAGATCCTTGTAAACTTACTTTATGTATCTTTATGTATCTTTATAACATTGTATACTCAATAAACTTCTTTTGACAAGGAAAACTGAGCATTTGCAGAGTTGTCATCACAGCTGCAAAATCCCTAGCTGAATTAGGGACATGGACAGAAGGTGGAGATAGAGAGCAGCATGATCAACCAGGTTTTTTGCAGAATACAGAAAGTGACTGAGTGAGTATAAATAGCATGTAATACAGCATTTATTGATAGTTTTTTATGATGTGGGTTTAGTGAAACTTTAAGAAATAGTTTATGCTATAGCTTTTCTATTCTTTATGTTATAGGTGGCAAATTAAACAAGACTTTTCAGTAATTGTATAAGTTTACATGAATACATTCTGACATTTCATAATATACAGCAACAATATACATTTGCAAGTGGTTCTTAAGGCAGAAGGTTTTTTATTCTAATGCATTATCTGGATTAAGATAAAAAAAACCCTTCAGTGTGCAGCAGCCCTCGTCAGCCCCCCTAATACTTACCTGAGCCCCATCTTGATTCAGTGATGTTGCACGAGAGCCTCAGCTGTCCAGGACTCTCCCTCTTGATTGGCTGAGATACAACAGTGGGCACCATTGGGTCCCACTGCTGTCAAAGTCAGTGAGCCAATGAGAAGAGAGAGGGGCTGGGGCCAAGCCGCGGCTCTGTGTCTGAATGGACACACAGAGCAGTGGCTCGGCCACAGAGCAGGTAAGTATAGCATGTTTGTCATTTTTAAACAAAAATAATTTTTTTTTTCTTTTTGTTTAATATCACTTTAAAAAGTAGCCCTAGAGCTTTTATCCAGTGACCCCTTCCCTGTGGCCTGCTGAGAATCTCCTTGCCTCAATCACTGCATCGGGCTGTGGGTAAGGTGTCCATGTTTGTACAAAGAATATAATGGTGGTGGGCATGAGCCATGGCCACGGCTAAAGCTGGACATACACTACATAAATTTAGGCCGATTCCTGCTTGCTCAGCTGAATCTAGAGCAGCGTATAACTCTGACAGCACCACTCTTCAAAGGTTGTATGTGCAACTGACCTTTGTTGAAGGAACCTGTCAGAAAGTTGTTGGCCAGATAACACTTGCATCCAATCAGAATACAATATACTGGCAAGGGGGATTCGTCCATTCACACTAGCATGTGTTTGATTTTCCTTTTTTTGTAGCCTGTAGGCTGACTGAAAAAAAAAGTATATATGTATGTATATGTGTATAGAAGTATATAAAAAAAAAAAAGTATATATGGCCAGCTTCCATCACCTGTTGCTTTCAACTGCAGCCATGGCCTCAGGCACTGATTGATAAGTGGTGGGCAGGCAAGATTGTTAGCTCACAGTTATGCTCTAGCACTGACTAGAGCATAACTGTGCATGCAAAGGCAGATTAGTTAAAGATGAATTCCAGGTATGGCAATTTTTACATAGTTACATAGTTCCAGCTTGAACCAATGTAAGTGTGTGTATGAAATGTCTGTGGGATCCTCATGGAAGATGAAAATCCCTGTAGTGGCACTGCTACTACATTGATCTCCACTAGCTTTCAGGTCCTTTGCTGAGCTCCTTCCTAGTTACATTGTGAACACGGGGCCGCATACCTCCCAACTTTTTGAGATGGGAATGAGGGACACCTTTCAGCAAAAGTATGCAGGCATAGAACACACCCCTTGCCACGCCCCCTTAAAGGAGACTTGTACAAAAAAACAAGATTGGTTAAAGTTTTTTACCACTACTATTCCTTTATATTGGCTTTTGGAATTTACAAATATAGCAATTTAGAAATCAGATGAAAGGTTTAGCACTGGAAAACACTTTGTGATAGACATAAAGTGCATTTTATATACATCTATATAGATCAGACCAAAATGAGGGACAGATGAGGAGGAATGAAGGACAGAGGGATATTGCTCCAAATCAGGGACAGTCCCTCAAAATCAGGGACAGTTGGGAGCTATGCAGGGGGTCATTAGCTCAACATTGGCACCATTTAGAGAACACTTTGCATTTCTCAATGAATACAAAGCATTCTCTGATTGGATGAGGTGGAGAGGCAGGATGGTGGATGGATGACTGAATTCACCCCCGACATATCCCGAACCGCCCATTCAACAAAGGAACTGAATGTCTCGAACAGAGCGCAGGAAATGGAACAGCCCATGGGTAAGCAGCGATCGACATATAATTTTTCCTGCCAAAAGCACCCCAGCAATCGAAAACTGTCTGGGTGAATTGGGAGCAAACGGAAAGCAGACTCAATGTCAGATTTTGCCATTAGAGCCCCTTTTCCATAGCGGCGAACCCAGCTCACTGCTGCGTCAAAGGATGTATATGACACAGTACACGCTTCCGGATCGACTGCATCGTTGACAGAACCTCCCTTCGGGAAGGACAGGTGATGGATCAGGCGGAACTTGTGTGGTTCCTTCTTAGGTACCACCCCTAGTGGCGAGATCACCAGATCTGGCAGAGGCTTCACCGGAAAAGGCCCACCCATGTGACCCAGTGCCACCTCATTAGCCAATTTTTCAGATACCACCCCTAGATGCTGCAAAGCCGAACGCAAATTCAGTGCCATAGGCGGTATAGCCGCCAAGGAACATGGGATGCAAAAATCTTCCAAGAATCCCTCCCTTAACAGTCATGCAGCATCCCGGTCCGGATATCTACTTAGGAAAGGATGCATCCTTTCCCCCCTCACTGGCAACATTCCCCTTGTTCACATAATGTCCGGCACAGCCCTTGCCTTTTTAAAGCAGCGGGACACGGGATGCGAACCTCTGCAGCCGGAACACTCATGTTTAAAACGGCATGATCCCCCAAACTACATGATCCCTCATTGTACTGCCAACAGAGAGCCCATTTTTTATTGGCCGGTTGTCCAGGGGAGGCTGTACCACAGGCCCCTCCTGGAAAAAACTGATTCGGGGCCCACGCCGAGGACATAAGCCCCATTCAGAGGCTAACCTCCTTGTGGTCCCAGCAAAGGGATGGCTGGATAGCTCTACGCTGTCGAAACTGCTCGTCATAACGTAGCAAAGCAGATCCCCCATAAACTCTGTGAGCCTCGCCGATGGCGTCCATGTAGCAAAAAAGTGCGGCGGAGTCCACTGGCTCCTGACAGTGATGCCGAGCATGCTGGGGCGGAGTGCACACGTGACCCGCCGCCTCGCTCGCTGAGCTCCGCCTATGATGAGGACTCTATCCAGGCAATCCACCTGCTGCAGCCGATGGTGGCCCAGTAGGTGTACTTGACGGGTCCTGTTTGGGGCTCCTGACCTGGCGCAAAGCTCGGGGGGAGGATCCTGGAAAAAAACGCTGAGACCTCCGGGGGCGTGGGAGTTCCTACCACCCCGCTGCTGATCCAGATGCCTGATCTTCTATGAGGGCCACTACCTGTCTGTGCAGACACTCCGGTCCCCTCGTGGTGGCAGCCGCCCACAGCTGGGCTAAAATCCTGTCCACCTCTGCCATACTAAAAGCGCTCCACGGCAGCGTGTAAACTGCCTGCTTTCTACCACCTTACTGACCCTTCAATAATGCCCAAGAGCCCCGTCTCCCCCTTAAGTAAACTCCCAGCCAATCCTCTCTTTCCCTGCTTCTACAACGTTAACTTCCTTAACCCCTTATTGCCTCCCCTTCTCACTCTGTCATGCCGGCCCTCCACTATTTTTATTACATTTCCATCATTAAAGCTGAAAACAATGAACAGAAAATATTTCAGACCTGATGTGATCTTTTCTTATCTCAGCTGTATCCAGTCACACTCAACACTCACCAGGCTGCAAACAACAGCTATATTGTTTCTTTTTCTTCATCTTCACAATTAGAGATACAGACACTATGCACAATTTTGTCCCACATAACATGGGATGAGACACATAACGTGCTGCCTTTGTCCCACCAACCAAGGATGCCAGGCAACGGGAGCCACCTGGGTCCTGGCAACCAGGGTCACTAGGCAGCAGAAGCCACCTGCCTCCTACCCACCAAGGACAATAGGCTCCAAGGCCACTTGTGTTCAAGCAACTAAGGATGCACAACACCCATTTGATATATACAGGACGAACTGCTTCTCATGCTGAATCAATAGGGGACTGAGGATTTTACTCAGAGATCCTGAACACAATCATTTTGGCAGCCCTAAGGAAAACAGAAAGATCCCCAACCTCCAACACCTTGCTGCCACTCTGGTTCCCAATGAGTAGCAGACCCTGCCCAAGGTGCGGTGTGCAATACAGAAAACGAGGCTGCGTGTTGGGCACCAGGGGTATAGATTGAGGCATAATGCCATACTGAAAAAGAGAGTTTGATTTACATACACTTTAAAGCATTTTAGTGTAGACACCTATTCTGATAGTAACTGTCTAAGAAGATAGTTCCCTTGTTTTGGAGAGGATTCCCTTTATTTGCTGCTGTGTCTTCAAGACAGGAAATTAAGATAATTCTCCCCAATTGGACACAGATGACAGAAAACACAAAAGGAGATTTATTTATGCCATACTGTTTCAAAAATACAAAAAATGGTTTTAAATTAAGATATACTCTGAAAGGTTATCTTTGGGCTACCCCCTCAATCCCTCATACCCACCCTGTTCCTATTTGCAAATGTAAAATAAAAATTCTTACACCACTATCACGTAACACACACTCCATGGTGCCTCTTCTTCTAGTGGAGACTGGTATCCACCTTTGCAGTCCTCTTTCACCATCCTGCTGTCACCTCTTACATTGTGATCTCAGGACATCGCTAAGTTGCAGTCTTAAGGGTGAGAAGGACCCCTCCAATGGGCTCCTCTTACAGCCAATGAGAATCGTCCAGAGAGGACATCTAAAGAAGGACCCTTCCTCGGCACAGGAGGTTCAGAACATTCCTGCCATTAAGCTAAGAATGTAGGTCATTTACGTAGATTTTATTGAAATAAAATGTGTAGAGTAATTAAAGATGGGTGGTGTGGGCTATTTTTTTTTACTCCCCGACTGGAGATCAATTATAATTCTGTCATAATTACAAACATCAGATTATAAGAATAAAATCTTGCAGTAAAGATATGCTTCTCAGCATACCAAAAAAACAAAAAGACACTGAAAACACTAAACATCAAAAGTATGTGGCAAGTCAGCCACAACCCAATTACATTAAAAGGTTCTCTTGCCAACCAATGGTGGCATACTGTGAACCTTGTAAACCATTTCTCAGTGACACCTGAGGACACACTTGGCTTTCTTGCATATTTCTTGATATCATAAATGATTCCGTCTGTTTTTGATATGTTATGTTGTGGTGAATTGTTTTTTAGGATGTCACTGTTTTTAATTTTACTGTGGTCGTCAATGTTGTTATTATTGGCAGTGAGTTATTTATGGTGGATGATGAATTGTAAATATAATACTGATTTTTGCCAAACTGCTTGTTTAGTGAGTTAGCATGTCCTTTTTTCTATTTTCCATGGTATGTTACACATTGTTTTCTAAAAATATTGTTGTGGTCTATATGATTCAACTTGCAATATTAGTTTTTCTGTTTCAGTTGTTATCTTAGAATTTAATATAGCATGCATAGTCAGAAACCACACATAAGGTATTAAGGTTGCACCCGCCTGCTAGCCACAGCCCAGAAAATTATTGTAGAGGACAGTGCACTGTTCCACACCCACACCCCCCATCCCCATTTAAAATTTAGTTATTAAAAAAAAACTTTTATAAACCATGAAAAATAGGTTAAAAGACAGAGCGGAAAAAATTATTGTTTTACCCTGTCTTTATAAATAACCCCCAAGTGCATCTGTTAGATGCATGCAATAATGAAAAATTAATTTAGTTACAAAGGTTCTCTTCAGTCTCCACAGGCTTTAAAATGGGAGATTGGCCGAAGTTTCTGCCAAACAGGCTGCCAGCCAAGCAAACTGAGGGTGTTTTAGCCAAGTTTTAACAGAAATTCATGACAATGTTTTAAAATTGAGGAACTAATAATGAATAAAGCCACCCTTTGCCTTCATAACAGCTTCGCTCCTGCTTGGAATGTGGTGTGGTGCCCCATTTTTCAAGATAAAAAGCTTCTATGAAATTGATTTACTTCTGATGTTCATGAAACCAATCTTGAAACTGTTTAGCAGTGAGGACATTATCATTTCAGAATATGGGAATAAAATGGGGGAACAGTATTCTATTTCATAGGTGCCAGGCAACTGAGTGATCTTTTTTGCACATGGTAAGAATGTCCCATAGCAAAAGGTTCAAGATTGGGATCTACAGAATCAGCTTCAAAACAACACTTTGTCAAAATGTCATGAAAGCTGGACCTCGTGGCTTGAAGCCTATTGTACATTCCTCCCACTATTCAGATGGGCTCCCTAATCATCTAACATTAGTAATCCTACCATGCTGACCTTTTATAGAAATGACACCCCTTGTTTTTCAAATGCAATTAGGTGGAGAGTGCCCTAGCCTTCTCTCTTTCCCTATCCTCTGATACCCCCTCATGTCCTGTTCCCCAATTTGTATTCATCTGCCTGTCAATAAAATTTTTTAAACATGCCATAATAGATTCCCCCAAGATGTTTAACAGTTGCCAACAGACATTGTGGGTTGGAGACATCTTTTAGATAAAGGATAACAGAAAAAACATTGGGCCATAATAAGGTTTTGCTTTGTATGGGGTCAATTTTGGGTTGTTACCTGGTGTGCATTAGCTTTGGTTACATGTAGTTTCTGAATAGTAACCGTATCAAAGATCCCACATTTTTGGAGCTCATCACATACAGTTTTTGTTGCAATTTGAATACAGAGATGCTAAATTTGTTTTGTGGTACTTTTTTGACTCCACAAATATGAAACACATGCAGTATGGTTTATTAGCATAAATTATATGCTACATTTTACAACTGAAAATGTTTATTTTTACAGTTCAATACAGGTTGTATCACACAAATCATTGAAATGCACAATGTATCATCAACATTTTAGTATTTTGCATATACAGATCAATTAAAAAATGCTGTAACTGTTATAAAGCTAGCTTTTTATTGCGGTTAGTTGGGAGATTCTGTGGGGTACCTGTGGATACGGATGAGCTTTGGGTTCAATTTTAACTCAAGTAATTTGCAGTTCAGGCAAATGGTGAACAAATGCATCTGTTTGCTGCTACAGCATTCAATAATGCACTTCTTGGCCTCTGAACTGTGGTCAGGTGGCTTAGAGGAGCCAATAATGGGGCTTTTCCTATTTTTCAGTCGCCTCCCTATAAAAGTCAGCATTGCCAACAGTCTTTTGTCAGTGTGTGTTGAAGTGGATAGGGAGTAGACCTGCAGTAGATAGGGAGTAAGGATGAGCTTTGGATTTGGACCAAACATGAGTGTGAGTTAAACCCAAACCTTTTGTGGTTTTCTTATTTGCCAGCCCCATTCCTAAAAAAATCTGAGTTCCCAGCAGACTTTTGTTTTGTGTCTAGTGTGTGTTGGAGCCGACGTGAAGTAGTTAGGTAAAACTGTTTCTCTTTCTCTTTCCCTGCCTAGTTCTACACCTCCTTCCTTTCCACCCCCTTTTTTCCCTACTGGTCTCTCACTTTTTCTCTTCCCACTCCACCCTCCTCCACCCTGTCCCTCCCTATTCCAATAGGCAAGTATGAAGAAAAAAATCAAAGGATACAGGTAAACATGATTGTTTATTTCCCCCTATTCAGGTATACAGGTTTATAGAGTAGGGATGGGGGTGAGTCTTTTTAAAATACTGTGTATGCAGTCAGTGGAATTTGTCAGTTTGGAATTTTGGATTAAAAGCTGGTTGTTATCCCTCATCCTAAAAATGTGGCCTAATAAAATTGCCAAAGTAATATGTATGGAGTCAATACAATAATTTGCTGTCTTTTCTCTGTGCAATCAAAACACTAATGTTGACTGTTGTTTCTCTGTTAAAAATGCAGACTAATAACATTGCTTAAATATTGTGCATGTTGTTACTACAATATTTTGGTGACTTTTTCAGTGAAATAAATACACTACACTGATGGGTTTTTTTTAAATAAAAGCTTACTGTTGTCTTTACTGTTAAAAATGTGGCCTAATACAAACGCTTAAACTGTTATCACTGAACATAAAAGAAAATCCAAAATTTTGAGTGGTCACCAGAGCAGGAATAGGAGAGCTCTTCCAAGAGGATACTGGTTCTAGCGATTTTCTTCACTTTAGAGGGGTTTCCTCTAACTATCCAAAATGAGGGTTTTGAAAGTTTTGCCTTCAATTTAAATACTGTGCACAGACTACAATATGTTAGTGTAATTTTTCAGATTCATCAAATACACTCTAATGCTGATACTTAGATTAAAACTGAATGGTGTATTTTCTGTTAAAAATGCGAACTACCAAAAGTGCTGAAATTCTGTTTATGGAGTCTGTAAAATACTCCTTTAATTTTTCTGTGAAATATATACATTCTAGTGTTGATTTTTCAGTCTGAAATGCTGCATGCTGTTTGTCATTGTGAAAATGTGGCCTACTCCAAGTGTTAAAATACTGTTTATGGAGTCTGCACAATATTTCTTCCTTTTTGCTGTGAAATATATACACGTTAATGACAATTTTTGGGCTAAAAAAGCTGCATGCTGTTTGTCATTTTGAAAATGCAGCCTATTGTAAGGGGTCTATTTATAAAAGGTTTGTTGTACAGATGTGACATACATCTGCACAGCTCCAATGAAACTCACAGTATTTTATGTAATAAAGTTATCCCCTATGATCAAAATGCATTACTGGCCACAATGCAGTATTTTTTTTTTTTAAATAACTGAATGAGAAAATGCATTTTTTTGAAAATTATTCCATGCAATGATAAAAATGAATAAATCCAAAAATTACCTGCACTGTGTACATTGACCAAAACCATATAGTTTTTGGTCAATGTATAGTAGCTGCTGCTCACAAGTGGCATAAAGCTTACTCTAATCAGCAAATAAACAGTACGGTATATATCATAAAGCTGTAAAATGAATAACCTCTATCTTCAAACAATAAACAAAGATAATAATAGAGTCATAATAGACAACAGCCCTTCTTATGTACTATATCAAATTATATGTGAATATCCGTGAAAAGTCCCCTTTTCGTTAAAGTGCTAAGAAAATGAAAGTGCTCAGCGTGAACAGTCCTTCTATGCATTGAACCTTCATGCACACTCCGTGACCCCCTCTTGTCCCCCTGCACTCACCAAAGAAATGTAACCCTCAGCTGTCAGATTAAGAGTCAACCACGCTTTTTTGGATGTTTTCCCCCCCAGGATCCTCACACACATCTGTGGTCCTTATCCCCGATATTGGGCCCCTTGCTTCTGTTGCCAATGGGGGGTATACATTGTCACCATACACCAAAATGCAAGAAAGTAGGCATGTGCTTTTCATTTTGCTCCAAATTAATATTCGTTATTTGGAGATTCAGATGTATCCAAATACCTTAATTACAGTATAAACCAGTTTTACCAAATGCTCCGAATAACATAATGAAATTCGTCCGAATTTTGGAAGATCGGACTGAAATTCAAATCGAATTTTACATTGAACTCCAGTTGAATTCTCACTACACATATTGCTTAAGTCAAAGACTGTGTGTGTTATTAGAGTACCTTTTCGAAATAATGCTCTTTTTGTTAAGCCAAAGGTGATTTAAAGAGTCATTGTAATCATTTGATGAAGATTTTTCTTTTGTTTGTTCACTTTGCTGCATTCAAATTGAAAACAATATAACATTTTTGTTTCGACCGATTCGAAAATGTATCTATTTGATTGTTTCGAATCGAGAAAAATAGGTAAATTTGAAGAAACTTCGAAAATTCCGAAAACGAATTCCGAAAACAAATTGAACGAATCAACCGAGTTTAACTAAATGAAATAACTAGATTAATGAATCAAAACAAAGCAAAACACATTTTTTCGTCATGCACATGTCTACAAGAAAGGGGGAAGGAGAAGGCTGGTATAGTGTAGTATTTTTTTATTATTAAAATTGTACATTAAAAGAATTTCCCTTACTTATACTCCCTTGAATACCGCATATAGACCTGGAAGCGCTGCGCTAGCCGGGCCAGGAATAGCTGTCATTGGAACTCAAAGCCGGAAACCCCACCTAACGTATTTCTCCAGTCCTATTGGGCATCTTCAAGAACAGGTTAACCTGCAGAAGAAGAGCTGTTGTCAATTATCACTCTATTATTACCTTTGTTTATTGTTTGTAGAGGTATTCGCTGTGATATTTATTGTTTATTTTCAATAATAAAAACTTCCTCATCCCTCCTTCCAAGGCCCTGTTCACACCTGTGGGCTTTTGCTGCACTAAAATGCACCTTCACACTTCCCAGGACGTCAAAAGCATTAAAAAAACAGTCACCTTCACATATAAGTGTTCACATCTGTGCTCTGCATCTTTTTTACAGTGCACTGCGCTTTTGAAAAGTCCTGCTTGCTGCATCTTCAGTCAATGGAAGTACACCAAAAATGCACCTCACTTTTGTTTTATCTCATGGTTACTGTGAAATTGTGTGAATGCATTAATGCAGTGCAGATATGGCTAGATGGTTATGTTGGATACGGCACCTCATCCCAAGATAATAATAACTAATAAATAAAGGGACAGGGGATTATAACGGTGCTAAGAAAGAAAGATGTGAAAATGAGAGGGAGATATAAAATTGCAAATATTTTATTAACAATATTAAATACATAAAAAGAGCAATAGAGTAATTAACAACCAAAAAACATATATGTTGCGTGTGACCCAGATGCAGTAGGGTGGGCCAGGTGGAGACGGCCTTCAAAGCAAGGGCTCGGTTTCCTACATGTTTTGCCAAGGCATTGGCTTCCTCAGGGAACAAGAGCTCTATTGAATATATAAAGATCTATACATTGGGATACAGAAAACATCATGTAAACAAGCAGAAATACTAAACAATGACCTGTTATAAACATTACTCGGTTTTGGAATATTGTGGCTGGACAATCTCACACAGGGAGGTAACCCTAAAGTGGCCCCGGGATCCCAGACATACCTGAGCAACAGACACCCAGGGGAGGCATGGCAAGGAACCCCCGGATGGGGGAAGGGCAGGCTGCACCGTATTTGTGCTTGCAGGGGGCACATAGAAAACCTGGCAATTAAATATATTGGAAGTTAGAAATAGCTAATGGTAAAGTGAATATTAGATGTGTGTTGGACATTTAATTTGAAGGACAGAGAGGGTGATGCATTATACATCAATTATATAGGGCAAAAAGGCCTCTAGAGAACTCACACTTTCAATTAAAAGCAAGTTGATTGATAGAGGGGGAAACGCCTGTAGATGAATTCAAGGACAAACAGGAGCAATTGGTACAAATATTAGATAGTGACCTATGTGGGGAAACATAAACAAATTAGCGTTGTGAATGTATTTGGCAATCGTTATTATAGGGAAATAGAAGAAATGGCAAAAGGTAGCTTACTTAATGAGCTATGTTACGGGGCATGTGACCAGCATCAAACACTAGTGTTCACATAATTTGCATAGGAATGGAAGATTGAAAAATGGCAAGGGATTGATGAGTCCTGAAAAAGGATGAGGTGAAGGGGCTGAATTAGAAGTGAAAAAACAGTAAATTAAAGGATGGGAGATGGAATATATAGCGAAACACAGCTTACCTAGTAAGCCATTAGCAAAGCTTGTGACTGTTCAAAAGTTAGTGTTCACAAAGCTGCCAAAAAGGGGTCATAGATTGAACAATAGCAGAAAACTGGTAAATCCTGGGAAAAATAAATGAAAGCTGAATTAAATATGGGAGGGCAGTTTGTGGGAAAGGCAGAGAAGATCACCATCCGTAATTACCTGGCTAGTTTGTGCAGAGGGACTGGGACTGGCCGGCTACTTATGTGCCCCCCACACCTGATCAAACAATGATCAGGTGTGCGGACGCTGAAGAGAGGCGTCCGCGCGTGCGCACTGGACGGCATCCCGGAGCCTACAAGCTCCGGCATGCATCGCGCGCATGCTCAAACGCTACGGTCCCCGTGGCCAATGGGAAGGTGGAAGCGCCATGGAGCGGGAGGTCCCAAGGCGCCGTCAACCCCCATCCGCCAATGGAATGCAGGGAGCCGAGCAGTGTGAGCGATGCGCGGACACCTAGGGGCAGACAGGATTTGTACTGCCCCGGGCGTCCGTACAAGCACCAACAGCGCTAACTCTGTCCATCCCAGCAGGGGGCCAAAGCCACGCCCCCCATGGGATGAACGAAGAACAGGCAATGAAAATGATCCAGGGGTGGGACCCCCCAGTAGTGAGATAAAACGCGGGCGGGAGCGCAGGGTGAGGGGATAAAACCCCAAATGGTCCAACGGCCCCCAGGGGTCTCTGGGGACGGAGGGAACATCCCTGCGCCTCACCCCGCAGTGCCAGCCACAAAGACCATGCAAGACATAGAGAACCACAGGGTCCTGGTAAAACAAAAAAATGAGAAATGAATACAAATAAATACAAAAAATATTTTAGAACTAATATGGGTATGAAGTATATCTCAAAACAAGGGACAACAAAATAGGAAAAAGTCAATAAAGCAATATCATGAAAAACATATGCAAAGGTAACTATTGACATGAGCACATTACATAGATCATTGTTAATATTGTAATCAGGTGTCTAGAACTATGCAAGAGGAATCCAGCAATATACCATGGCAATGAGATCAAAGAAAAGGAAGCAGAAGAAAGAGAAACAGACAGTAGGAGACGAGGGGGAAGGGAAGAAGAGAAAAGGGGAAATAGTAGAAAGGATACTATACATGGCGTGAGTGGAAAAGGGGACATATAGCACTCGGATACATAGAGTATTGTGGTAGATAGAATAAGAAAGATTAACGGGTATCCTGACTCACAAAAAGGGTTTAAAACTTATGTGTCCATTTAGCCCAGGGAATTTTGTGGCTTGTAAAGTGTGGATCCATTTGGTTTCCAATTGTAGTAGTCTGTTATCAATGCTCCCGACTTTAGCATGTAGAGGAACATGCTCGAGTGCGGAGAATTGAATGACATAAGGGTCAAAGTTGTGATAGGCGGCAATATGCCGATTGATGGCTGTGGTGGTGGTATTTTTGTATAGAGGTTTGATGTGGTCTCGAATGCGAACCTGGAAGGGACGCTTGGTTTTTCCGATGTAGTACGAGCCACATTGGCATTGAGCCAAGTATACGACTCCCACGGTGACGCAGGTGACTCGATGTTTAATAGTGTGAGTTCGTCCATTGGGCAGAATCACTTCACTGGAATTGGTTACAAAGGCACACACGTCACAATTGCCACACTGGTATGTTCCAATACCAGTGGGCGCATATGGGGTGTTAATCGAATGATGACTTTTAAGTCAGTCTCGAAGTGAGGGAGATCGACGGTATGTGATGTCAGGGTGGGTTTTGACATATTTTGAAATTGTGGGGTCTGCCGTTAGTAAAGGCCAAAATTGGTTTAGAATCTGTCTAATTTGGGTATGCTGTTTTGAGTATTGGGTAATGAGTCGTACAGGTTGTCCAATATCTGGGAATTTGTCAGAGAAAACAAGGTCCTTTCTGTTAAGCTTTTTTGCCTTGTTAAAGGCTTTTTTCAAAAGAGAGTGGCTATAACCTCTGTCCAGGAGTCTACTATAGAGTTCCTGTGCTGCCTGGAAAAATTCTTCCTCAAGAGTGCAGTTTCTTTTGAGTCTGAGATATTGACTGAACGGGATGCTTCTGAGAAGGGGCTTGGGGTGAACACTACTAGCGTGCAAAATTGTATTGCCCGATGAGGGTTTACCATATAGGACAGTGTGGATCTGACCATTGGAATGCAGACTAATCTGGAGATCCAGAAGTGGATCTGCAACTGGCTGCATTCCATGGTGAATTTGAGATTAAACGCATTCCAGGTTAAATGCTCAACAAAGAGCATTAATTCGTCTTTGGTACCTGACCAAAACAGTAGTATATCATCTATATACCTGTACCAAGATGTGACCTTGGACAGAAGGGGAATGGAATGGGCCATGTCAAACAGTTCTCTCTCCTACCCCCCCAGGTACAGATTGGCGTAGGCTGGGGCACATTTGGTCCCCATAGCCACGCCCTGTACCTGGAGGTAGTGGGAGGAGCCAAACATGAAATAGTTACGTGTCAATATAAATCTAAGTAATTCTAGAACAAAGTCTCCGTAAGCGTCATATTTGGGGCCTCTCTCTCGAAGTAGTTTTTCAATAACCAAAGTGCCTCTCTTGTGTGGAATGATGTTATATAGACTTTCAACGTCTAGGGCTACTAACCAGGTGTTTTTTGGTAGGGATTTGCCATCTAATATGCGGAGAAGGTGAATGGTGTCTTTTATATAGGAGGGCAGAGAGGTAACATGGGGCGCCAAATATTTATCAACTAATGCACTAGCGTGTTCAGTGAGGCATTGCCGTCCAGAGACAATAGGGCGGCCTGGTGGATGGACTAGAGACTTATGAAGTTTGGGTAGGGAATAAAAAGTGGGAGTTTTAGGTTCCCTGACATTAAGGAAATTCCATGTATTAGAGTCAATGGTGCCCTTTTGATATGCTGAAAAAATCAGCTGGTTGTATTCGGAAATATAGTGGTCGATGAGTGATTTGGATATAGGTCTATACCAGTCGAGGTTGTTTAAGATATTGAGACACATTTGTTCATAAAAGGGCACATCCATCACTACCACGTTGCCACCCTTGTCGGCTGGCTTGATGACTAGTTCTGGATGGTTTTGAAGAGATTTTATTGCTTTAGTCAGGGCAGGGGATAGGTTGGAAGGAGAGGAAGAAGTGGGATTGAACCCTTCAATAGCTGTGGTAACTTGTTGCACAAAAGCCCAAATGTTGGGGTTTGTGGACAAATTGGGAAAGTTGCGGGACCCACTCCCCTTTCTCACCCATCCACGGCCCACTCTAAGGCCACTCACGTCTCTACTCCCTTCACCAAAGCACAATCCAAGATGTCGTCTATACCGAAATCATCTACTACCAAGGCACCAACTTCCGTCACATCGGCACTTTCTCACTCTCAGATGCACACGGCTACTAGGAGGGTAAGTGAACCTACAATTACTTCTATGTTCCCGGTTAATGCACCATCTGTAGACTCAAAAATTGCACCCATTTTTTTAGTACAGGGCCAGGACTCTCTTCAGAGTCCAACCCCCAATCCACAAGCACAAACACTTGTGACCAACGAAGACCATCCACCCCTGATGTAATTAACTTATCATCCATCCCACTAAGTCCTGATCAGATCCGGGTATTACAACTCGGTCTCAGTTTTTGTCCGTCTAACGATCTTGACAAATTTTCCCTTATCAAAGACATTCACCTTTTCGCACGTAAATTGCTGTTTAAGGTAATCTATGACAAATCTTCTTCTCGTGCAACTCCCTCCGAACCAACTATTTCCTCTCAAGAGGTTCCTACCTTGGCCGAACTACAAGCCCTTGAGGAGCTGATGCATCTGAGAGTGAGAAAGTGCCGATGTGACGGAAGTTGGTGCCTTGGTAGTAGATGATTTCGGTATAGACGACATCTTGGATTGTGCTTTGGTGAAGGGAGTAGAGACGTGAGTGGCCTTAGAGTGGGCCGTGGATGGGTGAGAAAGGGGAGTGGGTCCCGCAACTTTCCCAATTTGTCCACAAACCCCAACATTTGGGCTTTTGTGCAACAAGTTACCACAGCTATTGAAGGGTTCAATCCCACTTCTTCCTCTCCTTCCAACCTATCCCCTGCCCTGACTAAAGCAATAAAATCTCTTCAAAACCATCCAGAACTAGTCATCAAGCCAGCCGTTAAGGGTGGCAACGTGGTAGTGATGGATGTGCCCTTTTATGAACAAATGTGTCTCGATATCTTAAACAACCGCGACTGGTATAGACCTATATCCAAATCTCTCATCGACCACTATATTTCTGAATACAACCAGCTGATTTTTTCAGCATATCAAAAGGGCACCATTGACTCTAATACATGGAATTTCCTTAATGTCAGGGAACCTAAAACTCCCACTTTTTATTCCCTACCCAAACTTCATAAGTCTCTAGTCCATCCACCAGGCCGCCCTATTGTCTCTGGACGGCAATGCCTCACTGAACACGCTAGTGCATTAGTTGATAAATATTTGGCGCCCCATGTTACCTCTCTGCCCTCCTATATAAAAGACACCATTCACCTTCTCCGCCTATTAGACGGCAAATCCCTACCAAAAAACACCTGGTTAGTAGCCCTAGACGTTGAAAGTCTATATAACATCATTCCACACAAGAGAGGCACTTTGGTTATTGAAAAACTACTTAGAGAGAGAGGCCCCAAATATGACGCTTACGGAGACTTTGTTCTAGAATTACTTAGATTTATATTGACACGTAACTATTTCATGTTTGGCTCCTCCCACTACCTCCAGGTACAGGGCGTGGCTATGGGGACCAAATGTGCCCCAGCCTACGCCAATCTGTACCTGGGGGGGTGGAAGAGAGAACTGTTTGACATGGCCCATTCCATTTCCCTTCTGTCCAAGGTCACATCTTGGTACAGGTATATAGATGATATACTACTGTTTTGGTCAGGTACCAAAGACGAACTAATGCTCTTTGTTGAGCATTTAATCCGGAATGCGTTTAATCTTAAATTCACCATGGAATGCAGCCAGTTGCAGATCCACTTTCTGGATCTCCAGATTAGTCTGCATTCCAATGGTCAGATCCACACTGTCCTATATGGTAAACCCTCATCGGGCAATACGATTTTGCACGCTAGTAGTGCTCACCCCAAGCCCCTTCTCAGAAGCATCCCGTTCAGTCAATATCTCAGACTCAAAAGAAACTGCACTCTTGAGGAAGAATTTTTCCAGGCAGCACAGGAACTCTATAGTAGACTCCTGGACAGAGGTTATAGCCACTCTCTTTTGAAAAAAGCCTTTAACAAGGCAAAAAAGCTTAACAGAAAGGACCTTGTTTTCTCTGACAAATTCCCAGATATTGGACAACTTGTACGACTCATTACCCAATACTCAAAACAGCATACCCAAATTAGACAGATTCTAAACCAATTTTGGCCTTTACTAACGGCAGACCCCACAATTTCAAAATATGTCAAAACCCACCCTGACATCACATACCATCGATCTCCCTCACTTCCAGACCGACTAATTAAAAGTCATCATTCGATTAACACCCCATATGCGCCCACTGGTATTGGAACATACCAGTGTGGCAATTGTGACATGTGTGCCTTTGTAACCAATTCCAGTGAAGTGATTCTGCCCAATGGACGAACTCACACTATTAAACATCAAGTCACCTGCGTCACCGTGGGAGTCGTATACTTGGCTCAATGCCAATGTGGCTCGTACTACATCGGAAAAACCAAGCGTCCCTTCCAGGTCCGCATTCGAGACCACATCAAACCGCTATACAAAAATACCACCACCACAGCCATCAATCGGCATATTGCCGCCTATCACAACTTTGACCCTTATGTCATTCAATTCTCCGCACTCGAGCATGTTCCTCTACATGCTAGAGGCGGGAGCATTGATAACAGACTACTACAATTGGAAACCAAATGGATCCACACTTTACAAGCCACAAAATTCCCTGGGCTAAATGAACACATAAGTTTTAAACCCTTTTTGTGAGTCAGGATACCCGTTAATCTTTCTTATTCTATCTACCACAATACTCTATGTATGCGAGTGCTATATGTCCCCTTTTCCACTCACGCCATGTATAGTATCCTTTCTACTATTTCCCCTTTTCTCTTCTTCCCTTCCCCCTCGTCTCCTACTGTCTGTTTCTCTTTCTTCTGCTTCCTTTTCTTTGATCTCATTGCCATGGTATATTGCTGGATTCCTCTTGCATAGTTCTAGACTAGGGATGAGCTTCGTGTTCGAGTCGAACCCATGTTCGACTCGAACATCGGCTGTTCGATCGTTCGTCGAATTGCGAACGATATGGGCCGTTCGCGCCAAATTCGTGTGGCGCGTCACGGCCCATAATTCACTGCGGCATCGCAGTGCATTGCTTGCTGATGATTGGCCAAGCATGCACTATGACCCGCATGCTTGGCCAATCACAGCGCCGCCTTAACAGAGAGCCATAATTGGCCAAAGCCAAGGAGGCTTTGGCCAATTATGGCTCAGGGGATTTAGTACACGCCCCACACTATATAAGGCCGCCTGCACGGCGGCCCTGTGCAGTGTGTTCCGGTGTGCTTAGAGAGAGAGAGAGACAGTGTCATTTCATTTGAGTTAGCTAGATTAGGCAGGACAGTCAGTCAGTTAGCTGCACTTAAAGTGTATTGTGTATATATATGCATCCCAGGTGTTGCATATATATATATATATATACACTGTATTCAGTTTAGCTAGATCCATTCCTGTTATCTTCTAGACTATTTACATTTAGTGCAGTGCGTCCTGCTCACAGTGTTCAGCTAGATCCGTTCCTGTTATATTCCTACTGACAGGCAGGCTTGTCTTGTTACAGCATTTTGAAGAAAATTACTGGTGTTCTTTTGATCCTATTAGTACCACAGTCAGGCAGCTAGACTATTTACATTTAGTGCAGTGCGTCCTGCTCACAGTGTTCAGCTATCTGTTATCTTCTTACTGACAGGCAGGCTTGTCTTGTTACAGTATTTTAAAGAAAATTACTGGTGTTCTTTTGATCCTATTAGTACCACAGTCAGGCAGCTAGACTATTTACAGTTAGTGCAGTGCGTCCTGCTCACAGTGTTCTGCTAAACCTACAAGTTAGTGGGGTGCGTCCTGCTCACAGTGTTCAGCTAAACCTACAAGTTAGTGGGGTGCGTCCACCTCACAGTGTTCAGCTAAACCTACAAGCTAGTGGGGTGCGTCCTGCTCACAGTGTTCAGCTAGATCCGTTTCTGTTATCTTCTTACTGACAGGCAGGCTTGTCTTGTTACAGTAAATACAGCTACCTGAAGAAAATTGCTGGTGTTCTTTTGATCCTATTAGTACCACAGTCAGGCAGCTAGACTATTTACAGTTAGTGCAGTGCGTCCTGCTCACAGTGTTCAGCTAAACCTACAAGTTAGTGGGGTGCGTCCACCTCACAGTGTTCAGCTAAACCTACAAGCTAGTGGGGTGCGTCCTGCTCACAGTGTTCAGCTAGATCCGTTCCTGTTATCTTCTTACTGACAGGCAGGCTTGTCTTGTTACAGTAAATACAGCTACCTGAAGAAAATTGCTGGTGTTCTTTTGATCCTATTAGTACCACAGTCAGGCAGCTAGACTATTTACAGTTAGTGCAGTGCGTCCTGCTCACAGTGTTCTGCTAAACCTACAAGTTAGTGGGGTGCGTCCTGCTCACAGTGTTCAGCTAAACCTACAAGTTAGTGGGGTGCGTCCACCTCACAGTGTTCAGCTAAACCTACAAGCTAGTGGGGTGCGTCCTGCTCACAGTGTTCAGCTAGATCCGATCCTGTTATCTTCTTACTGACAGGCAGGCTTGTCTTGTTACAGTATTTTAAAGAAAATTGCTGGTGTTCTTTTGATCCTATTAGTACCACAGTCAGGCAGCTAGACTATTTACAGTTAGTGCAGTGCGTCATGCTCACAGTGTTCTGCTAAACCTACAAGTTAGTGGGGTGCGTCCTGCTCACAGTGTTCAGCTAAACCTACAAGTTAGTGGGGTGCGTCCACCTCACAGTGTTCAGCTAAACCTACAAGCTAGTGGGGTGCGTCCTTCTCACAGTGTTCAGCTAGATCCGTTCCTGTTATCTTCTTACTGACAGGCAGGCTTGTCTTGTTACAGTATTTTAAAGAAAATTACTGATGTTCTTTTGATCCTATTAGTACCACAGTCAGACAGCTAGACTATTTACAGTTAGTGCAGTGCGTCCTGCTCACAGTGTTCTGCTAAACCTACAAGTTAGTGGGGTGCGTCCTGCTCACAGTGTTCAGCTAAACCTACAAGTTAGTGGGGTGCGTCCACCTCACAGTGTTCAGCTAAACCTACAAGCTAGTGGGGTGCGTCCTGCTCACAGTGTTCAGCTAGATCCGTTTCTGTTATCTTCTTACTGACAGGCAGGCTTGTCTTGTTACAGTAAATACAGCTGCCTGAAGAAAATTGCTGGTGTTCTTTTGATCCTATTAGTACCACAGTCAGGCAGCTAGACTATTTACAGTTAGTGCAGTGCGTCCTGCTCACAGTGTTCTGCTAAACCTACAAGTTAGTGGGGTGCGTCCACCTCACAGTGTTCAGCTAAAGCTACCTGTAGAAGGTTGGTGGTGTTCTCATACTACAGGCAGGCAGTTGATTTTGCTAGCTGCAGTATCAGTACATATATATATATATATATATATATATATATATATCCCAGCTTAGTGCAGCTACAGGCCATTAGTATGTCTGGAAGGCCAAGAAGGAGAGGCAGACAGTCACAAGCCAATAAGAGAGGGCAAGCAGGCTCTGTGTCTAGTGCTGGTCGTGGAGACGGTGCATCCTCATCAGCACGTGGCCATGGGACACGCTTGGCCTTTTTTTCGGCAGCTGGCCATGTTGAGCCGCAACATGCGGAAGACTTGGTCGAGTGGATGACCAAGCCGTCCTCATCCTCCTCATCCTCTCTCACCCATGCCCAGGGTACTTTGTCTGGCAAAGCAGCGGCCTCTTCCCTCGGCTCAATGTCATCAGTGACTCCTTCCCTAGCCCCACCATGTCCTCCTGAGGAGTCCCTCGAACTGTTTGACCACAGTGTTGGGTACATGCTCCAGGAGGATGCCCAGCGTTTGGAAGGCTCTGATGATGATACTGAGCTCGATGAAGGCAGTAACACGAGCACGGACAGAGGGGGTGCCCAAGAAGGACAGCAATCTGGCAGTCATGCTCCCCCTGCTGCAGCATACTGCCAGGTTTGCTCCAGTAATGAGGAGGGAGGGGATGATGAGGTCACTGACTCAACGTGGGTGCCTGATAGGAGAGAGGAGGAGTAGGAGGACGAGGAGGCGGCACATCACCAACGAGGCAGGATGCCCTCCAGGGGCCAGCCTAAGGGCAGCACATTGACTGCATCACACCCCAAAGCTCCACATGTGCAGGGCGCTGCAGTCTCTGCGCGTTATTCAAAAAGTTCTTTGGTGTGGGCCTTTTTTGAGACGAGTGCATCAGATCGCACCGCTGCTATTTGCAACATATGTCTCAAGCGTATCTCGCGTGGCCAAAACATCTCCCGCTTGGGTACCACATGCTTGACCAGACATATGTTGACCTGCCATGCAGTTCGTTGGCAAGCGTATCTAAAAGACCCACACCAAAGAACAAAGAGGACCTCTGCTTGCTCCTCATCAGCTGAGATTTCCAACCCCACTAGACCTTCAGTCCTCTCTGAGACCTGCACTGAGAGGAATGAAGGTGTAGAATTAGGTGTGTCACAGCCACGTTCTTGTGGGCAATCTGATTTTGGTACACCGACGTCAGATTGTACCAGGCAAATTTCCCTGCCCCAGCTGCTGCACCGCCGAAAGAAGTTTGCTCCCAGCCATCCACATGCCCAACGGTTGAATGCTAGCTTGGCAAAATTGCTAGCACTTCAACTGCTGCCTTTTCAGTTGGTAGACTCTGCCCCCTTCCGTGAGTTTGTGGAATGTGCGGTTCCTCAGTGGCAGGTACCCAAACGCCACTTTTTCTCACGGAAGGCGATTCCGGCTCTCTACCAGCATGTGGAAGGCAATGTCCATGCCTCGCTGGACAGGGCGGTCAGCGGTAAGGTGCATATTACCGCTGACTCATGGTCCAGCAGGCATGGACAGGGACGTTACCTAAGTTTCACGGCGCATTGGGTGACTCTGCTGGCAGCTGGGAAGGATGCAGGACAAGGTGCAGTAGTGTTGGAGGTTGTTCCGCCACCACGCCTCCAAAATGCTAATGATTGTGACACACCTCTCTCCTCCACCCCCTCCTCTTCTTCTTCCTCCATGGCCTCTTCCTCGGAACCAGCGGTGCTCCGTAGTCGTTCAAGGGGCTACGCAAGTACGCAGGCCAAAAGATGCCATGCGGTGCTTGAGCTGGTGTGCTTGGGGGACAGGAGCCACACTGGGGCAGAGGTTCTGTCAGCTCTGCAGGGGCAGGTTCAGAGGTGGTTGAAGCCACGCCAACTTAAGGCAGGAATGGTGGTTTGCGACAATGGCACCAACCTCCTCTCTGCCCTCCGACAGGGACAAATGACCCATGTGCCCTGTTTGGCTCACGTCCTTAACTTGGTGGTGCAGCGGTTCTTGGGCAGGTACCCGGGCTTACAGGATGTCCTGAGGCAGGCCAGGAAAGTCTGTGTGCATTTCCGCCGGTCATATAATGCCAGTGCTCGGCTGACGGACCTCCAAAAGGAGTTTAACCTGCCCAAGAACCGCCTAATCTGTGACATGCCCACCAGGTGGAACTCAACGTTGGCCATGCTGCAGCGGCTGCACACGCAGCAGAGGGCCATCAATGAGTACCTGTGTGACTATGGCACCAGGACAGGGTCAGGGGAGCTTGGTTTTTTTTCCCCACGCCAGTGGGCCATGATCAGGGATGCATGCACTGTCCTGTCACCATTTGAGGAGGCCACGAGGATGGTGAGCAGTGACAGTGCATGCATCAGTGACACTGTCCCCCTTGTCCACCTGTTGGAGCACACGCTGCGTGGAATAATGGACAGGGCACTTGAGGCAGAACAGAGGCAGGAAGAGGAGGACTTCCTTAGCTTTCAAGGCCCCCTTTATCCAGACAGTGTTCCTGCGTGCCCGCCGATCACACAGGAAGAGGACGAGGAGGAAGAGGAGGAGGAGGAGGAGGAAGATTGTGTCAGTATGGAGGTGGAGCCTGGCACTCAGCATCAGCAGCAGTCTTTAAGGGATCAGTCCCAAGAAACACATGGACTTGTACGTGGCTGGGAGGAGGTGGCTGCGGATCATGTCGTCCTTAGTGACCCAGAGGACTCCGGACCGAATGCCTCAGCAAACCTACGCTGCATGGCCTCCCTGATCCTGCAAAGCCTGCGTAAGGATCCTTGTATTCGTGGTATCAAGGAGAAGGACCAATACTGGCTGGCAAACCTCCTTGATCCACGTTACAAGGGTAAGGTTGCGGACCTTATCTTGCCATCGCAGAGGGAGCAGAGGATGAAACATCTTCGGGAGGCCTTGCAGAAAGGTCTGTGCAACGCGTTCCCAGAGACTGGGAGGTTACAAACTCCTGTTTCTGGACAACGTGTTGCTGAGGCTTCGGTCAGTCAAAGAAGGAGCGGTGGAGAAGGTGGCCGTCTGACCGATGCGTTCAGACAATTTTTTGGTCCGCAGCCCCAAGGTATGATCGGTTCCAGCAACCATCGCCAGCGTCTGTTTTACATGGTGCAGGAATACCTAGGGGCAAGATCAGACTTGGACACCTTTCCCACCGAAAATCCTCTGGGTTACTGGGTCTTGAGGATGGATCACTGGCCAGAGCTTGCACAGTATGCAATTGAGCTACTGGCCTGTCCTGCATCCAGCGTTCTTTCGGAACGCACATTCAGTGCTGCTGGAGGCGTGGTAACCGATCACAGGGTGCGTCTGTCCACTGACTCGGTCGATCGACTGACCTTCATAAAAATGAATGAGTCTTGGATCACCACCAGCTACCAAGCACCTGATGCTGATGTAACCGAATAATTTTTTTTGAAATCTCAGATCCCTTCAAAGACTGCCTATGCTGATGCTGAGTGACTATCCCTGAGTAATTATCCTCTTCCTCCTCAATCATCACGCTGATAGCTTGTAAGAACATTTTTGGTTCTGGGTGCCACCACCAGTGCCTAAGGCACAATTTTTCAGCCCCTGTTTAACAGGGGCGTGTAATTACGATTTTTGATGTAATACTTTGCAGTAGGGCTCGTTCCTGCATTCCAACTAGAGTGTCTGTGAGGGGTTGCAGTGTTGTGGCACCAGCACCAGTGCCTAAGGCCCAATTTTTCAGCCCTTGTTTAACAGGGGCGTGTAATTACAATTTTTGATGCAATACTTTGCAGCAGGGCTCGTTCCTGCATTCCAACTAGAGTGTCTGTGAGGGGTTGCATTGTTGTGGCACCAGCACCAGTGCCTAAGGCCTAATTTTTCAGCTCCTGTTCAACAGGGGCATGTAATTACAATTCTTGATCTAATATTTCACAGCAGAGCCCTGTGAGGGCTTACAGTGTTGTGGCCACAGCAACACCTAAGGCCCAAATTTCTGCTGAGTATATAGGGCAGGACCCTACTTTCAAACAACTAACTTACAAACAACTCCTACTTGCAAACGGAAGGAGACAACAGGAAGTGAGAATAAATCTACCCCTAGGAAGGGAAATTCTCTCCTGTAAGAGTTAATATGGGAAAAACATTTCTCCTTTCCACTGATGCTTTCCAATCCATTGGGACAAAAAGTGAGGTGAAATCTTCTGAAGAGGAGGAAAGACAGCAAAACAAATGTCACAGGGGTGATAACCCTTCCCTATGTTTTCCAAAAAGCTTAAAAAAGATTTTTTGGCTGGAGCTAAACACGTTAAAAATGTACCCGTTCAAAATTACAAAGAGATTCTACTTAACAACAAACCTACAGCCTGTATACTGCTGTTCAGAGTATATAGGGCCTGGTGGCCCCACACCTTTCCTTATTTTAATTTGGGTGCAGGGTTCCCCTTAATATCCATACAAGACCCAAAGGGCCTGGTAATGGACTGGGGGGTACCCATGCCGTTTGTCTCACTGATTTTCATCCATATTGCCAGGACCCGACATTACATTAAACCCGCAAGCAGTTTTAAATGAGATTTTTTCCTTTAAAAATGACATTTGGTGCAGGGACTGTTCTAAACACGGGAAACACGCGTCACTTTACAAGCATACTATAGACACCCCTCAGGTACGATATTTAAAGGAATATTTCACTTTTTTTTTTTTTTACTTTAAGCATCATTAAAATCACTGCTCCCGAAAAAACGGCCGTTTTTAAAAGTTTTTTTTGCATTGATACATGTCCCCTGGGGTAGGACCCGGGTCCCCAAACCCTTTTTAGGACAATACCATGCAAATTAGCCTTTAAAATGAGCACTTTTGATTTCGAACGTTCGAGTCCCATAGACGTCAATGGGGTTCTAACGTTCGTGCGAACTTTCGGTCCGTTCGCAGGTTCTGGTGCGAACCGAACCGGGGGGTGTTCGGCTCATCCCTATTCTAGACACCCGATTACAGTATTAACAGTGATCTATGTAATGTGCTCATGTCAATAGTTACCTTTGCATATGTTTTTCATGATATTGCTTTATTGACTTTTTCCTATGTTGTTGTCCCTTGTTTTGAGATATACTTCATACCCATATTAGTTCTAAAATAATTTTTGTATTTATTTGTATTCATTTCTCATTTTTTTGTTTTACCAGGACCCTGTGGTTCTCTATGTCTTGCATGGTCTTTGTGGCTGGCACTGCGGGGTGAGGCGCAGGGATGTTCCCTCCGTCCCCAGAGACCCCTGGGGGCCGTTGGACCATTTGGGGTTTATCCCCTCACCCTGCGCTCCCGCCCGCGTTTTATCTCACTACTGGGGGGTCCCACCCCTGGATCATTTTCATTGCCTGTTCTTCGTTCATCCCATGGGGGGCATGGCTTTGGCCCCCTGCCGGGATGGACAGAGTTAGCGCTGTTGGTGCTTGTACGGACGCCCGGGGCAGTACAAATCCTGTCTGCCCCTAGGTGTCCGCGCATCGCTCACACTGCTCGGCTCCCTGCATTCCATCGGCGGATGGGTGTTGACGGCGCCTTGGGACCTCCCGCTCCAATGCGCCTCCACCTTCCCATTGGCCACGGGGACCGTAGCGTTTGAGCATGCGCGCGCGATGCATGCCGGAGCTTGTAGGCTCCGGGATGCCGTCCAGTGCGCACGCGCGGACGCCTCTCTTTAGCGTCCGCACACCTGATCATTGTTGGATCAGGTGTGGGGGGCACATAAGTAGCCGGCCAGTCCCAGGATACCATGCTGGACGAGGAACACGCCTGTCTTTGCTCTGCACAAACTAGCCAGGTAATTACGGATGGTGATCTTCTCTGCCTTTCCCACAAATTGCCCTCCCATATTTAATTCAGCTTTCATTTATTTTTCCCAGGATTTACCAACTTTCTGCTATTGTTCAATCTATGACCCCTTTTTGGCAGCTTTGTGAACACTAACTTTTGAACAGTCACAAGCTTTGCTAATGGCTTACTAGGTAAGCTGTGTTTCGCTATATATTCCATATCCCATCCTTTAATTTACTGTTTCTTCACTTCTAATTCAGCCCCTTCACCTCATCCTTTTTCAGGACTCATCAATCCCTTGCCATTTTTCAATCTTCCATTCCTATGCAAATTATGTGAACACTAGTGTTTGATGCTGGTCACATGCCCCGTAACATAGCTAATTAAGTAAGCTACCTTTTGCCATTTCTTTTTTTCTTTCTTTTCTATTTCCCTATAATAACGATTGCCAAATACATTCACAACGCTAATTTGTTCATGTTTCCCCACATAGGTCACTATCTAATATTTGTACCAATTGCTCCTTTTTGCCCTTGAATTCATCTACAGGCGTTTCCCCCTCTATCAATCAACTTGCTTTTAGTTAAAAGTGTGAGTTCTCTAGAGGCCTTTTTGCCCTATATAATTGATGTATAATGCATCACCCTCTCTGTCCTTCAAATTAAATGTCCAACACACATCTAATATTCACTTTACCATTAGCTATTTCTAACTTCCAATATATTTAATTGCCAGGTTTTCTATGTGCCCCCTGCAAGCACAAATACGGTGCAGCCTGCCCTTCCCCCATCCCGGGGTTCCTTGCCGCGCCTCCCCTGGGTGTCTGTTGCTCAGGTATGTCTGGGATCCCGGGGCCACTTTAGGGTTACCTCCCTGTATGAGATTGTCCAGCCACAATATTCCAAAACCCAGTAATGTTTATAACAGGTCATTGTTTAGTATTTCTGCTTGTTTACATGATGTTTTCTGTATCCCAATGTATAGATCTTTATATATTCAATAGAGCTCTTGTTCCCTGAGGAAGCCAATGCCTTGGCAAAACATGTAGGAAACCGAGCCCTTGCTTTGAAGGCCGTCTCCACCTGGCCCACCCTACTGCATCTGGGTCACACGCAACATATATGTTTTTTGGTTGTTAATTACTCTATTGCTCTTTTTATGTATTTAATATTGTTAATAAAATATTTGCAATTTTATATCTTTTATATATATTTCACATCTTTCTTTCTTAGCACCGTTATAATCCCCTGTCCCTTTATTTATTAGTTAGCATTAATGCAGTGCATGTTATCGCAGCTTGCAGAGCTTGGATTCATTTAATGAGTTTACCAAAAATGTGAATATTGCAGAATATACAGCCTCATGTTACATAACTCTGTTCCATTTTATGCTGAATAAACTATATTATTAATGTATCCTAAATAGAAAATGATATTTAGATTAGATTAGATTTTTACTCCAAAAGCATTTTATTAAAGTGGTTGTTAACCCACTCATATAACTTAATATAATTCTGCTTGTTTCTTAATGACAGGTGCTCCTGTCTCTGTGTTTTATTTTAAAAAATGCAGTTTATACCTTATTTGCTAGTGCCAATTGGCGGTCACGTGACCAGCTTTCTCCTCTGCACAGCTGAGAGCTGCAGTGGGCAGGACTGAGATTCCCCCGCTGACGTCAGCTGGAACGAAAAGAGAAGAGGATAGAGAAAGCGGGCGGGTCATGTGAGCGCCAATGGGTGCTAGCAAAGAAGGTATAAACTGCATTTTTTTTAAATAAAACACAGAGACAGGAGCACCTGTCATTAAGAAACAAGCAGGATTATGTTAGATTTTAAAAGTTACTACAGCAGCAGGAGGGGGGCACTGACACAGGAGCAGACAGGCAGGGAGGCGAGGGAGAGGAGTGGAGGGCAGAGGGAGACACAGGAGAGCTGCAGATATCGGCGGCTAACGGAGGCACTTAAACTGACCACGGTGTCAGGGCTCAGCAGCCCTGATATACAGTGGTCAGTTTACAGAGAGTTGGGTAGAAACTAGCAGGATCAGCCAGGTATTTCAGGTGATAGAGAGGGCCAAATTACACAGCACAAGCATTGTGCTATATAACATGCTTTAAATGAGCAGGATCTTTATTTATCTTTTTTTAGGTTAACAAACACTTTAAAATATATCTGATTTAAATAAAAAAAATCTGATTTCAATTTTTAAAAAATCTGTATTTTTTTCTAAAAAATCATTGAATTTTGTCCACCTTGCACTAGTGTGAATGGGTCATTACTGCTTAATTGAGTTGCTTACATACTCTCCAGCCACTGTGCTATATGTGTGGCTATTGCTTCTGAAATGTGACAGGATAAAAGTTTCCTCATCTGTGGAATGTGGGGTTTTGGTTTTGTAGCATATTTGTGGACTCTTGTTTGACTTTTTAATAAACTTTAATAGCATACAGTGTGGTACTGCAAGTATAAAAAACTATAAAATAAAACCGTTTTGTCACTGGTCAATTTGGTATCAAATTGAGGGCTTTAGCTTTATTTTATTTTTTTGTAGGAGTAAACTTTTTCTTATAAGATTCAGGTCTGTGGGGGAAACTACTTCCAGCACTCAATACAGACCTATTAGGGCAGATAAAAAAATCAGTTGTCACAGCCAAAACTACCTAAAAAGACTTTTTTCAGGTTGAAATGAATCATATTGGTGTACTGCTGCTATATTTCAGCTAGGCAAAAAAGCAACAGTAAAAAATACAATATATTAGTGTACACATGCAAAATACGTGATTCCAGAATACGGTGTCACTAACAAAGTCCATGGGGATCACACTGTTCCTTAACATCACCATACAGGTTAAAGGCATCTTCAATTGTGCTTTCTCTCCATACAAGCAATAAAAAGTTGGCAGCTGGTCTACCATTTCCCCGCTGTATCCAAAACAAAAAAATAAGAGGAACACTGATCGGTCTCCTCCCCTTGTGAGTGCCCTCCCCTTACAGTTAGAATCACTCCCCAGGGAACACATTAACCCCTTGATCGCCCCCTAGTGTTAACCCCTTCCCTGCCAGTGATATTTATACAATAATCAGTGCATTTTTATAGCACTGATCACTGTATAAATGTGAATGGTCGCAAAATAGTGTCAAAAGTGTCCGATGTGTGCGCTGCAATGTCACAGTCACGATAAAAATCGCAGATCGCTGCCATTACTAGTAAAAAAATAAAGTAAATGAAAATGCCATAAATCTATGCCCAATTTTGTAGACGCTATAACTTTTGCACAAACCAATCAATAAACTCTTATTGCATTTTTTTACCAAAAATATGTAGAAGAATACATATCAGCCTAAACTGAGGAATTTTTTTTTTTAATTGGATATTTATTATAGCAAAAAGTAAAAAATATTGTGTTTTTTTCAAACGCGTCACTCTTCTTTTGTTTATAGCGCAATAAAATAAAACACAGAGGTGATCAAATACCACCAAAAAAAAGCTCTGTTTGTGGGGAAAAAAAGTACAGTGTTGCATGACTGCGCAATTGTCATTCAAAATGCGACAACGATGAAAACTGAAAATTGGCCTGGGCAGGAAGGGGGTGAAAATGCCCGGTATTGAAGTGGTTAATATTCAAAGCAAACTCCCCCCTCCATCCATGCTTTATTTTGCTGAGAAATCACTTTGAATAAGAGCAGATGGAATCCATTTACCTTTAGCTCAGGCATGAAAGCTGGGGGATGAGCCTAGCTAAAAAGCCCCTCTTCCCCTTCTGAAGACTCCTGGGATGTATGACATAATTTGCCTAGGCATGAAAATCAGGAAGTAACTGAAGAAAGATAACGAAAAGGGTTAAAACAAGTAATTAAAAATACTTTCTATTTACTAATACTAGCAGCATAATAATTAAGAATAGTCAAAGTTAATTGAAAGAGTGAAGTTCCACTTTAAGATTTATTGCTTGAAGAATTTGTAACAGGAGAGAGCTTGGGGCTTGGGATACTCTAAAACGATTAGCAAACAACAGTTAGAGGACCATCTTCTCCCAAAGTAAATGTGAATACAGAACAGTCTATTCCCTCACAGCTGGAGACCATGGGGTAAATCACTCTGGCATCTAGTTACCATGCTGCAATGTATAACTGCTGGTACCCAGGGCAATCCTTTAGAACACTATACAGTCACAGCCATCAGTTTGGGGTCTTTACTCAGAAGTCCCCAGGACAGCTGCCTCCTTTCAGCTTCCTCCGGACACCACTCAGTGAGGGAGACAATTCTTCTCCAGACTAGATCCCTTGAAGAAAGCTTGCTGTTGCATGCAGGCTGTTTCTAGGTCCCAGGACCACAGCTCTTGAAACAGAACAGCAACCCAGTCCTTAAACTGACTCAGGCTAGCAGCTCTCCCTGCTGGGGAAAGACAATCTCTCTAGGGCTTCAGATTATTTACAACTTCCCCAGCCACCATCTGGGCACACTTCCCCATGAATTGTCTAGGCCCTGAGTAATATTCAGGCTGGTTATTTAATCTCCCTCCCTATGCTCTAGAAACTTCTTCTAGAGGCAGGGGGTAGCAATCAAACTCCCAGCCTGTGAAACCCTGAGCAGACCAGACCAAGCCACCTCTGCTCCTTTGATTACAGAAGGGGACAAAAAAACTAAATTTACCTAGCAGCCTTATTAGGAGGGTGCTACATCTATTAAAAATAGTTTACACATTGATTGTTATGTACCAACTAAATGTGTTTGCAGCAACTGTGTTCCACTACATTAAGCTTAAGTAAATTTGTTATACATCAGTGTTCCTCAAAGAGGGGTTTGAACTAGAATGAATAAAGCTTTCATATTCTTCAAACAACAAGTAAGGGCCAGGGCAAAGAGAAGCAGTCAGAAAAGACTAAATTAACAGGTGGAGGTCAATTGCATGCCTACCACCATGGTAATTAATGGGTGTTTGTTTAAATAACCTTTTTTTGTTTTAAACACATTGCTGTTTTTCTAATGGAAGAATTTTTCTTCATTCCTTTCCACATTCAAATGCAGATTTCCATGCCTTGACTGTGTTTTTAGGTTATTCTGGCAGCGAAGGAGTCAGTATCACTGTGCCATGAGCTGTACAAGTGCAGCCCTATTGTGCTATAGATCATATATCACTATGAGTCAGCCCTTCCTATATCGTTTTTTCCGTTTCACTAAAAGGAGGGATAATCCACACAGACTTTTTCCTGCAGAAGTTTGTTGACACAAAACAATCAGGACCTTGTAAGGAAGGGCAGGCCCAGTGATGACTTAATTTTTTGATTATACAGGGTCTTTCCTGCACCCCAATTAGTCTTTTTCTTTTGGCTGTGTCTGTGCACATACATAAAGAAGGAATTCCTTTACAAATTATTTCTGTAATGTACTAAAAAGAAAATGCAATTTGAAATGTCTTTAACTCAACATATTTACTTTGGCACAGAAGACAGTAAATTTATCTCCATTATTTGGAAAAAAAATGTAGAATTCAAAAAATGTTTTACATACCTAAATTTATGTAAGCAGATTTGTCCAGTCTGTTCCTGTATTTCCTATCTACTTAATTCACATCTGTTGCACTCTACTCATTCCTGTGATGAATCAGAGAGAGGCAGCCTACATTATTATTATTATTATTATTATTATTATTATTATTATGTATATGAAAAGAATCTTCTGGTGAGAAATCCTTGACTAAGTTCTCCTTCCCATGACTGTGGTAAAGCAGGTTTTTTGAAAGTGTAGTCACTTGAGGCTGAACACTGATGATTTGTGGGTGTGTGACATCTTCCCAAGTTCTGCATTGGTAGTTGTTATCAGTACTATGAGGGATAGACAAGGTGCTGCAATGTCATCCCAAAGTCAACCTTGCCAGGGCTCAGTATGGAGCTGGCTAATGAGCACAATGTCATTAACAAAAGCAGGAAAGAAAATACTTTCCCATGCCACTATGCATCAATATCAACAGGTAATCATTTTTAGACCAACCAGTGGGCATAGGCACAAGTGGTCTGTGCCATCTGTGCTTTTGCATAGGTTTACCCATGGAACCTGCACACTAGTGCTTCCAAGCAGTGCTGGGACAAGGCCATCCAGCACCCAGGGTATAGGTGTCAAACTGCATCCCTCCCTCCCTCCCCACTACAGGAATGTAGTGAGAGCAAAGCTTAACATGCCCCCCCCCCCAATTAAAACCCCTTGAGCCCCCTATTTTGTCTGCCAGAAACTATGAAGAGTTGGCCCAGGAATAAATATATATTCAGTATGTGCCTATTTAACACCACATGACTAAGAAAGTTCAATGTCTGTAATTAAAGCATTTTATACAAGAAATGTGAACCATGCTCTATAAGGCTGCATGCACATTTAAAGTGATTGTAAAGTCTATTTTTTTCTCTAAAAATAACAAACACATTATACTAACCTGCCCTGTGCAGCAGATCATCCTCTCCTCGCATCCCTCTTCTGTGCTCCTGGCCCCTCCCTCCTGTCGAGTGTCCCCACAGCAAGCAGCTTGCTATAGGGGCACCTGAGCCGAGTCACAGCTCCCTGTGTCCATTCAAACATGGAGCCCCATTTGGTCCTGCACCCTCTCTCTCCTGATTGGCTACTGCATATAGAAGGTTTTTTATCTTAATGCATAAAATGCATTAAGATAAAAAAAACCTTCTGGCTTTACAACCACTTTCAGCCAAAAAACGCTGGATAAAAATGCTGGTAATAGAGATTTTTAGTAGCGTTTTAGTAGCATTTAGGAGCATTTATGAGCATTAGCATTTTATTAGCGTTTTTTTCAATTCCATAAAAGACTGCTAAAAAAAAAAACGCTATTAGCAGTGTTTAAGAGCGTTTATGAGTGTTCAGCTTTTTTTTCTGCTGGAAAAACGCTCCAAGAAACTCTACAAAACAACCTTTTTTCTGCTCCCAGCTCAAAAAAGGCTAATAGCCTGGGCACATAGGATAACGCTATTTAGCCTCTAGGAGCAAAAAAAAGAAAAAATGCTTCTAGGAGCTTAAAGAGGAACTGCAGTCTGCTTACATATTTTGTAATAAAACATCTTTGCCATTCTGAAGCTTCCCTCCAACCACTTTGCATATTATTTTATATATACTGTGATTCTGTACTTGCCAAATATGCTGCAGAAATCTCCCTCAGAGGCACACCTCCAGCTATGCAGCTCTCATTTGCCCTCTTATGACTCATCCCCCCTCCCTTCCTGGAAAACTCTCACGAGAGTGAGAGAGAGAGCTGTGCATGATGTCATAAGCCTAGGCTAATTACCAGACAAGACACAGGAAGTGGGCTGTATAAGGTCATTACTGTCATTACTGGCAGAAAAAAATGTTTTACTACAAAGTAGGGATGAGCTTCGAGTTCGAGTCGAACTCATGTTCGACTCGAACATTGGCTGTTCGCAAGTTCACCGAACAGCGAACAATTTGGGGTGTTCGCGGCAAATTCGAATGCTGCGGAACACCCTTTAAAAGTCTATGGGAGAAATCAAAAGTGCTAATTTTAAAGGCTAATATGCAAGTTATTGTCATAAAAAGTGTTTGGGGACCTGGGTCCTGCCCCAGGGGACATGGATCAATGCAAAAAAAAGTTTTAAAAACGGCCGTTTTTTCAGGAGCAGTGATTTTAATAATGCTTAAAGTCAATCAATAAAAGTGTAATATCCCTTTAAATTTCGTACCTGGGGGGTGTCTATAGTGTGCCTGTAAAGGGGCGCATGTTTCCTGTGTTTAGAACAGTCTGACAGCAAAATGACATTTTGAAGGAAAAAACTCATTTAAAACTACTCGCGGCTATTGCATTGCCGACAATACACATAGAAGTTCATTGATAAAAACGGCATGGGAATTCCCCAAAGGGGAACCCCGAACCAAAATTAAAAAAAAAAAATGACGTGGGAGTCCCCCTAAATTCAATACCAGGCCCTTCAGGTCTGGTATGGATATTAAGGGGAACCCCGGCCAAAATTTAAAAAAAAAAAATGACGTGGGGTTCCCCCTAAATTCCATACCAGACCCTTCAGGTCTGGTATGGATTTTAAGGGGAACCCCGCGCCAAAAAAAAAAAAAAAAACGGCGTGGGGTCCCCCCAAAAATCCATACCAGACCCTTATCCGAGCACGCAACCTGGCAGGCCGCAGGAAAAGAGGGGGGGACGAGAGTGCGGCCCCCCTCCCTCCTGAACCGTACCAGGCCACATGCCCTCAACATTGGGAGGGTGCTTTGGGGTAGCCCCCCAAAACACCTTGTCCCCATGTTGATGAGGACAAGGGCCTCATCCCCACAACCCTGGCCGGTGGTTGTGGGGGTCTGCGGGCGGAGGGCTTATCGGAATCTGGAAGCCCCCTTTAACAAGGTGACCCCCAGATCCCGGCCCCCCCCTGTGTGAAATGGTAAGGGGGTACATAAGTACCCCTACCATTTCACGAAAAAAGTGTCAAAAATGTTAAAAATGACAAGAGACAGTTTTTGACAATTCCTTTATTTAAATGCTTCTTCTTTCTTCTATCTTCCTTCATCTTCTGGTTCTTCTGGTTCTTCTGGCTCTTCTGGTTCTTCCTCCGGCGTTCTCGTCCAGCATCTCCTCCGCGGCGTCTTCTATCTTCTTCTCCTCGGGCCGCTCCGCACCCATGGCATGGGGGGGAGGCTCCCGCTCTTCTCTTCTTCTTTTCTTCTCTTCTTCTCTTCTTCTTTTCTTCTTTTCTTCTCCGGGCCGCTCCGCAATCCATGCTGGCATGGAGGGAGGCTCCCGCTGTGTGACGGCGCTCCTCGTTTGACAGTTCTTAAATAACGGGGGTAGGCGGGGCCACCCGGTGACCCCGCCCCCCTCTGACGCACGGTGACTTGACGGGACTTCCCTGTGACGTCACGGGGAATGCCACAGGGAAGTCCCGTCAAGTCACCGTGCGTCAGAGGGGGGCGGGGTCACCGGGTGGCCCCGCCCCCCGTTATTTAAGAACTGTCAGACGAGGAGCGCCGTCACACAGCGGGAGCCTCCCTCCATGCCAGCATGGATTGCGGAGCGGCCCGGAGAAGAAAATGAAGAAGAGAAGAAGAGAAGAAAAGAAAAAGAGAAGAGCGGGAGCCTCCCCCCCATGCCATGGGTGCGGAGCGGCCCGAGGAGAAGAAGACAGAAGACGCCGCGGAGGAGATGCTGGACGAGAACGCCGGAGGAAGAACCAGAAGAGCCAGAAGAACCAGAAGAACCAGAAGATGAAGGAAGATAGAAGAAAGAAGAAGCATTTAAATAAAGGAATTGTCAAAAACTGTCTCTTGTCATTTTTAACATTTTTGACACTTTCTTCGTGAAATGCATTTCACACAGGGGGGGGGGCGGGATCTGGGGGTCACCTTGTTAAAGGGGGCTTCCAGATTCCGATAAGCCCTCCGCCCGCAGACCCCCACAACCACCGGCCAGGGTTGTGGGGATGAGGCCCTTGTCCTCATCAACATGGGGACAAGGTGTTTTGGGGGGCTACCCCAAAGCACCCTCCCAATGTTGAGGGCATGTGGCCTGGTACGGTTCAGGAGGGAGGGGGGGCCGCACTCTCGTCCCCCCCTCTTTTCCTGCGGCCTGCCAGGTTGCGTGCTCGGATAAGGGTCTGGTATGGATTTTTGGGGGGACCCCACGCCTTTTTTTTTTTTTTTTTTTGGCGCGGGGTTCCCCTTAAAATCCATACCAGACCTGAAGGGTCTGGTATGGAATTTAGGGGGAACCCCACGTCATTTTTTTTTTTTAATTTTGGCCGGGGTTCCCCTTAATATCCATACCAGACCTGAAGGGCCTGGTATGGAATTTAGGAGGACTCCCACGTCATTTTTTTTTTTTAATTTTGGTTCGGGGTTCCCCTTTGGGGAATTCCCATGCCGTTTTTATCAATGAACTTCTATGTGTATTGTCGGCAATGCAATAGCCGCGAGTAGTTTTAAATTAGTTTTTTCCTTCAAAATGTCATTTTGCTGTCAGACTGTTCTAAACACAGGAAACATGCGCCCCTTTACAGGCATACTATAGACACCCCCCAGCTACGAAATTTAAAGGGATATTACACTTTTATTGTTTGACTTTAAGCATTATTAAAATCACTGCTCCTGAAAAAACGGCCGTTTTTAAAACTTTTTTTTGCATTGATCCATGTCCCCTGGGGCAGGACCCAGGTCCCCAAACACTTTTTATGACAATAACTTTCATATAAGCCTTTAAAATTAGCACTTTTGATTATTCATGTTCGTGTCCCATAGACTTTAACGGTGTTCGCATGTTCGAACGAACTTTTTTCCTGTTCGCATGTTCTGGTGCGAACCGAACAGGGGGGTGTTCGGCTCATCCCTACTACAAAGTTAAAACAACAAGGGCAGAAGATTTAATAGATGGAAAGATGAAAAAGCTAGTGTGCATGGAGCCTAAAGCTTAAGAACAACAGACACTGGCAGCTTGATGGGATTTCCAGGTAAACACTACAAATGATTTAGAGTAAAGAATGTGCCCACATATCCAGGAAATATTGATTGCTTAAAGTGATACTAAAGTCTTGTTTTTATTTTTTTTAAAATAACAAACATGTTATACTTACCTCCTCTGTGCAGCGGATTTGCACAGAGCAGCCCGAATCCTCCTCTTCTCAGGTCCCTCTTTGCTGCTTATGGCCCCTCCCTCCTATTGAGTGCCCCCCACAGTCAGGAGCTTGTTATGAGGGCACTGGAGCTGAGTCACAGCTCCCTGTGTCCATTCATAAAGAGAGCTCTGACCCATCCCTGCCCTCTCTCTCTCATGATTGGCTAACTGACTTTGATTGACAGCCACGGGAGCCAATTGCACCACTGTTGTGTCTCAGCCAATCAGGAGGAGTGATATCTTAGACATTCGTGGACATCACTGGAGAGAGATGGGGTGCTGGGGCAGCTGCTACACACAAAAGGTTTTTTATCTTAATGCATGGAAAGCATTAAGATAAAAAACCTTCTGCCTTTACAACTCCTTTAATAGTGTCTGAGTTTATATGAGTAGTTAGTGGTAAATGGTTAGTCCACTTGACACTTTTTTATTTTCATTTGAAGTTTTGTCCATTTATTTTAAGTTTAATAAGTATACCAGTGTTACTTTCTCGGAATAAAAACAGTACAACAATGTACACATAATTAGAGATTGCAGACATTTAGCTATATATATATAGATGTTGCAACAGGAGTTTCCATATTTTAAGAGTGTTCACTAACATGCCTTAAAAATGTTGAGTTTGTCAGAGTTAAAGTTAAGGGCTAGAATTAATTTAAGGATCCATATGGACAGCTTTTCTTATTTTCTAACTATTTATTTTCATAATTTCATTTCCTAAATGTATTTTCTTATATTCTTTGGTATATATTTGTAGTTAAACTATTATATTTAAACTAACATGTAAATATACAAATATGGGTGCATACAAAAATGATTCAGACAATTTTCTAATATTTTATTATCTTGTGTGTATGACAATAATTAGGTTACTTGCCCTTAGTTGTTTTTTATTCTATATATGGCTACATAAAGGTCTGTTTTTAAAATCATATACATTTCTTAATCCCTTCATGACTAATGTCAAAATGTTCAAACCCAATTTTACAACTTTGGCATATGTTAGTAAAACTGTACATATCATTGCAACTACTTGGTGTAGCCAGGTGAATTATCACTTTTTTTTAGGACAGATTGGGCTTTCATTTGTTGGTAGATGGTAATGGATATCTCTTGTTTTTGTTTTATTATAAAAGGCAAACTGGGCCAAAATTGTAGAAAAATAAAAAAAATTAAAATATAGCTGTACATTTTGATGCCAAACCATGACCCAACACCAAAAAAACACCCTCAAAATAGACTATCCTACTCCTGACAATTGCGACGATACCACATGTGTGCATTATTTATTCTTTGCACCCGTAATACACAGTATGCATTTTTTTTTTGTCTTACCTAAACACACCGACATTGACATTAACACTGACACTGATTGACACTTGCATTGCCACTAACTGCCACTGTCACTAAAGCAGCTTTCAGACTGATGTTTGACAGCACAACGGGTGCAGCGCAGCTTACGCACATATTTGGAGCAAGTTAGCTGCACTTTCTAATAGAGGTATATTGTGTCCTTTCTGAAAGCGCACCAAATCTCCTGCATGCTGCATCTTTGGTGCGCTTTCAGAAAGCACAAGCACACAGAACATAATTTAATATAACTCTATGGGAAAGTGCAGCTAACCCACTCCAAACATGCAGGTAAGCTGCGCTGTATCAGTCTGAAAGCAGAATAACCCTGACACGCTAAAGCCGCGTACACAGGAGCGGAATGTCCGACAGAAAAAGTCAGACGGAAGATTTTCATCGTCTATTCCGATCGTGTGTAGGTCTCATCTGACTTTTTTCTTCGAAAATTCTGATGGAGCTAGCAATGAAACATGTTCAAAATATTTCCGACGGAACCAATTGCTATTGGGAAAACTGATCATCTGTATGCTGTTCCGACGGACCAAAAATGACGCATGCTCTGAAGCAAGTACGAGACGGAAGCTATTGGCTACTGGCTATTGAACTTCCTTTTTCTATTCCTGTTGTCAGTGTTGTACGTCACCGCGTTCTTGGCGGTCGGACTTTGGTCGGACTTTGGGTTGACCGTGTGTAGGTAAGACTGCTTGAATGGAATTCCATCGGAGATCCATCTGAGAAATCTTCGGAGTTTATTCCGATGGCAAAAAACGGTCGTGTGTATGCGGCATAACTGACACTAACACTCACTAAAGTAGGTCGAGCCCTGATCTAGTTAACGAGTAGGAAAAAATGTATTTATATATATATATTTTTTTATATCTATACATGTTTTGCCTTTCATCTCTATTTTAAACTGAATGGGTTGTTTTACAAGGTGATCCTTTACAAACACTTTAACGTTTATTCATTTTTGTACAGATTTCTTCTCTAGATGCAATGGAGTTGATTTATTAAAACTGGAGAGTGCAAAATCTGGTGCAGCTATGCATAGCCACTTCCCACCTGGCCACTGCACATAAACGGCGGGTGGGAGCTCCCTCCTTCTCAGTGGACGTTCACAAACGTCCTTCAGAAGTAGTGGGATCGCGCGGGTGCGCTCCCGCGCTCCCGTGCAGCCTCGCGATCCCGATGCGCGCATGTCCCCCGGACACGCCGCATCTTGGAATGGCAGGAGGGCAATGTGATTTACCCTCCTTATCCGCACGAGGGCTGTGTCTAATCACAGCCATCGTAATGTAAACAGAGGGGGAGGGGTGGCATCTGACAGGGGATCGAGTCGCCACGTGCCCGCGCAGCGGTGCAATCCCGATCTGCCTGTGCCCCCCAGAGACAGAAGAGGTGTACAACACAGGAGGGCTCTGTGATTGGACACAGTCGTCATGTGATCAGGAGGGCCAATTGTAGTGATCGAGTATATTAATATATATTGGGTGATATGAAGTAGAGTGGGTATGATAATTAATATTTAGGTATTATTATAATGATGATGTAAGTACTCTTCCGCAGCAACCCAATTCTTCCAGAGAGATGCACTTTATTGACTTCCAACACAGAACAAAGTCCAAAGTCCACAGATGACAAAGAAATCCGACAGAGGAAATATAATTCAGAAACCCATCTCCTAGGTCTGTGTCTTCCCAGCCATACACAGACAAGCCTCACCTATACACAGACAAGCCTCACTTACAAACCTATAGACTGAATGCCGTGTTATATTCACTAAATATTGAATGGCTGAGCACTTTGATTGGCCGTTTCAATTTAGGACTTTGATTAGCTTTAGTCTTTCAAACAGACAACAACCCCCAGCCGTGAACAGCCGTGAACCACCCCAATTTGCACTCCCGCATATCAACATCAACAAGTCCCCTTTAGGTATGTGTAATTATATTAACAGATACCACCTGAATACCCTTTGAGATGTTCAAATAGACTTGCATAAGATTAACACATCAAAGAGTCTTCAGCTGTTAAAATTCAGTTGGACAAATCAACCATTCTGTCATTGTCATTCTGGCCTGGTCAACATTGACTGCATGTGTACATACACACAACAATGTCCCACATAAATCGGTGAACATATTACAACATATTACAACATATACCCCCACTTGGGTCGGTTCTAACTACTAGAACTGACCCATAAATCAAACAACAAAAAATATAATTAAGATTTAAGGTACTGGATGCTTTACAATGGCTCATATAAAATATGAAGTTGAAACTGGTTACATCTCTCTTTGCCAGCCTCTAAAATATCCCCATGAAACAGTTATTAGATAATATAACTTTTAGACCATGACTGGAAAAGGGTTTGGTAAACGTCAGTGGCCCATATAGCTGTTAGGCCTTATATCACATCAAGATCTTGAATATTGCGCAAAGACGAGCTGATGTCACAGTCCATTCTTCGGTCTGACTTCATCACATCTCTCACCATCTCACTGAAAGTAAACTTGGTATGCTCTGGGAACTCCAATCCACATAAGTCCAGGATTTTTTTCATCTCCAGGCTCAAGCTTTCCATTTTTAAAGATGCTTTTACGCAAACACTCTACTTTCATCTTTATAGTAAGAAGAACTATCAATGTACCAGCACTCACTTTCAAGGTCAAAAGGTTTGGATATGGCAGTAAAAACTGTGCTTCAAACTATTTTCTTGCACTTGACATTCATGAGTCCATCTTGCAAGCATTTTACAATTCACATCTGCTTCTTTCCATTTCCACAATTTGAACAAAGATGACCGGGTTGTGTACCTGTCAAGTACCAGAATTTGTTGATTGCCAGCCACAATTTGCTTTTGTAATTTGCTGTAGGCCGACCCCTCATTGCCTTCAATAGAGCAGTTACTTGGATCATTCAGTCCACAATTACACCTGAATGGTATACCAACATATACATATACCCCCACACAATGGTTCAGATAGAATCAGCTTGACATCAGTGTTTATCAGATCTTCTATCCAGACAAAGCAGCAGTGGAAATTCTTGCCAGTATCTTCACCATGAAAGGTAGAAAGGTCTTTTTCATCCATATATGTCATAGCCTTTAGCATATTATAAACAAGTGAATCAACAAATTTTCAAATCATGACTAGAGTGATGAATTTCACTCACCCCTCTTATAAATTTAGGAAAACCACCCAACATACTAAAATTTATGCTATGCCAAGCCCTTGTGCAGCATCTCACCTTAGATGTCAAATATATTGATCAATACGCATTATGTAATATGTACAGATGTTATGAAAATCATTTTAGGTTTAAATGCTTCTCTTTGGTTTTAAGATAAAGTTCAAGAAATAAAACATGAAGAAAATAAAAAATGAAACGCAAAAAAGAGAGAAAAATTAAAAATTAGGGCGTTGAAGAAAAAAGAAAAAAGGTCCATTGCTTGATGAATCTTGAGAGTCCATGAACTTTTAATAATTTCTTGTTGTCTATTCAGCATTCCTCCCATAATTCTCCCCCACTAGCCAGCAATTTCAGACTGTGCTTCTGCTATTCACATGAAAACCAGCATCTTCAGACGTCCCTGAAAGACAAAACTCTCCAACAAAACTAATTAGCAAGGTCTTTAAACGTAGTTTGAAGTTAAAACAAAACACTATTTACACGTTTACAGTTTGGAGCTAATTCACCCCCACTGCTAGAGAAATGTCATCTGCATTCAAAAACAGATCTGGAGAATGTACATCTTCTGCATTTAAGACACCCTGTACCCCCTTCAACTGCTCTAATAATTTATCACGCTCCTCTCTCATCTTGTCATACTCAATTTTCAGGTGGTCATATCTCTGTTTTAACTGAGAAAACGGTATCCAAGTCTTGGACCTTTTCTTATTATTATTTTGGTCAGCTCTGTTTTTCATATTAATATCACTTATGTTTGACCCGGTTTGTCCTCTCTGGGTGTTATCATAGGATGTTATCTTCTGATCTTTATGCTCAGTATTTGTCCTAAACAATGTGGCTAAATCAATTTTGACAGCCTGCTCATTTGACTTTCTCCATAAATGGTCTGCTCTCAACAATATGTCTTTTAAATCATGAGGATTTGGGGTAACTAATAAAATATTTTGTTTGATATCTTCATGCAACGCATCTAGAAACATACTCATATGTATCAAGCCCCCACGCTCAAATGCAAGATTATTACCGACCAATAATTCCATAATAGTTGCTATCCTGTGTGACAATTCATAGGGAGATTAATTTTGCATTTGTTGGATCCTCCCATGAATAGTAACATCAGAACGTACACCATACAAAACACATAATAATTCCAGTAATATGTCCCTTGTCCTCAGAGGCTGAATACAGATTTGTTTAATTCTCATCCAAAGACCACTTCCTACAGAATGTTGCAAATCTCTTTCTAAGTCAGATGGGTTGAGATTGTACATATCTCTGACTTGCTGCACGTCACAAAACCATTTTAAAAATCTGTTTAAATCATGGTATGGAACCATTCCTATTTCTTTAAGAATTGCGTCTAATAATTTTGATTTCAAAGGCTTCATTACAAGCTGAACTTCACCTGTATTATTATTATTGTTATAAACTGTGGTAGTCACAGTGGGGGCAGCTGGTAATGAATTATCAGATTTAATATGAGGTTCTGTTTCATTTGATAGAGAGTCTGTGTCTGTATTTTGCTGCAGATAGCTGAATCCAAGATTTGATGCATATCTGCATTCCTGAGATCTCTTCTCTAATTCCATAAATCTTAATTTTAATCTCTCATTTTCCTCTAATAATTCATCACAACGTTTAGATTTCTCAATTAAGGCTTCACCAATGGTAACCGCATGCAACTTTAAATTTACTGTCTCAGTGTCTGATTGGTTTTGTAGCCTCTCACAAACATTGTTGCTATTATCAACTGCCTTCTGTAACTGCGCTATTTCCTCAATCTTACCATTCAAAGAACTTTCCATTGTTAAACAGCAAGATAACAAGCCCTGTATAATACAACCTTTTCTTTTACTTTCTGAAATTTTGCTATCAAAAACATTTTTCTCTAAAAATTCCTTCATCATCGTCCATGTCTGCTTACATTTTTCTGGAATTTCATAAGGACCGCCATGGCGCTTAATACATTTTAATACCCATCTGTTAACTTTATCAGAACTGATACTGGCTTCACACTGAGTAAGCATTTTGACTATATTACTAATAATTTAAAAAAAAAAGAAAATATTTTACTCACCGCATTAGTTACTCCTTCAGCTTCCAGTTCAGGTCTTCTGGTACACGACACAGTCCTTTTTTTGTTGTTGTTTCCAGTCTCCAGAGAATAATTCTGGGGTTCCCAACTTGTTTAAATTTGTAGATCAGACTCTCTTATGTCACAACCAGACATTAGAGTCACAGCACAGCTCTTGGTTCTTCATCAGACTTCTGTCCACCTCACAGGATTGTTGTCACCACCGACTTCTGTTACTAAGTCCGAAAATGCTCTTCTGGTCGCTTGAACGGCACCAGTGTAGTGATCGGGTATATTAATGGGTGTATAGATGTAGAGTGGGTATGATAATTAATATTTAGGTATTATTATAATGATGATGTAAGTACTCTTCCGCAGCAACCCAATTCTTCCAGAGAGATGCACTTTATTGACTTCCAACACAGAACAAAGTCCAAAGTCCACAGATGACAAAGAAATCCGACAGAGGAAATATAATTCAGAAACCCATCTCCTAGGTCTGTGTCTTCCCAGCCATACACAGACAAGCCTCACTTACAAACCTATAGACTGAATGCCGTGTTATATTCACTAAATATTGAATGGCTGAGCACTTTGATTGGCCGTTTCAATTTAGGACTTTGATTAGCTTTAGTCTTTCAAACAGACAACAACCCCCAGCCGTGAACAGCCGTGAACCACCCCAATTTGCACTCCCGCATATCAACATCAACAAGTCCCCTTTAGGTATGTGTAATTATATTAACAGATACCACCTGAATACCCTTTGAGATGTTCAAATAGACTTGCATAAGATTAACACATCAAAGAGTCTTCAGCTGTTAAAATTCAGTTGGACAAATCAACCATTCTGTCATTGTCATTCTGGCCTGGTCAACATTGACTGCATGTGTACATACACACAACAATGTCCCACATAAATCGGTGAACATATTACAACATATTACAACACCAATCACAATCGTCATGTAATGTAAATAGAGAGCGGTTGTAACTGCTCTCATCTCTTCCTCTCCTTACACAGAGCCTGTCAGTGAGGAGAGGAAGAGAGATCTGTGCAGCAGCCGGGAGATCAGTGAGTTTTATAGCTGTTTGTCTGCTGTTTACCCACTGATCACCCAGATAGTGTCCTCAAAACACAGTGTCCCCAATACATAAAACAGTGAAAACACCTGTCATACAGTGAACATCTGCCCGTCAACAGCTGGCACATCTGCCCGTCAACAGCAGGCACATCAGCCCATCAACAGCGGGCACATCAGCCCATCAACAGCTGGCACATCAGCCCGTCAATAGCTGGCACATCAGCCGCCCGCCATCATCAGGCACATCTGCCCACCATCATCAGGCAAATCTGCCCGCCATCATCAGGCACATCTGCCTGCCAACTTTAGGCACAGCCGCCCAACATCAGGCATATCTGCCTCCCACCATCAGGCACATCTGACGCCCAACCTTCAGGCACATCTGCTGCCCACCATTAGGCACATCTGACGCCCGCCAACATCTGGCCCATCTGCCGCCCACCATCTGGCACATCTGCCGCCCGCCATCTGGCACATCTGCCGCCCGCCATCTGGCACATCTGCCGCCCGCCATCTGACATCTGCCCGCCAACATCAGGCACATCTGCCTGCCAACATCAGGCACATCTAGCCGCCCACCATCTGGCACATCTAGCCGCCCACCATCTGGCACATCTGCCACCCGCCATCTGGCCCATCTGCCCGCCATCAGGCACATCTGCCCGCCAACATCAGGCACGTCTAGCTGCCAACATCTGGCACATCTGCCACCCGCCATCTGACACATCTGCTGCCCGTGCAGGGGAGGCTCTCCAAATACTACAGAGTATGTCAGACGAGAGTAGCGGGAAACTCTCTCCATCAGACTCGGATAGCTACTATGAGCCAGTGGAAAGCAGTGGCTCCGAGATGGAAACCGAGGAAGATAGAATCCTAACAAGGAGAATCAGGAGAAATGAGCAGGCGCAGACATCCACCAGCAGTGCAGCACTCCAGGGCATCCACCAGCAGGCATCCACCAGCAGCGCAGCACTCCAGGATGATATGCAGGCATCCACCAGCAGCGCAGCACTCCAGGGCATCCACCAGCAGGCATCTACCAGCAGCGCAGCACTCCGGGATAGGCAGGCATCCACCAGCAGTTCTGCAACTTTCCTAGAGGATAGGCCAGATGCTAGCAACGGAGCATCCCATCAATGCGGCAGTGCCCATACTAGCCTCCCAGATGTTCTACTGTATCCAACATGGCTGCCTGATACGTCAGTATAACCTGTAATTCCCCTTTTTACAGCCCAGCCAGGAGCTCAGATACAGACGGAAAATGTAACCCCAGTTTATTATTTTCATTTATTTTTTACCAATGATCTCCTAACCTACATTGTGGAGCAATGTAATTTATACGCCAGCAAACATATAGCCAACAATCCAAGTTCTTCATATGCCCGTCCTTTTGTTTGGAAAACCCTCACCGTGGAAGAATTAAAAATTTTCCTTGGCCTAAACCTCAACATCGGGCTGACAAAAAAAAATTCCATTCCTACTGGTCTACCCAACCTATCCACCACATGCCGGTCTATTCTTCATTGATGCCCAGAACCCGTTATGAGATGATTATGAGATTTTTACACTTCAACAACAATGCCCAATGCTTCCCTCAAAATCATCCCAGTTACGATAAATTATTCAAAATTCAGCCCCTAATAAAAAATTTTTTGCGCCAGCTTCAAGCAGATGTTTACCCCTGATATAAATATTTGTGTAGATGAATCCCTAGTAAACTTCACCGGAAGACTTGGAATAAAGCAATACCTCCCCAGTAAAAGAGCCAGACGTGGGGTAAAATTTTATAAGGCATGTGACAGGGCCACGGGTTACACTTATGACTTTATCATTTATGAGGGAAAAGACAGACAGCTAAACCCCCCTGGATGCCCTACCTACATGGGAACAAGTGGAAAAATTGTCTGGCAGCTGATCCCACCATTGCTTGGGAAAGAAAAAAGCTGGAGGTTGAGGGGATTTTTGCGGTGCCAATGAGGATACAAAAAATTTTTACATGAATTAAAATAACCAATAAATATTATTATTACAAAGTTTAAAAAAATATACAAAATAAGTATTCACAATAATAACAAATATTTGGTGGTCATATTGAATGATCAATTCAAAGTCGGTGGAAAATACATTGCACACTAGCCCAACATGTTTCACTGTTTGCTTCTTCAGGGGATGTGCAAAATCAATTGAGAACACTAAACAAGATGAAGACAAAAAATTAATTGTAACAAACATATAAGTTGTATGAATAAAAGTGTAATATAATAGGTGAGCTTGGTCTCCAAAAAACACCACAGGTAAAGCCGCTTACCCAAACAACAGTTAACACCAGCAATAAACCAGGCTGGACCCTATGGAAATCACCCCAAATACCCCAAATCGAGGAAATCGGTCAAATATGTGGCCATAGAGGACAGAAGGGCGAAACTATAAAACAGAAGATCATTATAGAATTAATGACTAAATTAGTAAATACCTGGTTCAAATAAATATAGAGCAACAGGGACAAATGTCTCATATAGTAGATACTTACAGAGAAATATATGTGCTTGTTTATCCGTATATAGAGAAGACTATAAAGCAGCTTTAAAGTACCTGCTTGAAATTAAATGCAGGTAACAAGCTGAAAATACATAAAAAAGGAAAATCTGAATTATAATATGGTAAGTGTAGATATAAAACTCAGCTAATGTCAAAAATAAGAATTTAAAAAAGAATTCTGATGTATAATTGTAAAAAATCAGAAATAGCAGGGATAGCTCAGTATTATTAAATATTTAATAGAGGGAAAATATCTCCGAGGAGTTCAGATTGATTGGATGGAGGGGACGCTAATAATAGAGCGATCCTGGGTTGTATAAAAAGGACCAAAACAACCATAGGACAATATTGAGGTAAAATAAATGAAGATAGTTGTATAATGGAAATTTGGATTATGAAAACAGCTAACACATAGCAGGCTGGAGCCCGGCTTACCAGTTTACTCCGTAAAGACAGCTCCCCTGAAGAAGCCCAACCTATGGGCGAAACATGTCGGGATTCTCTATGCTGTCCTGTTTAACATCACAACAATAGTATTGTACATGCCTGTGTCCTTTGGTTTTATGTATATATTTTCTGTTTTTCTTTTCAAAACCAGAAATAAAATATTTTTTATTGAATACATTTAATTATATTTCTGCACCTTCAAAAATCCCCACCCTTTCTTCCTATTGTTTCCATGTTTATCTGGGGATTGGTGCCATTATCTGGCTGTATTTTCCATGACCAATTATCTGTTCGTCTTTTTCAGCTTGTTTCCTGCATTTAATTTCAAGCAGGTACTTTAAAGCTGCTTTAGAGTCTTCTCTATATATGGATAAACAAGCAACATATATTTCTCTGTAAGTATCTACTATATGAGACATTTGTCCCTGTTGCTCTATATTTATTTGAACCAGATATTTACTAATTTAGTCATTAATTCTACAATGATCTTCTGTTTTATAGTTTCACGCTTCTGTCCTATGGCCACATATTTGACCGATTTCCTCGATTTGGGGTATTTGGGGTGATCTCCATAGGGTCCGGCCTGGTTTATTGCTGGTGGTAACTGTTGTTTGGGTAAGCGGCTTTACCTATGGTGTTTTTTGGAGACCAAGCTCACCTATTATTTTACACTTTTATTCATACAACTTATATGTTTGTTACAATTAATTTTTTGCCTTCATCTTGTTTAGTGTTCTCAATTGATTTTGCACATCCCCTGAAGAAGCAAACAGTGAAACATGTTGCGCTGTGTGCAATGTATTTTCCACCGCCTTTGAATTGATCATTCAATATGACCACCAAATATTTGTTATTATTGTGAATACTTATTTTGTATATTTTTTAAAATTTTGTAATAATAAAATTTATTGGATATTTTAATTCATGTAAAAAATTTTTGTATCCTCATTGGCACCGCAAAAATACCCTCAACCTCCAGCTTTTTTCTATGATTACTGGGATGAGGTGCCTGATTGATGGGTGTTGTACCATAAACCAGACCAACTCTTTGCATTGCTTGGGAAAGGTTACCACCTATATGTAGACAATTTCTACACTAGTCTCCCACTTTTCTGCCATTTGTACCAAAAGAACACTGTGGCCTGTGGGACAGCACGGACCAACCGCAAAGGCTTCCCACAGAGATCAGTCGCCAAGAAATTGAAGCAGGGTGAAATGGCCAGTATGCGGACTGAAGAGGTACTAGCGCTGAAGTGGAGAGATAAAAAAAAGATGTCTACATCCTTTCCATAATGCATGATGACACCTTGGTGGAACTGTAGACAAGAAGAGGCCCCATCCAGAAACCAAAATGCGTGCATGAGTACAACCTATACATGGGGGGGTGGATATGAACGACCAGATGATGCAGTCCTACTTGGCCACCAGAAGATCACTGTTTTGGTACAAGAAAGTCGCCATTTATTTGATGCGACTAGCCCTGTTCAATTCATATATTATTTTTTCTAAGTGCACCCAAAGTTCCCTAACCTAAAAATTCCAAGAAGATGTTATCACAGCCCTTCTCTATCCCCATGGCCAAGCCCCTCAACTAATTCACTCTGATTCATTAGCCAGACTCCATGAAAGGCGCTTTCTCAAAATCCTCCCTCTTACCCAAACAGGTCTCAAACCCCCCAAAAAATGTGTGTGTTCAAGTAGAGGAATTCACTGTGACACCCGATACTACTGTCCCCAATGTCCCTCCCAGCCAGGCCTCTGTATTGGAACATGCTATCGGAGCTATCATACTTCACTACACTATTAGTTGACTGGACACACCATAGGAAAACGCTCTTTCTCACGGAGCCCACATTAGACAAGCTAGAGCTGCTCCAGTTCCCTGGTCTTCCGAAGCCTGAACCTTTGGAGGAACATGTCTAGCTGACTCTGAAGGAGCTAACGCCTCCCTGAGGGACAGCAGAGCGGGTGCTGAAGCTCTGCATTGGAACTACCGAGAATTAGACTGACATCTGGTGGTTGTTTGGAAATTGGTGCAGACCAACTAATACTAATCAAGGCTCATATTGATTCAATTTCTGGTGAGTGAGTTTTTCATTAGGGATCCCAGCACGTGGTGTATTGCTTGGTGAATGGATTAACTACCCTCACAGAACACGAGATTATTGACTTGGGGAATTTTTATCATCTGTTTCCCGTCTTCGCACTTTATGAACTTGGTTGGAAAAAAGGACCCTATTTATTGGGATCACACAGCGCTGCTGCAATACTGAAGGAATGCTATTGACTTAACTGACTCACTATTGCATATATATATATATATATATATATATATATATATATATATATATATATATATATATATATATATATTTCTTAATTTTACAAAGCATTGTGGGGAAAAAATTGCAACTTAAAAAAATTCACTATGCCTCTTACTAAATACCCCAGACTGTCTTCTTTCCAAAAAGGGGTCATTTGGGGGGCTATTTTACTGTCCTGACATTTTAGGGCCTCAAGAAATGAAATAGGCCATCAGTGCATTAGGATTGATACATTTTCAATAATGCGTAGCATGGCTTGTAGACTCTATAACTTTCACACAAACCAGTGATCATACACCAATCAGCTTCCAGCCTTTTTTTTTTTTTTTTTTTTTTTATAATCAAAGCTTAATTGAACAAGCTAAAACTGAAAGCTAATTGGCTACTATGCACAGCTGCACCAGATTTTGCACTCTCCAGTTTTAGTAAATCAACCCCAGTGGATCTTTTCCTCCTCGCTGGAGGAGAAGTCTGTACAACATTAGGGCGGGTCATTATACTGTCAATCGAAGCAATGATCACATGATCCAGATCCATTTTTGCCAGCTTCAGATCACTGGCAGCATGGTCTCAGTGCTGGGAGCTGCACCCAGGATTAAATCCCACTACCTGAATGCCGCATATGTGTGTTACACAGTCATGAAGGGGTTAATCGTATCATTTTTACATACGAAACAAATTAACACTGTTGTTGCTTTGTATAAAAATCTGCAAATGTTTCTACTTTATTGGTAAACAAGAGTGGTCCTGGATTGTCAAACTTAAAAGGAAATTGAGATGATTGAAAGAGAAGATAAATGGTAAACCTAAACACATGGCCAAAGCTACACTGAAGTGTTTTGAAACCAGGAAACTACATTTGTAAGAATGCCCAATCAAAACCCACACCTCAATCCAATTAATAATCCATGAAATTACTTCAAAATTGCTGTTCTCCAGTGGTCCAAACCGAGAGAGATACAGCAATAATGCCAAGAAAAATTGGCAAAAAAAGTGTAAAGCTAAAACACTTGCAGCTGTAATTGCAACCAAACATACTTCTACACAGTTCTGAATATTAATGGGGGGAAGGGATACTCATAGTTTTAATTTAGTTCATTTTTGTGTCACGATAGATATTTTGCACCTTCAAATTATTAAGCATGTGGTAATTATGAAATTGTAAAAATACCATTTACGCCTACAGTATTTCATTTGAAGCTGTAACACCTTGAAATATGAAAATTTCAAAGTGTTACAAAAACCCATATAAACTTCTTAGGATCTCTAGAACAAGACAATTAGCCAAGGACAGTGAATAAACGGAACAAGTTTTTTTTTTGATAATGAAAAACTTGAAGCGTCACTTGAAGCGCCATCTTGAAATCTTCCAAGCAGGCCTGTAACGTTTCTCTACCAGTATCCAGGATTTTGGGAGCAGAAATACATTAATTATTCCAAAAGTGCTGGCATATGAGGTGTGAGATGCCACTCAAGACCAAGCCCGGTGCTGCATAGAATATATTGGCTGTTATGGCCTCAGCCAGTGCCACTCTGGCCACGGCCTCTGACGAGTTTCGCTCCACCCACCAGGGCTTGATCACAGAGGGGTGTTTTTTTTATTTTATTTCAACAGTAATCACCACCATCTTGCCAGCCAAGCAATAGATTTCCTATGAAAATTAATATGTGTCAAAAACCTATGGATTTGACTTAAAGTAGAACTTGTATTATACATTTTATTTAAAAAAAAATTGTCCTAAAGGACAAAACGCATTCAGTTCTTAGTCCCATGTTTCTAACCCAAGTTATGAGGTCTGACCTACCCCGATCCTCCCCTCTTGCCACAGTCAATTAAATAACAGCTATGTAAGAGACATCTGATTCACAGCTGCAGCTTGTCCCGGCTGTGAGCAGTTTCTTGAGAAAAACAATGGCAAGAACAATGCAGAGCCAGGGGGAAAGTGTCAGCCTCTGTATTCCTCTCTGCATTTAATTGGAAAATGGTCACAGCCAAGACAAGCTGCAGTTATTTCCTCTTGGCAAAAGGGGTGGAGGATAGATCAGACTTTATAACTAGGGTTAGAAAGCTCTTAGAAACCTGATCACTATGATAGCCCCTGATTGGCTATCTCAGCGATTATTTACTGTGCAGCCCGCCCCTGTGTTTTTTCACCTCTTGAATGCAGAAAAAGATACACTGTTTCTTTTTGTCCTGCTAGAGGAGAAGAAAGAAAGAAAAAAAGAAAGAAAGAAAGAAAGAGGTTTGATCTAGGTCAATGTCAAGATCAGTGTATTTTAGGTAGGGTTAAAAAAAAGCATTTTTTAAATTAGTTAATTATCATTGTCAGTTAGTATTATGCCTCGTACACATGATCGGACTTTCTGACAACAAAACCATGGAATTTTGTCCAAAGGGTGCTGGATCAAACTTGTCTTGCATACACATGGTCACACAAATGTTAGCCAACAATTATGAACGTAGTGACGTACTAGACGTACTATGTGATTTTTCAGCTCTTTAGCGCCACCCTTTGGGCTCCTTCTGCTAATTTCGTGTTAGTAGAAGTTTGGTGAGTGTTGATTTACGTTTTTCTTTTTGCGCTTTTCATTTAGCGCTGTTCAGTTAGTTTCTGGACAGCTGTTCGTCAACCAGACATGTTGTGGAATCGGAGGAGATAACGTGTTATTTATTATTGGCCTTGGAGTTATTTTTTTGGTTGAATAATGATTTGATTTGGTATATTTTCTATATTTTTGCATGCATAGGATGCACTTTTTGGTTAAGTTCTAGCATGTCTAATTTTATTTTTTTTTATTTTTTAATGCACAATAAAACATTGTGGAGAATAATATTTGGCTATGTGTTTTACTTTAAATGACAGTTTGGGAGTAGGCAGTTACAATTTAAAAAATACAATGTAAAATTGACAAGGGACACCAACATAGTTGTATCTTTGATCTTAAAAGCTACAGGATAATGGTGTTGTGGTAACTTGCACAAATAAAAAAAAAAACATAATAATATTGTTCTTGATAGCACTAGAAAAAAAAGCCTTTGAAAATTAGTTTGCAATAACTCCATCAGTATCACCAGCAAAGCAGCTTCATCATTATCCCATTAAAGAAGAAGAGAATTGTGCGCTGCATTTGGAGATTTCATAATTTGCCGCGTCACGAATGTTCATTCATCATTACAAACGCTAGTTTACAAGACTGACCGCTTCTGCTTCCGAGCATGCATGTTTATACTTTAGACTTTTGTCCGACGGACTTGTGTACACGCGATCGGAAGGTCCGACAACACACATTTGTTGGTGGAAAATTTGAGAACATGCTAACCAACATTTGTTGGCGGAAAGTCCGACAACAATTGTCCGATGGAGAATACACGTGGTCGGATTGTCCGCCAACAAGCTCACAACCAACATTTCCTGTTGGAAAGTCTGATCATGTGTACGGGGCTTTAGTGTCAGTATGTTTTAGCTATCATTAAAAAAAAGTAAAACGCTCACTATTATTCCTGGGCCCTGCTATGGGTATAAACAACAAATTACATACACAGATCTGGTAACGCTGTAATTGTCAGGACCAGGAAAATGTATTTTGGGTTAATTTTTGGTAGTAGGTTATGGGGTAATAGCAAGAAATATACAGCTACATTTTAAAAATTATTTTTCTTTTTTTTTCTTTTTTTACAATTTTGTGGCAATTTTCCTTGTAAAAAAACAGGAGATATCCAATACCATTTACCACCAAATGAAAGCCCAATTTGTCATGAAAAAAACAAGGTACAATCAACCTAGGTAAACTAAATAATTGCAGTCATAAATACAGTGGGTTGAGCAAGAGTTATTTACACCGGAAACATGAATTTATATTTCCATAGCCTCCTAAATTATTTAGCAATAATTGTATTAGTAATAGCATAACCAAATGTGGCATTCCAAACTCAGTGTAAAAACAAATATACAGAGCAAAAGTTTATTTGATAAAGCGCTGGGCCTAGCACGAAACATGCTGGAATAGAACTGTTCCTGTTGGCTATTTTAATAAAGGAAGAATATTATTTTGCATCTTTGTGTACAGCATTACTGATTCTGGTATCAAAGCATTCAGCACCTGAGATGGGATTGTCAGTGTGGAGCCTGATCTCGCTTGGAGTGGCATGTGAAATATTTGATATATTCAAAATATTTGATATATACAGAACAGTGGATACTTTGGTTTCACAAAAAAGCTGGTGACAAAATGTCAGTTGCCAAACAGCTGTAACATCTACCAACACTTTCCTGCAGTTCAAATATGATTTTGAAGGGCCCTTTTACACCCATCAGTTGCACAATGTTGTGGTACTGCATGCATTAACACGTTGTGGTGCCATTTACTTTCAATGGCACACTAAGGCAAAGCACTTCTAATGCACATGTTTTGCAGTGCCCTACAACATAGTAAAGCACTACCCTGTTCTGTGGTGTGCTGCATCAGAGAAAATAGTACATGTATGATGTTCTGGTATGCTATGGTGCATTGGCAGCCCATTCATTCATTCGACAACATTATTGTAACGCGCGTCTATAAGCAACATAACGTCTTAGCACAACACCGCAGACAGGATGAGCCTGAGTAGGTCCTAAAGAAAATATCTACTTTTACAAAAATAAATAAATATTTTAACATATGTATAATGCTACACAAGCCATTTCAAAGTTTTATGGTATTAAAATTACCTTGACACTTTAATCTGAGTAATTTTCTAAAACTGTCAAAAAATTCTAATTCACTTTCTGCAATATGGCAGACTGGAGGCATTTCATACACTATTGAATTACAGAATGCCTCAGCAAGCTTATTTCCTATTTGTGCGATTGACTCCCCTCTTCTTGAGGGATTGCACCCTGATATACTTGCTGAAGATAAAACTGAAGGGAAAATGCCCCAAGAACAAGCAGGAACTGAAGACAGTTGCAGTAGAGGCCTGGCAGAGCATCACCAGGGATGAAACCCAGCGTCTGGTGATGTCTATGCGTTCCAGACTTCAGGCTGTAATTGACTGCAAAGGATTTGCAACCAAATATTAAAAAGTGAAAGTTTGATGGATGATTGTTAATCTGTCCCATTACTTTTGGTACCTTAAAAAGTGGGAGGCACATATACAAACTGTTGTAATTCCTACACTGTTCACTTGATTTGGATGTAAATACCCTCAAATTAAAGCTGAAAGCCTGCAGTTAAAGCACATCTTGTTAGTTTCATTTCAAATCCATTGTGGTGGTGTATAGAGCCAAAAAGATTAGAATGGCATCGATGTCCCAATATTTATGGACCTGACTGTAAGCCTTTAAAATTAGCACTTTTAATTTTTCCCATAGACTTCTAAAGGGTGTTCCGTGGCTTTCGAATTTGTCGCGAACACCCCAAATTGTTCGCTATTCGGCGAACAGGTGAACACCCGATGTTTGAGTCAAACTTACGTTTGACTCGAACATCGGGCTCATCCCTACTGGGTAGGAGGAAATGTCACCACAGGGAGGAAGAAGTTGTCAGAAAGCCCAAAAACTCCAGTTTCATCTTCTCCTCCTCTCATCATATTCCTTTGGAGGTAACTAGGGGGAGTATGAATGAGGAGCAGTACTGGAGTATCAGAAGCAGAGTTGCAGGCTGGCAGAAAGGTTCAGTGTCTGGGATGTTAAAGATCAGTGACAAGAATGTTGGGAGGCAGGGAGGTTCAGTCATAGGGGTGCTGTGTGACAAGGAGGTGGCAGGGGTACCGTTTTTGTTATCAATTCATTGATTTTGCCATTGGTACAGTGGCAGTGCCCGGATTCCTATGCCACCTTTTTGACAATTAGTTTGTTTATTATCACCACATAAAGAACAAATTGAATTGGATTCCTCCCCCATAGACTTTAATGGGGTATAGGAAAGAAAAGTTTGGATTTTCTGAATTTCGAAGATTTTTCATGAAACTGTTTATGAATCCAACCTGAGTGGATTCGCTCATCCCTACTAACCACCAAGCTTGCAACCACCCTCTTCAACATCACTGCACCAGCACCCCCATTACCTCTGTGCCTGGATAACCCTTTTCACCATTATGCCTAAAACCTTCCCAACACTGTGCCATCACACCACCTTCACCTCGTGGCCTCAATATGGCAGGTGACCCCCCCATCCACCTCTCCTAATATCACACCTGCACACTAACCCTCATTCCCACCACTGCACCTGACCCCCATCCTTTCCCTCTGCATTCACCTCATCTCCCACATGCCCCTACTTCATTCACCACTGGTGTATGTCCCAACAAACGCTGACACTGAACTGACCTATGTCTCAACAATCGCTGCTACTGTGCGTCTGAAGTGACACACCCTTTCATATTTAGCCCATTCAACAAATGGGCACACTTTTGCTAGTTTCTGTTAAAACAATTTATTTTAATTATGGGAGTTTGCACCAAATGCCAATATTTTTTAAATGTAAGCTGAATTTTCCGGGAAAAATAAATATTTTTCATATTCAGCAAAAGTACGCACTGATAGAATTTGTTCAGCTTTGCCCTACTGGAATCTTAAAGATACTGCATCTTCTGTAGTGGGCACAGACTTCTCCAGCAGAGCAGTGATTTCACAATGTACAAGAAAAAGGCATTGTGTTGTGTGTTATTCATACTCTGGCCATTCTCATTAGTTTCCTGCCTAGACACATGGAAACAATCTGTGGTTTACCCTCCTGAGCGGAATAAGATTCTTAGAAATCGCGGGTCATTTCCAGAGCCAAATCTTGGGGAAACCTTATCAGTCTGTTTTTCTTGCATTGTGCTGGAGGAATATTGGTGCTGATGTGAAAATTACAGACAGGACACACCCTCTATGTATAGTCTAGTACTCAATGGTAGTAGGAAAGAAATTTGTGTCGAGACTACACATGTTGCAGAAGATATACTTCAACAGGCTAGATCTATGTTCTGTTATGAAGATAATAATATCCAAATATCATGACATTGTTTAGAAAAAGACTGCTCACTGTGCAGTGAGGACAGACTTATCTGGTGTCTTTTTTTACATTTTTATTTCTAGAAACTCTCAGAAACAGAGCCATACAGGCCAAATACAATTCCATACAATATTTTAATGCATAGACAATATACATGTTAATACTATTGAAAAACTCGCTGAGATTCAGTTCAGTGTGCAACAATGAGTTGAGTGTGAGAAATGAGTTGTATATAAAAAAGGAAAAACACAGGCCTATTTAAAGTGGATCTTCACTGCATCTGAACCAAAAACACTATTTAATAAATGTTTATTATTTAACGCAAATTCCCCCATCCACTATATGTCTCCATGCTTTATTTTGCTGAGAAATAACTTTGAAAAACAACCCTCTAGCATTTCTGGCCGTGGCCATCTTGAGTAAGGACAAATGATTCATGTAGCATTTACTTCCTGAGATCCATCTGCCCTTAGCTCAAGCATGCATGCATGCATCCCTCCTCCTCCTCTCCCCTTCAGAAGACTTCTGGGTTACTCAAAAAGTAACCCAATTGTTGACCCTCCTAAAGACTCCTGGGATGTTTGACATCATTTGCCTAGGCAAGAAACCAGAAAGTAACTGAAGAAATGTAAAAAAATAAAGTTTAAAACAAGAAAATATGTTGTACTTTCCTATCTATTTACTTACAGTATGCTAGCAGCATGAGGATTAAAAATAATTAATGTTGATTGGGAGAGTGAAATTCCACTTTAATCATGGAGATTGGGACTACAGTTCTCCCTATCATATACTGTAGCTATAGTAACTCTAATGTTGAGATAGACATAGATCAAAATTAATTCAGTGCAACAGGAAACAGATGATTTTTGATCTGGGTGTGGCCCTCCCTGTTCAACAAAAGCCAATTGGTAGATAGGCTTCTTTTGAACGTTCCTCCTGGAAAATCTTCAATGATCAGCAGCCAATAGACTGCAGCGCTGATCAGTGTATTCTGACAGCAAGTCAGAATTCAATAGCACACTTCATTTGTGTGGATGCAGGAATTTTTGTCCAGTCTTAAAAATGGTTCAGTTTTTTGCAAAAAATTAATAAATACATAAATCACATAAGGACAAATATACCAAAAATATTATAAAAACACAATGAAAAAGACAGTTTTTCATTTTTTTTATTTTTTTTTTAAGCACAACATGCATGCATGTTAAAACATAACTTCATATTCAATATTTTATTCATTCGAGAGGAAGAAAGGCATACACTTTATCAACATCAAATATAACATATTATACATGTCTATATGCTAAGATAATATACAAATAAATTAATTTTCTTCTGAAGCCTAAGACCATGCACTCTAAATACAACAAAATCAATCTCATTATAGTCCCCCAAATACATCAAGACAGAGGTCATCTCCCACCCCTTATCAGAATATATCTCAGACTCCACCCTGGGGGGCTCTATCTATATATTCCTAAAGTGTCTAGCGCTCTCTTACTTCTATATTTTTAAACAAAACAAAAAAAACCTAACAAAAAAAAAAAAAAAAAGGAAAGGGGCAAAAAAAAAAAAGGGGAGGGGGGGGGAGAGGCAGAACCCATCTCCCGCCTCCCCATCCACTCCTCCTCCCCCCCCCCCATCATCTCTCCTGCCGAGCTACTTCGCCTACTGAGAATCTAAAATCTTTTTTTTCAGTCATTGAGATTCAAAACTATAAGGGTTTTTCCCTCTTCTGTGTTAATGAAAGGATTCAACTGAGACCATGTTTTCAGATATATCCCTCGTTTTTGCCGGGATGACCAAACCAAATCCTCCATAAGGTTCAATTGTTCTACTCATTTAAGCCACAATCCCACCGATGGTGGTTGTCTCTGCTTCCAGGTAAGTGGAATACATGATTGAACTGCATTCAATAGGTGGCATAGAATAGATTGCTTATATGATTTAACTGAGATTTTAGTATCCTGTAATAGGAAGAAGGATGGATCCTCCGGAATCTCCTGATCGCTACATTTTTGAACGATTCTCCGAACTTCCTTCCAAAAGTTCTCTATTCTGGGGCAGGACCAAAAAATATGCATTAACGTCCCCTCCTTCCTCCCACAACGCCAGCAGTTGTCTACTTCCGGGTAACATCTGTTTAGGAATGCTGGGGTGCAGTACAACCAGGACAGAATCTTAAAATGTATCTCCTGCATTCTTATGCAGATTGATGACTCAAATGTATTGTGTATTATATTAGTACATTGCTCTTCCGTGAAGGTCCGATCCAGATCTCTCTCCCACCCCCTAAAAAAGGGCAACCAAAAGTCCTCCAAGGGTGCAACCAACAACGCATACGTTTTAGAAAGGGTTTGGTGAAATACACAGATTCCGTTACAATATCCCTGAAAAGTTGTTAAAGTGCGCTCGTAACTACTTGGTGGGGTTAAAGTATTTAGAAAGTGGCTCAGCTGTACCGCACGCCAAAAATCCAATTGATATGGTGTAGGTCCTGTTGTCAATGAAAATATCGTGAGCCATGTTCCTCCTGTTAAAAAATGCAAGGTCTGGAAGATCCCCTGGTCTATCAGTACCGTAAAATTTCCCTTCCTCAGACCCGGCTTGAACTGAGGATTCCCCAATATTGGAAACAACGGTGAGATTATTGCTGATAGTTTACCCTTGGAGAAGAGCTCAAAGCTCATCTTTAGGGTGGGTCCTATCAAAGGATGTGCCTTCGTAATAGTTGGAAGATCTTTAGAGCACCAAGCGGCTCGTTGCAGTAGGGCACATCTCTGAGCCTGCTCCAGCAGGCCAGGCCACATCATCCAAACCCCATGTCTACTCCAATCGATCAGGTGGCTTAATAAAGCCCCTTGGTAGTATTTGTACAGCTTGTCCACCATTTTGTTTGGGTATAGTCAACAGGGCACTACAAATCCTTGGGTGTTTATTTGTCCAGATAAATCTGACAAAGAGGGAGTGTATCTGTTTGAAATAATAATTAGGTATAGCAATGGGTAATGTTTGAAATAAGTACAAAAACTTCGGCAAGATATTCATTTTAATAATATTGCACCTCCCAAACCAGGAGTGAAGCCCTCTCTGCCATCCCTCCAAAAGGACTCGCACTCTGTGTAATATTGGTGGAAAATTGAGATTGTATGTATGGGAAAGGTCAGCTGGAATAAAAGTTCCCAGGTATTTCAAGGCTTGGTCTGTCTATTTGAATTTGTAACTTGACTTCAGTGTTCTTAATATGTCGTTAGGGATCCCAACTCCCATAGCTTCCGATTTTGATAAGTTAATCTTAAAGTCTGATAAGGAGCCATATGTCTCTATTTCTTGAAGAAGGTTAGGTAAAGATATTATCGGATTAGTCAATGAGAACAGCATATCATCTGCATACGCCGAAGTTTTATATTGTATACCTCCTATTGATAAACCCCCAATATCTGGATTTGTTCGGATCCTACACATTAAAGGCTCCAACTACAAAACAAAAAATATTGGGGACAGTGGCCACCCCTGTCTAGTTCCATTCGTGATTCTAAAAGGCTGGTACAGCACCCCGTTCACCTTAACCTGAGCCGATGGTTGTGTATAGATACTTGAAATCCATCTAATCATATTGTTTCCCATTCCTACTTGTCTTAACACGGACAACATGAACTGCCAGTTGATGTGATCAAAAGCTTTCTCCGCATCTGTTCCCAGGAATAGGCATGGGATTTTGAAAGTGTTAGCTATATGGATTAAGTTCAAAGTCCTGATCGTATTGTCTCGTGCTTCCCGTGTCTGAATAAACCCTACCTGGTCCAGATGGACCAGGGAGGGTAAGTTCTGTCAGGGATTCCATATGAAACTAACCTGATTCTCCCAATCCGTTATACATTTTAACCAAATAAGGTCCTAAAATAGGAAAAAGCAGCTTATAATATTGGACAGTAAAACCATCTGGGCCAGGGGCCTTTCCCAATTTTGCCAAATTCACCGCTTTTTGAACTTCCTCCAATGTGATTGGTTTTTCCAATTCCTGCCGTGCAATAGATGCCAGACTAGGCATTCCAGAAGTTACCACATACTCCTCCACCGCAATCTGATTTTTAGGGTTCAAGTGTAAGTTGTACAAAGCTGAATAAAAGTCCCCAAACCTCTGCGCTATTTCTCTGGGCAGTAGATATTTTTCACCCTCAGTTCCCACAATTATTGGAACATAGGTCCTTAATTGCTGTTCCCTCAGAGAGTTAGCGAGTTGTTTACCACATTTATTCCCATACTCATAGCTCTGCTTTCTTCCTACTTGTTGTTAAAACATAACACACAAATTAGCTAAACGTTTATTTTTTTCTGCATTTTGTTGCTATTTGAGTTTTTTATACAAAAGAAACAAATCACAACTTTGCCCGCTGACAGCTAATGACTCATCTGTTGTTAAGGACGCATGGCCAGCTTCCCAGCCCCACTCCTTAACAACCTATTCACTGTGCGCCTGGCAGGTTAACATCCTGCCGAGTGCACAGAAAATTTGGGTGTTCAACGAACACCCGTACAAGCGATGTTCGGGCCAAACTTATGCTCGGCCTGAACCGTTGGCCCATCCCTAGTGGACATACATCATACTGTATTTCCTAGTGAAAAAATATTGTTAGGCTATGATTGCAGTGTTTCTTCAAAAAATTGTTGATTTGAGTTTAACATTTTAAATGTCTATTATTCCTTATTTGTATTGTATGCAATCTAAATATTTGTAGATTATTACCAGAGCGAGCTATGTTTTTTAACTCAAACCCTTTTAAGTAGCGTGCTTAACAGCTGTTGAGATAAGATATCAGCCACACAGGGAGTGTATTGTTTTTCATGAGTTGGCCAACTTACCTACTTGCATTGTCAGAATCAGCAGCAAAGCATTACAAACCAAAAAGCAGAGCTTGAAGATGTAATGATCAAATATGGTTAACCCCATGTGCAAATGTAGGGCTTGGCTGCCCTCTACTGTCAGCTGCTAGCATCACACTGTAATGTATAATTATGTATGTCATTTCCTGACTTTGGGGATAACTAGGACTGCATTTCAGGCTGTTTGGATAATGGCTGGAGGGTCTCTACATTAATAGCAGATCTTGTCTTCAGGCGCATCATACTCAGGAGCCCATGCAACGGGACTTTGCTGCAACATCCATCTGGAGGTATTTTATAAATAACTATATATACCTGGGTACATGTGCAAGTATTGGCAGGCCCATTGCTGACAATATCTGTTTGTATATTCCACCTTTTCTAAATAGAGGGTGCCTCGGCACAGTATATATACACTATATTGTCAAAAGTATTGGGACGCCTGCCTTTACATGCACATGCACATTTAATAACATCCCAGTCTTAGTCCGTAGGGTTCAATAATGAGTTGGCCCACCCTTTGCAGCTATAACAGCTTCAACTTTTACAGGAAGGCTGTCCACGAGGTTTAGGAGTGTGTCTATGGGAGTGTTTGACCATTCTTCCAGAAGCGCATTTGTGAGGTCAGGCACTAATGTTGGATGAGAAGGCTTGGCTCGAAGTCTCCGCACAAATTCATCCCAAAGTTGTTCTATCGGGTTGAGATCAGGACAGTCAAGTTCCTCCACCCCAAACTCGCTCATCCATGTCTTTATGGACCTTGCTTTGTGCACAGGTGCGCAGTCATATTGGAACATGAAGGGGCCATCCCCAAACTGTTCCTACAAAGTTGGGAGCATGAAATTTGTCCAAAATATCTTGGTATGCTGATGCCTTAAGAGTTCCGTATAGTGGTACTAAGGGGCCAAGCCCAACCCCTGAAAAACAACCTCACATCATAATCCCCCCTCCAAATGATTTGGACCAGTAAAGATCCATAAAGACATGTATGAGCAAGTTTGGGGTGGAGGAACTTGACTGGCCTGCCAGGGTGGATTTGATTTAAATCAAGTTGAATGAAATCATGATTTAAATCACTAGTAAAAAGGCTTAATTTAAATCAACTTGATTTAAATCATCATTTTTAAAGAGCGTGTGTCATCTCTGTCCCGCAGCGGCTCCTCCTCTGACCCACAGTTGGCTCACCGACAGTCCCATTCACTTTAATGGGATGGTTGGTGATGCGGCAATGACACAACAAGGTGAGGGATGTGGCAGCAGCAGGTGAGTGGATGCCCGCTAACAGACTCTGCCATGATGGATCTGAAATGACAGATGCTCTATAAATTTAAGGATTCATTCTTGCTGGTAGTTAAAATCTTTATTATTTGCAAACAAAAGGAAGGTTTCCTATTTAGAATAATAAGCTGTCAGGTTAGTAAAACAGCGATATCAGAACCGATTCAATCATACAGTTTGTAGTGTACATAGATTTGCAAAACAATGGGATAAAGGAATATTCCTGAACTTTGGTTATTGTCAAATTGTGTGAATACATCAATGAAGTGCATATTATCTCTCTGCAGAGCTTGGATTCATTGAATGAGTTTACCAAAAATGTAAATAAACTAAATTATTAACGTACCTTAAATGGAAAACTATTTCTGCTCTAAAAGCATTTTATTAAAATAAATGTCATCAAAAACAAAAAAAATCCAATTAAAATTAAAAAATTCATTTTTTTTTTTTTTTTAAAACATTGATTTGTATCCCCCTGTGGCCTTCACAGAGTCCTGACCTCAACCTGACAGAACACCTTTGGAATGAGTTAGAGCGGAGACTGCGAGCCAGGCCTTCTCGTCCACATCAGTGCCTGACCTCACAAATTTGTTTCTGGAAGAATGGTCAAACATTCTCATAGACACACTCCTAAACCTTGTGGACAGCCTTCCCAGAGGAGTTGAAGCTGTTATAGCTGCAAAGGGTGAGCCAACTTAACCACTTCAAGACCGCCGCACCAGATGGCGCTCACTCGTCTCCATGACACTGCTGGGCGGAAGCGACGTTAAAACGTCACTTCCGTTCACGCCTCTTAAAGGCATATTTTTTCAAATGTCATTTTTCTAAATGACTTTTTTTTTTTTTTTTTTATTGCATTTTAGTGTAAATATGAGATCTGAGGTCTTTTTGACCCCAGATCTCATATTTAAGAGGTCCTGTCATGCTTTTTTCTATTACAAGGGATGTTTACATTCCTTGTAATAGGAATAAAAGTGACACCATTTTTTTTTTAAAACAGTGTAAAAATAAATAAAATATTGTAAAATAAATAATAATAAAAAAAATTTTAAACCCCCCCCTGTCCCGACGAGCTCGCGCGCAGAAGCGAACGCATACGCGAGTAGCGCCCACATATGAAAACGGTGGTCAAACCACACATGTGAGGTATCGCAGCGACCGATAGAGCGAGAGCAATCATTCTAGCTCTAGACATCCTCTGTACCGCAAAATATGCAACCTGTAGAATTTTTTAAACGTCACCTATGGAGATTTTTGAGGGTAAAAGTTTGACGCCATTCCACGAGCGGGCGCAATTTTCAAGCGTGACATGTTGGGTATCAATTTACTTGGCGTAACATTATATTTCACAATATAAAAAAAATTGGGCTAACTTTACTGTTGTCTTATTTTTTTATTCAAAAAAGTTAATTTTTTCCAAAAAAAGTGTGCTTATAAGACCGCTGCGCAAATACGGTGCAAAAATTATTCTCTAGGGTGTTAGAAGAAAAACCATATATAATGTTTGGGGGTTCTAAGTAATTTTCTAGCAGAAAAACCTGTTTTAAACATGTAAACACCTAAAATCCAAAACGAGGCTGGTCCTTAAGTGGTTATACCCTACAAACTAAGACTGGTATGCCACTAAAGTTCATGTGCGTGTAAAGGCAGGCGTCACAAAACTTTTGACAATTTAGTATATACGATATATTAAAAAAAACTATACTTTCCCTTTAATATTTAAAAAAACAGAGCTGTAGACAACACCATATGCTAACTTCCTTTGTGCCAATTATATAAACAAAAACATGCCAAGCAATGAGCATTTTACCCTCCCCATTCAAAGATACAAATACTAGCAACATTTGGTTCCAAGCAGACAGAAATGGCCCATGTCTACTACTTAATTAATAAACTATGCATGCTGCAAAGTATAAATGATATCATTTACCAAGCATAGTATGCCAAGTAATATCAGATGATAATTACTTATTCAGAAATAATAATGCTAATAGTAGTCCAAAATATAGCCTTTCAGCTCCCAGCTAACACAAAAAGCTCAAAATGCAATCCACTAATTTTGCTAGCCCCAACATACAGAGCCCAAATAGTGCCAACCCTGATGTTCAAGTAAACAAATTAGAACCATATGAACCATGTAGGTATACGAAACATTGACAGGGGCTTATTTGTTGTGAGCCTGATAGGCATAGGCTAAGCTATGTCTGATGTGCAATATTGTAAAAGTTCTGCCATGCATGGTCTTTAGAGTGCCACCTGTTACAGTCATGTAATTAGAATGCTAAATCTAATAAGCAGGGTTTAAAAAGTGGCCACTGTGGTGGGCAGAGAATTTGAAGTGGCAAGTTTAGGATTCTCAGTATTAGATTAATATTTTTTTTTATGAAAAGTCAGACATAATGCTTGGTTGGTGGACTTATTTTATTCTTGTTCTTGTAGCCCAGAGACAAATGACTAGACAGTAATGCCCACAATCTCCAACTATCTTTGAAGCATGCAAAGGATTAGAAAAACACCATTTGAAAAGAATAGTTTACAGAATATGCCCATTATGGCATTTGTGTTTGCATGATACAGAACCCAATTTCTCAAGAGCAAACTCTTTAACAGAAGAGGTTATGAATGTGGAGACATGTGACATAAGATTTTTAATGATTTTACAAAAAGTCAATCATCAAGGCACAGGGTTCCCAACAGAATGAGACTACTAAGGAAGGTATGAACTTTGTTGCCTCAGTAGGGAACTGCAATAGTTGTATTTTTATTTTCTCCTTTAAAATGCATTGTAAAAAAAATATGTATTATATCTGATGTACATAGAGTATACCTTCTTTGCATAACAAATAAACATTTAATATATTACAAGGGATTCTCTGAGAACTGTACTTTTTCTTCAGAAAGGTCAAAGCAGTGGTTCTTTTCTTTCAGATACTCTTATCTCTGAATAAGCTTCCAGTGGAGCCCTAAAAGGGGAGGGAGAGGATGGAGGATGAATTACTGGTCTGACTCATTTATTTTTGCATAAACTTTAATTTGAGCTACTGTAAAGAGACCTATGAAGAACTATTATAAATACATACTTTCTTATAAATTCTTTCTTATAGACCTCAGCTACTTGTTTCAAAAGGGGATAGGAAGACCCTAGAAAGCATGTGACTAGTAGCTGAGAGCTATAAGATTTTTTTTTTTTTAAGAAAGTATGTATTTATATTAGTTTTATTTTTTTTTTACTTTAAAAACATTTTTTTAGTTCAGCCAATAAAAAAATATAACGTAAAACCATCATACATTCAATCTATGTGTGCGGCAGGTATTTAAAAGTATAAGCAAAATGTGATAAACAGGACTTCCTTCCCCAAATCACCCTATCCATCTCCAAGCAACATCCCTTGTTTCTACCTCCTACCCACCTCACAGCACCCCCCTTTTTTAAGAATACATACACAGTATCATGGCGCCAAGAACATTCCATGTTATGGAATGTATTAATGATAACAACAAAGGCAGTAAAACAGATCCCCTGCAGCCAGTAACAAAAGGCTGCCCCCAGAAACAACATACCCCCCCCTCCTAGCAACAATAGAAACACCCCAGCAACAATAGTTTCCCCCCCAATATCACTACACATTCCAGAAGCAGTAGACCCTTCAGCAGCCAGCAACAGTAGATCTTCTGCAGCAACAATAGGCCCCTACAGCAACACCCCCCTGAATCAAGAGACTCTCCAACACACCAATACACCCCTTGGCAGTACATATGGTACCGAAACTGCACATCACCATGTTCCCACTGAAAAAAGGGAGTACAACACAGAGGTAGTAGCCTCAAAGAACAGTCTAAAGAGCGGCATGAACATGAAATGCATGCAAAAAGTGGACATAGTTAGGTGGTTAGGTAAAAAAAAATAAGGTGAGGCAAAATTTGCTTTATCAATCAACAGTTTATCACCCTCCATAATCAACAGTAAAATACCTCCAATAATGTAATAACCTTATGCCCAGTACTGTTTGCCTAAGTATATAAATAAGGCCTTCAGGCCAGCTGAATGCATTGGTTTGCATTATCCGGCTTGTAATTGCCAAATTTTCTAGTAGAATACCAGAAAAGGCTCCATCCACATCTATCAATAAACATTAATGTGTGCTTTAAACATGTGCTTTTGATAGTTAATGCAAATTTTTAATCTGTATGGATGGATGTATTTATGTGCATAAAAAAAGGTTAAAATGTACTGCATTAGGTAGGGGAAAACTGGCCTTCCTAATACTGTGTGTTACATATGTTTTGCCATAATTCCAATATTTTCAGAGGGGCCAGGAACATACACTGCCAAGAAAAAAAAATGCATGTATTTTACCATAGTGCCATGATCTAAACAATGGGTAGTATTACTATCGCTTTGGTAATATTTTGCCTCACCACAGGAAACCACAAAGGTGTAAAGGACTTAAGCCCCATACACACAAGCAGAATGTTTGGCCTGCTTCTGTCTGACGTGCATGCTTAAAAACCAACAGCCAACCAAATCCCGATCAGCGCTCTCAGCCAATGACAGAGCGCTGATCTGAGTGTTCTGGCGGGGTAGGCTGTCCCCCTGTCAGAACACAACGGCACAGTGGGGGGAGATCGCTGTACTAACCTCGCATGTTTAGTACAGCGGCTCCTGACCGGAGTTGTTAAAAAAACAAAACTGTAGTGTGTACCAGGCTTTAACCCTACCTACAGTATATTAAGGGACGGGGCTACTTACAGTCTGCAATGTTTGCTACAGTGCTTTTCACAACAAACTAATTAACTACACAGTTTGGACACGTTTGCAGTGAAAATTAACTTGAAAGCCACAGTTATTTAGTTAATATTTTTGAAGCTCAGAAGTAACAAATGGCCTCTAAAGGAAGAAATTTCCCTTTCTTCTGTAAATATGCAAAGTGGCAGATCCAGGAAATCTACCCTTTGTGTTTGTATTAATGTATTAACTCTTATGTTTTAGTTTGGGATTTCTTTTTTACTCTTTCCTATTTCAGTTACAGAGTAGCAAAACTTTTTCACTGTGCCAGGCCACCGAAATATTCTGATGTATACTATCACTCTACAAGTAGATGAAACAGGAGGGGGTGTGAATTGGGGATCTTAAGTAGCATAGAGTCAATGGCAACTAAGTTGGTCACCTAGTCTGTCCCTGGAATGGGAGGTTTACCACTGACTTGATACAGTACGAAAGAAAAATAATTTTCTGTTATCCGACAGGATAGGAACTCCCAAGAGAATCCATTGAGGATTTTCTTCACATTTTCATTCACAATTTCCCTTTAAAATAAAGCTTACATTTAATATAGTTTGTCCTCTGCCACAATATGTCTTGTTCATATTAACATACCCTTCCAAATCTGACAAGATTGGTAAAATAATACATTAAGTACCGGTATGCTGTCCAGCATGATAAGGTATTTGGCAAGCCTTTTTGGGTATCACCAATCTTTTCCTTACAAAACAAGAAAGATCCATGAGAGAATGTCTGCCCATTTGCTATTAAGATCCAAATTGTAGGGCAGTGTTTATTTTAATAAAAAGCAAATGAAAGCACATTTCTGTGTCTGAACTATGCTTGCTGTAATTCCATAGCATTACAGATGTTATTAAAGCAAACATGTGCCCATGCAAGTCAAAGCAACATGTTTTTTTCTTTAATGCCTCTCTTTCCAGCAATACATACTTATTTTTTCCTTAGATCCATCAACACTCCATTTAGTCCCTGAGAATTATGGCCAGTTTCACACTGCTGTGCTGCAGTTTGGCCACAGTGCAGGTGTACCTGTGGTTTTTGTGCAGTTAACCCAAGTTTTTCCCATAGACAAAAACCTGAGTTTTTAGAGTGTTTTTTTTGGAAGTACAACAAAGATGCAGCATGCAGGACTTTTGGTGTGCATTCAGAAAACACACCAAAAACTGGTCTGACAAAATGTCAATGGGAAACCGCGGGTTAGCCCACGGATACACCTGCACTGCGCCTAACAAATAAGCTCCTGTGTAAGCTTCAAGTTGCCCTAGGTGGAACTGAGATAGGACTCATGACTCTCACCATGCCACCATTTACCAGCACTGTGCCAGATACCACCACTGTTACATGTAAAAAGAAATGTGAGTCACATGGTCTTACATACCCAGAAATACCAGGTATTTCTTCACTCCCGGTGGCTGGAACAAAACGGAAGTGCAGTATGTGCAGCTGGGATTTAAAGTATACCTGTTGATTTGCTCTACATAGGCAGAGCATGGATGTGCATCAAGCAATATACCAGGAGCAATGATATTCAAGTCAGGAAGTGGCATAGCGATTTGTAAGGTCATGTAGTATATTACATATGTTGTAGTGTTCTTGTGTACATCAGAAAGCAGTTCTGCAGATTAAATAATTAATACACGAGGGTCAAGCAAACCTGTAGTAAGTAGGGATGAGCTTCGGGTTCATGGAGACCATGAGTTCAACCCCCAAACCATTCATGTTTTGGGAAAATGGCAAAGATGGCATGGAACACCACAACAAATATGCATTTCTGCCAACATATAAATGTTCCAAACCCAAACAATAAATATCTACAATACAGAGCAACTTCTTGTTAGTTAATTGGTTGTGAATATGGCCCCTCTCGACATATTTAGACTCCCCAACAAGAAATTGCTCTGCATTAGAAATTTTTGTTTGATTTATATGTTGGAAGAAACGCATGGTTGTTGTGGTTAGGCCTCAATAGGGTTATAAATGAATGCTTACAATTAATGATTTCATTGTGATTTTTAATCTTCAGTTTTATCTATTAGTCTAATTACTGAATTCTTTGTTGAGAGGTTACACCTTTAAAGTCCCACACTACATTGGCATTTTGGTCTTTTAGCAGTTTAGAGATGTGGTGCATAAATTGCATTGACAATGCTTGGAAAAAATAAGCAAATAAACATTATAGCACACATATATGGGAACCAAAATTCCTCTAGCAAAACTTGTTAATAAAAGGGATAAACAGCAACCATCGTCATTGATTCAGAACATAGCACACTATTGAGAAAATATAGTATTTAAGTACCCGAGAATATGACCAAAACAGCAGTCAGGTACTAGTACATCAGAAAAAAAAAAATAGGTTAAGAAATAAAAGGAAGAAACAGGAGTAGAAAAGAAAGGGAATAAAAGAGTAATGGAAGAGGGTCAGCCAAGGCCCCGCTAGGGGACAGATTAGTATTGAATCCACAGGGGACACATTTTATCAAATTTCATCATATTGTTATGAAGCATGCAGGTAAGTTTGTCATTAACCATAATCCAATTCAGTTTGTGTTTAACATAGTCAAGTGGCACCATCCATCGTTTCTAGTGTTTAACAATAGTGATCCCCACTGCCAGGAGCATAGAGAGGATCAGTTTTGTTAATTTTTTTGGGACCTCTGTAGGCAATTTTTGGAAAAGGGCTGCTTCTGGGGATCTACAAATATCCTGTCACTGAATTAATGAAATTGAACATTCAAATCCAAAATCTAGACACTATGGGGCATTGCCACCAGATACGGTACATGGTTCCCAATTGTCCACAGCGCTGAAAACAGTTAGGCGATGCAGTAGAATACATCTTTGCAAGTCGCGTGGGAACCAGGTACCACCTGGGAAGTATCTTATAACTGGATTATAATAATGTATTGATAGAGATCTTGGACAAACCAATGGTGATTTGTGGTGAAGCAGCGCTAAATAACTCTACAACATTATTAAAATATAAAGTGCTAATAATAAAGTGCTAATACTGTTCATCTATAACTCTAAACCAATCCTAAGGTATAAAGTGCTATTAATAAAGTGCTGATTCACAAGCTTTTATATTACCTGTATTTGGACTTTTTATCTTTCTTTGCGGCACTTACTCCTATAGAGACTATTGTTTAGTACCTGGAGTTATTTCGGATACATTTTGGATTACTTATCCCTGTTGATTTTTTGATTTTTTATTTTCTTATGCCATTGTTATTGCACTATTTTGCACATTGGGAAGTGAGAGTGTTTATCAGCACTTTATTATTTATTATTAGCACCTTAGGATTGGTTTAGCGTTATCCATGAACAGTATTACTACTTTATTATTAGCACTTTATTTTTTAATATTGTTGTAGAGTTATTTAGCCTGCTTCACTACAAATCACATATTTTTGGTGCTGTCAACACTTTAGAAGTCAGCTGCTTTATATATATATCTTTTGCATTCCAGCACTTTATCACGTTTACACGTGTAGTGGCGCTATAGTATTTCACGTTTAAAACCAAAGGCATTGTCCTGCCATTCAGTCAGTTCAAGAGAAATATTTAAGATTTGTCTCAGTATTCACAGTATAATTTTTCAGAGAAGTCCCTTCCTCTCAGGCTGATGTCACTTGGGAGATTCTTTTGCTAGTGACAAAGCTTCAGTGGCAGAGAACCTTCTACCTACCTCCATGGAATTGCTTCCTCTCTGAATACTACAGAATGTTGATAACTAGAGATGGGAGTTATTCCAGGGGGACCAACTGGCAGCCTTGTTGCAATCCTGCCACTAGCAGTTCATTTTGGCTGGCATAAAGGTACATGCATGGGAGGGAGGATGGCAATGGGGAGCTCCGGTGGGTGGCCGCGGTCACCGAACAGGAATTGTTAGGCCTGAAGGAGCTGAGACCGGAGCATGTCCTTGGCCTAAGCTGGGTCACAGAGAGTGAGTTACTGGCTGGAGACCTGTCATCGGCCTGTGCTAGGCGCTGTGTGTCATTAACATCACTTGTTTTCTGTTATCAGATTATCTGAGGAGAATGTGTTCGGGATTGACTTCACTCGCTTCAGGATTCGGGACCTGGAGACTGGCACTTTGCTCTTTGAGATCTCCAAACCCTGCTCAGGTACCTGTCATGGAGGGCGCCTTTCCTAGAGCAGGGGCAGTTCTCCTTCATACTTCAATTAGAACTAGAGTTGTTGGATGGAGTAAGGGGGGTTATTGTTCCCAATTTGACATCCATTTGGCATTTGATATCCATTTGGGTGCATATTCTTGAATGCACACTGTCTGTGATCGGGGGCATGTTCCTGCACCCAAACGGATATCAAGGTGAGAGCAGGGGCTGTGTTCATGCAGCTGCTGCGTCCCAATTGATTTGAATTGGCCTGCCTGACCGTGGATGTATATCTGTGTGCATCTCATGCAGTGAAAACACGGCCCTGTACATGTAAAATGTTTTGACAGTTTCAGTGCTTGCCATAGGTGCCATTTTCACTAGATACACCTCTGAATGCCTGTGCACATATGCAGGAATTATGTCAACACAGGCTGGCCAATCAAAATGGCCAAATATGTTGAATGCAGAAGAAGATCTGGAAAATATGTCAATGCAGAGGGGGTGCTTGCAGAAGTCACATTGCTAGAGGGGAGTTGAGTATAATGGATTTACGTTTTGCACTAATACTTTAGGACACTGACCCTTGAGTAAGCATCGAGATAAAAAATCGAATGCCCCGTACAAACGGTCGGATTTTCCGACGGAAAATGTGTGATAGGACCTTGTTGTCAGAAATTCCGACCGTGTGTAGGCTCCATCACACATTTTCCATCGGATTTTCCGACACACAAAGTTTGAGAGCAGGATATAAAATTTTCCGACAACAAAATCTGTTGTCGGAAATTCCGACCGTGTGTACACAAATCCGACGCACAAAGTGCCACGCATGCTCAGAATAAATAAAGAGATGAAAGCTATTGGCCACTGCCCCGTTTATAGTCCCGACGTACGTGTTTTACGTCACCGCGTTCAGAACGATCGGATTTTCCGACAACTTTGTGTGACCGTGTGTATGCAAGACAAGTTTGAGCCAACATCCGTCGGAAGAAATCCTAGGATTTTGTTGTCGGAATGTCTGAACAAAGTCCGACCGTGTGTACTGGGCATTAGAGTAAAGTTAAAACTCCTATTCTGCATACTTGTGCCTAATCTACTGATTGACTTCTGTTCAACTACCCTGTTGGATAAAAGCCACTCGATCAACACTGCAGCCTCCCCATGTCTCCCCGCTGTCAGAATACAGTAGTGCAGTAGGAAGGATTTTTTCAATCAGCCTGCTGGCTGAATGAAAAAAAATGAACCATGTATGGAAATCTTTACTGCAGTGGGCTGTTTTCCTATCTTGAGAAAAGAAACAGGTAGGGATTAGTGATGGGTGAACGGTTCAGCCCGAGCATAAGTTCGGGCCGAACTTTCGTTGTTCGGACGTTCGCGGAACATCCAAACAAACGGGTAGTTCGACCGTTTGTTCGGCCCCCAAACCGACCACAATGCATTGCAGTGAAAGCTTCAGCCAATCAGGGCACAGAGCACTGTCAGAGTCATGATTGGACACTGTCATCACGACTTAATCCAATCATGGCTCATTCCTGCCCCACACTAAAAAACTATTCTTTCAATGGCAGCCATTTTCAGTGTGGTTTTGGCGTGGAGAGAGATAGAACAGGGCTCTGTTCAGTGCTATTAGTTGGGGAACTATACTGTGCTATTCTGCTTCAATTGTCAGTGTAGAATATTAGTTTAGTGTCAGTCTATGGGTAGTGTGAGTGTAGTGAGGAGGACCATCATTCAGCTTTGTATAGTATGCAGCTAGAGTAAGGACAGCTCAGATAGTTTCACTGTAGTGTAGTCAGACCGTGTCAGTAATCTTGACATTATTGTATAGCTAGAGTAGGGACAGTAAAGATAGCGCAGTGGAGTGACGGTTGAACACCGTCTATTTGATTGCGTTACTACCAGTTTAACGCCATTTAATTCTGTGTGCGTTACTGCCAGTTTAACGCCATTTACTTCTGTGTGAGTTACTTTCAGTTTAATGCCATACAGTTCTGTGTGTGTTACTCCCAATTTAACGCCATATAGTTTAGTGTACGTTACTGCCAGTTTAACGCCATATAGTTTTGTGCGTTACTGCCAGTTTAACACCATATAGTTCTGTGTGCGCTACTGCCAGTTTAACACCATATAGTTCTGTGTGCGTTACTACCAGTTTAATGCCATATAGTTTTGTGTGCGTCACTGCCAGTTTAAAGCCATATAGTTTTGTGCGTTACTGCAAGTTTAACATCATTTACTTCTGTGTGCATTACTGCCAGTTTAACGCCATATAGTTTTGTGTGTTACTGCCAGTTTAACACCATATGGTTCTGTGTGCATTACTGCCAGTTTAACGCCATATCGTTTTGTGTGTGTTACTGCCAGTTTAACGCGAAATAGTTTTGTGCGTTACTGCAAGTATAACGCCATTTACTTCTGTGTGTTTTACTGCAAGTTTAACGCCATTTACTTCTGTGTGCATTACTGCAAGTTTAATGCCATATAGTTCATAGTGTCACTGTACATTTGGCACATTATATTGCAGTATGTTATAGTATATCCGTGGAGTGTGTCTGTGTAGTGTGAGTACTCAAATTAAAGTGCACCAAATACCGCTTTACATTGATTAAAGTGCATCTACGTACAGATTTCCATCTTCTTTACATTTGCTTATAAGCACCACCCCCTCCCTCCCTCCCAATAATGTCTGGGAGGACAACAAGGAGAGGCAGACGTTCACTTGGCACTGTAAGGGGGCCAGAAACAAATGTGTCCACAGGCAAAGGTGGACGTGGTGGTCAGCCCTCAGGCAGGGCATCATTTCCTCTGTTTAGTGAGTTTGCCAGTGCTATCCAGCCACAGCATGCAGAGGAGGTGGTGAACTGGCTTACTAAACCTTCCTCATCCTCCTCATCCTCCTCATCCTCCTCATCCTCTGTCACGCAAACAGAGACAAGTGTGCAGTCCCCTGCAGTTGCCAGAGTGTAAAACCTGCCTCCTTGTCCACATCTATTCCTGCCATAGCCCTAACCCCAAGTAGGAGGCACAACCCCAAGTAGGACGACGTCAAGAAAGAGTAGAGAGCAGCCACCCTATTCCATCACATTCTGCTGCTGTTATCTCCCGGCCCACTCCCCAAAGCTCAGCTGTCTGGGCCTTTTTCAGCACATCTGCAGCAGATCGCACTGTTGCTATCTGCAAACTGTGTCTCAGGCACATCAAACGTGGCAAAAACACCAACCATTTGGGTACCACATGCTTAACAAGACATTTAACGTCCAACCAATCAGCCTGTTGGCACGAGCACCTAAAAGCCACATAAAAGGGGCACAAATCTGTCCCTCCTCCTCCTTACCCACTTCAGTCTGCCCCTGCTATACCGAGTCATTACTTCTCAGCAGCCTCCACTGACAGGGATGATGGTATAGTACAGGGTGTCCCAGGTCTTAGCAGCACATCTGCCAGCAGCACACCACCAGCTGTAGACTGTAGCTGGCAAATTCGTCTGCCACATCTGCTGCAGCGGAAAAAAAAAATACAGTCCCTGCCACCGTCATGCCCAGCGTCTAATTACAAGCTTGTCAAATCTGTTGGCTCTCCAACTTCTGCCTTTCAGCCTGGTGGATTCTGTCCCCTTCCGCGAATTCGCACAATGTGCTGTACCACAATGGCAGGCTCCCAGTCGCTACTACTTTTCACGTGAGGCCATTCCATCTCTCTACCATCAGGTAGAAGGGAATGTTCTGGCATCATTGGGCAAGGCAGTCTGCCGTAAAACCCTCCTTACTGCTGACACGTGGTCTAGCAAGCATGGGCAGAGACGATATATTTTGTTCCCACCACACTGGGTAACGCTGCTTGCAACTCGAAAGGATGCAGGACAGGGCTCGGTGCTGCAGCTTGTTGTGCCCCCACGTCTCCATACAGCTGGTGGTGATGATGCCAGACCTGTGAACTCTACCCCCTCCTCCTCCTCCTCCGCCACCTCCATGCCCTCCTCTGCAGAATTGTCCTATGAACATCAGGTATCCCTTAAGCGTTCAAAGGGCTATTCCATGAGTCAGGCTAAAAGGTGCCATGCAGTGCTTCAGCTGGTGTGCTTAGGGGACAGGAACCACACCAGAGCAGAGATTCATGCAACTCTGCAGGGACAGGCCCAGAGGTGGTTCACACCACTCCAGCTGGAGCCAGGAATGGTGGTGTGCGATAATGGCTCAAACCTCCTGTCCACTCTTAGACAGGGAAAGTTGACACATATGCCATGCCTGGCACATGTCCACAATTTGGTGGTATAGCGTTTCCGAAATACGTACCCAGGGTTGCTAGATGTGCTAAAGCTGTCCAGAAGAGTTTGTAGCCATTTTCGGTGGTCATACACAGCCAGTGCTCGGTTGGCTGAAATTCAGTGGGAATTCCACCTGCACGTAAACCACCTGATTTGTGACATGCCCACCAGGTGGGGCTCGACTTTGGCAATGCTGCAGCGGCTATACATGCAACAGAAGGCCATCAACGAGTACCTGTGTGAGTATGGCACGATGACAGGCTCAGGCCGCCTTGGCTTTTTTTCCCCACACCAATGGCTTATCATTAAGGATGCATGCACTGTATTGTCACCATTTGAGGAGGCCACAAGGATGGTGAGCAGTGACAGTGCATGCATCAGTGACACAATCCCTGTTGTGTTCCTGCTGGAGCAGACTCTGCATGGCATTATGGACAGGGGACTGGAGGCAATGCAGCAGGAGGAAGAGGAGGACTTCCTTTCCTCTTAAGGCCCACTTTATCCAGACACCATCATTCCTATGTCACAGAACACACAGGAGGAGAGAGGGGTGGAGGATGAGGAGGAAGATTCTGGCACTTTCATAGGCTTTGAAGAAGAGGAAGACATGCGTCAATCTGTAAACGATGGCTTTCAAACCCCAGGACCCTTGGGAGTAGCACGTGGCTGGAAGGAGGAAGTTCCAGATGCTGTCATCCTGAGTGACCCCGAGGAGTCTGCTTCTCAAGCCTCGGCAAATTTGAGGCGCATTGGGCAACCTCATGCTTCAAAGCCTGCGAAAGGACCCAAGAATACGTGGCATAAAGGAGAAGGATGATTACTGGTTGGCTACCCTCCTCTATTTTATTGAACATTTTTCCTGACTCCAATAGGTTACAGTGTCGTGGAAAACGTAGTTTGAGTCTTCTGTTGGTGAAGAAAGGAGCGTTGGAGAAGGCGTCTGCCTAAGTGAGACATTTAGGAGATTTTTTAGTCCTCGTCGCCCAGGCCTGTCAGCTTCCACATACCATCGGCAGCGTCTGCATCACATGGTGGACAATTACCTCGGGGCCAAAACAGAGATGGAGAGCTTTTGAGCTGACGATCCACTGACTTACTGGGTCATGCAAATAGACCACTGGCCAGAACTTGCCCAGTATGCTATTGAGTTGTTGGGCTGCCCTGCACGGCATTCAGTGCTGCAGGAGGTGTTGTTACTGAACATAGAACGCGTCTGTCTACAGACTCCGTGGACCATTTGACTTTTATAAAAATCAATCAGTCCTGGATTACCAGCTATGAGGCCCCTGATGCCATTGTCACTGATTAAGTCTTTTTGGGATTTGGAATCTCTGCAGGACTTTGAGGCTGCCTAGCTTTGAGGGTGTTCAATCATTTCATCTGGAGGAATGTTTTTGGTATAGGTTTCATGGGCACAATTAACACCCAAGACCAATTTTTCAGCACCTGTTTGACAGGTGCATATCATTGCAATTTTTTTGCCTTCATCAAGAGCACCTCTATAGGATTATGGTGGGAAGGCACCCCCGACACCCAAAGAGTAATTTTTCTGCACCTGTTTGACAGGTGTATATCTCTGCAATTTTTTACAGCAAGGCCAATTCTTGCTTTCATCAAGAGTACCTCTATAGGGTTACGGTGGGAAGGCACCACCGACACCCAAAGACCAATTTTTATGCACCTGTTTGACAGGTGCATATTATTGCATTTTTTTACAGCAAGCCAAGTCTTGCATTCATCAAGAGTACCTCTATAGGGTTACGGTGGGAAGGCGCCACCGACACCCAAAGACCAATTTTTCTGCACCTGTTTAACAGGTGCATATTATTGCAATTTTTTACAGCAAGGCCAATTCTTGCTTTCATCAAGATTACCTCTATAGGGTTACAATGGGAAGGCTCCACCGACACCCAAAGACTTCTATCCAAAGTCAAAGTGACACCAGAATGTATCCAAAAAATCTCTAATCTTGTTCCCAGTGCACTACATACACACTGGCTCCCCAGCTGTTGCTGAGCAAAATAAAGGCAGCTTGCAGGGAATATGTCATTTTGTTTGGCTTTATAAATTCAATCATTGCTGCAGCAGATTCTAGACATGGTACAGATCTGCCACTTTACAGGTAGACTAAGGGGACCCCTCAGGTACTATATTGGAAGAAATTTTTCATTTTTATGCTTTCACTTTAAAAATCAAAAAACCACTGCTCATTTAAAAATGAAGTTTTTCACAATTTTTTTTTTTTTATTGATACATGTCCCCCAGCGCAGGACCTGGACCCCTACAACCATTGTATGCCCGATTACTTGCATATGAGCCTTCAAAATGGGCACTTTTGATTTTTGACATTCGGGTCCCATTGACTTTAATGGGGTTCCTTTTTCAGGTCCAAATTTTCGCGGTGTTAGAAAGTTCTGGTGAGAACTGAACAGGGGTCCGTTCGGCCCATACCTAGTAGGGATCTCTAATAAAGTTTGCTACAAATGTGTGGATTACCAAAAGCTGATATAATGGTACACCTATCCTTCAAGTACTTAGGAATGAGTACACAAAACAAAGCCAGAGTTTAAACTGAACAACACAAAAACTCCTAAAGATCCATTATGTAATGCTTTTATCTTACAAAATGACCTGTGATCAGCGACTTACAATCCCGCAATCGGATATTCTTCATGTGCCCTCTACAACTCGCTATCTCTATGTGCCCTCCTATCCACACTGCTCTCCCATAGCCTCGACTGGAAGAGACAGTGGATTGTGGAGAGGATCATATTGCGGGAACTAAGTTTGGAGGATCAGACCTCTTCAGGATGGTGAGTGGGAAAATTGGTAAACTTGTCTCTCACATTTAATGATCCCTTCAGTTTCCTAAATCAACACAGGCTTACTCATTACTGAGTGCTCCCACACTCATTCATAACTGAAGGGATCAATAAACGTAAATGACATATTAACCATCTCTCCCATTTCTGAATGAACACAGAAGTGAAGACTCCCTTCCTGATCTCTTTCTCAAAATCGAAAAATTCAGGGGTCTGTTTAGACCTAAATATTTCCCCAAAGTCCTCTGGTGTCACACACAATTTACAAGACAAAAGCAGCACCCTCTTGAATTTATACGCATTGTAGGGTGTGCCCCCCCAAATATTTTTTTGTACACACAATTTACAAGCACACATAACTTACACATGATGGTGATGCGTGTTATGTGTGCCCATTTACACAAGCCAACCTCCAAATTTTTAGTGTAAGTTTCTTACTTTTGTGTACCTTTGATTTTCATCATTTTTCAAAACAAGGCACACTCTAAATTTTATAATATGCGTGTTATAGTATTTGTGTGCACTAATAATGATTTTAGTGTATATTATAGAAAATATAAACATTTTTGCAAATATCAAAGGATGTACAAAATAAGCAGCAATATCGATTTATTTTAGGGGTCCTGTGGTTTGGATTGTCTTTTACAAACTTTCAGAGTTGTAAGTACAATATAGTTCAACATGAAAATAGAGTGAAAATAGCAAAAATGGTCTTGGTCAAAAGTTGAGAGTGGGGCCTGGCAGAGAAAGGGTTAATTATTATTGTTGTCTGCGAATATTGTTGCAAGAGAAATCTCACTGGCTCATTCTGGTGTTTGCATTAATTATCAACATTTTTTCAGCAATTAACTTGGGATCCTGTTATGGCTGTGGTTATGGACACTGTAAGACTGAAGGGAAAATGCAATCAAGGTCAGACCAGAGAGTTAAGGGAAAATAGACATAGCAGGGGTTTTAATAGGAGCTTGGAGAGGGAGGGAGTGGGAGATGTACAGGCCCAATGATTGCATCAACACAGTGGGCTTTTGTAATAGAGAGGAAGTGAGAGCTGCAAGATCAGAAAAGGAGAGCAGGACACATGAGTTAAAGTACAGAAAAGAGCAAGCTATTGTGATGAACAGCTTGTGACAAAAAGTCCATGGGACTCAATAATGGATGAGCACCTTAGAAAGTGAGGACAAAAGTGCAGCATGCAAAAGAAATGGCAGTGAGACCAGATCATAAACAGCAGATTGAGAATGGAGTTAGTGGGAGCAGATTGTGGCTGGGAAGAAATAAAGAGGAGGCAATGGGAAGAGAATGTGGAAATGATGGGGGAGAGAGAAGGCCCAAGAACATTGGGCAGAAGAGTAGTAAGGGTTATTAAAGGTGAAGTTTAGGTATAGCAATTTTTTCATAGTTACATTGGTCCAGCTGGGACCAATGTAAGTATGTACATTACTGGTCAAAAGTTTTAAACACCCCCAGAGGCGGCTATCAAATTCGGGGGCCGCCTTAGGCCTCGCGACCACCTAATTTGCCTGACTCGTGTGTGTGTGTGTGGGAGGGAATATCTCCTGGTCAGTGTACCCAGGCTAGTGGGATGAGCGAGCTAGTATACACTACAGCGCTGCTATATCACCAGCGCCGCGCCAACCTGAAGTCTCCTCTCTCTGCCTCCCTCGGCACTCTCCAGCACCCCCTCTCAGTGTCCTTGAGGCTCCAGCGCTGCCTGAGAACAGATTATAGAGGCGGAGCTGTCGGCCGCTGCTGAACCAGAAGGGATGCATGCAAGCACGAGTATGTTTTGTCAGGTGTGGAGGGAGGTGAGCTGGCAGCTCTATAGGAGCACTTGCGACTTGTATGCAGGGACTTGATATGGGTGAGGGGGCAGTGAGAGCAGTGTCTGCAGCAGAGTAGGAGGCCAGTTTTGGTGCTGTGCTGCTAACTTCAGTTGCTCTATGCATGCCGCTGCAAAGTAGCCTCTGCAGTGCTGGAGCAATAAATTAGGGCTCATTCACACCATATATAACTTTTTTTACCATCTGAACCCCTCTCATGTCATACTACCCCCATACTACCCACCACCATACACTCTGCACCCCTCTCCTGTACATACTACCTACCACCATACAGTCTACAGCCCCTCCTGTACATACTATCCACCACCATACACTCTGCACCCCCTCCTGTACATACTACCCCCCACCATACACTCGGCATCCCTCTCCTGTACATACTATCCACCGCCATAAACTCTGCACCCCTCTCCTGTACATACTACCCACTGCCATACACTCTGCACCCCTCTCCTGTACATACTACCCACTGCCATGCACTCTGCACCTCTCTCATGTACATACTACCCACCGCCATATACTCTGCACCCCTCTCCTGTACATACTACCCACCATCATACACTCTGCACCCCTCTCCTGTACGTACTACCCTCTGCCATACACTCTGCACCCCTCTCAAGTGCAAACTACCCACCGCCATACACCCTGCAACCCTCTCATGTACATAGTACCCACCGCCATACACTCTGCACCCCTCTCATGCACATACTACCCACTGCAATACACTCTGCAGTCCTCTCCTGTACATACTACCCACTGCCATACACTCTGCACCCCTCTCCTGTACATACTACCCACCGCCATACACTCTGCTCCCCTCTCATGTACATACTACCCACCGCCATACACTCTGTACCCCTCTCATGTACATACTACCCACCGCCATACACTCTGCAGCCCTCTCCTGTACATACTACCCACCGCCATACACTATGCACCCCTCTCATGTACATACTACCCCCCCACCATACACTCTGCACCCCTCTCATGTACATACTACCCACCGCCATACACTTTGCACCTCTCTCATATCCATACTACCCCTGCACCATACACTCTGCACCCCTTTCATGTACATGCTACCCCCCACCATACACTCTACACCCCTCTCATGTACATGCTACCCACCGCCATACACTTCGCACCCCTCTCATCTATATACTACCCACTGTCATACCCTCCACTTTCCTCTCCTACACATGTTTACCACCATTGTACAGTGCCATCATAATAGCCTCATGGGCAAAGTAATGCACTTGGGCCCCTACTAGGGAGATGGTGACCTGTAGCATACACAGCGCACCGCAGAAAACGTTGAGTGTGGTTAAATTATGCTACATATTGGGCATGGCTATTTGGTCTGATTAGAAATTTTTAGTCTGATTTTATTTTATTTTTTACAATTCCTTATTCTTCTTACAATTTTTTTTAAAAGAATTTATGTTTTTTGGTGAGAGTTTTTTTATTTCTTTGGTGAGATATCAGGGGTCTAAACAAACCCCTGAAGTCTCACTTTTGACACAGAGAAAGGGACTGAGAAAACACATTCCCCAGTCCCTTTCTCTGTAGGCTCAACTGCACTGCAGATGAATGAACAGGAGACAGAGGCTCAGCGGGAGAGAAGAGGAGGGAAGCCGGAAGCGCTGTGGGGGGGGCACACAGTTATTTTATAGCTTTACTTATTTTTCCCATTATGGGCGTGAGTGGGGCCTTAAGTCTAAGTTTTGCCTCACAAAGCCTAGAGCCGCCTCTGAACACCCCCCTTTTTCAAGTATTTATTGAAATTTAAGTTGAGTGAATAACCTGAAATGGTACAAAGGTAAGCGGTAAACTGCCAGAGGTGAAAAAAAAAGTTTAGGTTATTAAAAACTGAAAAATAATGTGTACATTTCAGAGTTATACAAAAAGGCAATTTTTCATTGAAGAAGTAATAGGTTAATAACTCACAGTTGTTCTGCAGCAATGTAAGTGAATAAAGCCTTGAACCTTTATGCTAACAATTCCTTCAGATGTCCCAACTTTTGCTGGTTACTGTTACTACCTCCTCTTAAGCAATATTTGGACAGTATTGTACTGCAGGAAGTAGTAAATTGCTCTCAAAATGGGGAGAAAAAGGCAACTAACCAAGAAAGATTGGCAGACAGACCATTATAACCCTTAAAAGTGAAGGTCTTTCCTTTGGCGAAACAGGACAGAAGTTGCAAAACAAGGATGAATTTGCACAAACACACTATCAAGGAAAATAAGGAAGAGATTTTCTGCACACCTGTTGGGCACAATTTCTCACAACCAGACCACACTATGGAAGACCTTAGAAAGGTTATAAAGGCTCAAGGTTTTTTACCTTCATGTATTATTGCATGAAGGTAAAAAATCTTCTCTGTGCAGCAGCCCTCACAGCCCCCCTAATACTTACATGAGCCCCATCGCCAGGCCCGAATTGGCCATAGGGCAAACCTTATGTCCTTGTGGGGCCCAAGGCAGCTGGGCTGCTCTTTGAGCCCGCGACGCTCACCATCAGCGCCAGGGGGACAGAAACATGAAGGGGGAGGAGCTAGAGGAGACACCTTCGGCCTCTCCGCGCCCACACGGCCACCCGTATGGGTCAGCCATCGGTGGGCCTATTTTTTGTCCCAGTCCGGGCCTGCCCATCGCAATCCAGTGCTGTTGTGATGTGCACAACAGCCTCGGCTCTTGGGGGACTGTCACTTCTCATTGGCTGAGGCAGCAGTGGGAGCCATTGGCAAGGCTGAGCTGCGGCTCTATGTGTGAATGGACATGCAGAGAAACAGCTCGGGAGTGGTTGCTTGCTCTGGGGGCACTCAGCAGGAGGGAGGGGACTGGAGCACCACTGGGGGGATCTGAGAAGCAGAGGATCTGGGCTACTCTATGCAAAACTACTGCACAGAGCAGGTAATTATAAGATGTTTGTTATTAAAAAAAAACAGCAAGCCTTTACTATCACTTTAATGTTTTAATTTCAAGGGAATTATAAAACCTACTCAGGAAAAGAAAACTTTTGAACTAAGAATGATAAGTCTATTTGACACAATATCCTAAATTTAGACCTGGGTCTTCCTAATCATTATCCAACAGTTTTACGACCCCCTCTGTGACTGTTACTCCCCCCACAGTCTATAAATCTCTCTGTCTTATCTCACTATTTATCCTAGTTTAACTACTTAAGGACCACCCCATGTATATATACAGGGAGGCCCTTAAGCGCAAAATCACGTACCTGCAATGCTGCTAAAAATTGCTGATCCCCGCCATTACTAGTAAGAAAATAAATAAATAAAAATCCCATAAAAATATCCCATAGTTTGTAGACGCTATCACTTTTGCGCAAACCAATCAATATATACGCCTTTTGGGATTTTTTTACCAAAAATATGTAGCAGAATACATATTGATGTAAATTGATGAAGAAATTAGATTTTTAAATTTTTTTTATTGGGAATGTTTTATAGCAGAAAGTAAAAAATATTGTTTTTTTTTCAAAATTGGCATTCTTTTTTGTTTATAGCGCAAAAATAAAAACCGCAGGTGATCAAATACCACCAAAAGAAAGCTCTATTTGTAGGAAAAAAAGGACATCAATTTTATTTGGGTACAGCGTTGCACACCCGCGCAATTGTCAGTTAAAACAACGCAGTGCAGTATCGCAAAAAATAACCTGGTCAGGAAGGGGGTAAAACCTTATGGAGCTAAAGTGGTTTATTACCTTTGCCCTGTACATTTGTTTGTGTTTTGTTCCCTTTTTTTCCCCACAGAGAATGTCTTAAGCCGAGTACACATGGGCCGACATTCAACCCATGTGTATGTTGGTCTGTCCGACATAAGCCGGCAATTTGGCTGGCTTCTGTTGGACATGCATGCTGAAAAACCAGCAGCCGTCCGACTCCCAATCAGCTGATCGGAGTGTTCTGGCAGGGAGGGGGGCATTCCCCTGTCAAAACACAACAGCTCAGTGGGGGAGATCGCTGTACTAATGTCAGATGGTTAGTACAGCGTCTCCGACCGGAGCTGACAGTTTTTTTTACGTTCAACCCGCTGGGTTGTACGAAAAAAGAACTTGTAGTATGTCCCCAGGTTTACTTTACCATTCTGCTAAAACTTTGTGTATTAGTATTGCTTGGGCCTTGAAGAACCCCGAAAGCTTGTCCTGAAAAAATGTATTTTAGTGCAAATAAACAAGTATCCCAGACAGTACTCAAATGTTTCAGAAACTGCATAGAAATCCAAGTTGTGAGTACAGTTTCCTACACCATCATCACCATTTTCTGGATCCAGAGTTGTTGACTTGCACAAAGTAAGTGGCACCCTGAACCAAAACTACTACTACAGCATTTTGCAGTACCATGCAATACCCCTGGAATACGTCTAGTTGGTCAGGGGTTCATCCTACAGCAAGATAATGACCCAAAACATAACTCCAGGCTGTGTCAGAACTGCCTTAGAAAAAAAAGAACAAGACAGTAGGCTTCGAATTATGGAATGGCCAGCACAGTTTCTAGACCTTAACCCCACCAAGCTGGGCTGGGCTGGGATGAACTGGACAGAAGGGTGATAGCAAAGCAAGGTAGAAGTGCAACACATTTGTGGGACCTTCTGCAACAGTGCTGGGAAGAGCTCTCTGAGCAATATTTGCTTTCCATTGTAGAAAGAATTACACGAGTGTGTTTGAATATTATACATGTACTAGTATACATTATACATTGTCTCAGGGGATCAGGAAGGAATTTTTTCTCCTACTGTAGCGAATTGGATCATGCTTTGCTGGGGTTTTTTCACCTTCCTGTGGATCAACTGTGAGTGAAGGATTGTGTATATGGGATCGTATGATTTTTTTTTTTTTTTTTTTTAATTGGTTAAACTAGATGGACCTGACTAACTATGTAGCTATGTAACATGCAAAGGGTGGCTACCTGAAGAGTCAAATATTTAGATTATATTTTGTTAAAGGAAACGATTCCATGATTTATTTTTTATGTCCAATTGTTTAATTGTTTATTCCTTTATTTTCAGAGTACATTTCAGCTTAAACTGTGTACTTCCTTATTATAGGCTTACCAGTAGGGATAAATCAAAAGGTGAACTTTAATACCTCTTTAATTCATGTGGCTGTGCCATGTTGGTTTGAACAGGAAAATATTATTATTTTTATACAGGATTTATATAGCGCAATCAGTTTGCACAGCACTTTACAACATGAGGGCAGACTGTACAGTTACAATACAATTCAATACAGGAGGAATCCGAGATCCCTGCTTGTTAGAGTTTACAATCTAGGTAATAGTGGAGATCAGTAATAGTGGAGATTGCGTGAGCACGATGCCTAGTAGAAGAACTAGTACTGGACTCAAGAAATTCAATCATCTAATTTACCTGTTGACCTAATGGCAACAATCCACACTGGAGAAACAAATCTGTCAAATCTGTCAAATGAATTTCAAATTTAGTTTTAGTAAATCCTGTGATGATGTTCAGCTATGATCAGAGCTCAGCCCCAATTCTTATCAGCAAATATTTAAGACTTCTGCTATTTCTGTTTCCTGCTAATGCCTGTGTGCAAATGGAATGTCAGAAAAGTGTGAACAATTAGATTAATTGGGGATTAGGCATTCATATGCTAATGCTCAGTAGCTTTCTATCAGCTGTTCAGATGAAAAAGTAAAACAGTTTATCAATGGACATTGTTGAGTAGCTTGAAATTATATGCACTTGTTCAATCACTGTTGACAAATGAAGCTAGTCTGTGAGAAGATCCAAAGCTATTATCCACTTAAGAAATGTAGGAAGTTATCATGGGGAAGATATATAACAGAACAGCAGTAAAGTTTAAGCAAGTGACTTCAGCAAACTCTTTTTGTTCTTGATCCAAAAGGGATTAAACTGAAACAATAATTGTATTTGTATAACACACATAATAGCTGTACACAGATTTTTAGAAAAAAAGTTTGGCCAATGGCTCCTGCTGCTCTCACCCAAGCTCATGAATGCAGGAAGAGAGAGTAGAATGGGGTTGCCTGTGGGGACAGCGTTGGATTGAGAGTGGTGTCAGGTCTGCATACAGCCATTCACATGTACTGGCAGGGAAATTTACGTTAGAGATGAAAAAAATGTCGACAAACATCCACGTGCATGAACCCTAATAATATTTGCAAATAAATGTAGCCAAAATATGTATCATAAATAGGGATGGGCAGAACAACCCCCTGTTCAGTTCGCACTGGAACTTTCGAACATCGCAAAAGTTCGAAACTGAATAACGAACCCCACTGAAGTGCCCATTTTGAAGGCTTACAGTGGGGACAGAAAGTATTCAGACCCCCTTAAATTTTTCATTCTTTGTTATATTGCAGCCATTTCTTAAAATCATTTAAGTTCAAGTTCATTTTTTCATCATTAATGTACACACTGCACCCCATATTGACAGAAAAACACAGAATTGTTGACATTTTTGCAGATTTATTAAAAAAGAAAAACTGAAATATCACATAGTCCTAAGTATTCAGAACCTTTGCTGTGACACTTATATATTTAACTCAGGTGCTGTCCATTTCTTCTGATCATCCTTGAGATGGTTCTACACCTTCATTTGAGTCCAGCTGTGTTTGATTATACTGATTGGACTTGATTAGGAAAGCCACACACCTGTCTATATAAGACCTTACAGCTCACAGTGCATGTCAGCGCAAATGAGAATCATGAAGTCAAAGGAACTGCCTGAATAGCTCAGAGACAGAGTTGTGGCAAGGCACAGATCTGGCCAAGGTTACAAAAACATTTCTGCTGCACTTAAGGCTCCTAAGAGCACAGTGGCCTCCATAATCCTTAAATGGAAGACGTTTGGGATGACCAGAACCCTTCCAAGAGCTGGCCGTCCGGCCAAACTGAGCAATCGGGGGAGAAGAGCCTTAGTGAGATAGGTAAAGAAGAACCCAAAGATCACTGTGGCTGAGCTCCAGAGATGCAGTCGGGAGATGGGAGAAAGTTGTAGAAAGTCAACCATCACTGCAGCCCTCCACCAGTCGGGGTTCTATGGCAGAGTGGCCTGACGGAAGACTCTCCTCAGTGCAAGACACTTGAAAGCCTGCTAAAAAAAACACCTGAAAGACTCCAAGATGGTGAGAAATAAGATTCTCTGGTCTGATGCGACAAGATAGAACTTTTTGGCCTTAATTCTAAGCGGTATGTGTGGAGAAAACCAGGCACTGCTCCTCACCTGTTCAATACAGTCCCAACAGTGAAGCATGGTGGTGGCAGCATCATGCTGTGGGGGTGTTTTTCAGCTGCAGGGACAGGACGACTGGCTGCAATTGAGGGAAAGATGAATGTGGCCAAGTACAGGGATATCCTGGACGAAAACCTTCTCCAGAGTGCTTAGGACCTCAGACTGGGCCGGAAGGTTTACCTTCCAACAAGACAATGACCCTAAGCACACAGCTAAAATAACGAAGGAGTGGCTTCACAACAACTCAGTGACTGTTCTTGAATGGCCCAGCCAGAGCCCTGACTTAAACCCAATTGAGCATCTCTGGAGAGACCTAAAAATGGCTGTCCACCAACGTTTACCATCCAACCTGACAGAACTGGAGAGGATCTGCAAGGAGGAATGGCAGAGGATCCCCAAATCCAGGTGTAAAAAACTTGCATCTTTCCCAAAAAGACTCATGGCTGTATTAGATCAAAAGGGTGCTTCTACTAAATACTGAGCATAGGGTCTGAATACTTAGGACCATGTGATATTTCAGTTTTTCTTTTTTAATAAATCTGCAAAAATGTCAACAATTCTGTGTTTTTCTGTCAATATAGGGTGCTGTGTGTACATTCATGAGGAAAAAAAATGAACTTAAATGATTTTAGCAAATGGCTGCAATATAACAAAGAGCAAAAAATGTAAGGGGGTCTGAATACTTTCCCCACTGTATATGCAAGTAATTGGGCATGCAATGGTTATGGGGGTCCGGGTACTGCCCTGGGGGACATGTATCAATAAAAAAAAGTTTGTAAAAAACTTCATTTTTAAATGAACAGTGATTTATTGATGCTTAAAGTGAAAGCATAAAAATGAAAAATTACCTTCAATATAGTGCCTGGGGGGTCCCCTTAGTCCACCTGTAAAGTGGCACATCTGTACTGTGTATAGATATTTCTGCAGCAATAATTGCATTTATAAAGGCAAAAAAATGACATTTTCCGTGTAAGCTTTCTTTATTTTGTAAGTAACGGCTTGGGGAGCCAGTCTGTATGATGAGGCCACAATGTAGTGCACTGGAAACAAGATTAGAGATTTTTTGGATAAATTCTGGTGTCTTCCACAGACTTTGGATAGAAGTAACAGGTGAGGAAAAATTGGTCTTTGGGTGTCGGTGGCGCCTTCACACCGTAACCCTATAAGAGGTACTCTTGATGAAAGGAAGAATTGGCCTTGCTGTCAAAATTGAAATGATATGCACCTGTCAAACAGGTGTGGAAAAATTGGTCTTTGGGTGTCGGTGGTGCCTTCACACCCTAACCCTATAAGACAGGGGTAGTAAATTAAAATTCAAGGAGGTCCGGTCACTAAAACAAAACTTCCGGCCAAGGCCTGAATCACAAGTCTGTGCCATGAAAGACTGTACATGTCTTCTTTTCCTTTTTTGGCGCAAGCCACGCTCTCTGGTGCTTTTCCTACGTTTTCCTCCACACACTCTGGTAATACTCTGTGAATGTCCCCATTAGTGTTCGCCCTTACATCAGGTGCCCCTACCAGAGTAATTCATAACATTGGGTTTCCCCCTATCAGACTACCCCCATAAATCAGATGCCAACATCAGGGTACCCCCTTATATGAGGTTTTCCATCAGGTTTCTTCATCAGAAGACTCCCTTACAGCTGGTGTCTCCCATCAGTGTGCTCCCTTACATCATTTGTCCCCATCAGAGTGTCCCCTTACATTAGGTGCCGTCATCAGAGTGCCTTTTTACGTCAGGTGTCCCCATCAGGACAGGAATAAAAGTAACAATTATTTTTTTTAAACAGTGTAAAAATAAAAAATAAAAGGTAAAATAAATAATAATTAAAACAAATTTAAACGCGCCTCGTCCCGACGAGCTCGCGTGCAGAAGCGAACGCATACGTGAGTAGCGCCCGCATATGAAAACAGTGTTCAAACCACACGTGAGGTATCGCTGCGATCAGTAGAGCGAGAACAATAATTCTAACCCTAGACCTCCTCTGTAACTTAAAACATGCAATCTGTAGACTTTATTAAACATCGCCTATGAAGATTTTTAAGGGTAAAAGTTTGTCGCCATTCCACGAGCGGGCGAAATTTTGAAGCGTGTCATGTTGGGTATCAATTTACTCTGCGTAACATTATCTTTCCCAATATAAAAAAAATTGTGCTAACTTTACTGTTGTCTTTTTTTTTAATTTAAAAAAAGTGTAATTTTTCCAAAAAAGTCCACTTGTAAGACCGCTGCGCAAATACGGTGTGACAGAAAGTATTGCAAGAACCGCCATTTTATTCTCTAGGGTGTTAGAAAAAAAATTTATAATGTTTGGGGGTTCTAAGTAATTTTCTAGCAAAAAAAACCTGTTTTTAACTTGTAAACAACAAATCTCAGAAAGAGGCTCGGTCCTTAAGTGGTTAAGGGGCATGCTGATAGGCACATTTTGTTGTGCCCATCAGCATGCCCCTTAACATAAAATAAGGGGCATGCTGATGGGCACATTTTATGATAAAGGGCACTCTGATGGTCACAATTTATGTTAAGGGGCACTCTGATGGGCACAACAAAACATGCTCATCTGCGTGCCCCTTAACATAAAAATGTGCCCATCAATGGTGCTCTTAAAATAAAATATGCTCATCAGAGTGCCACCAATCATAAAATGTGCCCATCAGTGTGCCCCTTAACATAAAATGTGCCCATCATAGTGACCCTTAACATAAAATAAGGGGCATGCTGATGCGCACATTTTATGATAAGGGGCACTCTGATGGGCACAATTTATACCCACATACCTTGAGGGAAGGAGAGAGTACATTCAGCAAGCTGCAAGGGGGCGGAAGCTGCGAGATATACATCGCATGAGAGCGGGGAGCTGCGAGCAGCAAGGGGCGGGGCGCATGTGTGATGTCACGCTCGGCCGTGGGAAAGAGCAAGTCCACAATGAGGAGCAGGAGGCAGGGCGCACACACGCGACATCACTGGTTGCTGGGAAACCCACAGTCCCAGCAAACCAATGGCTGGCACTACACTGGCGGGCTGGTGGTCCGGGCAGAACCATTCTGCGGGCCGTGCCCAGACCGCATGCCGCCATTTAATGATGGCTGCTATAAGAGGTACTCTTGATAAAAGCAAGAATTGGCCTCGCTGTCAAAAATTAAAATGATATACACCTGTCAAACAGGTGCGGAAAAATTGGTCTTTGGGTGTTGGTGGCGCCTTCACACCGTAACCCTATAAGACAGAGGTAGTAAAAAAAGTTGGTCTTTGGGTGTTAATCGTGCCCAGTAAACCTACACTAAAAATATTCTTCCAGATTAAATCAACACCAACAACGCTAGGCAACCTAGATGTCCTGCAGAGATTCCACATCCCAAAAACACTTAATCAGTGATATCGGCATCAGGGGCTTCATAGCTGGTAATCCAGGACTGATTCATTTTGATAAATGTCCGATGGTCCACAGATTCTGTGGACCGACGCGTTCTATTATCAGTAACAAAACCTCTAGCAGCACTGAATGCCCATTCAGAAAGCACTCTCAATTGCATACTGGGCAAGTTCTGGCCAGTGGTCTATTCTCATGACCTAGTAAGCCAGTGGATCGTCGACTGGAAAGCTCTCCATCTCTGTTTTTAAGGTGCCCTCAAGAGATTTCATCTTCTGCACTCTCTGTGGGGACAGGATGAGTTCTGAGACTTTCCCCTTGTAACGGTGGTCAAGGAAGGTTACCAACCAATAGTGATCCTTCTCCTTTAAGCCACAAATTCTTGGGTCTTTTCACAGGCTTTGACGCATAAGGGAACCTATACACCGAAAATTTGCGGAGGAATGAGAAGCAGACTCCTCAGGGTCACTGAGGATTATAGTATCTGGAACTGCCACGTACTACTCCCAAGGGTTCTGGGGATGGAAAACCATCTCTTACTGTTTATCGTATGTCTTCCTCTGCTTCATTGCTTCCAAAACTGCTAGAATCCTCCTCCCTCTGTCTTCTGTGGTGTAGGGACAATAATGACTGTATAAAGTGAGCCTTAAGAGGAAAGCAAGTCCTCCTCTTCCTCCTGCTGCTCTTCCTCAAGTGCCCTGTCCATAATGTCAAGCAGAATCTGCTCCAGCTGGAACACAACAGGGATGGATGCATTGTCATGGTTCACCATCCTTGTGGCCTCCTCAAATGGAGACAGTACAGTGCATGCATCCTTTATGAGCAGTAGTGTAATATTAAACCGCGCTTGGTGTTCAAATAGTAAAAAATAAATGAAAATGAATACAAAGCAGCCAGCACTACAAGGTACATCTTGTGCAAAATAAATAGGTATAAACAGTGAAGCGCTAAACATAAATCATATAGGTATGAATAGTAATAATGAATGGTGAATCATTATGCGAGAAAAAATAACACAATAGTAAGAGAAAACTCATAAACAATTCATATATAAAAATGTGATAAAGTTCATGGTGCCAAATAGATGGTTTGCTGGAATCTTCTCCAATAGACCTTATGATGTTAGGAAGATTTGCCAACAGCCCTTGGAGCCGATGTGATATTGTGTGTAGACATATAGGGCCTTTCAGAGTCAAAACTGGAATCTTCTCATCAGTACCCCGTTAGGACATAAATCCAAGGAGAAAGGATAGAAGACTTGATAGCAAGGCGAGCATGTCAAGCCTTGATGTGAGTGTGAGGAGAGACAACCGGAAGTGACGACATCAAGGATTGCGGGTCAAGCCTCATATAGAAACAAAAACAAAGACCAGCCCACGTAGCGTCAGAAACCGGCTAACTGTAGGCTACTCAAGCCTCTATGTGGAAAGACTAGACAAAGCAACAGACGACATCAAATATGCAGGTCAAGCCCCGTCTGGAAATCAAGGCAAAAATAAGCCAAAATGTCGCCACTACTGCAAGTCAAGCCTCGACGCACAATCGGTCATAACACAGCATCTATAAACAAATAAATTGGTAATAAATCTAAGATTGAAGAAAAACAATAATACAGGTATATTATTCTCAAAAAGAAAAAATATATAAAATTAATCGAAAAAACCCTGAACCATGTATCTGATGTTCTTAGAAAACTGTAAAAAAATCACGCTTGATTAATAAAAGCATTAATATCCCACTCCACGTTCATCCCAAACGGGGAGTAGGAACACAACTGGTAAATCCAGAATGTTTCACATCGTGAAACACCTCTAGTAAGTGCACCCCCAAGCCAAGGTGGTAGGTAGTGGTCAATGATCAAAAATTGGGTACCGCTGGGATCCCGGTTATGGTATTTCCGATAATGTTTAGGAACACTATGATTACTTACTCCCTTTTTAATATTGGCTATATGTTCATTAGCTCGTACAGAGAACGAGAGGATAGTTCTGCCAACATATTGTTTTCCACATGGGCAGGTGAATAAATATACGATATGTTTAGTAGCACAGGTGAAAAACTACTTCATATCGTAAACCCGATTAGTGATTGTAGATTTAAATTGTTTTGTTTTCACTTTACCACATGTGTTATGTAGGCAAACGTTGCATTTTTTACAAGGGTAATACCCCACCAGTTTGTGAAAAAATGAGGGATTAACTGGAGGGTTGATAATATTAGGGGCAATTTTACTTTGTAGAGATGGAGCACCTCTAGATATAATCTTGGCCCGATCTGGCAAAAGGGGGACCCAAGATTCGATCATTTTTGATGACATTCCAGTGTTTATCTAAAATCTGTTTGATCTGTCTATGTTGAGTAGAAAATGTAGTAAACTTGGACCATTTAAAGGTATCATCCTTATTTTGGTGAGGTTTGACCTCCAAAAGTGAGCTTCTATCTACAGTACAAATTCTGTGTAATTCTGAGCCTATATCTGCCTGGATGTAGCCCTTATGAAGAAATCTCTGTCTGCGTACAGAGGCTTGTTGGATGAAGTCCTGTGTATTGGTACAATTTCGACGCAAACGTAGAAATTGACTATGAGGTATGGATTGACGCCACGATTTATGATGGCAACTGTCCACAGGTATAAAGCCATTGCTATCTGCCGGCTTGAAATAAGTTTTGAATTTAAATTCTCAATTGATCAAACCAATATCTAGATCCAAGAAATGTATTCGTTCCCTGCTGAACTCATGTGTCAGTACAATGCCTCTATCATTTCTGTTCAATGACAAAGAACTGGTCTAAGGAGTCAGACGTACCATCCCATAGGAGGATGATGTCGTCTATAAATCTGGCCCAAAGAACCAAATTGGAACTATTTGAAGTATAGATGACACTCTCTTCCCACTTGACCATAAAAAGGTTGGCCAAGCTGGGGGCAAATTTAGCCCCCAAAGCCACACCTTTCTGTTGCAAATAATATTTGCCATTTTTGATCATTGATCACTACCTACTACCTTGGCGTGGAGGAGCACTTACTAGAGGTGTTTCACGACTTGAAACATTCTTGATTTGCCAAAAGCATTCTTACTCCCCGTTTGGGATGAATGTGGAGTTGGATATTAACGCTTTTATTAATTAAGCGTGATTTTTTAAGATTTTCTAATGCCGCGTACACACAAGCGGACTTTAAGGCAGACTTTGCCCGGCGGACTTTTCGATGGACTTTACGACGGACTTGCTGAATGAACGGACTTGCCTACACACAATCAACCAAAGTCTGTTGAATTCGTACGTGATGACGTACGACCGGACTAAAACAAGGAAGTTCATAGCCAGTAGCCAATAGCTGCCCTAGCGTGGCTTTTTGTCCGTCGAACTAGCATACCGACGAGTGGACTTTTCGACCGGACTCGAGTCCGTCGGATAGATTTGAAACATGTTTTAAATCTAAGTCTGTCCAACTTTTGAAAAAACAAAGTCCGCTGGAGCCCACACACGATCGAATTGTCCGACCAAATCCGGCGTGCCGGACCAAGTCTGCCGTAAAGTCAGCTCATGTGTACGCGGCATAAGAATACCAGATACATGGTTCAGGGTTTTTTTCTGAATCATTTTATATATTTTTATATATTTTTTCTCTTTATAATAATATACCTGTATCATTGTTGTTCTTCAATTTTAGATTTATTACCAATTCATTTGTTTTTACATGCTATGTTATGACCAATTGTGCAGCGAGGCTTGACTTGCAGCAGTGGTGACACTTTGGCTGGTTTTGCCTTTTTGAGACGAGGCTTGACCCACATATTTGATGTCGCCTGTTGCTTTGTCTAGTCTTTCCACATAGAGGCTTGAGTAGCGTACAGTTAGCCAGTTTCTGATGCTACATGGGCTGATCTTCGCCTTTGTTTCTGCTTGAACAGCATCCTTGATGTCGTCATTTCCGGTTGTCTCTCCCACTCTCACATCGAGGCTTGACACGTACGCTCTTGCGCAATTTCCGGTCCTCTCTCCTCGCTCTCACATCGAGGCTTGACACGCTCGCTCGCTTTCAGGTCAAGGCTTGACACGCACGCTCTCGCGCCATTTTGTTGGTGAAGTGCTTGGCCAATTAGATACTGCGTTAGGCAGCGTGGCTATTCATTTGAGGAGGCATATTGTCTATAAAATTAGGGTGGCAGAGACATCGGAACACCCCAGATGATGTCTGATTGAGACGAAACGCGTTGGATCTACTATCCTGTCTATGCCACTATAACTCAATATTTCCATGCATCATTCAATACATGCTTGTTGACATTTACTGAAATGTGAGTGTTCTACTTTTTTTTTTTAAATGAATCTATGGTTTTACACTATGTCGAGTCTTCTATCCTTTCTCCTTGGATTTATGTCCTAACGCAATACTGATGAGAAGATTCCAGTTTTGACTCTGAAAGGCGCTATATGTCTACACACATATCAGCTCTGGCGGCTGTCGGCAAATCTTCCTAACATCATAAGATCTATTGGAGAAGATTCCAGCAAACCGTCTATATCTAGGTGTGGAGACACCACTGCCTGCTTGACCCATTTGGTATAAGCTGAATAGGGTCTGTATGTTCCGGTAAGCCTCCTTATATCATGTTTGGTGGCAGAAGTTTTTCACAGCGGTGATTCCCTTTTTTTCTTGGGTGATTGATCATCACTATTTGGTATCACAAACTTTATGGACTCACATTTTTATATGAATTGTTTATGAGTTCTCTTATTATTGTGTTATTAGGTCTTTCTCACATAATGATTCACCATTCATTATTACTATTTATACCTATACGATTTATGTTTAGCGCTGCACTGTTTATACCTAATCCTTTATGAGCAGCCTTTGGCGTGGGGTAAAAAAGCCGGGCCTGAGCCTGTCGTTGTGCCATACTCACACAGGTACTCGTTGACAGCCCTATGCTGCATGTGCAGTCACTGCAGCATTGCCAAAGTCGAGTTCCACCTGGTGGGCATGTCACTAATTAGGCAGTTTGCGGGCAGGTGGAATTCCCGCTGAATTTCAGCCAACCAAGCTGGCTGTGATTAAGCACCAGTTTTAGGTGTGAAACACGTCAGCTGATCTTTGTAATTCACCACCATTGCTGTATGGTCTATGTTTTTTTCTACCAATAAAAGAGATTGCATCGGAGTGCGACAATCCAGCCTTTTTTCTTCCCAAGCACCGCCTGAAATGGCTACAGACTCTTCTGGCCTGCTTTAGCAGATCTTCCAACCCTGGGTACCTATTTAGGAAATGCTGCACCACCAAACTGAGGATGTTAAACTTGCAGTAATGCACTGAAATATACTGCGTTAAACATGCACCAATTCACAGAAATATACGCGTTAAATCGCACGTAGCGCACTGAAATATATAGCGTTAAACGGTCACTGCACTCACACTAGCTGAACTATCCGTAGATTCACACAAATGTAAAGATAAATGGTCGTCACACTACATTCACACTGACTGAACTATCCCTAGATTCACACTAATATACAGATGAATAGTGGTCACTACACTGACACTGACACTGACTGAACGATCCCTAGATTCACACTAAACTGATATTCTACACTAATAGAATCAGAATAGCAAACTATAGCACTATAACTGTCTAGTAGCACTGAACAGAGCCCTGTTCTATCTCTCTCCACGCTGATATCGCACTAAAAATGGCCGCTATTGAAAGAATACTTTTAAAGTGTGGGGCGGGACTAAGAGCAAAGATCCATGATTGGATAGAGTCATCATTACAGCATCCAATCATTGCTCTAAAAGTGCTCTCTGCCCTAATTGGGCAAAGCTTTCAATGCTTCAGCCAATCAGGGCTTTCAATGCACTGTGAGGCAGCGCAGTGCAATGTGGTCATTCGGCAACAAACGGTCGAATGCCCTGATAATTTGTCAATGTTCAGCTCAAGCTCATGCTCAGGCCGAACCGTTCGCCCATCCCTAATCATAAACATCAAATATCAAATAAATCACGAGCAAACTTAACCCTAATAATGCTGATGCTGATGGCCAGGTGAGATTGTGAACACTTGGGTAAGCGGACGATGGTCTTGACAGGATGAATGTTACTGTATTGAAAATCTGTTAAATTTTTATAATAAAGTATATGATGTTAATTCCTAGTGACTATTATGTATTTTGTCTCTTCATAGTTCTTTAACTACTAGTGTCCTACAAAGTCCCCTGAAGAAGCCATCGCTGGCGAAACATGTCGGTAACAGACACTATAGTACAAATGTTCGCCTAACATATATAAGTTGACCATAACATGATTATGTGCACTTTATTTACTATCATGTTTTTATCTTGAATTAATTAAAAATTTGTTAATTTTACCATCTTTGTCAATCTTGTTCTTGGTACCGCTATAATCCCATTATCTTCCCATTCTATTTTTGTTAACCCTAATAATGTTTTCTCTGTTTTTCTGGGGGTTAGGTATGTACGGCTTTCACATCATCAGTGGAGTTTTGAGTGGCCAGCATTGCTTCACATAAAAGTGCTGCACTAAAAGTATTCAGGTTAAGATACTGCCTAATACAAAATGACCCTTTTTAACTAAACAGATTGCCTGGAAATAGTATAACAGTTCATTTTACTTTATACTTCACCTTTCCTTTCAAAATTGTGGTTGTCAGCTTTAATTATTATCTTTTTTGCATTGATTATTTTTAAAATGTGATTTAATCTTTAGCTGAATCAATGGAAAATATTAAAAATAGTGAAGCCCCCTTTTTTTGGTCACTGACCTCAACAAAATCCTTTCTGTGTGCTTTCTGTATCCAGTAATTATATCTTTGCAACATACAGGGGCAGCAGTTTTTTCGTTTTTGCTTTTTTTGGTGTGCATTCTTTTACCTAGCGATAACCCCCAAAGTACAGTAATTTTCTTATGGTGGGCCTATGATCACAGACATTATGAAGAAGATAATGGAGACTCAAAACTTCAGAATGTCTGTTATTTTTTCCATTTTTACAGTCTTATGAGCTTCCCAACTCTTTTTCCAAGGTCCTCTGAAATCTCTTCTGATTGTGCCATATTACACTTGGAAGAGAATTTTGCTGTGAAGAACATAATTGCACAGTTTTTTTATATGCTAGGTCCGGTTAAACCAATACCTGAATTGGAATGCCTGGAAAATCAGGCTCATTGGTATTATTTGCACAGACTATTGCTTTCATTTTATTGGTATGTAATGTACAGTATGTATGTATATTGGTGTATTTTATGTATGTGTGGATAAGAAGTTACATGTATTTATTGTTGCTGTCAGAGAGCTGCCATGCAAAATTTTGTTGTATTGAATACAATAATTTTTAAAAAATCTAATCTAACTACCCCTTACTAAAAATGTAATTATCACCCTCTCTGGCATGTAGATGTGAAGAGAATAGAAACAAAGCTGTATGAAATAAAAATGTGTTTAACCTGTGCATTTAAATGTTGTATTTAGCTATTTGTCTGAAGTTCCACCCTAATATGGACATGGAGAAAATATGAGGCTCTGTGTAGAGCCTCACGGAGCTTAGGGTCCAAGGGGCCCCACAGGGACAGTGATCAATTTGATAAATGAATACAGATACCACAAGGTATTCAAAAAAAGGAAAAATTTGGGGACTTTAAATGAAGCTAGCACCAAAGGGATGCTCGCCTCCATCCCGGTCATTGGTTAAAAAGAAAAAGAGAGAGAAGTGGGACTTTAAATGAAGCACACAGCAGCACAACGCAGGTCAAGTGACCAAAATTCATTTATTTGGTATAATCCATGGTATGTAAAAAACATTTTGGGCATCCAACCTCTAAAATGCTGCGGGCATCAAGCCTCTATATAATAAACCATGGATTGATTATACATAAAATACACATAAATTACACAATAAGTCACGATCCATTGTCACACAAAGTGCAAAGATAACAATCAATATGCATGTGTACATTTGTTACTATGATAAGACCCAAGAAGAGCCATGAAAATTAGGACAAATAATTATAATAAAAGAGATTTAATGCCATGACAGATACTTATGAAGGTAAGTGGAATCATTAAAATCTTGGTATTCCATGATATGGGAAGATTGGTAATAATCAAATCTCTACGCGTTTCGCGGTATAGCAACCGCTCATCAGGAGCATACGTCATGGAATGATTCTAAAAAATATTTTTATTTAAAAAAAATGTTTTTTTTTTTTTTTTTTCCCAGTAAAGATACCACAAGGTGTTTGCACTTTTTTGCACATCGGGTTTTGTTTAAAAATGGACATGTATATGTTTCATCCAAGGTTTTAAAAAAAATGTAAACTATTATGTAGCCAGGTGCCGACTATGTTATAATGGAAACCAAGGGACACTGATAAGTGGGACTATGGATTAAGCCTTTTCCACTAGTGCCCAATATTCAGATAATTACATCACTTCCTGTCAGCAGAGTGAGAGATAATCAGCAGAGGATCTTGGGACCTATATTCCCACTGCCACTACATACTGTGTTCCTGGGTGCTGAATGAACTTCACATACCAGAGAGCTGGTGGAGCAAAGAGGATTTTGGGAGAGCCTATATATTTAATTGCAATTTGCAGGCTGGCTCTCTGGGAGTGGGACTTCTGACAGGATGGTTGGAAACTGCTGTCATCACACAGCCACTGCGAACCTTTTATGGCTGTGACAGTTGAGCCAGCAGATCTGCATCACTGTGATGCAGATCACTAAATTGGAACTGCGTCTGCCCATCTTAGCTCTAGAATTTTCAAAATCTAACTCCACACTTCTGTTGCCATTTCACCATGCCAGCAGCCTGCTGAGTGACCATTCTTTACCTCCAAACTGAGACACAAGAGCCTGCACAGTATATTCTGTTTCCGCGGAGGCTGTAATCCTATTAGGATTGGTGAGCGGGCAACCCAACCTCTTTCTGCCATTCAAATGTTCAGAGACACTGCATGCAGACATCTTTACACCTCAGTCACAGAGAAACCTTTGCTGTATGCACTCCAGTGTATTTAACTTCATTGGCCTATAAGCGTCCAACATCGTCTTCGGGCCCCAACATTGCTAACAGAAGACAACTTCTACCCTTGAACTGGAATAATGTCTTAAGAAAGTACATAACTTTTGTGTGTCATTATTAGATCAGTAAGGGTATTTCAGTTGTATATATATATATATATATATATATATAAAAAGGGTGCGCCAGTGGTTCAGAGGGAGCTGCCAACTATTAAGTCTTTCCCCTCTCAACCAATGTTGCACTTTAATGGTTGCTCTTAGTTGTACTTAACTGTTTAGATAGATATTTACTGCTATTTGATTATTTGGAACTGCACCCAGAGTTTGCTGTTTCTATGTTCTTCATGAGACTGTGTTTGTTGATTTAACTCTTGGAGCACATGCTTACCAGCATACAATATAAGTGCTGCTAAAGAAATGTGTCTCTTTCTTTTGTTATCCTCTATTGCTAAAGTATGTTTGAACCTAGAGTGTCAGAGGGGTTGAGAGGCTTGCATGGTCAAGGCAACAGCTGGGGACAAGCATCATCTAGTGGCCCCTATGGGGGTAGTGCTGCAATTATGACACTAGGCTGGTACACACGTGCTGAATAACGTCCACTTCAACAGAAACATTTGGTCAGTGTGTACAGCAGCCTGTCTGACAGAAGCCGGCTGAACTTTCAGCTCCTGTCAAACGGACAGGCTGGAAAACCAGCAGCCGATTGGCATCCGATCAGTACTTGCAGCCAATGGCTGCAAGCACTGACCGTTGTGTTCTGGTGTGAGGGGTGGCAGTCTCCCTGTCAGAACACAATATCTCAGCGGGGAGATCACTGTACTAACATTGCATAGTAAGTAGAGTGGGCTCCTCACAAGCTCTTCGGGTTTTTTTCGTTCAGCCTGCTGGGTTGAATGAAAAAAAAACTGCTTGTGTGTACCAGGCTTTAATGTTAGATAAAGCAAAGAACAATGGACTTTATAGGCACCAAAGTACACATACCGGTAATTAAAAAGTTAATATCTTTATTAATAAATATGGACAGACATTATTAAAACTTAGCAATAAGAATATTGCTTGATATATATAGATCACGCCACCAAGCTTGTTGCCTGAAACTGGTAAATGATTAATTGTCAGGTTTTCTATCAGAGATCACTACTATGTTACATAAGAGTGATGTCCTTTTATGAATTTAAAATTGAATGACAAAAGATACATTTTCCATATTAGGAGAGAATGCTGCACTTTAAAAATGACAGTCCATTTTACTAGAGACTGTTAACTACCAACAAAAAGAGTGCCATGCTACCAGAGAGACTGTTAAGAGACCTGAATGTTACCAGGAAATATCCTGAGAGGTGCATATTATCACAAAGATTACCATAACAGCTATACTTTAACATCACATCCCCACACAGTTAGAATGTTGAGAGAACACACATTTAACCGCTTGATCGCCCCCTATATACGCTTATTGCGATTTTTTTTAACCAAAAATATGTACAAGAATATATATTGGCCTAAACTGATGAAGAAATTTTTTTTTTAAACTTTTGGGTATATTTATTATAGCAAAAGGTTAAAAAAATATTGTTTTTTTTCAAAATTGTTGCTCTTTTTTTGTTTATAGAGCAAAAAATAAAAAACCTGCAGAGGTGATCAAATACCACCAAAAGAAAGCTCGATTTGTGGGGAAAAAAAAGGACGTAAATTTAGTTTGGTTACAGCGTCAACCAGGCAATTGTCAGTTAAATCGACGCAGTGCTAAATTGTAAAAAGTTGCTCTGGTCAGGAAGGGGGTAAAATTTTCCGTGGCTGAAGCGGTTAAATGTCTTGCTTTGCCATTTAAGGCAACGCCAATCAAAAGAGCAGTCTTCTGATTGGCCGTGCTCTGGGTGAAACCCAGAGTGCTGGTTACCCTTTACCGGAGAGGAGACCCAGCGCTGGATCCCACCAGTGGTACTGTATTGATACAGCTCTGCTGCTCAGGCATATTGTTAAAAATCTAGTTTGAATAATTCTATGAACAGTTCGAGCATTATTGGACACTTACATTTTCTTAAATTCCTTTTTTTTAAAACATGTAAGCCATTTCACAGAGCATTGCATGGGCACAGTGGTGGCTGGTGAAGTTTTAGGATGGGGGGGCGCCAGACCGACCCCTCCTTTTTGAGCCCTCCCATTTGTAAGCCCCACCCCTTATAGCATCAACCCACTCAGTCCCCTGTATTCCACTTGCTTCCACACATGGTGTCAGGAGTATACAGCTCAGGACAGCTCATCACAGATCATCACAGGACAGAGTATACAGCCCAGACTCACAGCAGAGGATTCAGACCAGACTCACAGCAGAGTATACAGCCCAGAATCACAGCACAGTATACAGCCCAGAATCACAGCAGAGTATAGCATATAGTATTTCTCACAAAGCCTGGTATATAGCATTTCTCATAAAGCCTGGTATATAGCATTTCTCACAAAGCCTGGTATATAACATTTCTCATTGGTCTCCCCTTCTGCTTGAGTCTGTCGCATGGCTACTTAAAGTGTAAGTTCACCTTACAGAAGAATTTGTAAGGTGAAATTACACAGGTCCCCCTCCCATTTGTGCCTACTAGTGCCTTCTCATCTGTGCCCACCAGTGCAGTCTTATCTGTGACCACCAGTGCCCTCTCATCTGTGACCACCAGTGCCATCTCATCTACAGCTATATATGACCCCACCTTCCTTCCTGTATATAGAGACCTTCCTCCATCATCACTGACTGCAGATATACAACATTTGTCCTGTATACAGCTATATATACAGTAACAGGACAAATGATGTATATCTACAGTCAATAATGATGGAGCAAGGTCTCTATATACAGGAAGGAAGAAGGTGTGGGTATATATAGCTGTATACACTACTACACAGATAATATACACACATTGTGAGTACATCTGTCCTGAGTAGTGTATAGCTATATACACCTACCTTCTTCCGTCCTGTATACAGGACAAATGTACTCACAATGTGTGTATATAGTGTATATAGCTAGCTATATATACACACACACATGACATCCAGGCACACAGGGGTCTCTTAATATGAGTGCAGTCCCCCTAATCCACATCCACATCCCCCATTGTGAGTACACTGTTCCTGCTCGGGACACACAGCCCCCCCCCATTAAATGAAGTAAAGCCCCACACACACACACACACACACACACACACATACAGGGTCTGCTACCCCCCATGTTCCATCACACATGTTGCATTGCTTCACCCGCTCTGCACTCATGTTCACCATTGATGGTAAACAGGGATCAGTGTACACAGCTGTGACAAGAGTGGCCACTGGCTCTTACCCCTCTTGCTCCAGCAGACATTTTATTCTCCAGGCTGCACATTGTACTGCCCAGCACAGCCTGGACTTCAGACAGGTGCAGAGCTGAGTGACAGGGCAGCAGACCAATTGGCTTCCAGCTGCATTTGGGTAAAACAGCAGTCAGCCAGACCTCCTGCTGGGAACTATGCAGATAGCAGTGTGGGAGAGACATCGCTGTTCTCACTGACATGAGGAAGATGAATAAAACAAGAGAGGAAGTACACAGAAAAGTAGCCACGTCCGTAAATTGTTGAAGACACAGAGATAAGGTAGTGCTAAGTATTACCAGGGGGGCGGACTTTATGGGCTAAAAAACAATGGCGAAGAAACAATATAAAAAAAATTCTAATTTATTAGGGTTAACAATTACATAGAAAAGATATAAGATTATAGTAAAAATTGGAGCATATATGCATCTATGTTTATTGTGCAGTGAGCCCTTGTATGTCTACGCGTTTCGCCGCTAGGCTTCCTCAGGACACAGCCAAGGTTCACAGATGAGACAGATAAGAGAATATGTTTCTCTATCTTTGTTTTGAAGTACAATGTCATATACAGTCACAATAGGGTGAGTGATGCACTTAGAAGCTAAAAAATATATTGGGTATAGCTGAGTCTATGAGCAGGGGCATATGGATAATATTCCTGGTTGAGAGAAGGCCACAGAAGGGGGGGGGGGGGCAAAAGGTATCCAACAATGAAGCCTTAATTCAATTTCAGCAATGCTGATGGCTATATACAGCCCAACAGCATATCGCTGTATATTTAGGATTTGAGTATCAGAGTATGCCCCTGGGAGACAGCAATCCACTGCACACACGTGTGCAGGAGAGTGGGAGTGTGTGCAGGCGCACAGCTTGCACCCTGCACACACCCTAAACACGGGCAAATCAGCTTCCCAGCCTGCAATCAGATGATTGTAGGCTGGGAGGCTTCCCATAGACCGCCACATGTCCCGCGCCCGGTCACTCCTAAAGTGACTTTTTTTTTCAGCTTGGGGGGCGGCACCGAGTGCCCCCTATGGACGTGCCGCCACTGCATGAGCATATATAAAAACCTGGATCTCTATGCATATGCTGTTTCTACATATACACTTTTCACTGTGGATGTTTTGAAGTATTCCCATCCAGACAAAACAGGAAGTTGTGATGGGGGTAGGATTAAGGATTCTAGATCACATCAGTTGCAAGGACAGGAACAAGCAACTAGGTCAAAGATAATAATTCAGTTCCTAAAGGTAATAAGCATGCTTTACACACATCTGATTATTATCATGCTAATGGATTAGGCATACATTATTTTACACGTGAATAGATTTTAATATATGAAAGCAAACTTGTATTACAATATGTCAGCTACCATTTCTGACTTCTCCTTCTGCAAATACCAGCTCCCTTTCTGTCATAGCTAGCCATAGATGGATCAAAAAAAGCCAGTTCAGCAAGGACTGGCCCAATTTGGATCCATCTATGGCCGTTCCTGCTGGAGAGGAGTCGATATAATGATCGACTTCTCTCAAACTGGAATGTTGGGAAATTTTAATTCAATCAGCACATGTAGTCAATCGGCTGCAGTGGCAATCAGTGTATTCTGGCAGCAGAAGAGTATCTTCTATCAGAATAGAACAGCACCTCAGGGATGATTTCTCCATCTACCTTGATGTGTGGATGAGGGAATGCGCTCCTTTATTTTTTTTATTAGCCTGCTGGCTGATCAAAAAGAGAAAATGACCCATCTATGGCCAACTTAAGCAGATCACATGTTCTGAATTCATTGTGAATTTCCAATCTGCATATCTATTCTAGGTCTGTGACTCAGAAAACACTGAAACAATCGACAGCCAGGCAATTAGTATTTTTTGTGGAAAATCAACAATGATATCCATGTATTTTTGTCAGTACAGGCTTCATTAAAGCAGACCGTCACCCTCCTGAGGACAATCCCGCCTCTCCAGGATAGGGCCTTGCTTTTTTTTTCCCTTTTGTTTAAGTCTATTTTTTTACACTTAAAGTCCGCCCCATGCACTACACTCGCCTTAGGTGAATGATGCACACACAGCCCGCTGTGCCTCTTGGGACATGGCGACATATCCCAGGAGGCATAGACTTTCATTCAAGAAAAGGAGGGGGCAGGCCTATCGACGCATCATCAAGAGGCCCGCCCGCTGAACCCCGACGAGCCGTCGGGCCTCTCGATGATGTCAGAAAGAACATGGCGGCACAGGATGGAGCTGTAGCTGGACATGAGAGGATCTCAGCGGGTCAACACTGGATCCACTGCATGGGCGAGTATCTGAAATGTGCAGATACCACCCTCAGGTAAGCCGGGCCAAAACATTTTTTTAAAATTGTGAGGTCGGCTGGAGTTCCTCTTTAAAGAGACAACCACCTGTAGCCATATAAAATGACATGAGGTATCTGTCTGGATACAATTTTTAGGAGATTGTAAAATCCTGTTTGAAAGCCACAAAACGTAGCAGGTAATCCAAATAAAGTCTGTGGAGGCATCTTGATATTTTTTCTTTTAGACCATTTTCAAGGCTAACAGTTAAGCTACTTTCAAAAAAGGGCATGGGGAGCTGGGCAACGCCATAGGGGACATTTAAACAATGCAAAAAAATGTTGTAAAAATACTATACAGGAGAGAGAGGGTCCTTTTCATTTAATTTCCAAGGCAAGGAAAAAAACACCAATCCTTTAATTACAATCTAAGTGGGAGGAACAAGTGTTATAAAAGGTGATAACTGTTATGGATGAACTGATAAAGAAATTAAAATACAGTTTTCAGGTATAGGTTTAATAAGCTTCTCCAAAGAAATTCGTTTTCAGGGATTGCCCTAAAGGCATACAGAGTAGGAGACAGCTGGATACATTTGGTAGGAAGTTTCAGAGGAAGGGAGAAGCTCTGGAGAAATCCTTGAGTCATGCATGGGAGGAGGTGACGAGGGAGCTATAGAGCAGGAGGTCTTGGCAGAACAGTTTCAGTGATATTTTGAGAAAACATTGGTGAAGTAGAATGGGACAAAGTTGTGGATGGCTTTGTATGTTGTAAGTAGTTTGAATTGTATTTGCTGGGCGAGCAAAAGCCATTGGAGGTATGGGCAAAAAGGGCGGCAGCCACAGAATGGTTGGTAAGGTGGGTAAGTATACCATTTTTACTCCTAACAAATTCTACCATGTCTGTGATTCAACCATTTTAGACAGTCAAAAAAGATAAAAAATGGAAGGGAATCCTCTACAGAGGGCAAATATTTTTTCTGCCAGTAAATACCTTATACAGCCCACTTCCTGTTTCTTGTCTGGTAAAAAGCCTAGGCTTTTGACATCATGCACAGATCTCTTTCTCACTCTCGTGAGAGTTTGCCAGGAAGAGGGGCAATGAGAGATGCAGAGTTGGAAGTGTGCCTCTGTGTAAATCCAGGAAGTGAACAGGCAGCAGCTTCAGCTGCCCACAGTTAAAATGGTTACAGCCAGATTCAGTGGAGGGAGATTTCTGCAACATATTTGGCAAGTACAGAATCACAGTATATATAAAATAATAAAGTAACAAAGTGGTTGGAGGAAAGCTTCAGAATGGCAAATATGTTTTTATTACAAATGATGTGAGCAGACTGCAGTTTCTCCTTAATATATAACATTCTTTTAGTGACACATGAATCAAACAATGTGACAACTTCTGGCTGACTAAGACACAACACCTTTATTTTCTTTAAAAGCCAGTTTCACGAGCATTGAACATTACTCACTGTTAAAACCAATCAACCATCAGATCCCCACATATTGTAATCACTGTCATATTTTCTATTTATTCAGGTGCATACTGTATATGAATGACAATTGCCAAGACTACCAGCTTAATCATTATTTTGGTACAGCTGAATCAAAAAATAAATTTAAAAAAATCAGTCTGGCTACTATAATGGACTAAATAAAAAATGAGATTGCAAAATATAATTCCATCCATCAAGTCTTCTGCGCAAGTGCGGGTTGGCGCCCTGAGGGGTCTTTGGTGCATGCTCAGTTGGCACAGATTTCCTTTTGCGCCATTGGTGCATGCGTAGTAAGCCCTGGACTCTTACATATACTTTGAGATGCTGCCCCTGGTGTTTCCCACAGACGGAAGCAAAGTAGGTATTGTGATATCTTTGCTTTCTGAGAGAGCCTTGACCTGGGCAAGCCCTCTATGGGAGATGCAAAAACCTGTTGTCCTGAGTTACCCAGGAACTGTTGCCAATTACGACAAACTCTGCTGCCAGAGTAATTCCGTACTCTGGCAGCAGAGGTTGCATGGAACAATGAAGCCCTCGTGGCTGCCTTCTCTCATGGTCTCTCGGATACCATCAAAGATGAGATAGCAGCCCGAGATATACCTACTGAGCTGGAGAAGTTGATCACGTTTGCCATCCTCCTTGACTCCAGACACAAAGAAAGACTCTCTTTTAAGGAGCGCTTGCAGAAGCCTCCTGTTCATTTGTCTCTGTGCTTTGCAGTCCCACCCTTGTCTCCCTCACCTACCATGCCTCTTGGTACCGATTTGGTCAGTGAAGTGGAACCCATATAGTTGGGCTTCAAACGTCTCTCTGCGGATGAGAGAACCCTTAGGAGGGGGAGAGATTGTGCCTTTATTGTGGCCAGGCAGGTCACTTTTTGAAGTCTTGTCCTACCCGTCCAGGGAACGCCCAAACCTTGAGGTCCTGTAGGGGACAGACCTTAGGTGGCATTGTTTCGTCCCCAGCTATCCAGAAGGATAAGCCCCTGGTTCCGGTTATCCTTTCTTGGTCTGAGTCATTCGTCGAGATACAGGATCTAATCGACTCTAGAGCTGCAGGCCTGTTTATTGATGCTGCCTTTGTATCTAAGCACTCAATTCCGCTGCAGCTTCATGCCACTCCACTTGCCATTTAGGCTCTTGATGGGAGACTTCTACAGCCTGCCCATGTGACTCCAGCTTTATCCAAGACACTGCCCACCAGACCCAATACTGTTTTTAGAAGGGCACAAAACATCAAAAGTCGTATAGTTAGTGCACCATTGTTCTGATGGCATCATATTGATGTCATTGGTACCTTATATATGGGGGGGTTCCTTTTTCATACGCATCCCTTTGCACTGCATGGGTTTATTATCCCGCCACTAATTTATTCCCCTGTTGGTATCCAATGGTCTACCAGCATTGGTTCACTCATGGGTGGAGAGATGGAAGGACCCATGTGTTTATACATGTGTTTGTGTGTGATACGGATGGGTGTATACATGCGTATGTTTGTGCGCGTGTGTATACATATCTCTTTTTACATACATCTAGCATATGTCAGGTATACATATTATCAAGTATACCAATTATCATGGTTATTTTCAATCATACCTCTAATCTAACTTTCCATTCTAATTTTATTCAGATTCTCAATTAATTTTTCATACAATAAGTCCCTAATACAATCTCTTGTGAAGTTGTATTATCTATCAACTAGTAAACATATAAAATTCCCTTCACAACACAATAATGCCCCGTACACACGATCGAACATTCCAATTAAAAAAACGTGGATTTTTGGCTCAAACTTGTCTTGCATACATACGGTCACACAAATGTTGTCGGAAATTGCGAACGTCAAGAACGCAGTGACGTACAACAAGCCGAGAAAATTGACATTCAATAGCCAGTGCGGCTCTTCTGCTTGTTTCCGAGCATGCGTGGACTTTTGTGCGTCAGACTTGTGTACACACGCTCGGAATTTCCAACAACAAGTTTTGTTGTCGGAAAATTTGAGAACCTGCTCTCAAACATTTGTTGGCGGAAAGTCCGACAGCAAATGTTCTATGGAGCATACACACGGTCGAACTTTCCGACGACAAGCTCACATCCAACATTTGTTGTCGGAAAGTCTGATTGTGTGTACGGGGCATAAGGGTTAAAAAGCAATAAAAGTCATAAATTAGGAAACTAAAGAGTTATCCAATATAAATAACCACTATATTAAAATATGACTTGATATGTATATATATATATATATATATATATATATATATATATATATATATATATATATATATACACACACACACTACAATAATGATAAAAGAATCAACGTGTGTGTGTGTATATATACAGTGGGGACGGAAAGTATTCAGACCCTTACATTTTTCACTCTTTGTTATATTGCAGCCATTTGCTAAAATCATTTAAGTTCATTTTTTTCCTCATTAATGTACACACAGCACCCCATATTGACAGAAAAACACAGAACTGTTGACATTTTTGCAGATTTATTAAAAAAGAAAAACTGAAATATCACATGGTCCTAAGTATTCAGACCCTTTGCTCAGTATTTAGTGGAAGCACCCTTTTGATCTAATGGTGCTGCTATAGGACCTACAAACAGTACAAAATATTTTACAGCGCACACATACAAGAATGACATTTCCTGCAAGGCTAGTTAAAAACACCTGAACATATTCATATTATAGCAGCACCATCTTGAATTTAAACGCTTTGTAGGGTGTGCCCCCCAAATATGTACTTGTATATTGGAATAGACCCTGACCAGGTTTTTTGGGCTGGAGCACCCCTCCCCCTCCTCATTACCTCTTATTTAGTGGCCACAAGTGTTTAGGATGTATCCCCTTCAGTTCTCCCACATAGAGGAGTTTAGCTCCCATGGATGAGACAAAGGATCTTCCATTCTATTACTAGAGTAGGACCCACTAATTCGGGGTACTTTGTCGCGGTAAGTGGGCTTAGCACTATATGACCATATAGTGTGACCAAACCCCCCGTATTTTTTGAATATGTTCAGGTGTTTTTAACTAGCCTTGCAGCAAATATCATTCTTGTATGTGTGCGCTGTAAAATATTTTGTACTGTTTGTAGGTCTTATAGCAGCACCATCTTGAATTTAAAGGCATTGTAGGGTGTGCCCCCCAAATATGTACTTGCACTGTGCTCTTAGGACCCTTAAGTGCAGCAGAAATTTTTTTGTAACCTTGGCCAGATCTGTGCCTTGCCACAATTTTGTCTCTGAGCTCTTCTGGCAGTTCCTGTGACCTCGTGATTCTCATTTGCTCTGACATGCAATGTGAGCTGTAAGGTCTTATATAGACAGGTGTGTGGCTTTCCTAATCAAGTCCAATCAGTATAATCAAACACAACTGGACTCAAATAAAGGTGTAGAACCATGTTAAGGATGATCAGAAGAAATGGACAGCACCTGAGTTAAATATATGAGTGTCACAGCAAAGGGTCTGAATACTTAGGACCATGTGATATTTCAGTTTTTCTTTTTTAATAAATCTGCAGAAATGGCAACAATTCTGTGTTTTTCTGTCAATATGGGGTGCTGTGTGTACATTAATGAGGAAAAAAATGAACTTAAATGATTTTAGCAAATGGCTGCAATATAACAAAGAGTGAAAAATTTAAGGGGGTCTGAATACTTTCCGTCCCCACTGTATATATGTGTACATGTTGGTGTTCACATATATGCGTGTATATATATAGAAAGAACCTACGAATGAATTATATAGCAATTGTATTGTTATTATTTTTTATCTATCCAATTTTACTGAAATTTATGATTTATTTATTATTGAAGTAATTGTTACAATAAATATTATTCAAATGTGGTTTCGGATCCCCTCTATTTATTGCACCTATGTATTAACTTGTCTATTCCTGTAGTTAGCTAGTCTATTAAAACTCTGATCACATGTTACTGTTGATATCACAATAATATAAGGTTAGCTATGAAATCAAGCAGGCTGCTTAATAAAACAAAGTCTTATTTATTTCCCAAGAAAATAGGAAAGCGCTAACATAAAAATACTAAAGAAAGATATTACAAACATATACCAACAGAACACATAATACAAGAATATCAAAGATACTTATCACAATGCTTTCCTCGAGGCTTTGTATCATCTGGCTGGGCTCAGATGACAAAGAGAGATAGCCATGAGGCTCAAAATGGTGGAGAGAGCCATGCGGCCCAGGGTAGAGACAGAGAGGGGGCTCTCAGACTCATTCAGTCCTTTTATATAGTTCAATCATACACTATCCAGACCCAACCCCATTGCCATCCCATCTAGACTTGACGAATCACAGTACTTATGGGGATTATATTAATGTCCGTCCTGCTGTATTGGCCTCTAGGGGCAGCATTGTCCATGTCTATGTACCCTAATCAATCTTCAATGCCTTTGATCTTTTGATCTTCTGTAGAAGGACATTCATCAATCATCCTGTCAGCTATGGTCCCTTTCAAGTTTGCGTTATAGCAACAGACGATCCGGAGCCAAGAGCTGTTCAAAGACATTCCAGACCGCCCCCAGGAAAGCAAATGCTTGGTTGTATCAACCAGAAAGAAACTCCAGAAATATGATATTAACCACTTCAGCCCCGGAGGGATTTACCACCTTCCTGACCAGAGCACTTTTTACAGTTTGGCACTGCGTCGCTTTAACTGCTAATTGCGCGGTCATGCAAAGTTGTACCCAAACAAAATTTGCGTCCTTTTTTTCCCACAAATAGAGCTTTCTTTTGATGGTATTTAATCACCTCTGCGGCTTTTTATTTTTGCGCTATAAATGGAAAAAGACCAAAAATGTTGAAAAAAAATGATATTTTCTACTTTTTGTTATAACAAAAATCCAATAAACTCAATTTTAGTCATACATTTAGGCCAAAATGTATTCGGCCACATGTCTTTGGTAAAAAAAAAAAGTCAATAAGGTACATTTTCTGGAATTTACACAGCTTTTAGTTTATGACTGCCTATGTAATTTCTTGAGGTGCTAAAATGGCAGGGCAGTACAACCCCCCCCCCCCCCAAATGACCCCATTTTGGAAAGTAGACACCCCAAGGAAATTTCTGAGAGGCATGTTGAGCCCATTAAATATTAAATTTTTTTGTCCCAAGTGATTGAATAATGATAAAAAAAAAATGTACATTTAGCTGTTTATCCTGAGTATGGGGATACCACATGTGTGGGACTTTTTGGGAGCCTAGCCACGTACGGGGCCCCGAAACCAAGCACCGCTTTCAGGAGCGTAAATTTTTGATTTCACTCCTCACTACCTATCACAGTTTTGAAGGCAATAAAATGCCAAGATGGCACAACCCCCCCCCCCCAAATGACCCCATTTTGGAAAGTAGACACCCCAAGCTACTCATGTTGAGTCCATGGAATATTTTATATTTTGCCACAAGTTGCAGGAAAATTACAAACTTTTATTTTTTTTGTACAAAGTTGTCACTAAATGGGGATACCACATGTGTGGGACTTTTTGGGAGCCTAGCTGCATACGGGGCCCCAAAAACCAATCACCGCCTTCAGGATTTCTAAGGGCATAAATTTTTGATTCACTCCTCACTACCTATCACAGTTTCGAAGGCCATAAAATGCCAAGATAGCACAACCCCCCCCCAAGACCCCATTTTGGAAAGTAGACACCCCAAGCTATTTCCTGAGAGGCATGGTGAATATTTTGCAGCTCTCATGTGTTTTTGAAAATGAAGAAAGACAAGAAAAATGTATTTTTTTTTTCTTTTTTCAATTTTCAAAACTTTGTGACTAAAAGTGAGTTCTGCAAAATACTCACTATACCTCTCAGCAAATAGCTCGGGGTGTCTACTTTCCAAAACAGGGTCATTTGTGGGGGTTTTGTGCCACCTGGGCATTCCATGGCCTCCGAAACTGTGATAAGCAGTGAAGGGTGAAATCAAAAATTTAGGCCCTTAGAAAGCCTGAAGGCGTTGCTTGGTTTTCGGGGTCCCATACACGGCTAGGCTCCCAAAAAGTCTCACACATGTGGTATCCCCGTACTCAGGAGAAGCAACAGAATGTATTTTTGGGTCTAATTTCACATATTCCCATGGCATGTTTGAGCAAAAAAAAAAAAAAAAGGTGTCTTTTTCCCGCAATCGTGTCACAATATAAAATATTCCATGGACTCGACATGCCTCTCAGCAAATAGCTTGGGGTGTCTACTTTCCAAAATGGGGTCATTTGGGGGGGGGTTTGAACTGTGCTCTGGCATTTTATGCACAACATTTAGAAGCTTATGTCACACATCACCCACTCTTCTAACCACTTGAAGAAAAAGCCCTGACACTTTTTGTTTACATGAAAAAATTATTTTTGCAAGAAAATTACTTTGAACCCCCAAACATTATATATTTTTTTAAAGCAAATGCCCTACAGATTAAAATGGTGGGTGTTCCATTTTTTTTTCACACAGTATTTGCGCAGCGATTTTTCAAACACATTTGTTTGGGAAAAAACACACTATTTTAAATTTTAATGCACTAAAACACACTATATTGCCCAAATGTTTGATGGAATAAAAAAGATGATCTTAGGCCGAGTACATGGATACCAAACACAACATGCTTTAAAATTGCACACAAACATGCAGTGGTGACAAACTAAATACATTTTTAAAAGCCTTTAAAGGCCTTTACAGGTTACCACTTTAGATTTACAGAGGAGGTCTACTGCTAAAATTACTGCCCTCAATCTGACCTTCGCGGTGATACCTCACATGCATGGTGCAATTGCTGTTTACATTTGATGCCAGACCGACGCTTGCGTTTGCCTTTGCATGAGAGAAGGGGGGGACAGGGGTGCTTTGTTTTTTTTTTTTTTTTTGTTTTTATGCTTTTTTATCTTATTTTTAATCATTTTTTTTAATCATTTTTATTGTTATCTCAGGGAATGTAAATATCCCCTATGATAGCAATAGGTAGTGACAGGTACTCTTTTTTGAAAAAATTGGAGTCTATTAGACCCTAGATCTCTCCTCTGCCCTCAAAGCATCTGACCACACCAAGATCGGTGTGATAAAATGCTTTCCCTTTTTCCCAATGGCGAAATCTAAGTCATGAAATGCTCGTAGCGTCCGGTTTCTTAGGCCATTGTTGGGCATATATTGTAAACTTTTTTTTCATGCAGCCTGTGGGCTGAACGAAAAAAAGAGATTGATCAGTGGGTATGCCCACTATTAGAATACTTCCTTTCATCCACCCACTTCTAATGATGGGCATACATGCACTGTTTATATATGCCAAAGCATGGAGGCATCCGCCCCAAAAGGTAGAAGCAAGTCGCTCCTCCGCCCCTGCTGCCCCCATGCTTCGGCATATATGCTCTTTTTTTTAACTGTGGTGTTGAAATCACCTCCTACAGCGCTGGAGTCACGGCTTTATGTATCGTGGGAGCAAACGCTTTTGCTGTCAAGATAAATAAATCCATGCTGCAAATGAATGGCGTACCTGCTAAGCAAATGATGGTTAACAATAAAACAAAGTAACATTACAGTATAACAGTAAGACTTACCATACCTGCAAAGCAAATACAAAAAAAAAATATAGTAAAAAATAAAACATTTTTTAACGTAACCTGTACCCTGCTGCAGACACATCTTTTTTGGGGGGCTCGTTGGGTAGGGGTACTTGGGAGGACATAAAGGAATTGCCTCTCATGCAGCCGGCTTACTGCATTTGGTTGGGGAAGGTGAGGTGTCAGGGCTCTGACAATCTCTTCCTGGAATTTAAGGAAGGATCCAATCCGTCCTGAAGCTCTGTATAGCACATAAGCGTTCAGCAAAGCCAATTGAAATAAATAAACAGACACTTACTTGTACCAGCGTCTGGGCTTACGGGCAATTAGGTACGACGCCAACAACTGGTCGTTGAGGTCCACCCCTCCCATATTTTGGTTATATTCGTGGACACAGAGGGGTTTCTCCACAACACCAGTCGCCGTAGGAATTTGGACCGTCGTGTCTGCATGAAGGGAGGTAAGAACGAAAACATTCTAATTATCCCTCCACTTCATAGTGAGCAAATTTTTACATTGCAAGCAGGCTCTCTTACCCAGCCTAAGAAGGGAATCTACAAGCCGCTTGGGAAAGCCCCAATGATTAGGTCGCACGGTGCCACATGCTCCAATCTGCTGATCAAACAAGTCACTAAAAAGTGGCATGCTCGTGTAATAATTGTCCACATATAAGTGGTACACTTTTCCGAATAAGGGTGACACCAAGTCCCTCACAATCTTGCCAGCGCTTCCTATGTAGTCAGGGCAGTTTGTTGGCTCTACGTGGCTATCTTTTCCCTCGTAAACCATAAAACTACATGTACAGCCTGTGGCCCTGTCACAGAGCTTATACATCTTGACCCCGTATCTGGCACGCTTGGTGGGAAGGTACTGTTTGAATGACAAGCGGCCAGGAAACAGGGACTCATCAACGCAGACAACTTGATGGGGAGTAAACAAGTTTGCAAAATGTTTGTTGAAGTGGTTTACGAGGGGCTGAATTTAGTAGAGCCGATCGTATCCAGGGTGTCCACGAGGACAACAGAGTTCATTGTCATTGAAGTGCATGAACCGCAAGATCTGCTTGTAACGTGCCCTGGTCATGGAGGCAGAGAACAAGGGCATATGGTGAATTGGGTCAGTGGACCAATATGACTGCAACTCACTCTTTTTAGTTATGCCCATGTTGAGGGAAAGGCCCAGAAAGAGCTTAAATTCAGAGACCGTAATCTCTGGCAAGGGAGGACTGGGGAATAGTGCCGATGTCTTGACCAGTGTACAAATCGCTTTCGTCCACAATAGATCTATAGAGATCTTCGGTGAAAAACAGCGAATAAAAATTAAGTGATGTAAAATCAACTGTTTCCACCTGAATCCTGGGTTGGCCAGTGAATGGGGGAAGTACGGGTGCTGCAGAAGTGGTGGGTTCCCAATTAGGATTGGCGAATGCAGCAGGAAGGGCACTATGGGCACAACGGGCCTGTATTCGTCTTCTTGGTGGCAGCAGGACACTACTTGTGCTTGCCACCTCACCAGCTTGAACTGCACATATGGGACTCGCCACGTCACCAAGTGTTACTGCAGTGCTGGATTGACTACGACCAGAGTGTACTAGGCCGCTGGTGCTTGCCAGTTCAACATAAGGAATAGCGGCGCTAGTACTGTTCTGCTCCATACGAGGGACCTGCGGTTCTTGCACATCGACAGAAGAAGTTCGGGGTCTGGTACACTTGAACTTGGCAGGAATCACAACTCGTCGTCAGAGCTATCTGTCATGGAGCCGCTGTCGTCTACAGGATGGTATTCTGAGCCTGAATCTGACAGATGAGTGACTTCCTCTTCACTATCTGTCATGCTCAGAAACGTGTAGGCCTCTTCACTAGTGTACCTTCGATTTGCCATTTTGGGCTCTAAATTTAGTGGTACACTAGTGAGACTCACAGGTAAAAAAGCTCCTGACTGTTAACGACTGTATCAAAACACTACCAAAAAAACTGTTAGCGATCGTAGGGATCAGGCCTGACTCTGCGAATGCTGCAGTTATGTGTGTTTAGTGTTTTGTAAGTGACAGTGATCGATCGATACTGCACTTGGGTGGGCTGGGTAGGACTGGACCGAGGGGCAAAACGCAGGTGCTAGCATGTATCTGGGCTGATACCGCTAACAATGTGTTTTTGGGAATCCTAAACTGCTGCGGACGCTAGTATAGATCTGATCAGATCAGATATTGATCCGTTCAGATACTATACCACTAAGGGAGGTGTATGCTGCATGCGTGGGTGTTAGCGGTACTGGCGCTAACCTGACGCTGCCTGTGGCGACTCAGACCCTATCTGACCCTAAAACCTAACTTATATCACCGCCGGGCGATCAGGGGGTTAAACCTTTATTAGGTAATAAACGGTGGGTACCCTGAAACTATAAAAAACAAACGAACTAACCAGCATCACCCGTAACAGTTATACGGTGATCACTGGTGAAAGGGTTAACTAGGGGGCAATCAGGGGGTTAAAACCTTTATTAGGTAGTATATGGGGGTCCCTGACGCTATAAAACGCTGACGGCGAACCTAAATACTTACCTCCCTAACTAGCGTCACCTGTGACACTAATACAGCGATCAGAAAAACGATCGCTTAGTGACACTGGCGAGGGGGTGTGATTACGGGGTTAAACCTTTACGACGGGGGTTAGGGGGGTATCCTAGACATAAAGGGGGCTAACACTAACTGCCATACCACTTATAACTGTCACAAACTGACACCAATGCAATAATCAGTAAAAAAAAAAAAATGCTATTGGTGTCACTGTGACAGGGGTTACAGGGGGGTGATGGGGGATGAAAAGTGTGCCCAGAGTGTTCTACTGTACGGGTGGTGTTTGGTGCACTTACTTGATGTCTTCTCTCCTCGGCGCCGGAACGCAAAAGACCGACTCGAGGAGAGATGACATCATTTCCTCTGCCGCTGTTTACATTACAGAGGCAGAAGAAGATTGTCATTCATTGGGAGCGATCGCGAGGGGGTGGCCACAAATGAGTGGCCTCCCCCTCAGCATTGATCGCTCCCCTAACGATGCCGACTGCCTCGGGCACCAGGGGGGGCGTGATGCGCCCCCCGCCCGCGGGCGGCAAATCACGTACCAGGTACGTGATTTTGCCTGCCCGTGCCATTCTGCCGCAGTATATCTGCGGTCGGGAAGTGGTTAAATCATATTGCCTTCCAACAATTATTTTTTACTATCATACAATTATTTTTCAATTGCAATTGTAATCCAATTAATTCCATTTTTTCAAGAGAAAATATATCTATGGTAATTATACCCTAGGCATATTGTATGCTCTCTTAAATGTAATCTAGTTGTCATACTATCCCCTATATGTTTTTTAGTAGAAGTTTGATAAATTCTGATTATAGGGTTAAAAAAAACCTAGGCCAATTAATTTTAGCTACAAAAGTGCTCTCTGAATAACAGGTGGTGGATCTGAGGAAGGAGGCCACGCCCTCCGAAACATGTTATTCTGACAACTACAGTGTCCTCTGTCAGTTGGCTCCACCAGAGTTCTCTCTGGGACAAGTGTGGTAGGCGCCCCACAGCCCTCTCCTGACCAGCCATCTCTTCAGTCAGTGAGTGGCTCACTCGCGGCTTGTTGGCAGCTGCTTGATAAGCCTGTGACTGTGGAGCCAGCCCATCCATCGGTCTTCTCATCTATTCTGAAGCACGATGTGTCCCTTTTTAAGGCTCCCTATTGGAGCAACTGTTTGACGCTGTTTATTCACCTTCACTTGTGAGTGTATCGATGTTATCCTTTTATATCTAATAAAAAGACGTTATTGCACCATGAGCCTGTGCGCTAGTATTCCCTTTTGTTTCCATGTGACTCATGAGACTGCTCCGTTGTTCATGGCCGTAGGGGCTCTTCACCATGAGATAATCCAATTCCAAATCATTTCCGGTGGTTATTGGTTATCCTTGGTTACAGAGGCACAACCCCTCTTTTGATTGGCTTTGTGCTGAGGTTCTCTCCTGGTGGCCACAATGCAGCAAGACATGTTTCCAGAATCTGGCTAAGGTCCTATGCACCTCTTCACTTTCCTCCCTGCCGGAGGAGTACCGTGAGTTTAGCTATGTCTTTGACAAAGGCCAAGCCGGTAGTTTGCCTCCACACCGGTCGTATGATTGCGCAATTGACCTTCAACCTGGTGCCATACCCCCTCGTGGCCGGGTTTAACCTTTGTGAGTCTCGGAGGCCAAGGCCATTGAGGAGTATGATGCAGACGCACTTACTCGAGGATTCATCTGCAAATCCTCGTCTCCTGCTGGTGCTGGTTTCTTCTTTGTGAAGAAGAAGAGTGGTGAACTGAGGCCTTGTATTGATTATAGGGGTCTCAATCGTTTCACGATTAAAAATGCTTATCCAATTCTGTTGATTACGGAGTTATTTAACCGCCTCAAGGGAGCAACAGTTTTCACGAAGCCTGATTTGAGAGGGGCATACAATCTCATGAGGATCAAGGAGGGCGATGAATGGAAAACTGCATTTAAAACCAGAACAGGCAATTATGAGTACCTTGTAATGCTATTTGGCCTTTGCAACGCTCCGGCAGTTTTCCAGGAATTTATCAACAATGTCCTCCGAGATTTGTTGCAGCTATGTGTGGTGGTTTATCCCGACAATATCCGATATCCGACGATAGTTTTTCCAAGTCCCTAGAGAACCATCACACAGATGTCTGTCGTGTGCTTCAGAAACTGAGAGGGAACCATCTCTCTTGGAGAAGTGGGAGTTCCATTGTTAAATTCCTGGGTTATGTCATTTCCACTGCCGGTTTTTTGATGGACCCAGAGAAACTCTCAGCAGTCCTACAGTGGCCCCGACCCATGGGTATACGTCCTCTGCAACGTTTTCATGGTTTTGCCAATTATTATCGAAAGTTTAATAGTAACTTCTTGTCCCTGGTCAAGCCCCTGACTGATATGACCAGAAAGGACGGTAACCCATAGATTTGGTCCTTGGAGTCCATTAAGGCCTTTGAGAGTCTCAAGTCTGCCTTTGTTTCTGCTCCTGTGTTGGCACATCCTGATCCTACGTTACCATTTATCCTTGAGGTTGATGCTTCTGAGACTGGAGTTGGTGCCCTTCTGTCTCAACGTCCTACCTCTGAGAGCGCTATGCATCCTTGTGGCTACTTTTCCAAGAAATTGTCAACTGTGGAATGCAATTACGAGATTATGGACAGAGAGTTGTTAGCGATCATTTTAGCCCTTAAAGAATGGAGACATCTCCTCAAAGGTACCACTGTGCCGGTTCTCATTCTTACTGACCATAAGAATCTCCCATTCTTGTCTGAGGCTAAACGCCTCTCTCCCAGAAGGGCGCAATGGGCTTTTTTCTTGTCAAGTTTGTCAGAAATCACGAATCAGACCAAGACAGAAGTACAGTCAAATCACACTTGTTTAATAATAAAAGTAAATAGAACAAACATAGTCAAAACATAGCCAAAGTTCGGTAACTGGAACGTCAGACAAGCCAGAAAGTCAAGAAGCCAGGGAGCAGCATAGTGGAACAGCAAGCAGGATCTGGGGCCAGAAGAAATGTTATCCAAGCAAGTCTTTTAATAAGAATGCAGGAGATTGATCCTGTGATGTTGACCAAGGCGAAGGCAGAGATCATCTGGGCTGGACGGCTTAAGTAGGCAGGACTGACAAGCAGGATATCATCAACAGGTGAGTCACTGTGGAGAGATAGAAGCTGGCAATTAGCCGACAGCTGAGTGGCCAGCTCAGAGAAGGAAGGGCTGAGCCCAGCCCTGACAAAGTTACAATTACATTGTCTCATTCTTACCCGGTCCTAAGAATGTAAGGGCTGACGCTTTGTCGCAACAATTTTCCTCCACTTCCAAGATGGAATCGGTTCCTATGATTCCTCCTCATCGTATTTCGGCTATGGTTCGCACCAGTCTCACTTCTCCATGGGGGTCTGATTTACTAAGCTGTAAAGTGCTCTTCTTCATAGCCAATTTTATATATATATACGGTATATATATATATATATATATATATATATATAAAATCTTTTAATTGGAAAACATTTATATCTGTAAAGAAATCCGGTCTTTAACAGGTATAAGAGCAGAAAGGATTAAAAAAGTTAGGACCTGCTTGCTGCTTGGGAGTATTCTTCAGTGCCAGTATGTCATATCTGGGCAAGGCTACTGTATCATGATTTAGCATAAGTTCCCTCTGTGGGATCTGGGAAAAATTTGAAGGTATCATATCCTGTTCTGCAAATTAGCTGCTTTCCCATTCCAGGGAAACTAAGCAAAAGGTGCATATCGAAATTCAATACTCCTATAAAAGACTTAAAACTTTTTTTTTTTTGTGAAAACATTTCTCATTTTAGTGTACCTACAACCAAAAACTTATTTTAAAACAGAGGAAATCCATTTCCTGAGTCACAATGATAAAAATCCTAGTAAATTCCATCATCCCCCTATAGCCTCACGTATACTCTATATAAACTTTTTTGCATTATACGTATCAATATTTTCTAATTCCTTATATACAGTTTAGCAGGGCCGTCTTTAATATAGTTTGGGCCCTGGGCAAACATTTTTTTTTGGCACCAAACCCCCCCCCCCCCATGCAATTTTGGTCTTCACCCAACATCTTAAAAAACAGACACACACATAGAATTATCTAAAGATAAACTTTGCAAACACCCTTCACAGCAGTCCCATGGTGTCCTCAGTTCCCTTTCATGTCACAGCACTCCATTACATTACATACATCAAATGAATGTGCTGCTGTGCCTGCGCAAACGTGGGCCGCCAAAACACATACATGTGAACCAGCCAAGCCCAAAATAAGCCCATCAAGCAGTTAAATGCAGTAATTCTATATGTTGTAATGCTGTGTGCTCTGTAATAAAAAAATACAGCCACAGCCTCACTCGTTTTTAAACTTTCTACACATGGAGAGCCAGGGGAGGCGGAAGAAGACCTACCTTGTCCACCTGGTCAGCTCAGCTCCGATCAATTCTCCACAGTAGTTTCCCTTGACCATCCAGCACTCTGACAGCACTCCACTCCGCAGTCTGACTCCTCCTACCTCCTACCGAGGCCTCTGCTCCTCTGATCATGTACACTTGTACAGGTAGCAGTGACTGTGCAGGCACAGCAAGGAGCGCCGCCAATTATGTGCCAATTATGTGCCGATTTCCGGGCAGCGTGCGGGCTTAAGGGGCTGCTCTGCTTTTGGCCCTAAACAGTGACAGGGCCCTGGGCAGCTGCCCTGTTTGCCCTGCGGTAAAGACGGCCCTGCAGTTTAGTATATGATCTCCTCAACAAAATACAAGAATTTGGGAATCTTGAGGTGTTTAAAGATCAGTATTTGCATCTGAAAAAACTTAAAATTGGTAATTGCTTATATATTGTTAGTTTGTTTTTTAATTATCTTGCTTTTCATTGAGAATTGAGCTCATACCGATTTGCAAACTTGTATTAAGCTCTACAGATTATGAACCAGTTTACATAGAGTTGTTAACACTAAATTGCTGCTGAAAGATTAAAACTTTATTAGAAACATATTTTAATGGAAAGTTTTCCAGCGTAAACCTTATTTTACAGAGCATCAGCAGGTAATGACTTCCCTCTGTTCTTGTTACAGTATCAACAATCTTATCAACAAAAGTGTGTTTGCAAGAAGGCATGCTGAATAAAGAGGCTATGCATACTTTCCATATCCATTCCCACAAATTATACAGGAAGCTACAATCTGATAAACAAAACCGCAGTAAACCATGATTATAATGGTGGTGAGGGTCACCAAATGTAAAATAATAATTTTCTCACACAGCATGCTCATATCTAAGCCAAGTTAAAGTTGAAGCAATTGTTTTTATCATACACTCCTTACAGCTTTTGGATATTGTTTATATAGTATATGTCTGAAGATGAAATAGATAATACAAAGGGGCATATTTATAAAGTAATGAATCCAACTTTTACCAAACATTCACTGCAGGTAAATCTTTCAGGTTCATGTGTTTGAAATTGCAGTGGCTGATTCACCACCAATGAATGCTTGGTGAAAGTCACATTTACTGCTTTGTAATTATGCCCCTTAGCCTTATAATTATTTTTTTTCACAAGTAGGCTACATTACCCCGAGTAAAGCCATACAATACTTTAAAGGTAATTTGCAAGCAAATGTAAAAGACAAAAACAATGCAACCTGTCATCGTGAATACACACTTTAATGTATTTTTTTAAATGCAAGTAATGTAAGTACCTGAATTTGACCTGGCTTCAGCCTCTTGTAGTCCCTGTACAGCAGAGCTCAGAAGGGGGAAAGGAAAAGCAGTGTAAAGAGTCATTTAGGTGTGTTACAGCTTTAATGGGGCAGATGGTCATATTTTAGTTCCAAAATGTTTACGTTCGGTATATTGGTCCTTGATATAGTCATTTTTAGCATAAGTGACAAGAGCATATGTAGATCCTGAAGGTTTTTTTTTCTTTTTAGGTAGTATACTAATATACAATGTATTCCTAATTTTAAAGCCTTTTTCTCACGGCCAAAACAGCCATGGTGCAGCAAATACACTGCAAATATCTGCAGCCATGAGCCTAGGTATTTGCAGGCAAGTCAATGACAGGCTGACAGGAACAGTGGCTGTCCGCCGCTGTAAGCATGTATCCTCATATCAATTAATTACATGTGGTTAGGAAAAAATGATCAGCCCTGAACGCAGTATGTCAATGTCCAGGGATGATCATCTGTCCCCAAACACAAGTAGCCGCTTGATGCATTAAAACATACAGATACATGCCTTCAGTGGCAGGCAGCCTGGCTCTTGTCAGCCTGTCAATGACTTTGGTCCATTAGGAAACTGTAACCTGATTACTGCTTTTTTTAAAATGTTGGTGTTATTGTGAGGGCCGTCGTTACTTTTAGCTGTCCATAACAAACTTGTGAGGGTTTAAATTTATTTTGGAAATTTTGGCAATGGGAATTTTGGGAATGCTCATAGCTCCTTTTTTAACTTTGCAATACTCAAAGTGCATTATTCATTTGTTACTGACCATCTGTTCTTGGATCTTCCTTTTGGTCCTGGCATGCTGCAGCACAATTTGAAAGAAAAGCAACTAAGTGCCATAACCATGTAAAACTAAATAACCTCACATTACATTACCCCATAGATAAACTAAAAGTTAGGCATACACCAGTTGGGTCTTTTATCCCTTGGGTTGAACTGCCCAGAAAACTGTCCAGTTTTATGTCTTAATTCCTGCCTGTACTTTTTTTTATAGTACATTTCAATAAAAATGTTCATCTGTGTTATTTTAATTCTTATTAAGTATTGGATAGAAATTAACCAGTGACAGCAAGTGAAAATAATACTGTTCCATTACACCACATACAGTTTTAGGGATTCCCCAAGCACGTTATTTAGAAGATTTCTGCATTTTTAATGTTGCCCTTAAAAAAGGCCCTCTCCCCGCTGTATTTTCTTTTTTATTCAGCATTGGTACCTGTCCCCCATGGCAGGCTTCCTGTGCCTTTTTGGACATTGGGTTGCCTACAAGCGCTAAAAATGGGCAGAATTTAATAACAATTTCATCCCCAATAGGATTCAATGGAATTGGGTGACAAGTTTGTGTTTGCCTACTTTCAAGCTGGATTCAATAAACTTCTGGTGAACCTATTCAGGAAGAGACACTCCAGAACAGCATGTTTTTAAACCCAAAAGTACCACTGCAAGACTAAGTCATTTATTAAAAGTTTCAATCATTACTTTTGTGTTAGCCACACTCACATTTGGTGATACTTCATTACTGGGGCGGATGAAAGAAAAGGTACTTAATACTTGAGAGTTTCCAGTAAATGCAAACTACTTTTCAAACAAAAAAAAAAAAAGCTGTATATTGTGCCAATATTTTCCTCTAAAGGCTCCAGAGTGAGACAAGATCTTAGACAAGCAAGTAGACTCCTGTCTAGTTAGGGTTAGGGTTAGTTAGCCAGCAAGAGGGTGGGTTTCCTGGCTCCATTACATACCAGGTTTGATCCACCTGGCTGGGAAACCACAGGTGGCTAATTAACCACTTCCGGACCGCCGCACACCGATATACGTCCTAAGTTTGAAGAGGAATATCGTTGTTATGGCAGCTCTTTTTCAGCCGGCAGTCCGGTTTCCGATAATAGGGGTCTCTGCAGTGGATTCACCGCAAGATCACTTTTATCGGCGGCGGGAGAGGGCTGCCCTCCTCCCGCCGCGCTCCGGTGCCCTCCGCCGCTTACTGGAGCCGTCGACAGCGGCGGAGGAGATCGGATGTTGATCCATGCTGGGTATGGAGACGAATGAGGGGAAGATGGCCCCCACCCATCTCCATAACATTGCTGGGCGGAAGCGACGTCAAAATAGCTCTTAAAAGGGACATTTTTTCTACAAATTTTTTAAATTAAATTTTTTTTTTATTGCATTTTAGTGTAAATATGAGATCTGAGGTCTTTTTGACCCCCAGATCTCTTATTTAAGAGGTCCTGTCATGCTTTTTTTCTATTACAAGAGATGTTTACATTCCTTGTAATAGGAATAAAAGTGACACATTCTTTTTTTTAAAAGAACAGTGTAAAAATAAAAAATAAAAAGTAAAATAAATAAGAACAAAAAAAATATTTAAACGCGCCCCGTCCCGCCGAGCTTGCGCGCAGAAGCGAACTCATATGTGAGTAGTGCCTGCATATGAGAACGGTGTTCAAACCACCCATGTGAGGTATCGCTGCGATCGGTAGAGCGAGAACAATAATTCTAGCCCTAGACCGTCTCTGTAACTCAAAACATGCAACCTGTAGAATTTTTTAAACGTTGCCTATGGAGATTTTTAAGGGTAAAAGGTTGTCGCCATTCCACGAGCGGGCGCAATTTTGAAGCGTGACATGTTGTGTATCGCCAACATGTCATGTTGGGTATCAATTTACTCTGCGTAACATTATCTTTCACAGTATAAAAAAAAATTGAGTTATCTTTACTGTTATCTTATTTTTTAATTCAAAAAAGTGTATTTTTTCCAAAAAAGTGCGCTTGTAAGACCACTGCGCAAATACGGTGTGACAGAAAGTATTACAACGACCTCCATTTGAATTCTCTAGGGTGTTAGAAAAAAAAGTATATTGTTTGGGGGTTCCAAGTAGTTTTCTATCAAAAAAATTTTTTTAACTGTAAACAACGAATCTCAAAAAGAGGCTGGGTCCTTAAGTGGTTAAAGGAAATGCTGTTGTAGTGTTCCTGCCTGTGGCCCTGAGAAAGACACACTTGGACCTGTTGGCTTGCAACTCTAATTTTCTGTTATGGCTATGATGGAAAACTTTTTATTTCCTATTGTAAACAGTAAATGTAAGTTGGAAGCCAACTGACACTTCCACACCTGCCTGTTCCTGCCTGTTCCTGTTCTCATCATGTGCATCTCGGACTTGCCATTTGATCCTAATTGCTTACATGGTGGAAGATGCAGGTAAGTGTAATTCCCAAATTCAGAAACATTTGAAGGGGTGGCATACTATTTCTTCTAGACTATGAAAACCCTGTGTCTGCATTATGGAAGAACTTTTAAGGCATCTGCCAATGGCCACAGGAGGCTCAACAGTGTGTCTGTCCAACAAGCTATTGCTAATCAGCAGGTGGTAAACAGGCTAATCACTGCCTTGGTCGTGGGTCAAAAGAAGTCCATGGAAGCCCGGGTATCAAGTTTGTCACAGGCGGCAAAGAGAAGGTCACAGAGGCAGCAGTGGCATCTTCTGCTATCAATCAAATCTGGCGAGGAGGGAGTGGGGGGGGGGGGGGCGAGCTGCATCGTGTCTTTGAATGCAAACAGCCCGGCTTGGAATCGGGAACACCGATGTGCCCCTATAGCAAGCAGCTTACTATGGTGGCACACAGAAGAGGAGGAGTGGAGAGTGCTGGCGGGGGACTTCAGAAAAGGAGGTTTGGGGCTGCTCTGTGCAGTATAATTGTACACAGCAGGTAAACATAACAAATTTACAGTGGCCTCTTCAGCACAGGAAATGAATTTCAAACTCCTAAAGAGTTGGTGCAGATGCACCTCCACATTACATAAAATTATACCATCTATTCCAGATACTTGTTGGAGGTGTGGCAAAGATAAGGCCGCAATGTGTCATATTTGGTGGGAATGTCCTTGTGTTCAATAATTCTGGAAAAATGTTTTTACTATATTCAACCAAAAACTACCTCTTTTAAAATTCTACAAACCCCTCAGACTGCTCCCTTACCTATCCTACTGGTATTTATTTCTCATATCAAGCAGGGTCTCCTCAACTTTGTTTTATTATTAGCCCGTGCAGTGATAGTGCACCACTGGAAATCCCCAATAAGCCCAACAGTTGCCAAATGGGCTAGGGAAATGTGTCATCCCATGAGAATGGAAAATCTGACTGCTCAATTGCATGAAAGACAATATATGGACTTGGATAGCTTCAAATCCTATCTATAGCCTAGTCCTGAGTTTTTGGCAACAACACTGCCCACCCTGGATGTCATCACTCAATCGCAAACCCAGAATCTGACACAGTCTCACCCTGCTACTAACTTTTCTCTTTTTTTATTTTTTTATTTTCCTCAATTTCCTTTCTGTACATGTAGTCTATTTTATGTCATCCTAGACAATATTACATGAATATCTACGGTGTGCATGATGATATCGTATGATGATAGGTCAGACCTTTTTGTATAGTCACATCCTTTTCTTGATACATGTTGCTGTAGGATGTGCTATCTTTATTTTATTACTACAGTAACCATTGGAATGTACCTGGATATCATAATTCACCCTGTGTACGACATTGTATTTCTCTTTCTGCTTTTTTCTATTCAAAATAAAATATTTGTAACAAAAAAAAAATATATAACAGATAAAACAACATATTTCCATGTACCAAACTCAGACAGATGGGCTTGTTGAAAAATGTTACAAAACCCTAAAGAGTATGTTCAAAATAGTGCTAGATACTATTCAGAGAGATCAAAATTGTTTGCTGCCATGTTTTGTTTTCCTTTAGAAAGGTTCCACAGTCCTCCACTGGTTCCTATTTCTTTGAGTTGAAACATGATAGTCACCTGCCAGATCTTTTAAACCTTGCTAAGGATATGGGAACAGGTGACCAAGCTTTACAAATATAGATATATATATATAGATATATATAGATAAAAATACCAAAAAAAAAATGGCGTGGAGGCCCTTCAGGTGTGGTATGGATATTAAGGGGAACCCTGCGCCCAAATTTTTTAAAAAATTGCGTGGGGGGACCCCAGGTCCCCAGGCACTATATACTCTGAACAGCAGTATATATACTATACGGCCTGCCTTATATACGCTGCAGAAAATTGAGCCTTAGGTGCTGGTGGTACCAGAACACTGTAAGCCCTCACAGTTACTCTTGTTGGGCGCAGGAGTGGGCTCTGCTATGAAACATGACTGCCAGTTTCTTGTCCTTCTGTGGCGCCCCCTCTCTATAGGCTCACGTTACTCCCTTCCTCAACCTGGGAACCAACATCGGAGCCTTCAAATGGCTGCGCATCCTCCAGCAGCATATAACCGACACTGTGGTCAAATAATTCTGGGGACGTCTTTGTGCATGATGGTGGGGCTATGGAAGGAGTGACTGTGGACAAGGAGCTGGTGGAATAGGCCACTTTGACAGCCGTGTTGGAAGGCAAACTACTCTGAGCCTGGGTGACAGAGGATGAGGACAGCTTCGTTATCCACTCCACCAACTCTTCTGCATGTTGTGGCTCAATAACATGGCCAGCAGCAACAAAAAAGGACAAGCGTGCCCCACAGCCACCTGCAGGGGATGAAGCATGTCCATGACCACCACTGTTGACTGTAGACACAGAGGCTGCTTGCCCTCTTTTAGTGACCTGTGAGCGTCTGCCTCTCCTTGGTGGCCTTCTGGACATGATGTATTTTTTGTTTTGCAACACCACACTACACTGTATTAGATACTGTGTACACCATCTGAAGTGTATTAGAAAGTGTACAATGGCTGCACTGTATTGTGTACACCACCAGAAGTGTAGTAGAAACTGTACACACTGTATTAGATACTGTGTACACTTCCTAAAGTGTATTAGAAACAGTACATCATGGAATGCACTGTAGATATAGGCTACACTGAATGCAGAATATATATATATATATATATATATATATATATATATATATATATATACACATACATACATACATATACACACACACACAAACACACAAGACTGTATATATATTAATACACCACCTGAAGTGTATTAGAAACAGTACACCACCAAATGCACTGTAGATATAGGCTACACTGGACGCAGAGTACAGTATATATATATATATATATATATATATATATATATATATATATATATATATATATATATATATATATATATATATATATATTAGCATGGGGGATTGTTCAGCTCAGTGGTAGATGCGTTTTCATGTAGTGAGTCCACATCAGACATGCGTTTATAGTTAAGGGCCTGGTAGCCCACGTTTATTAAATGATAAAACGAAACAAAAGTTCACTCAGGAATCCCACACGGGGGTTTAAACGTCATTCAGACACAATTGAAAATACAAGCCCACCTGGCTACTCTTCAACAGCACTGCTGCTACAGGTACTGGTCCCTCAAACCACCAGCTCTTCCAGCAATCAAACAACAATAAACTTCTGCTCTACCAAGCCTTACTGTGTCTATAGACTGACTAGCCCTTGGTCTTGTAGTAGGCGTCCTTACAAACACAAATCCTTTATATCTAACATCAGGGATGAGCAGCCATGCTCCTAGATGTCTCCTCACATGGAGACACACTCTCTCTCCCTGAGAGCTAGGACCAGCTGCCTTAATCAAGACCTGAAAAGAAAACCTTAAATAGACTGACTATATATAGACTGACTGACAATCATCATACAGCAATGCACTGCCATATCGCAGTGCATTATGGGGCATTCCGCGGTGCTCAAATTTTCTGCGAACGCCCCATATGTTCGGTTTGTATTAGAACAAACAAACACCCAATTTTCGAGTCGAACGAACCGTGGGCTCATCCCTATAATCAAACAGTGGCAAGCTCAGGAGGTCCAATCAGAATGTAGATTTACAGCTAAATGGCAAGGCAAGTATGAGATAATTTAAAAACTAGGAGAAGTAAATTACTCAGACTGGTCCGGTAGGCTGAGAAACAGAAAAAAGCATGCCATATAAACCCGATTAGGCAGGCAAAGGAGTCCTGTCAGCAGCAGTAAAGCTTTCTGTTAAAATGAAAAGTGGAACTTTACCCAATTTTACATGGTGCTCACTTCTGCCTCCTCCCAACTCCCTCCCACACATTAGCAACAAAAAAAATATTGAAAAGTAAAACATTTTTAAAAAAATGTATTTTTTATTTTTTTTCCCTTGCTCCGGTCTAGGCCTGAATTACATCATGGCCCCCCGCATGCAAAGATATGCCACATCTCTTTGACTGTTCTCTGGCAGAGACCCCATGGCATGTGTGTACTTTTGCAACATCTCGCAAACTGCCTCCTAGGATGCGTGAAATAGCCATCCCAAGGACTATTTGTGAGATGTTGTGCAAGTGCAGGGAAGAAGTCCAAGCAGGGTACAAACAGTGAAAAATAACCCAATAGAGGTTTTAACCCTTTCTTACTCTATCCAAAACTAAAAAAGATGTTGCCTTTACATACACTTTAGCTAGAAGCTGTGCTAATCTTTAACATTGATTGGGAAATGTATTTGTAAAAACGATGGAAATGTAAAACCAAAGACCAAAATATGGATTTATATATTTTAGCTATAAATCGTAGCACTAAGAGCTAGAGAACAAATGTGATAAATACTTTGCTCATATAATACACAGACTCCCTCACATTTCTATTCACTTCATTACCTCCAAAGAGAACACCAAGCTTTAAAATAATGAAGGAACTACAAAGAAATGCCATCACTTTTACTCAGACCTATAGTATGTAATCTTGCAAATGCTTCTTCACAATCCAAGCCACTTAGACAAAATCAGAAGCTATACCCACCAGTGATTTCTCCATTGCTACATTGCTGGATGAGCCCTTCACCTTCATTGAGTATCTTCAAGCCATTAAGTGCTAGAAGACAGGCAAGTGTCCTGACCCAATTAGATTTACCCCCAGGTTTTTCAAAACATATGTCTCCCACCTGTTTTCGATATTGACCCATGCCTTTAATTTTATCAATAATCATCACCCTCCTAATCCAGAAATGTTGACAGCCAACGTTTTGCCCATACCCAAACTGGGTACGGAACTCTCCCTTAGTGGGAACTACAGACTCATTTCACTTCTGAACCTAGATGTAATGATTTATTCTAAAATTCTCACCAATACAATTTTGCTCCTACTCCCCAACTTAAAGCATTTGTTACCCCAACACTTCATATTCCTGATATGTGCCTGCTGTACCATGTATTTGTATGAGAAAGTCCCCTGTTTTCTTTGTATTGCTTCCTTTATGTGAAATCGGTGGTGTTCCTGCCAGTCCCTCCACTTTCCTGTTAAAAACTGACCAAACTAAGCAGGAGAGCATAGCGTGGTCAATTCTCTAGCTATGCTGGGAACTCCGTGTACTCTCCTCCAATGATTAGACTTGTCCTGGCATGCCCTTGTTGCACAGCCATTCACTGGGAAGTTCAGTGTGTTGCTGCTTCTCCTCCCCCCAACTCTTATGCAGCTGAGAACAGAGGGAATGTGATCACCTATTAAAATGGAAAAAAAGGTATTTATAATGTTATTTTTTTAATATCTATACAAAAATGTTTTGCCTTTCATTTCTATTTTAAACTTAATGGGTTGTTTTACAAGGTGATCGTTTACAATCATAAAGAACAAGTGGACTTTGTCTCTGGCCTCTTGGCCAGAGACAACATTTCTAAACCAATAAATCCTTTTTACTACATCTACAAATACAAAATACCAGACTGCCTTCTGTCGGTAGACACTGAAAAGACTTTCAACAGGGTCAGCTGGAATGTTCTTTGCATATCCTTTGAACAAATAAGCTTAGGCCCTAGTTTAATCACCAAAATTACATCAATGTATTCCACTCCATTTGCAAGATTTCCAAATAATGGTACCCTATCTGATTCACTCATCATCAGAAATGGAATAAGATAAAGCTGTACCCTCCTCCCACTCCTTTTCCTGCTAGTGATGGAACCTCTGGCCATTGCTGTCTGGAACAACAATACCATATCAACATTCCATCACAAAATTTCCTATGCTGACAATCTATAGCTCTATGTACGACAACCCCATCAGCCTACCATTAATGTTATCAAAGTTTCAATGGAGATCTTTGCAATATTAAAGCTAACATCTCTAAAACTGAAGTGCTAAAAACTTCTCTTTCCCTTTCCACACTCTCCCTGCTCAAAAACAACTTTTCATTTTTATGCCACTTATCTTGGCACTAGGGATTAGCTTCGAGTTCAAGTCGAACTCATGTTCGACTCGAACATCGGCTGTTCGCCAGTTTGCCGAACAGCGAACAATTTGGGGTGTTTGCGGCAAATTCGAAAGCTGCGGAACACCCTTTAAAAGTCTATGGGAGAAATCAAAAGTGCTAATTTTAGAGGCTTATATGCATGGTATTGTCATAAAAAGTGTTTGGGGACCTGGGTCCTGCCCCAGGGGACATGGATCAATGCAAAGAAAAGTTTTAAAAATGTCAGTTTTTTCGGGAGCAGTGTTTTTAATAGTGCTTAAAGTCAAACAATAAAAGTGTAATATTCCTTTAAATTTCGTACCTGGGCGGTGTCTATAGTATGCCTGTAAAGGGGTGCATGTTTCCCGTGTTTAGAACAGTCTGACAGCAAAATGACATTTCAAAGGAAAATTGCTGGCCCGACAATACACATAAAAGTTAATTGATAAAAACGGCATGGGAATTCACCACAGGGGAACCCCGCGCCAAAATTTTTTTAAAAAATGGCATGGGGTCCCCCCAAAAATCCATACCAGACCCTTATCCGAGCACGCAACCTGGCAGGCTGCAGGAAAAGAGGGGGGATGAGAGAGCGCCCCCCCCTCCTGAACCGTACCAGGCCACATGCCCTCAACATTGGGAGGGTGCTTTGGGGTAGCCCCCCAAAACACCTTGTCCCCATGCTGATGGGGACAAGGGCCTCATCCCCACAACCCTTGCCCGGGGTCACCGGGTGGGTCACTGGGTGGCCCCGCCCTCCGTTATTTAAGAACCGTCAGAAGAGGAGAAGTGTCACACAGCGGGAGCCTCTCATCATGGTGGATGCGGAGCGGCCCGAGAAGAAGAAGGGAAGAAGACGCCGCGGAGGAAGATGCCGGAAGAGAACACCGGAGGAAGAACCAGAAGAAGAAGAAGATGGAGGAAGAAACCGAAGGAAGATAGAAGATAGAAAATAGAAGAAAGAAGATAGAAGAAAAAAGAAGCATTTAAATAAAGGAATTGTCAAAAACTGTCTCTTGTCATTTTTAACATTTTTGACACTTTTTTGTGAAATGGTAGGGGTACTTTTGTACCCCCTTGCCATTTCACACAGGGGGAAGGGCTGGGATCTGGGGGTCCCCTTGTTAAAGGGGGCTTCCAGATTCCAATAAGCCCCCTGCCTGCAGACCCCCACAACCACCGGGCAAGGGTTGTGGGGATGAGGCCCTTTTCCCCATCAACATGGGGACAAGGTGTTTTGGGGGGCTACCCCAAAGCACCCTCCCAATGTTGAGGGCATGTGGCCTGCTACGGCTCAGGAGGGGGGCACTCTCTCGTCCTCCCCCTCTTTTCCTGCGGCCTGCCAGGTTGCGTGCTCGGATAAGGGTCTGGTATGGATTTTTGGGGGGACCCGACGCCATTTTTTTAAAAATTTTGGTGCGGGTTTCCCCTTAAAATCCATACCAGACCTGAAGGGTCTGGTATAGATTTTGAGGGGGACCCCACGCCATTTTTTTTTTTATTTTGTCCGGGGTTCATCTTAATATCCATACCAGACCTGAAGGGCCTGGTATGAAATTTAGGGGGACCCCCACGTCATTTTTTTTTTAATTTTGGTTCGGGGTTCCCCTGTGGGAAATTCCCATGCCGTTTTTATCAATTAACTTTTATGTGTATTGTCGGACCAGCAATTCATTAATATCTGCGAGTATTTTAAATGACTTTTTTTCCTTTGAAATGTCATTTTGCTGTCAGACTGTTCCAAAAACGGGAAACATGCGCCCCTTTACAGGCATACTATAGACACCCCCCAGGTACGAAATTTAAAGGAATATTACACTTTTATTGTTTCACTTTAAGCATTATTAAAATCACTGCTCCCGAAAAAAACGGACGTTTTTAAAACTTTTTTTTGCATTGATCCATGTCCCTGGGGCAGGACCCAGGTCCCCAAACACTTTTTATAACAATAACTTGCATATAAGCCTTTAAAATTAGCACTTTTGATTATTCATGTTCGTGTCCCATAGACTTTAACGGTGTTCGCGTGTTCGAACACATTTTTTTGCCTGTTCGCATGTTCTGGTGCGAACCGAACAAGGGGTGTTCGGCTCATCCCTACTTGGCACATCTATTCCTTCTGAACTAGTGGATCTTGACATTCTCTAATACATTTTCCTACTAACCAGAGCCCAAAAAGGTTCAGAAAAATTGAAAAAAAAAAAATTTTTGTTGGAAAGAATAAACATTGTGAATATGGCAAAAGTGTCTCTACAGTTTCCAAACTATCCCTAATATGCAAGATTGGTTCATACTTCCTTAATAAGAAGGTGACCACACCCATTGAACAAGAATTTTCCCCTCTGAATTTATAAGGCCCAACCCTGGATTAAAACACAAATTACTACCCATAAACCCATTTTTTTACCCTTAACAGCTTACACTCTCCATTCCTGGACTTTGACATATGCAATTTACAAGCTTTCCTCCTTTTCTATCCCCTTATTTCCACTTATTGACAATCCAAACTATCCTATAGGCATCTCCATCCACATCCTTGCTGGATACATCAAACTTTTCTGGACTCAAATAAAGCACTTTGCCAGTCCCCTTGCAGGGTCAATTACTTCAGCAACATCCCTTACAGATGCAAAAGACCATTGCCTCTTATGCCTACAGATTGACACCTTTTGAGCAACCCTACATGCTTCCCCATATACCTATACACAAATTGAAAAAACTGTGTTCTCTCTGAGAACTCCTCCATCACCTTTTATCTCTTATCTGTTGAATGCTCCAGTTGGGATATAATAATCCTAAAGCAATACTACAGGTTCAGCTTTTTTTTTTTAAATAACAAACTTGTCATACTTACCTGCTCTGGGCAATTGTGCTGTTTAGCACAGAGCAGTCCCAATCCACCTCTTATTGGGTCCCCTGTCGGCACTCCATCGCTATTCCCTCCTGCTGAGTGCCCCCAGAGCAAGCTACTTCTCTGGGGGCACTCGTGCATACTCGCTCACGAGCTGCCCCTGTGTGTCCATAAGAGAAACACAGAGCACCACTGGCCCCGCCCCCACTTCCTCCTCACTGGCTGTGATTGACAGCAGAGGGAGCCAATGGCTCTGTGTGCAGCAGACCCCCCACCCCTAATATTTACCTGAGCCTGTCAGGCCACCTTGAGGCTAGGTGACAGATGCACACCGTTGGGATCAGGAGTGCACCGCAAGGTAGTGGACCCTACGGCTGACTGCTGCGGATGGGAGTCAGGGTGGTAAGGAAGGCAGGGCCGCTGGAACACCAGCACGGATCCCACTGTGGTTAGAGCGTAAGATTCCCTGGGGCGTGGAGTCTAAGAGCCAGCAGGTGTTCACCAGAGCCTCTAGTGGTGAGGATGGACTGGGCTGCAACTGGCTCCAGGTCGTGACCCCCAGGGTCCCCCAGCTCACACCCACAGTAGGCAACAGGAGGATAGGCATAGTAAGGGAATAAGCCAAGGTCGGGGCCACAAGCAGACAAGGACAACAGAGTTCATGACAAGGTTCAGGGTCACAGGCAAACAGGGATAGTCGGGGACACACCAAAGGTCAGGGTCACGAGCAGACAGGAATAGTCGAGAACAGGCCAAAGTCGGTAACTGGAATCAGATACAGGAAACACAGCAAGTACACACGAAAGCTAACACACAATGGTTGATCAGCACTGCTGGCTTGCAGTGCACAGGTTAATATGGGGTCCCCTGACCGGAGCTTGGGTGGAGCCATGATAGAGGAGAGTTTATAAAAGCAGTCAGGTGAGAGTCAGCTGGTCTTTAGAGATGAACACATGGAGACAGGTAAGCTGACAGACAAAACTCTATTGCATAACCATGACAGAGCCCCATTGTGATCCAGCGATTTGCACAAGAGTCTCGGCTCTCCGGGGAGTCTCACTTCTCATTGGCAGAGCCAATGAGGAGAGAATGGGGACAGGGTTGAGCCTTGGCTCTGTGTGTGAATGGACATGCAGAGCAGCGGCTCAGCAGTGAGCCTGCTTGGGTGCCCCTGTAGCAATCTGGTTGTTCTGGGGGCACTTGGCAGGAGGGAGGGGCCAGGAGCGTCAGCGGGGGACCTGAGAAGAGACAGAACAAGGCTGCTCTGTGCAAAACTACTGCACAGAGCAGGTACAGTATCTCACAAAAGTGAGTACACCCCTCACATTTTTGTAAATATTTTATTATATCTTTTCATGTGACAACACTGAAGAAATGACACTTCGCTACAATGTAAAGTAGTGAGTGTACAGCTTGTATAACAGTGTAAATTTGCTGTGCCTTCAAAATAACTCAACACACAGCCATTAATGTCTAAACCGATGGCAACAAAAGCGAGTACACCCCTAAGTGAAAATGTCTAAATTGGGCCCAAATTGTCAATATTTTGTGTGGCCATCATTATTTTGCAGCACTGCCTTAACCCTCTTGGGCATGGAGTTCACCAGAGCTTCACAGGTTGTCACTGGAGTGCTCTTCCACTCCTCCATGACGACATCACGGAGCTGGTGGATATTAGAGACCTTGTGCTCCTCCACCTTCCATTTGAGGATGCCCCACAGATGCTCAATAGGTTTTAGGTCTGGAGACATGCTTGGCCAGTCCATCACCTTTACCCTCAGCTTCTTTAGCTAGGCAGTGGTCATCTTGGAGGTGTGTTTGGGGTCCTTATCATGTTGGAATACTGCCCTGTGGCCCAGTCTCCGAAGGGAGGGGATCATGCTCTGCTTCAGTATGTCACAGTACATGTTGGCATTCATGGTTCCCTCAATGAACTGTAGCTCCTCAGTGCCGGCAGCACTCATGCAGCCCTAGACCATGACACTCCCACCACCATGCTTGACTGTAAGCAAGGCATGCTTGTCTTTGTACTTCTCACCTGGTTGCCGCCACACACGCTTGACACCATCTGAACCAATTACTTTATCTTGGTCTCATCAGACATGGTTCCAGTAATCCATGTCCTTAGTATGCTCGTCTTCAGCAAACTGTTTGGGGGCTTTCTTGTGCATCATCTTAAGAAGAGGCTTCCTTCTGGTATGACAGCCATGCAGACCAATTTGATGCAGTCTGAGGCATATGGTCTGAGCACTGACAGGCTGACGCTCCACCCCTTCAACCTCAGTAGCAATGTTTGCAGCACTCATATGTGTATTTCCCAAAGACAACCTCTGGATATGACACTGAGCACATGCACTCAACTTCTTTGGTCGAACATTGCGAGGTGTGTTCTGAGTGGAAGCTGTCCTGTTAAACCGCTGTATGGTCTTGGCCAGCATGCTGCAGCTCAGTTTTAGGGTCTTGGTAATCTTCTTATAACCTAGGCCATCTTTATGTAGAGCAACAATTCTTTTTTTCAGATCCCCAGAGAGTTCTTAGCCATGTTGAGCTTCCAGTGAGTTAGAGCGATAACACCAAATTTAACACACCTGCTCCCCATTCACACCTGAGACCTTGTAACACTAACTAGCAAATTTTCACTGTTATACAAGCTGTACACTCACTAATTTACATTGAAGCAAAGTGTCATTTCTTCAGTGTTGTCATATGAAAAGATATAATAAAATATTTGCAAAAATGTGAGGGGTGTACTCACTTTTGTGAGATACTGTAAGTATAACATGCTTGTTTGTTTTTATAAACTTACCTTTAATATCACTTCAACTCTAAAGCACATATGTCAAACACAAGGCCCGTGGGCTGAATTCAGCCTGCCAGGCCTTGTCATGTGGCCCCTGCACCCAGTTTTGCAGCCAGTACATGGCGGAGCTCTATTCCACCGCTTTCGGCTCTCACCCTCCGCTCCCCGCTGTCACTTGTAAACACAGAAGCCTTCTGTGTTTACAAGGGACAACTTTGCTCTCAGCAGCTCCCAGTTCTAACAGATCCCTGCACACACTCATTGCGGGGCATGGTGGGGACAGGCCTCCGGAATCTGAGAGGGAGAACAATTGCCCTGCAAGGTGAGGCAGAGCCGTCTACACAGGGAGGTACTAGAGCCAGGCCAGGTAGGAGAAATAGATGCAGGGAAGCTTTGGGGGCAGGGTTTGGGGTTGTGCATAGCGCACACCTAAAAAAAAGCTGCAATAAGGTCCATGAGAGCGCTTAGGTGCAAGTATAACTAATTAGCTGTGTGATAACTTGGCAAGAACTAATGACATACCAGTATCCATAATCAAGAAATGTTTATTGGATTAAAAGTCATAACTTAAAGTGTTACTAAACCCAGGAATATGAAAGTAGTTCATTCACGCTCCACACAGCTTATAAATCTTTTTACATTAAAATACTGCCTGTCAGGAAAGGCTTACCAGAGGAAGAAATGTTTCCCGCAGGCTAAATCCTGTTCCCCCGAACTTGTCTTGGGGAAGCTGCATCAGCGCATGCTAACATACAATAGCACATGCGCACAAAGGTGCGCCAGAATGCAGACAGTTATGCGCATGCGCGCACGCCACATCCTGTGACAGATGAGGGCGCCAAATGACCTATTTAAACCAGATCAGTACATACATCCAGTGCTGTCTTGTCTAGAGCGTTACCGTGAGTGTCTTGTTTCCTGCTTATCTGCATCTGATTACAGTTACCTACCCGGCTTGCTGGACTATTCCTGCTCTCCACCTACACCGACCGCGGCTTGAACTTTGTCCACTCTCCAGTCTCCGCATCTGTACCTTATCTGACCGCACTGTGTATGACGCGGCTTGTCCGACCCTGCTCCAGTCTTCTGCTTCCAGCCTATGTAGCTTCGGTACCGCTGACCTACATCCACAGCATACCTACATCCACTGTCCTGTATCTACAGCTTGCCTGCATTCGCTGTCCTGCATCCACAGCATACCTGCCTCCTGTCATCTGGCACACTACTCAAGCAGAAGCCCAGCAGCTAGCATGACTACCAGCCCTCGTGCGACTCTGCACTCCTGTGCCACCTGTTTGCTCTACCAGGGGAAGAGAAGCCTTCCTCTTCCTAACAGGTATGTGACACTGCCACTATATACCTTTTTGGATGATCTGTATACCACGGTTACATGATAAACTGCACAGTTTCTCCATTGCTGAGAATTCAGGAAGGAGGAGATTTTCACTGCAGCCTGTATGAACGCCCACATGTTTGATGACAATATCATGTGACCTGGCTATCTCTGAGAACAGGAAAAAGTTCTCTCCAGCATAAAAGACACAACTGAGCATGTGCAGGTCGGCTACTCTGCCTGTGTTAGCTGGCCTTCCCCAGATAGACATTGCAGGAGGGGGAGGATCTACAGGATAAAACAGCTTTTTTACACAATGCAGAGGATTAACCCCTTAAGTTCCACAGTGAGTATAACAAGCATGCTATGCTGCATATACAGACTGATTTTACTGTTGTGGGTTTAGTAACACTTTAAAATTAAACAGCCGTGCAACCAATGGTGTCAGATGTAAATAACAACCTCCATGGCTTAAACAGCTTACATGTCCGCAGCTAAATCAATCCAAGATGTGTCTCAGCACTTGCAAACTCCAGCCTTGATGTATGATGGCTGGACTAGCAGGGAAATCCCGGGGCTGATGGAGAGCCAATGTGTGGGAAAGCCTATGCACGGTGCTGGGGAAGGAACAACCAGCTGGCTGTGACAAATTCTCTTTATGGAGACACTGCGTGGAAGCGGCGTCTAGCGAAGACGTCACTCACTGCGCCAGCGGACCTCACTGGGAGCCAATGGAGGAAGGTATACTTGGAAGACCAGCCGATCGTACAGGTCCCATTGCTATAAACTCCGCACTCTGCATACCCCTGAGCTCTGTACGTAACGCACCCCTAAATCCTGCACTCTGTACGCAGCATACCCCTAAAGGCTGCGCTCTGTACGTAACCCACTCCTGAACCCTGCACTCTGTACATAGAGCACCCCTGAACCCTGTACTCTGTGCATAGGGCATCCCTGGAACTGTACTCTGTACATAGTGCACCACTGAACCCTGCACTCTGTACATAACTCACTCCTGAAATCTGTATTCTTTTTTTTTTTTTTTTTTTTTTTTATATTCTTTATTTATCATTTTATATAAATAACAATGCATTTCCCTGCGGGGGTAAGTCTTCAAACATAACCACTATAAATTTTATAACGCAAGACAATATGTCCCCTCCTACCCCCCAACCCGCCCTCCCCCTCCCCCCACCCCTCAGGACCGTGCTAGTCTAGGGGAGCGTGTTTCCACATTCATACAGTTATGATGGGTCGACAATCTCCTTCAAATAATCCCAAGTCCCTTTGAACTTGGTCCAGGCGGCCCATTTCCCTGAGTGCTCTTCTTCTTTAGGTTCGACTCCTCCCCTATCTAACTGCTCGATGTTATATATTTCATTGAGACTGGACAACCATTCTCGAGTACAGGGCCTCGAGACGTTCATCCAGTTCAAGGATATCTGTCTCTTGGCTTCATCCAACATAATAGGGACTAGGGAAGACTTGTAATTTTTTACCGAGTCCGGGGTCCTGTGGAAAAGGCAGACCCATGGGTCCTCGTCTACTGCTTTCCCAGTGATGACTTTTATTAACCTTAATACTTTTTCCCAGAAGATTTTTATAACGGGGCACTCCCACCAAATGTGGGCCATTGTTCCTAAAACTGGGCAGCCTCTCCAGCAGGTGTTTGGTTTAGTCCTATCCGTTTTGCTAACCCTATCTGGGGTGGCATACTATCTCGCAAGGCATTTAAAGTGACTTTCTGTTCTTCTGGTGTCTGTTGCTACGTAATGGGCCATCCTCAAGATCTTTTCTATCCCAGCCTCATTACATTGAGACCCCAGTTCCTGTTCCCACTTTTTAATATAAGGAGGTATCTCCAGTTCCTCCTCAGATCCCAAGATCCTGTAAATTTGCGTTATTGCCCTTCCTGTCTGTTCCTTTATGCAAAGCTGCTCAAATGGTCTAAGTTCCTCCATACTCCTAAGAGGTTTCGGGAGTCTCTCTATGAAGTGGGAGAGCTGCAGGAACCTCCATCTGTTCATTACCCATAGATTAGATTCTGTACTTAGTTCTGAGAACGTGCGAATTTGCCCCTTATGTAAAAAGTGTTTCAATTGTACCGTATCACCCTTCAACCAACTCCCTCCCACCTCCCTCCTCCCTGGTTCAAAAAAAATATTATCTTTCATGTGTATCAGTGGTGAGTTGTATGACCATTTGTTCTTACAGTGTATCCTATTCCAATGTTTAAATGTGTTTAGCGTTAATTGTGATGTGTGAGTGCTCAGTATTCTAAAATTTGGGGGATTCCAAAGTGCCTGTCCTAAATTTGTGTCGCTCAAAAAGTGCTCAATGTGAACCCAACGTTTATCCGTGTCTTTTTTGTTCCATTCCGTGATCCTTGATAGCACTACTGCGCTGTAGTATCTGTTAAAGTCCGGTAGAGCAATTCCTTTTTTCTTCCCCCTGCTTAGTACTGTATAGGCAATGCGTGGTTTTTTACCCCCCCAAACTGCCCCACTTATTAGCCTCCTGAGGGCCTTCAAAAAATATCTGGGTAAAGGAATGGGCAGCATTTGAAATTTGAACAGGATCTTGGGAGTTAGACTCATTTTTATCGCGTTGACTCGCCCAAACCACGAAAGAGGTCTGGTCTGGAGTCTTCTCGCTTCTCGCCTGATGTCATCTAGCATAGGTATAACATTTTTTACGAATAGTCTATTGAAGGAATTGGCCAGTTTAATCCCTAGATATTCCATCTCCTCTTTCCAAGGGAAGGGGAAAACCGCAGCTAGGTGATTTTCTTCTTGCTTGTTTATGTTAATGTTTAAGCATTCGGATTTGCTGGAGTTAATTTTGAAATTCGAGACTTCTCCATATTTTTTAATATTGTGAAGTAAGTTGGGAAGGGTTATTCTAGGGTTAGTAACAAAGAACACAATATCGTCGGCAAAAGCCGCTAGTTTATGCTCCTCTGTTCCGACCCTTATGCCGCCGCAGTCCGCATTATTGCGAATGGTAGACAGCAGCGGCTCAAGGGTCAGGACGAACAAGAGAGGGGACAAGGGACAGCCCTGCCTTGTTCCATTGAACATCCTGAAGGGCTTTGAAGTTGTCCCATTTACTCTCACCATCCCTGCCGGGTTACTATATAAAGCCTTGACCCAGGAGACAAACCTCTGACCAAACCCCAGGGCCTCTAAAGTGTTCATCATGAACCCCCAGTCTACCCTGTCAAAAGCTTTTTCAGCGTCAATTGACAGGAATAGAGCTGGGGGCCCACCTTGCTTACATACTTCTGACAATAGAACCGCCCTAACCCCATTGTCCCTACACTGTCTCCCTTTAACAAAGCCTGCCTGGTCTGGGTGCACAAGATCTGTCATTTTCTCTTTAAGCCTATTTGCTAAAACTTTTGCGTAAAGCTTGACATCTGCATTCAGAAGGGAGATTGGTCTATAACTAGAACACAACCTAACGTCCTTCCCTTCCTTCTGAATAAGTGTAATTGTAGCGGTCAAGGCCTCTATTGTCAGTTCACCTCCTGTTCCGAGGCCATTCCAGAAACGGCAAAGCCTCGGGACCAGGATATGTTTCATTTTTTCTAGGTAGAGAGAGGTGAAGCCATCTGGGCCTGGACTTTTCCCCTTCGGAGAGTCCCTTAACGCTGCCAGGATTTCCTCTTCTACCAAAGGTTTATCCAGTAGATCCCTGTCCTCCGCTGACAGGCCCCCTAGTCTTGCCTCCTTCAGGAATTCCTTGCTCCTATCTGAGCGGGAAGTATCTTCTGCTCCCCGTTGCCCTATCGAGTATAGCTCCCTGTAAAACTTTTGAAATTCATCTGCTATGGTGTTACTAGTCACTCTCACTGCCCCTCCTTTACTGAGTATTTTCTCTACGAAATTTCTGCTTTTTTTTTTTCCTGATAATCCTGGCCAGATGTTTGCTGGGCTTGTTGGCCCAGAAGTAGTTGTTCCTAGTTATAGCATTTATAGCTCTCTTGGCCTCTAGATCCATCATGTCTCTTAACTCCTCCCTCTTGGCGACCAATGCATGGAAACTATCTAAATCATGGCCCTTAGCTTTTTTATGTGCTTGTTCCAAGGAGAAGATTTCCTCTATCAATTTTCCTCTGACTTCTCTTTTCTTTTTTTTCAAACCTGCACCTATTGAAATTAGGATGCCCCTTATATAGGCTTTGTGTGTGTCCCATAATATGGCTGGTGACACATCCCCCGTGTCGTTTGTTTTAAAGAAAAAGTCTGCTTCTTCTTGTAGTCTCTCCACAATTTCGGGATCTCTCAGTAGATCCTCGTTCAGTTTCCATGAGCAGTGACGCCCTTGCGCATCTGGTATTCTAATTTGCATCACGATCGGGGAGTGGTCTGACAGGGTCATTACTTCTATTTTTGTTTCTTTGATCCAATCTAGCAGACTGTGGTCTATAAGAAAATAATCCAGCCTGGAGTAGGTCCCGTGCACAGGGGAGAAGAACGTGTAGTCTCTCTCATTGGGATGCTGGAGCCTCCAGACATCCATTAACTGACTTTGGTATAGCTTGCGCCTGATAACCCTAAGAGACACCTTCCCTGTCCCCTGGGCACGGGACGTACCATCCAGCTCCGGGTCTAGGCAAAAGTTTAAATCCCCTCCCAAGATCACTTCCCCCTCTCCGAACTCGGACAGTTTTTTCAAAATCTGACCCAGAAAAACCGCAGGCTTCTTGTTGGGACAATAAACATTTACTAGAGTGACCAATTTAGGTCCTAAATTGCCTTTTAAAAAAATGAAGCGACCATCTGGGTCTGCCAATCTTTCTCTTAGAGAGAAGTTTATATCCTTTGAAAGTCCGATGGCGACTCCCCTCGACCCCCTATCGGGGGAGTCCCCATAGAACCACTGAGGGAACCTAGCAGAGAAGAGCCTAATTCTAGTGTCGAGGGTCAGATGAGTCTCTTGTAGGAGAATTACATCTCCCCTCAGCAGTTCCAGCTCTTTTAAAATCTTATGTCTTTTGCAAGGCGAGTTTAACCCTTTCACGTTGTACGAAATGAATTTAAGTTCCAGCATAACTGGGGGTCAGCTCTTCTATAGTGTCCTCCCTTTTTCCTAGCACGTCCTGCGGTGCCCTCTCCACCCCCCCCTTCCTCCCCCCCTCCGCCCCCATCCTCCCAGAGTCCCCCCCCATCCCCCCACCACCCCCTCCCCCCCCACCCATGGTGAAATTAACACCCTGAGTCCCCCAGGTTGGAACTTCTCCCATTCCAATCTTCGGAACTCCCTCCCCAGGGTGAAGCTCCAACGAGAGCTCTAGCGTCTACACTCCCTCCCGAAGGAAGAGAGTGTATGAGAGGTATCTTGTCTCCTTAGTACGGTGGAACCGCCCCTGATTCTCCACCCCCCCCCACATCCCCCCGGGGACAACAAGTTACAACACCCCCAGGCGCCCTCCTCGGCCCCTATTTTTGGTTTAAAACTCGAGGCCGTCCTCTTGCACAAAACCAGAAGGAAGAGAGGGAAGAGGGGGGGGGGGGGGGCGGGCCGACCAGGAGAAGACAAAAGAAAAAAAAAAAAATAAAAAATAAAAAAAGGGGAAATTCCTCTCCGCTATCGCCCCACCACCCCCCCCAACTGATCAAAACATTCTAGTGTTTTAGTTCTCAGAGTCTCTCAATCAATTTTAACCTGAGACATATCTGGGATGGGAATGCCCAGACTGTCGCAGAAGTCCTGTGCCTCTTCCAAATATCTCATCCTGCTTGATCTACCGTCCTTTAGAACTATCAGGGATGTTGGGAACCCCCAACTATATTTGAGATTTGCTTTCCTTAGCTGCTCCAAAATTGGTCTCATCTGTCTTCTACGGGCAAGAGTTCCTGCAGATAGGTCGAGAAATATCTGTAGCTCTTTGTCTTCGAACATTATGGGGGGGGCTCCCTTCAAATTCTTCCATATTTTCTCCTTGTCTTCGTATTGGTGGAATTTAACGATCACGTCTCTTGGGGAGTCATGCTTTACATGAGGAGGCCTTCTTACTCTGTGCACCCTGTCTATCGAGATGGGCTCTTCTTTTCGCTTTCCCATAATAGGGTTAAAGATTTTCTTCAACTTTTCCCCAAGGTCCTCGTTTTGTTGCTCTGGGATTGACCTAATGCGTAAGTTTTGTCGCCGACTTTGGTTCTCCTGTTCTTCCAACCGAAATACCATATTGCGATTTTCATTTCGCAGTTTGCTGACTTGATCCTTTAATTCGGAGATTTCTTTGGTGTGGCGCCCTGAACCTTCCTCCACCTCCTCCACTCTACGCAGAAGGTGACCCATGTCTGCCCGGACATTAGATATTTCAGTTTTTATCACGTTTTCTAGCTTAGTAAACATTTCAATAAGTTCTGTTTTACTTGGTACTAGTGCCATTATCCTTTGTTCTTCCGCAGAACTCCAGACAGATGCCCCCTCCAAATCAAATTCTTCGCGGGCTTTGTCCCCCAAACCCCCTTTTTGCTTCTGTTGCTCTTTCTTTTTATCCTTTGACCCTGGTTGTTTCGTCTCCATACCCGGACTTTTGGAGCTTGCTTCTTTTAAATATTTTTGGATGGAGCTGGTGTTAAGGCTATCTCTGGTACTCTGGGGTTCAGTTGTTCGCGTTGAGCGGCCTCTCATACTTTCACCTTTGCTGCCGTTTACAACTACCCCTTGCTCGAGCCTGTTTACCCTGGGCCTGTTCTCCACTCAAGGGGTTAAGATTATTCTGTGGTATACCTCCGCTGTATGGGTGGGTGGTGGAACAGACTAGATGTGTAGGGCGGGAGGGGAGTGGGGGGGGGGGGGGAGAACACCTCGCCCCCCTGGTCCGTCTGTGTAACTCAGGGCTCTAAACGTCCGATCAGCTTATAGTCTAAGAAAAATTGGTCGCCCCCTCAGCTGGCTATGAAATAATTCACAGGGGGGTTGTGTTTAAGGAAGGTTCATTTGGTCCACCGGAGCTAGTACTGCCCTCCCCCGGAGCTCCCGGTATAAGCGACCTCAGGACCAGCAAAGAGGAAAAAAAAAAAAAAAACTGCTGTGCGTTTTACCTTTCCCTTTCCCTTCTTTGCTTCCTCCCTCCTCCTCCTTTTTCCCTGCTCCCTCCACACCTCTCCCTCACCAATAAGAGATACTCTATGGAGTTTTGTTCACAACAAAATGTCGATAGGAGAAGGTATATATGGAGAGCAAGCTTTTGGCCAACTTTTTACCGCCTAGGGAAGGAAGATGTCAGTACACAGCCATGTTGGGAGAATCATATATCTTCTAGTTTTCCTCTATTTCCAACTGATAATCTCACTCTTATGTTCATGGAAGAAAACACAGTTCATAGGTCGGACAACTTTCAATATTCACGCTGCTAGTGCCGGGCTTGGGTGGCCGGGGTTGTATTGTTTACTTTACATCTTTTCAAACCTTATTTCTTTTATCAACAATTTTTCGGTCTGCGGTACATGCAGCTCGGGGTTTAAGCAGATACGTTGTTCCCTACCGTACTGGTGAGGAGTCGTGGTGCTGCAGCCAGGGTTGGGATCCTCTGCCTCTGGTTCATTCACAGTGACAGTTTCCAGAGAGATCATCTGCCAGCAATACTGCTTAGAAGTACGAAGCCCAGACTCTGCTCCTCCGCTCGGGGGGGGGGGGGGGGAGGGGTCCGCGGATGCCGTCTCCCTCCGTCACTTCAGCGGTGGGGGAGCAGGGGGGGGACGGAAGGCGAGGCGGGCCAGTCCAGGAGACGGCTAAAACACCCAGCCCGGTCCGTGTCTCAGCGGTCTCTCACACAGCGAGACATCCGGACGCTCTGTCTCTAAACCTCCGCCAGAGATGATGCTGGGCTCCTCCCTCTAAAATCTGTATTCTGTACATAGCGCAACCCTGAACCCCGTACTCTGTACCCCAGATACAAGCGGCCCTTTGAGGGCAACCATACTGCTGATGTCACAGTGCAGGGATCACAAACTTTATACACATACTGCTGATGTGGCCTGCAAAGAAATTGAGTTTGACACCCCTGCTCTAAAGCTTGCATCTTTAAAATTTTGGGTTAAGCAACAATTAAAGGGTATCAATTATACTCCAAACTTTCTGCTTTCATAAATGGCTAATACAGTATATACAACACTCTACTAGATTTCAAAGAATAACAAAAACTGCTGTTTGTTGTTTGTTAGTTGTGGTATTAGCAGTATGTGTCCAACCGCTTAGAACCTGGAAACTGGGATGTCAGCAACACTTATATTTAGAGGAATTGGAACTCAAAATGCCATCTGCTTAAGTTTTGCAAAGAACATGGAAGTTTTATTGTGCAAATGAAGGAAAGTCTTAATTTCATTCTACTGCAGAAGACTGGAACCCTTTTATGCATCTATGGAAATAAACAGTTAAATGCATCCCAGCATAATGTTTTATTTTATTATTAGATTTCATTCCTAATATACAAATGGTCTAATGACCCTTTTAAACATAAGCAGAAGGGTTAACATATGTGTATCCAATTTAAATAAACAATGCTTCTTTGTATATGACCAAAGACATTACTTCATGCTTTAGCATGGAAAAATATTACCCTTAAGGGCCACTTTAGAGCTGTTTAGTCCTGAAGGTGATTTATCAGAGCTGAGAGAAAATGAATATCTATTGGCAGTAAGGCACTTCAGTCACTGGGTCTCACATCCTGCTAATAAATGAAAAACATTCTAGACTGCATGTGACTGACAATACTGCTATCCTGTATAATAAAACTAAAATGTTTTACTTATATGAAAGCTATAAGATTTGCATTTTCCTGTTAACTGTCCTAAATCCATTGAAGAACTGCAGACCTACATCACAAAATATGTTGCTTTCCATGTATTGATTGCTGCTAATCGATCAACAGCAAAAGTCTGGCTCTCACTTTACATTGTGAAGACTTTTGTAAAGCCACAAGTTGTGTCTGCAGGAAAGTGCCTGTCCTTTGCAAACCCCAGAAGCAGAGCAGTAAAAACGGAGGGAAGCCCTTCCAGGCTGAACCTCAGCTTTGACAACCCACATGACACAAAAGCGAGGGAAAGCCTGGCAAAATTTCCTCTCACTGGGATTCACGGTGCATGTTTGCATATAAGGAATTTTTTTTTCACTTGGGGTAGGGTAAGGGTTTTTCCTGGAAGGGTGAAAATAAAGGGAAGAATGTTTTTTTTTTTTTTTTTTTTTTTTTAGGGGAGGGAAGAATTGTTGATTGGGTGGAAGGGGGAAGTTAACCAAGTGGGGGTTGGTTAAACAGATGCTGAGGGACTGCACCTTGTACACATGGCCATATATCACATACTCTGTGTTGTGTGTTAAAGTGACATTAAAGGTTCATTTAAAAAAAAATCATAACAAACACATTATAGTTAGCTGCTCTGTGCAGTGGTTTTTCACAGAGCAGCCCTGTTCCTATTCTTTTCAGGTCCCCCTGCCAGCTCTTCTGGCTCCTCCTCTTCAGCCAGTGCCCCCAATATCAAACCGCTTGCTCTGGGGGCACTGGTGCTTGCTCGCTCCCAAGCCCCGCTCTATGTGTCCATAACGCACACAGAGCCATGGCTCTGTCTCGCCCCCCACTCTCTCCTCATTGGCCTACTGGCTAATATTGACAGTAGCAGGAGACAATGGCTCCCGTTGCTGTCTCAGTCAATGATGAATGAGAGAACCTGGAAAAGCTTAGCTCATGAGCACATCAGTGGATTGAGAGGGGGCTCAGATGAGTATTACAGGGGGCTGGGGGGGGGGGGGCTCTGCACACAGAAGGTGTAATAAAAACCTTGATCCATTAAAACCACTACTCCTGTCCACTCACTTTGTACACTAAAGTGCAGCAGTCATGAGTATACAACATACAGCACAGCATTTCAAGTGCAGCAGTTAGGAGTATATAAAAAACAGTCTACATTACATAATCTTGACCACCATGCTCTGTACTCTGTGCTATATGTTACATACTTATGACCACTGCACTCTTTATGCTGGGCTGTATGTTATATATTCTTGGCCACTGCATGCTGTATTCTGCACTGTACTTTATATACTCCTGAACACTGCATTCTGTACACTGGGCTGTACCTGTATGTTAAGTACTTCAGGTCACAACACACCTGGGCTTTACTTTACATACTAATTATTACTGCACTCTGTATGCTGAGCTGCACATTGCATTATCCTGACCCCTGCACTCTTTATGTTACACTAGCCTGACTCTTGTACTAAATGCAATATATTGTACATTGCATACTTCTGACTCCTATACCCTGAACTCTGTACATTATATATTCCTCATCCTTGCACTAAACGCACATTACATATTCCTGAACCTGTTATGTTGTACATTACATACTCCTAACCCATGCTCATTATATATTACATCCTCCTGACCCATTAACTCTGCGTTTATATTCTGTGTGCAGAAAATCATATGTAATGAAAGCATTTCATTTCAATAAAAAACAATGTCTCTGTGAGAGGCTCACATTAGGCCCAGTTATTGAAGCATATTATGTGGGCGCAATGACAGTAGAATATGTGTACAGTGTATACAGTTAGTAGGGTCAGGTTTTATTTAACTATGCGTTTTTAAGTCCCTCCCACTCTCAGCACATTGTGGCCTAACACACTATTTGCTATAGGGCAAGTGGCATGCCACAACTTTTCTCATTGTGCCCACAGTCTTTCAAAAATTCTATCAACAATCTTATTATACACACACAAATGTATACTATTCTCACCAGTAAATTTTCCTTGTCAAAAGAAGTTTATTGAGTATACAATGTTATAAAGATACATAAAGTAAGTTTACAAGGATCTATAAAGTAAGCTCATTGTTTTACAGTAGGGTTTATATAGGTAAATATCATGAAATTTCAAATATTAAACATTGGGTTCACGTAAACCTAAATTAAAGATATATATCATTTCCTTAGTTACTTTTGTAGGTATTTAAATGATTTATACCTACTATACATATTGTTTACAAGTAGAGTGTATATAGGTCAAATAAATTCTGATAATGAGCTTTAATCGTAAGGTGGAGAAAAGGAAAGAGAAAGAAGAAAAAGGGTTGAAAGGTAGAGGTATGGTCCACAAGGTTGTCCCGCTTGTCAGTTTATTATTCTTTTTAGTTCTCTTTGAAGCCTTAGAATGGGTGTCTCTGTAAGTCATTTAATCTGTTACCATGGCAACAGGACAGAGTCATTGAAGTTTGACAGGAACTGTTGTTTTATCCAAGGATGCCAAAGTTTTTCAAATTTTGGAATTTGATTTTGATCGATGGCTACCATCTTAGCATGGGACATTGTATTATTCATTCTGTGAATTGTTTCTGCTAGTACCAATGTAGGAGATTTCCATGCCTTGGCCACTGTTTGTTTTGCAGCCGTTATTAGTTGGATCATAAGTTTGAATTGAGAGAGTGTTAACCATTCCGGTTTTAGATTAAGCAAAGTTAAATATGGATCTGGTTGTATTATTTTTTTAAATATTTTAGATGCAATCACGAAGACTTCCTTCCAGAAGGTTTGGATTACTGGGCATGTCCACCATATGTGTAAATATGTGCCTATTTCTGGGCATCCTCGAAAACAAAGAGTTGAGGTATTAGGTGAATATTTTGCCACTCTAGCGGGTATAAGGTACCAGCGAGTTAGGACTTTATAATTTGTCTCCAGTGCTAAGATGTTGGGTGAAGATGACTTAGATGTGAGCCATATGTTAGACCAGTCCGTGTCTTCTAAAGTTCGTCCCAGGTCCTCCTCCCACCTCTGAACGTAAGAGGGTCTATTAAGATTTGCTACTCCATATAATTGATTATAAAGTGATGAAATTGTACCTTTAGCAAATGTATCTTTTGTACAGATTGATTCAAAAATGGATAATTGGGATAATGGTGTATCCCCCTTTAGGAATGGTGTATAGAAATTTTTGATTTGGAGATATCTAAATATCTCAGAGTTTGGTAGATCATATTTTTCTCTAAGCGATGGGAATGAAAGGAATGATTTAGATGCTATGAAGTCATTTAGTGTCTGAATGCCTGATGTTGTCCAAGCTTTAAAAGAATTTGGGTAGATCCATGCCGGATAAAAGGCAGGATTTCTGATAAAAGAAAGGAGAGGATTGTGTGGAGATTGTAACTGATATTTGGTTTTTAGTTTATCCCAGAGAGATAAGAAGTGTTTAGTTATGGGATTATGAATTTTAAAGCGGTCTTTAGGATCAAGCCATAATAAATTTGATATTAATAGAGGGTCATTTTCTGAAGCCTCTATAAATACCCATAATGGGATTTCCTGTTTTGCATGGTATTTTGACAGACTGGCCAAATGTGCTGCTCTGTAGTAGTTAGTAAAATTAGGGTATCCCAGGCCTCCTTTATTTTTGGGAAGATGTAGTGTGTGTATAGGTATACGTGGTTTAGAAGAGCCCCATATAAACGAAGTTGCTCTTTTTTGTACTATTCTCAAAAAATAGGAAGGAATTGGAATAGGGAGGACTCTGAATAGATAAAGCAATTTGGGTAGAATAGTCATTTTGATTGCATTAATCTTCCCTATCCAGGATAAAGGAAGTTGCGACCATTGTTTTATTAGATTTGTGATCTGTCTTAATACAGGAGGATAATTGGTTGAGAATAAGTCAGAATGAGATGCTGTTAAATGAATTCCAAGATATGGGATTGATTTTTCTGCCCATGTGAATGGGAGTGCAGCCCTAGCCGGGATCAATTCCATGTTTGTGAGAGAAATATTAAGCACTAGGCATTTCTTAGGATTAATCATAAGGCCGGATAGGGCTGCAAACCCATCAAGAGCTGGTATTAAGTTAGGACCAGAGACCTGTGGTGATGATAGAAAAAGTAATATATCGTCTGCAAATATACATAATTTGTGTGTAATACCTCCTACTTCAATGCCAGTTATAGTTTGGTTTGTTCTGATGTATTGGGCCATGGGTTCGAGTATAAGGGCAAATAATAAGGGAGATAATGGGCAACCTTGTCGGGTACCTCTTTCGATATTAAAGGCTTCAGATTTGTATCCAGCATATTTTATATAGGCTTTGGGTTTATTATATAATGCTTTGATCCATGTTAAAAAGTGGGGTCCAAAACCCCATTTTTGTAATGAATATTGCATATATTGCCAGGATACTGTGTCAAATGCCCTCTTAATATCGAGAGATAGAAAACATAAAGGGATTTTCCGTTTTTTAGCAATATGTGCCAATAACACTGCCCTGCGTATATTATCGCCTGCCTGTCTATTTGGCATGAAGCCTACTTGATCTCTATGTATTAATTTTCCTATAATGCTATTGAGGCGTTTTGCTATTATTTTTGCTAATAATTTAATATCGAGGTTTAACAGTGAGATAGGCCTATAATTCACACAGGAAGTATCATCAGAAAGGGGTTTTGGGATCATACAAACAATTGCCATTAGTGTTTCTTGCCGAAAAGAATGTCCATCTAGAAGTTTGTTAAAAGTTTCAGTGAGAATGGGAGAGAGTATTTCTGAGAATGTTTTATAGTATAAAGCCGAGTAGCCGTCTGGGCCTGGTCTTTTGTTAAGTGTTAGGTCTTTTATGGCGTTAGCAACTTCATCTATAGTTATAGGCTCATCCAAACTGCTTTTTTGATTCTGAGATAACTCAGGTAAGGTTATTTTTGAGAAGAAGGATTCAGCTTCTGTAGGATTAAATTCATTGTTTGTCTTGTATAAAGTTGCGAGATGTGAGTGAAATTTATGGACTATTTTAACTGGATTACAAGTGTAAACATTATTTGATAATTTCAAACGTATTGGTTTGAAAGATTTGTTAGTTGAATTTAATGCCCGAGCCAAATATGTACCTGGTTTGTTTGTATTCATGTAGAAATTGTGTTTGGAGCGTTTGAGGGATTTATCAACTGATTCAGTGAGAAATAGATCGTATTCCAATCTAGATTTTTCCAGATGAGATTTTTTACTCTGAGATGGATTATCTTGAAATGATATGTAGGCTGCATTAAAATTGAGTTCTAGTTTTTTTGCTAGATTTTTGCGTTCCCGTTTAAATAGTGCCATTTGTCTTTGTATTGTACCACGCAAGACAGGCTTATGAGCTTCCCACAGTGTTATTGGGGAGATGTCTGTTGTATTATTAATTGATATGTATTCCTTTAAAGCTTGTTCAATGGCCATCTGATGTAGTGGGTGTTTGAGCATTATGTCCGGTAAGTACCACGTTGGGTCATGTGCTTTTGGTATGGCTGAGGCTATAGTAGTGTATACTGCATTATGGTCAGACCACGGAATCGGAATTATATCTGATGCAATAATTTCTGGTATCATTCCTATTGTTAGAAAAATATGATCTATTCTGGTGAAGGTTTGATGAGGGTGTGAGAAATAAGTGAATTTCTTTTTCATTGGGTTACTTTCTCTCCATGAATCTACCAGATTGTATTTGGAAAGAAGTTGAGAAAAAGGTAATCTAGAGGTTATTTTGGATGGTGTAAAAGGTGATTTATCTAGAAATGGGAGGAGGACCTGGTTCGAATCCCCACACATTATCACTGTTCCTATTTTGTGTGTATTAATCACTTGTAATATATGTGAGAGGAATGGTGTAGGTTGTTTGTTAGGAGCGTAGTAGGAAATCACCGTGATTGCTGTATCCATTATATAACCCATGAGTATCAGGTATCTACCTTCTGGGTCTTTAATTTCTGATGATAAGGTGAATGGTGTGGATCGGTGAAATGCAATTAGAGTTCCCCTTTGCTTGGTACAGGCAGAAGCCGTGTAAATTTGTTGATAAAAAGGAGAAATATATTTTGGAGTAGAATCTTTGGTGAAGTGTGTTTCTTGGAGGCATACTATGTGAGCCTTCTTGTTATGGAAAGTACGGAAGGCTTTGGTCCTTTTTTGAGGGACATTTATTCCCTGAACATTCAGGGAAAGTATATTCAGTGGTGCCATGGCAATAGATCAAATAGTTTTGACTTACTTTTTGTTATGCAGAGCTGACTGCGCAGATCAACCTGTGTGGACTGAAGAGATGAATAGATAGAAAAGAAACCAGTGAATTCTGGAGTAAAGAGTAAACAAAAAACATATGAGATTAGATGATACATTGTATAAATTATTTTTTGCAAGTAATCACAATTTACCCGTGAAAGAGAATAAATATCTCTCTCAGGGGAATAAGTGCCTTCGTCACACTCCCACATAATATGGTTGGGAGAATGAGGAGGGCTAATGGGGGTACACGGATCTTCCGCTTACAGGAGAGAAGTGCTATGTCAAAAGACATCAAAATGATGTTTCATTAATTGGAGTGCAGAATATAGTTTTTGTTGAAATTATTTATTCCAGGGTGGTTGTATATGGTTAGTCTTGCCCTAGGCTAAATAATTCAGTTAGAAAGGTACTGTTAATAACTTTGGTATTGATGAAGATAGTTTGAATTATTTTGGGATTTTAACCCTTTTAGAGTAAACAATTACATATTTTATTCATATGTAACTGTTTAGATATGTTAACTCGTAAAATTGAGGTTGTATTGCTTCAGATTAGAATAAACAAAAACATAATTCTACGAACTAGTTAGGTAATAATATATTTGTTTTAAGAAAAGAAAGAAAAAGCTTCCATTACTTCTGGATTATTGAACATATTTGTCCTAAAAAGTAATAAATCTATTGTTATTACCTGATAATATATAACTGAACAAGAATTTCCTTATTTCACTTATATATTCTAAGGCTATATGAATCAGAAGTAATAAGAAATATAACTGGAATGTAACATGATCCCACACAGTGTGTGACTATCAGAATGCAGTTACATTCCGTTATAAATATAGGTTTTTTATAGAGAACCATCTCTTGGTATAATAAATGAAGAGATATCAGGAATTAGGATGTCAGTCCATTGAATCTTCTTGGTCCATGGATGATGTGGCATAACGGCCTCTTTTGTGAGAATGATGATTCCCATTTTGTTCTGAAATTTTCTGGGTGCTGCCTGAAGGTGAAGATGACGCCATTCTTCTGCGTGTGGGAGTGTTGCTGCTTGTGGGTTCTGTCAGATTTAATTTTAAAAGGGTTTGTTGTAGTTCATCTGCTGATCTGCTTCTGTAAATTGTACCTTGGTAGTTAAATCTGACTGAAAAGGGGAAGCCCCATTGATACATAATGTTGTGGCGTTGCAGTTCCATTAGTTGGGGTTTCATGGATCGTCTTTTAGTAATAGTAAGTTGGGATAGGTCAGCAAAAATTTGATAATTGTGTCCTTGAAAATTAAGTTCCTTTTTTTCTCTTGCAGCAATTAGTATTTGTTCTTTCGTTCTGTAATAATGAAATTTTGTGATTATATCACGTGGGGGTCCATCTTTCTTTTTGGCTGTGAGGGCTCTGTGTACTCTGTCCAGTTCTAAACGTTCAATAGGGATATCTGGCTTTAGTTCTTGTAATAGAGCAGTAATAGTAGATTGCAGGTCTGTCACAGTTTCAGGTATTCCCCTTATGCGCAAGTTTGAACGTCTGGCTCTATTTTCGTAATCTTCGAGCTTAGTTTGAAGTATTAAATTCTCTTTTTTTAATTGTTCCAATTCTGTTATATTTTCTTGGGTTGTAATTTCAATTTCATCCATTTTTATTTCTAAGGCTGCGGTGCGGTTTCCCAGCTCTCTTATTTCTTTGGTTAGGCTTTTTGTTATTTGGTCTGAGGTTTGTTTTAAAGCCTTATGAAGCATCTTTTCAAATTGTAATAATATTACTGGGGATACTGAGGAGGCTTGTGGAGAAGTTTGTGAGAGGATTTGTTCTGTATCTGACTCAAATGGAGAGTCTTGCTGTGACATTTTCTGTCCTTGAGAGTGCCCTGATGCTGTATCTTGTGAGGTGACTGGAGCTGCTTCAGCTGCAGTGAGTGCCTGTGAGCTTTTTGTGAGGTGATTTTTATTTCTGCCACGGTTTCCTCCCAGTACCATATTTCCTGCCCAAACTTTCACAGTTTGTTCCCTGGGGCAAAAAGGTTCAAATGGATACCTTTTGAGCCTGCAGGCTCCGCTTTGTCCTTCTCTTCTCTCCTCAGCGGTGTGGAGCTCTAACAATGCATGTCTGCTCTGCTAGGCTCCGCCTCCTGCCCCCTCACCAGTAAATTTTCAAGGTGCAATGGACTGATGACATTTTTTGATGCAGATTCATAGATTCGCTGAAACCCTTTACTCGCTGCTCTTATTCACACCTTGTCAATACTATGAACCACAAGAGACACTGCAGTCTCTAATTGCATTATTCAATGATAAAGCTTTTAGAAACTACAGGCCATGTGATATTTAGCCCTAGTGTCTTTAATCCTCGGAAGAAATAGTTCTTTTTCCACTAAAATACAGTAGTTATATGATTTGAGTGTAATTTAGTGGCTGGATAATGTTAAGGTCAATGTATTAAATGTTAATGTACTGATGTATTTATTTAATTATTACAACAACACTGCTCATACCACTTAATAAAAAAAAAATTACAAAGAGCAGCATAAAAGCATTTCTGTTCTAAAATGTGTACCACATTCCGTGTCTAGTGTCCAAAATTAACTTCCCCTACAGTGGTACCTATTTCCTTTAAAAGAATGTCAATACTGTTAACTAACCTAAGCTTAACAGCCAACCCTTTCCCTCACCATGTTACCTATATATCTTGTTGTACATACCTCAAATCAGCAGGTGACCTTGTGCAATAAAAGCATGGAGGGTCAAGGCTTTTCCTTTAGGCCCTTTAAAGAATAATCCTCATATGTACAGCTCAAAACAGCATGTCAGTTTGCACCTGGATAGGAACACCATCTAGTGTAGGCTTTTGGCCCCTGTATTGGGTCACCTGCTAACAGTGGAGGCCCGTCCATAGAAGGCGCAAGGGCGCCACCTTCCCTATCCATGCGTCTGGCCCCCTGATCTACATATCAGGGCAACGGACTATGGATTCCAATAGGGGGAGGTTGAAACACCTGATTAGAGCCAGAGGCTCTAATAGGCTTCAAAAAAGGAAGCGCAGTGATCCCACCCTGTTGTGTGACGATAGCGAATTAATTTTCACTATTTTCATACTAAAATTCCCCCCCCCCGCCAAATCAGGAGGCAGGTCATGAGACCTGTTTCCCGATTGGCCAAAGCGTCAGACGACCCTATTGGATGCCTAGTGCTTTGGCAGAAGAGGAAACATGAGGCAAAGGAAGCTTGAGGAGCGGACGGCGGAGCCACCACAGACCGAACTCCAGGAGAGGAGAAGAGGACACCACAGCCCAGCCACACGAGCGGGTAAATGCCGGATCTGCCTGCGGGGGAGGGGGTGCTGTCAGTGCCGCTCCATACGTTCGGGGGAGGGGGTGCTGTCCCAGTGCCGCGCCACCCGGGGGGTGTTGTTTGTTTGCTGCCCCCCCAAAAGAAGAACCCACCAGCCCCCACTGCCTGCTAATCTGAGATATATAAAAGAGGGTACAGGTGGCACGGGGAGAGTGCAGTGGGCTATTAGGTTTAGGTTAGTTAAAAGAATACAGTGGGGACGGAAAGTATTCAGACCCCCTTAAATTTTTCACTCTTTGTTATATTGCAGCCATTTGCTAAAATCATTTAAGTTCATTTTTTTCCTCATTAATGTACACACAGCACCCCATATTGACAGAAAAACACAGAATTGTTGACATTTTTGCAGATTTATTAAAAAAGAAAAACTGAAATATCACATGGTCCTAAGTATTCAGACCCTTTGCTCAGTATTTAGTAGAAGCACCCTTTTGATCTAATACAGCCATGAGTCTTTTTGGGAAAGATGCAACAAGTTTTTCACACCTGGATTTGGGGATGCTCTGCCATTCCTCCTTGCAGATCCTCTCCAGTTCTGTCAGGATGGATTATAAACGTTGGTGGACAGCCATTTTTAGGTCTCTCCAGAGATGCTCAATTGGGTTTAAGTCAGGGCTCTGGCTGGGCCATTCAAGAACAGTCACGGAGTTGTTGTGAAGCCACTCCTTCGTTATTTTAGCTGTGTGCTTAGGGTCATTGTCTCGTTGGAAGGTAAACCTTCGGCCCAATCTGAGGTCCTGAGCACTCTGGAGAAGGTTTTCATCCAGGATATCCCTGTACTTGGCCGCATTCATCTTTCCCTCGATTGCAACCAGTTGTCCTGTCCCTGCAGCTGAAAAACACCTCCACAGCATGATGCTGCCACCACTATGCTTCACTGTTGGGACTGTATTGGACAGGTGATGAGCAGTGCCTGGTTTTCTCCACACATACCGCTTAGAATTAAGGCCAAAAAGTTTTATCTTGGTCTCATCAGACCAAAGAATGTTATTTCTCACCATCTTGGAGTCCTTCAGGTGTTGTTTAGCAAACTCCATGCGGGCTTTCATGTGTCTTGCACTGAGGAGAGGCTTCTGTTAGGCCACTCTACCATAAAGCCCCGACTGGTGGAGGGCTGCAGTGATGGTTGACTTTCTACAACTTTCTTGCATCTCCCGACTGCATCTCTGGAGCTCAGCCACAGTGATCTTTGGGTTCTTCTTTACCTCTCTCACCAAGGCTCTTCTCCCCTGATAGCTCAGTTTGGCCAGACGGCCAGCTCTTGGAAGGGTTCTGGTTATCCCAAACGTCTTCCACTTAAGGATTATGGAGGCCACTGTGCTCTTAAGAACCTTAAGTGCAGCCGAAATCTTTTCGTAACCCTGGCCAGATCTGTGCTTTTCCACAATTCTGTCTCTGAGCTCTTCAGGTAGTTCCTTTGACCTCATGATTCTCATTTGCTCTGACATACACTGTGAGCTGTAAGATCTTATATAGATAGGTATGTGGCTTTCCTAATCAAGTCCAATCAGTATAATCAAACAGCTGGACTCAAATGAAGGTGTAGAACCATCTCAAGAATGATCAGAAGAAATGGACAGCACCCGAGTTAAATATATGAGTGTCACAGCAAAGGGTCTGAATACTTAGGACCATGTGATATTTCAGTTTTTCTTTTTTTAATAAATCTGCAAAAATGTCAACAATTCTGTGTTTTTCTGTCACTTTGGGGTGCTGTGTGTACATTAATGAGGAAAAAAAATGAACTTAAATGATTTTAGCAAATGGCTGCAAAGAGTGAAAAATGCAAGGGGGTCTGAATACTTTCCATCCCCACTGTAGCTATCATAGAAAAAACAAACAGGAGTCAGGATTCAGATTTGAATCTGGAACAACTGTGGTGTCTGGCTGTAGCTCTCTCGATGTGCCATCTGAGATACTGGACAGCCCCCTGCCTGATCCCTTGGATAACATTAATTTGTATCTTGTTTCTGGTGAACCTTGAACGCCTTCCTTTTCCAATGAACTTCCTATTTAAGCCATGTCTCTGTGCTTCCTGTTTGCCAGGTTATTGTGCTATTCTCCAGCCAAAATCTTGCTCCTTCTGCTATCTGTATCTTAGCTACCACTCATTACTGACCTTTGTCTTGCTCCTCAACTACGCCTCCTCTTGACCCCAACCTGCAACCACTTGTTACTGACCTTTGGCTTGTTTACTGATCCCTAGTTGCTACATCTACTACTGGACTGCGATTCTGAGTATCATGACCTGGCATCAGCACACAGCAAAACCCATCTCCACCATCAGGAGCTCTGGTGAAGACTGGTTAGTGCTTAGACCTCGCACCTTGGATAAGCCTGCATTATCTGCCAGAGAGACCTGCTTGTGGATTTATCCTGCTGGTTTCTGTGTGAAACTTTCCACTGCTGTGGTCACTGGCCTTCAAGCCTGACCCCTGACTGTGACAATATGTTTGTTTTGATGTTAACAAACATGTAATAAATCCTGCTCATGATGGTGTTCAGAGCCCAGCAAATTAAATTGTATATTGATAAATGAATGCATATAGAGAGAGCATAGAAAAGCATGCATTTTATCAAGTATATTTCCTTTTTAGTATAGGCTACTGAAAGTACACTTAAGTCAAACGGTAGACCCATAGAAAAGAGGAGCTAACCAGAGTTTGAAAAGGGTTTTGGCCATGAAAAGGATATTGGTGTAAAGAAAAAATGTGGAATATGAGTATTGACTGTACCTGTCAGTCCCAAATCAAGTAAGAGTTAGATTTACAGTATAGGAAGACTGAATCGACTGGCTACAAACCTTAGTCAGACAATACAGCCACAGGAAAAAATGTCTTCCATCATGCTATCCTTTTCTTCATTGGCTAGCAAGGATTAGTATTGTCATAGTAGCTTGGCAGATATGGGTCTTGGGAGAAAGATATTTTTGTTCTGATAAATGGCAGTCCATTTACGGTATAGTGGAGTCCCAGACAAAGGTAATTTTGTAGTTTTTATTACTGCGCTATTTCTTAAGGAAAGGTTGTGTTGTCTACAATACACAGTCAGCCAAATTAAAAGCTTTTGCCATTTTTTTTTTTTTTTTTTTAACAGAAAATAGATGGAAAAGCTAGGAAATGTCACTAATTATGTACCACTTGCCTAACTGGGAAAATATGTCATTACTTTGACATTTAATACTGGCATTATGGCTGCAGCTAGATTCTATACCCCTGGTATTAAAATTTTCTCTGGCGCTGGTCTGTCTGTTAAAAGTGATGCTGTGCAGGTTCCCAACGTCCCCCTTATCAATCAATGATATCATTGGCTGTTAGAATGCTGGTGGCTGGAACAGTGGTGTATTTAGGTTTTGTGCTGACCTAGGCCTGACTAAACTCATGCACCCCTAATTTAAATATGACCCACCCCTTCTTGTCAAGGTCACATCCCTTTTAGTTTAAAACCTGCCCTGTCATCTGTAAACCACACCCCTTCCTTTTTAGGCTCCATTTTTTCGTCTTAGAGCTCCACCTCTTCCTCTCTCTACATTAAAAGTGGGTACCAAGTATAGCCTCATCACTGCCCTTCAGTGCAGCCTTATCAGTACCCATCAACACAGACTCACCGGTGCCCATCAATGCAGCCTCACCGGTGCCCATCAATGCAGCCTCACCGGTGCCCATCAGCGCAGCCTTACCAGTGCTCATCAACGCAGCCTCACCAGTGCCCATCAATGCAGCCTCACCAGTGCCCATTAATGCAGCCTCACCAGTGCCCATCAATGCAGCCTCACCAGTGCCCATTAATACAGCCTCACCAGTGCCCATCAGTGCAGTCTCTCCAGTACCCATCAGCACAGCCTCACCAGTGCTTATCAATGCAGCTTCACCACTGCCCATCATTGAAGCCTCATCAGTGCAGCTTATCAGTGGCCATCAGTGCAGCTTATCAGCAGTGGCGTCACTAGGGTTGGTGTCACCTGGTGCGGTAAAACATGGTGTCACCCCGCCACCGAATAATTTATTTCCCCATAGAACACTTCATGCATTGGCAATAGTAGTGTCGTCAACAGGGCCAGATTAAGAGCATTATGGGCCTAGTACTAAGGATTTTGGTGGGCCTTAAGGGCTGTGTGTCTGTGTGCACCCTGAGGTGAAAGTGCAAGGGTGCAGCGGCGCAGGTCCAATGCTATGGAAGTCTCAGGCTTCCATAAGAGCCCTGTATCAGCGTGCATGGCACATCCTGAGGTGAGGTTGAAGGGCACAGCTGTACAGACCTAACACAACACTACAGAAGCTGAATACCTGGCTTCCATTAGGACTGCCCATGGTGCTCATTATTAATCCCGCCACCCAGACCGGGTGTCGCTTACACTCCCTTGGACCGGTCAGGCCAAGGGAGTGTTCTCCCTGTCGGCCCATTGCTCTCCGTGCATGGCCTGTTGTTTTTGGGCACCTGGGCCCAGGGCTTTTCTTTTCAGAGAATAGGTGCAGGAGAGCGTAATGCACAGAGCGCTGGGTTCAGGAGAGCGTAATACACAGAGTGCTGGGTTCAGGAGAGCGCAATGCACATGTGGCATTGGTGAGACTGCGTTGATGAGCACTGGTGAGGCTGCTCTGATGGGCATTGGCAATGCCCCTCAATGCAGCCTCACCTGTGCCCATCAATACAGCCTCATTAGTGCCCAGCCATCAGTGCCCATCAACGCAGCCTCATCAGTGCCCATCCATCAGTACCCATCAATGCAGCCTTATCAGTGCCCATCAATGCAGCCTCATCAGTACCCAGCCATCAGTACCATTAGCGCCCATCAATACAGCCTCATCAGAGCCCAGCCATCAGTGCCTATTAATGCAGCCTCATCAGTGCCCAGCCATCAGTGCCCATCAATACAGCCTCATCAGTGCCCAGCCATCAGTGCCCATCAATACAGCCTCATCGGTGCCCATCAATACCATCAGTACCCATTAATGCAGCCTCATCAGTGCCCAGCCATCAGTGCCCATCAATACAGCCTCATCAGTGCCCATCAATACCATCAGCACCCATTAATACCGTCAGTACCCATCAATACCATCAGTACCCATTAATACAAACTCATTAGTCTCCAGCCATCAGTGCCCATTAATGCAGCCTTGTAATCAGTGCCCGGCCACATCCCATCAGCCTTACCTGGCTGTGCCCAGGCATCGAGGAGAGCCGCTGCAGCCTGCAGCCAGTTTACACAGAGTGGGCCCGGAGATCTCCCACTTACCCAGCGCATTAAGAGTCACACTAAGTCCCACCTCCTGGACCGGGTCGGCTCTTATGATGGACGGCTCCACGAAGCAGGACCTCGTGTGTCACTCAGCCATGCCGGGTAAGTGGGAGATGGAGATCGCCGCTGTGTAAACTGTGCTGGCCCCCCTCTTTCCCTGGCTTCAGAGGCAGCTCGGTGGCAGGAGGCCAATAGCCTTGAGTTAACGGCCAAACCCAGGCCTTGGAACACGGGGATAATAATTGCCAGTACAAAGACTGAGACCCGGGCCCCCCCCTCCCGACACCACTGAGTGCAGCGCGCTGTCATTTGTAGCACAGAAGCTGAGCTTCTGTGTTTACAAGTGACAGAAATTAGTGACAGTAAGTCTGGCCAGCCAGAGCCTATTTTATGGTAGGGGCCTGGTGCTGCAGCTCCAATAGCCCCTATGTTAATCCGGCCCTGGTCGTCAACAACAATCAAGCAACTAGCAAATTTGATTTGCTATATTAAGGCTTACCTGTAGGTAAAATGAATATCTCCTAAACGGGCACCGTTTAGGAGATATCTACACTAGATGCAGCCTCTGACGTCACCGTCGCATGCACTCTGAAGGTCCGGCATACCGGACCTTCAGAGCACCGTGCCGTAACCGAGGGCTCCCGCACACATGCGCGGGAGTGACGTCATTGCAGTTCTGCCCATACTTTTCATTATCTGTTGTCCTCAGGGACAGATCCGATCCAGAAATCCCACTGTATGGCGATCTCTTGATAGGATCTGTACCTGCGGACAGCAGATAAGTGCACCATTGGCATTGATGATTTGATTCAGATTTTGGAACTGACCTGCTGACATGATGTGTTGCTTGCTGGATGGCATCTCATGGTCGCAGGGAAGATGGCAAGATGCTGTGACCTGCCGACAACAAGGTGTGTTGTCTGCTGGACCATGGTGGACAGTATCCACCATCAGACCAGCTTAGGGCGCCGGACACATACACTCCTCCCTTCTATTACACCAGCCCTGAGTGGCTCAGGTGTAACTGGGTCTGGATGGGGGCACCATGGAAACCCCCCGCCTGTTACCGTTACGGGGCCAGGGCAGGGCGGGCAGCTCAGGTAAACAGTACGCACGGGCGGCAGCTGGAGAGGAGAGGACAGTGTGCAGCCGCGCCACCCGGGCGGAGATAGTGACAAGTTCAGCAGCGAAGTAGGAGGAGGAAGACACAGCGGCGCTGGAAGAAAAAAAAATGCCAAAGGGAGCCCTCGTGATGGTGTCACCCCTCATGCTTCTCTCTCTCTCTCTCCTCCTTCTGTCATCAGACAGACCCCAGGCCGGGGAGACAATGCAGTGACAAGATTAGGCAGGAAAGAGAGAAAATTCCAGGCTATAGCTGCTGAGTCAGCTGTCTGTCCCCTCCCCCGTGCTCCTCTGGTCTCCGCTGCTCCTCTGGTACCCCCCATGCTCCTCTGGTCCCCCTGTGCTCTTCTGGTCCCCCCATGCTCCTCTCCTCCCCCACATGCTCCTTCTGTTTTCCCCTGTTCCTCTATTCCCCCCATGTTCCTCTGGTCCCCATGCTTCTCCGTACCCCCATGCTCCTCTGGTTCCCCTTGCTTCTCTGGTACCACACATGCTCCTCTAGTCCCCCACGTGCTCTTTTGGTCCCCTTATGCTCCTCTTCTCCCCCACATGCTTCTCTGTTTTTCCCTGTTCCTCTATTTCCCCCATGCTCCTCTGGACCCCCCATGCTCCTCTGTACTCCTGTGCTCCTCTGGTACCACCCTGCTCCTCTGGCACCACACATGCTCCTCTGGTCCCCCATGCTTCTATGGTCCCCCATATGCTCTTCTGTCCCCCTTGCTCTTCTATTCCCCCATGCTCTTCTGTACCCCCTGCTCTTCTGGTCCCCCTATGATCTTCTGTACTCCCATGCTCCTCTGGTCCCCCCTGCTCCTCTATTCCCCCATGCTCCTCTGGTACCCCTGCTCCTCTGGTACACCCCTGCTCCTCTGGTCCCCACATGCTCCTCTGATCCCCGACATGCTCCTTTGGTCCCCTACATGCTCCCCTGGTCCCCCGTGCTCCTCTGGTCCCCCCTGGGCGCCTCTGATCCCCTACATGCTCCTCTGGTCCCCCCAAGCCCCTCTGCCCCCCCACATGCTCCTCTGGTTCCTCAAATGCTCCTTAGGTCTCCACGTGCTCCTCTGGTCCCCCACATGCTCCTCTGGTCCCCCTGTGTGCCTCTGGTCCCCACATGCTCCTCTGGTCCCCCACATGCTCCTCTGGTCCCCCACATGCTCCTCTAGTCCCCCTCATGGTCTTCTGGTCTCTCCTGTGCTCCTCTGGTCCACTCATGCTCCTCTGCAATACCCCATGCTCCTCTGTTCCCCCATGCTCCTCTGGACCCCAACAACCTCCTCTGGTCCCCCCTGTGCTCCTCTGGTCCCCCATGCTCCTCTGGTCCCCTACATAATCTTCTCCTCCTCCACATGCTCCTCTCCTCCCACACATGCCCCTTTGTTCCCCCCCTTTTCTCCTCTGCCCCCCCCCCTGCTCCTCTGTCCCCCCCTTCTCCTCCCCTGCACCACTCATCTCCTCTCCCTGGCTAGCTGTGGCTAGATAAAGACATGATTATCCGCACTGAGAAGCTGATCATACGACACCCATTCTCCTGCTCTTTCCTTCCCCCCGCTCTCCATCTAGATTATCTGCAGCAGCAGACAGGATGGAGAGTGGGGGAAGGAAAGAGCAGGAGAACGAACGCCGAGGACATAGGTGTGCACAGCCTTTTGCATTAGGGTGTGCACCCCAAAGCTCATATGTATGCATATACTGTATTTATAGGGCAATAGGGCAATGGACAGTGTCGGTAGAGCAGTGGACTGTGTCAGAAAGGCAGAGATTGGTGTCAGTAGTTTATTTTTATATATTTGTTTATTATTACTTTTTTAATTTTATAATTTTTTACAAAATTTTTTTTACAATTTTGTTATTACTTTTTTTACAATGTTTTTAGGAGCTCCATTGGGGGGGCTTTGGTGAAAAATAATGGGTCTAAACAGACCCCTGATGTCTCACTTTTGAGACAGAGAAAGAGACTAAGGACAGATATCCCCAGTCCCTTTCTCTGCAGCCAAGCAGCAGGGGAAATGTGCCCAGCACAGGGTGATTAGGGTGTGCCCAGGCACACCTGGCACACCCTGTGCGCACGCCTATGGCCGAGGAAGGTTATGTTATAACTGTGTGTGACTGCCTGTCTTTCCAGATCATATGATCAGCTTCTCAGTGTGGTGGATCATGTCTTTATTCAGCCAGTCCCCTTACTGCACAGCTAGCCAGGGAGAGGAGGTTAGCTCTGCGGGGGACCAGAGAAGGGGGGGGGGGTTTGGCTGCGGTCCGCTAGCGGGAGGTAGAGGTGGGGACGCCGGAGGATTGGTACTAGGATTGGAACCCCCCTCAGTGCCACTCCCGGGGCACATTCCCCCTCTGCCCCCCCCCCCCCAGTTTTAGCCCTGCCCTTGATGTATTCAAAGGTTTCAATGATATCTCCCTATTTCCCTTCTTTCCTTCAGACTGTACATATTAAGTTCCTGAAGTCTCTCCTGATATGTTTTATCCCACAAACCTTTCCCCATTTTTGTTACTTGTCTCTGGGCTTGTTCTATCTTGTCAATATCTTTTTGTAGGTAAGGTCTCCAGAACTGGACACAGTATTCTAAATTAGGTCTCAATAAAGATCTATATAGGGGAATCAGGACCTCATTCTTCCTTCTGATGAACCCTCTAGTGATGCATCCTATAATTCTATTTGCTTTTCCCACTGCCTGGCCACACTTTTTGCTTGTTTCGCAGTCATCTGAAATAAGTACTCCCAAACACTGTACCCTAAATGTTGTACTCTGTCAAGAGACTTATTCCCTAGGTGCATTATTTTACATTTAGAAACAGCTAATGTACTGTAAGCTGCAGATACAAAAACCATTAGCAGGGGTTCACTGTAAAGTTAGTTTAAGGGTTCCTTTATGTTAAAAAAGGTTGAGAAATGCTGCACCAGGTTATAGGTCAGTGAAATGTTCTCTGTAAAGCTTTGTGTAATATGGCTATGTTATACAGATACAAGAAATAAATAACCTAAAATATGCATTGCACAGTTATTGTAAAAGCAATGTAACACCTGATAGATGGCATGCTGCAAAAATAGAAAGAGGTAGCCCAGCCACAGCATACCTCACCCGGCCCAAGTGATAAGCAGGTAAAAGCAGCCTCAGCTGGTAGCAGAGGAAAAAAATACCACTGGATAGGTGGCAGTTACCATATTTATCGGCGTTTAACACACACTTTTTTCCCCTTAAAATCAGGGGGAAATCGTGGGTGCGCGTTATACGCTGATCCCTGATGTCTCTGAGGGAAGAGAAGTGAGCGCCGCTGAATTACATAGAGCGGCGCTCCGTCATGCACAGCAACGCCTCCTGTCCCCACATTGGGCCACTGTTCTGTCTATCATAAGAGCAGGGCCAGGAGGCGTGGCTGTGATTGAGCGATGGGTACAAAAGAGATCGAGGCTCTGTGTAATTCAGCAGTGCTCACTCCTCCTCTTCCTTCAGAGGCAGCAGGGATAATCCAACATTGGCGAGGCTGCAATGATGGGAAAGGTGAGGCTGCAGATGGGCACTGAACAGGCTGCATTGTTTTGCAATTTATAGGCTGCAGATGGGCACTGAACAGGCTGCATTGTTGGGCAATTTAATGGCTGCAGATGGGCACTGAGCAGGGTGCATTGATGAGCTGTGTCCCTAATTTTGCTTCAAAGTTCTTTATTTAAAATGTAAGTTTTTTCCCTTAACCACTTGACAACTGGGCACTTAAACCACCTTCCTAACCAGATCAATTTTCAGCTTTCAGTGCTCTCACATTTTGAATGACAATTACTCAGTCATGCAACACTGTACCCATATGAAATTTTTGTCCATTTTTTCACACAAATAGAGCTTTCTTTTGGTGGTATTTAATCACTGTTGGATTTTTTATTTTTTGTGCTATAAAAGAAAAAAGACTGAAAATTCGGTAAAAAAAATTACATTTTCTTTGTTTCTGTTATAAAATTTAGCAAATTAGTAATTTTTCTTCGTAAATTTTTGAATTACTGACGGCCTATCTATATTCTTGAGACCCTAACATGCCAGAAAAGTAAAAAAAAAAACAAATGACCCCTTTTTGGAAAGAAGACATTCCAAGGTATTTAGAAAGATGCATGGTGAGTTTTTTGAAGTTGTCATTTTTTCCTACAAATCTTTGCAAAATCAAGATTTTATTTTAATTTTTTTTTCACAAAATTGTCATATTAGCAGGTTATTTCTCACGCACCGCATATACATACCACAAATTACACCCCAAAACACATTCTGCTATTACTCCTGAGTATGGTGATACCACATGTATGAGACTTTTACACAGCATGGCCACATACAGAGGCCCAACATGCAGGGAGCACCTCCAGACGTTCTGACATTTCTCTCCTACATGTAAAAATCATCATTTATTTGCTAGAAAATTACATAGAACCCCAAAACATTATATATGTTTTTTTTAACAAAGACCCTAGAGAATACAATGGCGGTTGTTGCAACCTTTTATCTCGCACGGTATTTGCGCAACAATTATTTTAACTTTTTTTTGGAAAAAAAACAGTTTTGTGCTTTAAAAAAAAACAAAACAGTAAAGTTGGCCCAATGTTTTTGCATAATGTGAAAGATGAAGTTATGTCGAATAAATAGATGCCTAACATGTCACCCTTCAAAATTGCACATGCTCATGGAATGGCCCCAAACCTCGCTACTTAAAAATCCCCATAGGCAACGCTTTAAAATTTTTTACTGGTTAGATGTTTTAAGTTACAGAAGAGATCTAGGGCCAAAATTGTTGCTCTCGCTCTAACATTCGCACCGATACCTCACATGTGTGGTTGAACACCGTTTTCATATGTGGGCGGGACTTACACATGCATTCGCTTCTGCATGCGAGCACACGGACAGGGGCGCTTTAAAAAAAATGTTTTCTTTTTATTGTTCATTTTACTTTATTTATTTTATTTTGACACTTTTTTCCCCAAAGAAATGTTTTTGATCACTTTTATTCCTATTACAAGGAATGTAAACATCCCTTGTAATAGGAATATGGCATGACAGGTCCTCTTTACAGTGAGATATGGGGTCAATAAGACCCCACATCTCACCTCTAGTCTGGGAAGCCTGAAATAAATTAAAAAAAAAACGATCCTGGCTTCAATCGTAGCGGTGAGTCTGTAGAAGCACCAGAGGGCGGCGGGGGCATCCCCTCTCCCCGCCTCCCATAAGAACAATCAAGCAGTGGAACAGCCACTATGATAATTCTTATGGTGTAGGGAATCGCTGGCTGAAAAAGCTGATATCTGAATGATGCCTGTAGCTGCAGGCATCATTCAGATATCCCTGCACAAAGTCAAGGACGTCATATGATGGCCCGCGGGCGGGAAGTGGTTAAAACACTTTTTTTTTTTAACACAAAGTTGTCCATTAATACAATATTTCTAACACATAGTATGTACATACCAAAAATGACACCCCAAAATAGATTCTCCTACTCCTCCTGAGTATGGCAATACCACATGTGTGAGACTTCCACAGCCTGGCCACATACAGAGACCGAGTACACCTGAGTATGGCTGAGCATGGCAGAGTATGGCAGAGTATGGCTGGGCATGGCAGGGTATGGCTGGGTATGGCTGCGCATGGCTGGGTATGGCTGAGTATGGCTGGGTATTGCAGGGTATCGCCGAGTATGACTGGCTATGGCTGGGTATTGCAGAGTATGGCTGGGTATTGCAGAGTATGGCTGGGTATTGCAGAGTATGACTGGGTATGGCTGGGTATTGCGGAGTAGTGCAGAGTATTGCAGGGTAGTGCAGGGTATTGCGGAGTATTGCAGGGTAGTGCAGGGTATTGCGGAGTATTGCAGAGTATTGCGGGGTGTTGCAGAGTTTTGTGGGGTGTTGTGGAGTATTGCAGGGTATTGCAGAGTATTGCAGGGTAGTGCAGAGTATTGCAGAGTATTGTGGGGTGTTGCGGAGTATTGCGGAGTATTGCAGGGTATTGCAGAGTATTGCAGGGTATTGCAGAGTATTGCGGGGTATTGGAGAGTATTGCGGGGTATTGCAGGGTATTTGCGGGGTGTTGCGGAGTATTGCGGGGTGTTGCGGAGTATTGCAGGGTATTGCGGGGTATTGCGGTGTATTGCAGGGTAGTGCAGAGTATTGCAGGGTAGTGCAGAATATTGCAGGGTATTGCAGAGTATTGCGGGGTATTGTGGAGTATTGCGGGGTATTGTGGAGTATTGCAGGGTAGTGCAGAGTATTGCAGAGTACTGCAGGGTAGTGCAGTGTATTGCAAGGTAGTGCTGGGTATTGCAGAGCATTGTGGGGTATTGCAGAGTATTGTGGGGTATTGCAGAGTATTGCGGGGTATTGCAGAGTAGTGCAGAGTATTGCTGTGTATTGCAGGGCATTAGAGTATGGAGGGATGGCTGAGCATGGATGGATGGATCCATGGATGTGACTGTATTTGTCACTGAGCAGCGCTGTGGGCACTACACATCCAGCCCTCCCCCTCTCCTCCCCCTTTGTACCGATCGGTACACAGAGGGGAGGGAGGAACCGGCGTCATGACATGACGCCGGTGTGTTTACATGTAATCGCTTCGTCATCAGCGGACGTTTACCGTGATCCGTGATGCGCCCGTCACGGATGTTCTCGGGTGCACGCCCCAGGGGGCGCGCGAGAGCAGGATTCTGGGAGGACGTCCATGGACGCCCTCCCAGAATAAGCCGACCGTGCTGTAGCCTTCTTTCGGGTATGGCCCGGTCGGCATGTGGTTAAACTTCTCTCCTAAAATTGGGGTGCGTGTTATACGCCGATAAATACAGTAATTACGTTTTCTGTTCTAAAATTTATTTTGAAGAAAATAGCATTTACTGTAAGAGGTCTTTGTGCATTTATACATCACATAAGAAAGCTAAACAATGAAATCATATCAGAGGAATTGCAGCAATATTTAGAGTTGGATGATAGAGTTTAGTGTTACCTAAGCTCACGCATGTTGCATACCAACCCAGCACGTTGATAAAATGAGCTCATAAAAATATCTGCGAATACTGTCTATTAGGAACAAAGATATACGGCACACTGTAAAATGTTATAAACATGATGGTCCATGAAATCGACTGGGTGAATCAGCTGGATGGAATTAATGATAAAAAGAATTCATAGAAAGTCAGCCATTGTTTATTTATATAAGATATTTCACATTCTAAAGCACAGTTGCAGCTGTCTCCTGTTTAGCATAGATAGAAATTATCTTCTGTTAACTGTGCTCTTCATTTTAAAAAAGCATGCTTTGTGGATTGCTTAAAGTAGTTGTAAACCCCATTACACCACTTTTACCTATAAGTAAGCCTATAATAAGGCTTACCTGTAGGTACCATGAATATCTCCTAAACTTGCATAGTTTAGGAGATATTCACTGTATCCGCATGTGCCGACGTCATCGCACTGAAGAAATGGCCCGCTCATGCCGTTCCTTCAGTAGCCATTCCATAACCGGTGGCTCCCACGTGCATACGCGGGAGTGACTTCGGGAGACATGTTGCGGTCACATTGGTGTGCGGGGACCGCTGCAACAGCTTCAATCTAAGGTAAGTATTTCAAAGTGAGCTAGTATGCGATGCATACAAGCCCATTATGCCTTTGTCTTTCCGGTTTTTTTTTTTCTGAGTTTCCAACCACTTTAACCACTTCAATACAGGGAACTTATACCCCTTCCTGCCCAGACCAATTTTCAGCTTACAGCAATGTCGCACTTTTAATGACAATTGCGCGGTCATGCTACACTGTACCCAAACTAAATTTTTTTTATCATTTTGTTCCCACAAATAGAGCTTTCTTTTGATGATATTTGATCACCTCTGGGATTTTTATTTTCTGCTATACAAATAAAAAAACACCAAATTTTTTTTTGTTTCTGTTACAAAACTTTGTAAATAAGTATGTTTTCTCCTTCACTGATGGGCACCGATGGGGCTGCACTGACGGACACTGATAAGGCGGCAATTATGGGCACTGATGAGGTGGCACTGATGATGGGCACTAATATGCAGCACTGATGATGAGCACTAATATGCGGCACTGATAGGTGGCACTGATATGCAGCACTGATGGGTACACATAGGTGGCACTGATGGGCACTGAAAGGCGGCACTGATTGGCCATGAAAGGTGGCACTGATGGGCACTGATAGGCAGCACGGATGGGCACTGATAGGTGGCACGTATGGGCATGGATGGGCACTGATAGGTGGCACTGATGTACACTAATGGATGGTACTGATGGGCATCACTGATTGGCAGGCATTATTGTTTGGCACTGATTGGCATCCATTGTGGGCACTGATTGGCATCCATTGTGGGCACCGATTGGCATCCCTGGTGGCCATGGGTGGCATACCTGGTGGTGACTAGGGGTGGGCATCCCTGGTGTGGGCATCCTCAGGGGGGCTGCGCTGATAATCAAGCAGCCCAGACCCCCCCTGTCAGAGGAGCAACTGATCTGTCAGACGCGAGTGAGGAAAAGCCGATAAACGGCTCTTCCTGTTTACACAGTGATCAGCCGTGATTGGACACGGCTGATAATGTTGTAAAGAGTCTGCGTCAGAGACTCTTTACCTAGATCAGAGTTGTGTTGTGTCAGACTGACACGCCACAACAACGATCGCCGCGATGCGCGCTCCCGGGGGTGCGCTCCCGGGGGTGCGCATCGGCTTGTTATCCTAAAAGACACCATCTGACGTCCGGTCAGGATAACACAACCAGTTTGCCGACGTCATTTTGCTATATGGCGGGCGGCAAGTGGTTAAAGCTCCATGGGTCATGAAGCAAAAATTCCCAAGATAGATGTTTGTAGACCAGTTTTTTAAAGATGATTGTCAGGCCAAAGTTTGTCATACACAGTGGATGGCTAAAAGGTCTCTTCTCCTCCCTTAACTTGCAAAAGCTTGTAACCTAAAAAATGTTGATCACTGGGAGCTCTTTTTACTGCATTTATAGGATCATCTAAGTAGATGGAATAGGGAAGGCTTAAAAATTAGATAATCTCACCTTTTGGCAGTTGCCCCAAGGACAAATTAATCCTTACCTTCGGTTTCAGTGACAACTGTAAAATTTTGGATATTCCTTAGTTTTTTTCCACAGTGACAATAGTTATAAGGAAACATAGTGAGGGTCAATCTCTCCAATGGAGATGCAGACAACAATAAAACCCTTCCCACTCTATATTACAAATTAGGAAAACAGTTTCACTTTTCACTTTTCCTTTTCACTGCACTACCCAGTTAAAAGAGAAAGTAAGTGGGGGACATGTGCCACCAAGTTATCAGGTTTGGAGTTCTCACCCCTAAGACCAATACATCTGATGTTTGATTGGTGAGCAGTAGATTGGGACAAATTTAATTGTACTCCTTTAAATTGACTGTAAACCCTTAAATATGCCTAGTGCAGTGACTAGCCTCAGGTGACACACAGAGATTATACAAATCTTTTTACATGAGCTGTACCTGTCTGCAGCCATCTCTTCTCTGCAGCCATTTGAAATTCATAATATAAACCCCTTTTCTGAGCTTCCACAAGGGGTGGGGATCTGATGTCACACACTGCTCAGCTCAGGGAGGACAGCTGAGTGTAATCTAAGACCTGAGTGGAGGGAAGGGACACACCCCCTCTACACAATCTCATAGGGAAACATGCACAGCTGATGCTGTCAATCGTAAGCTCCCTTGGAGTCTGCACAACCTTTCAGAAATGACTCATGCAGATAGCAGAGAAACAAGACTGCAGACAGATATCACACTTTGGATTGAGGCAAGTACACACTATAGTAAGATATGCTTTGTTAATTTTTCATGTCAGAGGTTTACAACCACTTTAAAACCTTCCCGCCAGCTGCCTCCTGGCCCATTAAAGGCTCTAAATGGCGGAGGCGAATTGGCTGTCACAACGGTCACATGATCGGAAAGCTCCTGTTCACCAGTATGCATCAGGAGCGTTCCAGTAACCACTGGCTACTGTGCTGGGAGCACGCTCTTAGCACAGTAAATGGTTTACCCAGGGCCACATATATGCGGATACTCGACGTGAAGACCCACATGCCAAGAGGCCGCATATATGTGTGCATATATGTGTGTGGCCAGCGTGAAGAGGTTAAGGAAACCTGTACCTCAAGATTTATGGAAATTGCTACAAGTGAACTCCTAATAAAAGCCCTGCAGCAATCCTTGCACAGAAAACAGAAGAAAACAGAGGAAGCAAGTCAAAATACGCAAAGCTCTAAATCAGCGTACATAGTTTTCCTCCAGCGCACGGTCATTTTGACTTGGTTCCTCTGTTTTCCATAGTTTCAAATCAATTTCAGATTAGTTTCACATCAGTTTCACATCAGTTTTCTTGTGCGTTTCAGTGAGTTTTTACAGCCCGTTTGCAGTGCTATTTGAAAAACAGTCCTGTGCGATTTCAGTCCGGTTCAGGTACAATTTCTAATCTCATACAGTACAATAATGAAATCGCACTGCAAACTGGGCCGGAAGGTATCGGAATCAGTATTGGAGCATTTGCACGAGTACATGTACGCGTGCAAATGCTTAGTATTGGCACCGATACCAGTATCGATATCAGTGCTACCCTAGCACATAACGTGTGTGAATGTATATCTGAAAAGTAATGAAACTCTAGCATTATGTGTTTAATCTCCTGCAGTTGTAACATTTCTGTGACTTCTCTCACAAAATCAAAATTAGGTCAAGCCAACTGAAGTTTGATTTAATGCATCCTGTATGAGATGTCAAAATTAAATCTAATCTTTACAACAGGTCAGTAATAGGACATGGATCTATGAAACATCAATCATGTACAAAATAATCCATCCCTGCAGCCCACAAGTATACAATAAGGACAATCATTTTTTTAAATTATCATGGACCAATCTACCACCATTAGAGACCCTCCCAGAAAGAGTGATATACAACCAAAGACTGTATAGCCTGGCATTTGCGTACTGTTTATGAACACAGAGTGAATAAGAATGGAACACAAAGAAAAATATACATTTAAAGCACCCACTGTAGGAGATGGAGAAGGGGGGGGGGGGTCCCTGTGTGCTCCATATCTGGAAGTACAGGGTTCCTCTGTGGCCTTCTGATAACTGCAGCTCAGGAATCAAAGGTAACAACAGACACATTAGCATGCTTTATTTTACACCTCATTTTTGGAAAACTATAGATTTGCTTAAAGTGGTTGTAAACCTCAAGAGACAACTTAATCTGTTCAGATAGTAGAAAACACAGGCAGTGAAAGTGTACTTACTGCTGTATTTTCAATGAAAATCGTCTTTTTCTCGTAGATGACGTCATGCGCGATTGCGCAGTATGATCTTTCATTAACGGCATGTAAAGTGTGCCGTTTGTGTATTCCCTGCATGTCGGGAAATTACTGTGAACGAGCTTCCCCTCTGAATGGCACAGAAGAGAAGTCTCGTGATGCTGCACTGATTCTTTTCTTCCTGATACTCCCGCGCTACGGCGCATGCGTGAGATGTCAGTAAGGGCGGAAGTGACTACGTAACAGATTCAGTAAACAGCTCTAAAAATGGTGCAGCCAATACCCGGTAATGAAGAGAAGACAAACATCCTAAATAAGGTATTTACAGACCTATTTTAGGGCCGATTTCAATAGATTATCCCTTGTAATGAGCTACTGAACGCTTAAATTGAAAAAAAAAGAAAAATTGGCCCGGGGTTTACTTCCTCTTTAACACCCCATTCACACTTGTGTGACTTGTCATGAGACTTTGGACATCAAAGTCGCATAACAAGTCATACCTCATGTTTTCCAATGATAAACATTCATATATGTGTGATTTAAAGTAGCAGCGACTTTAAAGTAGTTCATGCATTTTAGTCTGACTTTCATGCAACTTGAGGGCCATAGACTTCAATGTTAACCCTCAGAAGTTGCATGAAAGTCATACCTGAATGTTTTACATGCAACAGTGGTGCAACAGTGGGTCCGACTTGGCAGAGGGACAAGAAGCCACATTCAAGTTGCCCCCATCCAAAGTTGCATCAAAGTTGCACCAAAGTTTCACTCCAAAGTCCCACGAACTTAAGATTCGTACAAGTGTTAATGTAGCCTAAAACTTTTGAATCAATATGCTGATTTTAATTTGAGTGGACAGAATACCCGCCTGTAAGTACATAGTGGACATTTGGGTTCTATAGACTGCGAAAACCAAGTGAGTTTGCAAATAGACCCTTTTAACCTTTTTCCCTTTCTCTTTCTTTTCCCTGAGAGCTATGCTGAGATCTTCAGCCATCTGCCAGTTTACATTTCCTGCCTGATGACTGATAAGGACTTCTGCAAACATTTTCAAGTACATGACTGGAAGTATCAAATAAGGCATTCCTGGAATCTCTTTAGATATGCAAGTTGCTTGCTCACATTTGCAAGCTCAAGACTCTTCATAATACTATACTAAAAGATAATCATCCACTACAATAAGCTTGAATCAAATATATTCAAAAAAATAAATGCAATATCCAAAAAGCAAGCTTCCATTTTTTGTGTGACAAATCTCCAAAGTCCAGGTCTGTCCAGGGAAATCATGCACCAAAAATTAGTAACTATTAGGCTCCATGCACACTGGCTTGAAAAACGCTGCTTCTACAGGAGTTTTATATTCTGCCTGTAGAAACTACTCAATGTTATCCTATGTGTCCATGCACATTAGGACAATTACCGGCATATTTTGACCTCAACATTTAGAGGCAGGAAAAAAAAACCTTTCTCGTTCACATTTCTGATTGGAGCTTTCTGGCAGAAAAAAACATAATACTCTCCTAAACCTGTCTAAACTTTGTACAAAAAATGCTCTATATGAGTGTTTTTTACTGCCAAGAAAACAGATGGTTTTTTTAAGCCCAGTGTGCATGGAGCCTTAGGAAGGATGAGTAAATTTCAACTAAAGGAACGCCAAGGATGTATTTCTCCAAATAGGAAACAGAATCTGTAGGCACGCTATCAGTGCAAGCCTAAGATGGGGGAACAGGGGGAAATTCCTATACATTAATTTGATTAATGTGTTCATATAGTGCAATAGATAACCATGCAATGATAATGCTTAAAGTGCAATGTGAAATTCAACCACAAAAAAATAAAAATAGGATTAGGAATAAAAAATAAAATTAAAAATATAAATAAAAAGTCCAAAGTTCATCAACTTGTTCAACAAATTCTGTGATGATAAATTCCACCAGGAAAATCTTATGAAGTGTCCCACCACCACCTGTAGTGGCTCCTTACCGGAAAGATTAGAGCTCTAAATTATAGGAGCTTGATCTAGCATGAAGAGATCCAAAAAGGCAAACAGCAACAACCTCAGGGCAATCTCACATCAAGGATCCACCTCTAGTAGCCACTAGCTGCTCTGATATAATGGCTCCAATATCTGTGCAAAAACACCAGTGGATCACCAACAAAATGCTGATATACCTTAGAGGAAACTCATAAAAATACTCCATGGCCCAGTATCACAGATTACATAGATTTCCAATCAGTGATTATACTCACAACGGGAGACATAGACAGACATTGCATCAAAAACATGGTCCAGCGTACGCAATGATGTAACAAGTAAGCTCCACCCGATCAGTTTTGTGTCAGTGCACATCTTCAAGGTATCCCAGCAGTACACTTAACATGTTAGTCTGGTGGCCCTGAGTGGAGATACTGCACCATTTAGACACCAGTAAGTGTGGCACGTGCAGTCCATAACATGGGTATTACATAACTACTTGCTCCTAATTCAGACTTGTCATCCCAACACCTGGGAGAGGAGTTTACCAGAAATAACTTCCTTAGTGGTTTAAGATATCCTGGGACCAAATGCCAAGAGTCACAAAGTAAAATGGTGCTTGCTAGAAGATTTGAAAACTCCTTGACACAGTACACTTTATTTAGCCCACAAAAGTCCTAACCATTAAAGGGCCACTTGGTTGTGTTTGGTCTCTAGTTCGCCCATGTACCCTATCCTAAATTTTCTCTTAAATTGCTACTGTTTTCTCCTGGATCCTTCAGGGAACACCTGGCCAGTATGAAAAGAGCCATATACCTTTATAAAACACACTGATGGCAATGGTCAAACAGGCATTAGAACAGTGAAAATAACAGTGAAGCTTTATTACAAAAGTGAACTTTTCTCTCCCCAGTGACTTATATTTAACAGAGATGACAGTATATGGGCATTTGTTTGCATCACAACTTATTTTTGATAAAAGTCAATGAAAACAGATTGAAGCAGCTTGGGAGGTGTGAACAGTGTTGCCAACTGACCAGATCGAAATTTACTGACACGACACCCAAAATTTCCTGGCAGAGCCATGTATTTACTGGCATTTCCAAAAGTTACAAAATTACAGTTTAAGTGCAAATTTTAGTATTTAGGCTACAAACAAGTACAATATGCAATTAGCAATGTGATATAAGGTAGATATTAGGGCAAAAAACATATTTCTTATTTTATTTTAGATATAGTAAGTAAGTAGCTCAGGGACAGGACTCAGGAGGGCAAGAAATTAGAATAGGAAGGCACACACACACACACACACGAAGTTGACTTTTGGTCCCTTCAATCCACTCCAGTCTAAACAACACTGACAGTCCCGCTCCCGACCTGCCCTGCTCCTGTCCTGCAGACCCGCACACGAGGCTCTGGCCGCTCTGCTTGGCTCCCTTGCACCATGACATTACACGCACGCTCGGGCACCGCCTCCACCAGAGCTGCCCGAAAAGACTGTAGCTGGGACTCGGATGGTCTCGGCCAGCTCTGGACCGAGCCAAACATTACAGCCATATTTTTTACTGGCAACTTTTTCCTTTTACTGGCATTTACTGGCAGGAAAAAATTGCCTGTTTTTTACTGGCTGCCAGTAAAAATACTGACGGTTGGCAACACTGGGTGTGAAGCACAGCAGAAGGAACTCAAATACATTGCAAAGTGATCTCAATTGTATACTGAATAAACTTGAAAGCAAGGTGCATTAGCCTATCTACACAAATGTTTAGGACAGGGGTCTCCAAACTTTCTAAGCAAAGGCAGCCAGTTATATTATTTCCTGGGATACGTTTTTGTACAAGTATAAAAGTACAAAAAGAACAAGAATATAGTTACAAACTTACAACAGACGGTATCTCAAATTCCCAAAAATACATCACAAAGTATAAAGTGATACAGATGCAGGGTACCCATGTAACACAGTAATCAGCATCCAGCGAAACCTAATAAGGATCTTCGTCCTCAGCAGGAGAGAGAAAAGAAAAGGGGAAGGGAGGCAAGAAAGAGGAGGGAAATTTTGGAACAGTGAGTGGGAGAAGAAGCGGAGGTGGGATATGTAGACAGTAAGCAAGCTTACAGGAAGTGCCCCCTTTAGTCACTCCAAAAGAAACTGAAGTTAAATGGTAAGACCTTCTGTATCAACCCAACAGTTCCACATCGTGTCAAACTTATGAGGGCAATTCCTATGACTACACCAGCCCCTGTGTTTGACAGGGAGCTGAAAATCTCAGTGTAAAAAGGGATAGGGGATGGCGAGCAAGGCCGTCAACTAAAAACAACCTGAAATTACAAGTACACAAAAAAATAGAAAATATTTTTATATAGGCCAAAACGTGCTTGATAAAGCACAGCCAAAGCAGCTATTGATTGATTGAGATATATAGATATATATATATAAGTGTATATATAAGTAAGTACACCCCTCCCATTTTTGTAAATATATTAGTGTATATATAAGTAAGTACACCCCTCCCATTTTTGTAAATATTTTATTATATCATGTGACAACACTGAAGAAATGACACATTGCTACAATGTAAAGTAGTGAGTGTACAGCTTGTATAACAGAGTAAATTTGCTGTCCCCTCAAAATAATGCAACACACAGCCATTAATGTCTAAACCACTGGCAACAAAAGTGAGTACACCCCTAAGTAAAAAATGTCCAAATTGGGCCCAAGTGGTCATTTTCTCTCCAGTGTCATGTGACTCTTTAGTGTTACAAGGTCTCAGGTGTTAATGGGGAGCAGATGTGTTAAATTTGGTGTTATCGCTCTCACTCTCTCTTACTGGTCACTGGAAGTTCATGGCACCTCACCTGTGATGTGTCCCAGAAGATTGCCTAGAGGGAGGGGCTGCCTAGGGGGATAGGAGGAGTCGCCTAGGTTTCCAGAAGGTGGAAGCAGGAGTTGGGACAGGAAGTCCCACTCAAAACAAGGTACCCCCCCCCAAAAAAAATTACATGCCAATTGTGGCATGACAGGGGGCGAGGAGTACTTAAAGCGGAAGTTCCACTTTTGGGTGAAATTCCGCTTTAAGGATCAGCATCAGCTCCTCAGATGCACATTAAGATTACTTCCGGTTCTGGGCTTTATGACGTCACGTGGCCCTGCCTCTGACACATTTTATCATGTGATCAATTACTTTGCCAAAGGGAAAGGCAGCTATAACCATGAAGATCCTTTATATACACCCCTATTGGTTAGAATACACTGGCGGCCAGTGGGCGTGTACATAAAGGATCTTCATAGCATTTGGCACCTTTCCCTTTGATAAAGTTATTGATCATGTGACGAAACGCAGGGCAAGGCCACGTAACGTCATCACGCCCGTAATCAGAAGTAAGCCAATTTAATGAATATCTGAGGAGCTGATGCTGATCCTTAGGGGGCAATGTTGTTTGGTTTTTATGTTGTATTACTGCAAGATTATTAAGGACTTCAATTAATCCCATGGACACTATTTGGCTATTAGTTTCAAAGAATTTTAATATTTATTCACTGTATATATTCGATTTATGAGATTACCTATATATTTTGTTGCGCTGCACTTTATGATATAAGGGATTTTGGAGTGTGGGGACACACGACAGTGGCTTAGCAGCAACAAACATTCATTTTAGTTAATTTTAGCACAATTTAGGTTGAATTATTGGTTCCAGTGTATGGTAGCACAGGATTTTTTCGTTTTGCAGGTCATCATTTTTCATTTTAAACTATTGCTTTTAAATGAATTATGATAGATTCCACCTACAACCAAGCCATACACTGCTGCAACCACCACTTCGAAGGATTCTATGTGGATGTAGCATTGATCCGAAGCAATCCTTCGAAGTGGTGGTTGCAGCAGTGTATGGCTTGGTTGTTTTTGTCCTTGAAGGCTTAAATACTACCCAGTTCTGGTGAGTTTAACCCCCTGAGGGGAGTGTGTCATCACATGGTGGGATCTGATTGACAGGTGGAAGGTGCACACTGAGAATCAGCAATACAAACACCTGGTGGACACTGTCTGAACTACACTCTGAATCTATCACCGCTTTTTATAAAAAGGACTTTTTTTCATGTGTTGTTGGCCGCATGCATGTTCATTTCTGTTCAACAATAGCGCTGTTTAGTGGGATATTATGGTCTGTATGTTTTATTATGCTATACCACTTTTAATATGTTTGATGTTTAAATTTTAAACAGCTGCTTTTTTATCCTTTATCTTTTTCCGTGCCTCTTTGTATTTAACAAATTGGACGGTTATACTGTATTCATCTGTTCCAATTGTTGTTTGCGGTTGAGGCTACATCTTGTCCTGGCGTTGAGTGGTATGATAGAGGGCCCGTACTAACACTGTTTTTTGTCCATTACCTTTTCCTTTTTGTTTTAATTTTTTTCAGATTCTTTATTTAATAGTTTCACAGATACAATGAAGTCAGGAAATAACATATCATACCAACAGACTTACGAAGCAGTACTGTTGGTATTGAAAGTTTTAAATTTACAAAGACTTACTTTAAAATGTTACATATTTTGGATAACACTCATGACACACACAAGAAAGTCTCAGTACTAATTCCTATGTAACCAGTGACATTCTATCTGGAGGTTTGTATTCCCATAGAGAAAGGGAGAGTTCAAAGCAGGGCCATCTTAATGCAAGGGCACGCCTGGGCACTGCCCAGGAGCCCCAGGTGTATCGGGCCCTGCAATAATGTTGCATTACATCATATTTGCCAACTGTCTGGGAGACATTCATGCTTTTTACTAAACTGTCCTGAGATGCTCGTGTCCCGGGAAGCGTCCCAGAACCTATACTGTGCCCTCTTGACCCCTCCTGTACTGTGCCCTTCTGCATTTCCCACTGTACTGTGCCCTTTGTGTTGATTAGTCTTTGATTTATGGAATGTTTTCCTTTTGTAAAATGTATTTTATTGAAAGTACTAATGAATCTATGTTTAAATCTATCAACTATTTATACTTTATTTCTTGAAAGTAAGTGCGTAAATTGGGGCAAGCTGGTAGGGGCCCCAGTGCATTACTTTGCCCTGGGGCCCATGATGCTATTAAGACGGCCCTGGTTCAAAGAGAGTTTTGAAAAATATGAGGGGAAACTCAGGGAAGGGGGATAGGAACCTAACAGACTGTGTTCAGGAATAATGGGGGAGGGATGGACTAAAGTTTGGGCTGGGGGATATGGAATTGCCGGTGCAGAAGACATGATGAAAAGTAGTGGAAAAGGGAAAAAGGAGAAGGACTGAGGCAAAGGATGAGAAAAAAATAATAATAATGGGGATGGGGATTGAAGGATACGTGTGACCACTCTTGTTACACACAATGTGCATGTAAGTGTTGTTTACAATGTTGAAATTGTACCCAAATTAACAAAGTCATTGTACAGTATGTTTCTCTGTCTTGTCTTTAAGGCCTCCTACACATTGCTGCTCCTAAACTGGCGTTTTTGGGGCTTTTATCATTTTTTGCCTAAGCCCCTGAACGCACCTCAATAAAATGCACAGGCATTTAAGAGCAGCAGAATTTGGAGGCAGTCAAAGCTCTTCTCCTGAAGGCAGAAGAATCATGCTTAAGAGAGGGGCTTTTAGGCATAAAAATGCCAAACGCTAAACACGCCTAAACGTGCATAAGCTCTAGGCTCGTTTATCACTTCAGCAGTTATTCAAGCACAGGTGGGCTTGTCCAGGTTTGTTGCCAGTGCTGTACAGATCAATGAGATCCCTCCCCTCTGATCCGCAGTGTTTGAGCATCAATGTTCGTAAATGTGTTATTGTGGGGGGGTTCTGTTTTGTTAGTCCAGATGGAGTGTAGGAAATGGAAGATTTAGGAGAATCTAAATAATTCCGAATCGGGCATTTCCAGTGTCTTCCTACAGTGTGACAGGGTAAGCAGTCCCGCCGGAGACATGAAAAGGACCAATTCTATAGAGGCCCTTATCTGTCCACCATTGGAATGCTTTAATGTTCATCCCCAGTGTGAAGTTAGCGTTATGAAACAAATGTGCTAATGGCTTCATGGGGGATATCAGGGAGTGTTGTGGGTAAAGCTTGGAGCATAGGGCAATAGAATGAGAGAGGGTAGGGGACATTATAGCTGGCCTAATTTTTGGGTCGCACCTGGCTGGCTGTGCTTCAAAGTGCGAGAAGAAAAGAAGTCCTGAACTGCCGCACTCCATGCAAAAAACATCTTTATTTGAACATAGTTAAAATCGAAAAAGGCAAACTCTGAATGTGAAACGCGTTAGCTATTTTACGCCTGGTTTGTCCACCTTTTGTTTTGTTTGCCTTTTTGGATTTTAACCATGTTCAAATAAAGATGTTTTTTGCATGTAGTGCGGCAGTCCAGGACTTCTTTTCTTCTCATCCTCACACAATCCCCACAGATTTGGCAGACCCAGCCCGCCTGCCCTGAGATTTCAGGTGGAGAAGTATACCTGAGGGACACCTATAACCTTTGTTACCCCATACAAAGAGAACTATATCCGACTGGAATTTATTAAGGAATTGTTTCTTTATCGGAATTGGGAGAGAGCGAAATAAGTATAAAAGATAGGGGAGAAGGGTCATCTTAACTGCGGGAACTGTGCCCAGCCAGGACAGACCACCCCTCGACCACCTCCTTATGTCACCTGTACCCTTGTGTAAAATAGGGGGTAATTTGCTTTAAAGAGGTTATTAATGTCTGGCGTTAGTTTGATATCTAGCTATGGAAGCGCATGAAAAGGCAAAGTTGCAAGAAAGCTGTTTGAGCAGGTCCGGGGGGACTATTATGTTTAAAGCTGTCAATTTGTTCATGTGGACCCTCAAGCCAGATAACTCGTTGAAACCCCTCAATATCTTAAATATCATAGGGCTAGATGTAAGAGGAGAGGTGATAAAGAGGAGGAGGTCATTGGCATATAACGCGCACTTATGCTCCTGATCCCCACAAATTACCCCCTTAATGTCAGGGTTCAATCTGATCGCTATGGCCAGCATTTCGCTGTCGTCAGAGTCAAGTTAAGGAGGGCATGGGCTTTGTCTAGGTTTGCTAGAGACTCAGGCATGGGGTGGTGCTTGTGTGTTTTTGCTAAAGAACGAAATTCCTTCGTAAGCTTTAGTGTATCTGCCCTGTGTTCAGCTTTAAGTTTCGATGTTAGCTGTATGAGTTTCCCCCTGATGACCGACTTATGCGCTTCCTAGATGGTGGATGGGGAAACTTTGCTCGTCTCATTAATAAGAAAATATTCTTTAATAGCCTTCTCCAGTATGGTGCATTGGATCGGGTCACTCAGGAGGGATTCCTGCAAGCGCCAGCGAGAAGGAGGCCTCTAGATCCTGAAGTTCTCTGCGTGGTCAAAATGACCATCAAGTGATCTGACAGGGGGGTATCTATAATCTTGGAGCCTCTGATTAGAGGGATTGTTGAGGAGCGTGTGAAAATGTGGTCTATCCTGGCAAAGGAGTTGTGAGGAGCTGAGAAGTGGGTATAGTCCTTCGTGTGTGGATTGGCCTCTCTCCAAATGTCAATCAACCCTGCAGAATGAAGCAGTTTGGCTATTTTAGCGCTTTGTTTTGAAGGGCGCTGGGTTTCGAGAGGGAAAGATCGAAGGCGGTGTTAGAGTCTCCGCCAATGAATACCGTCCCCTTCAGGTGAGCTTGCAGTTCATGTAGCAGGGATTCAAAAAAGTATCTCTGATCCTTATTGGGGGTATAGTATGAAACAAAGGTGTAAGACTCCCCATCTATGTGGTCAGAAACCAAAATGTAGCAGCCCAGGGGGTCAACTATAGTCTTCGGTTGAGAGAGGTTAATGTGTTTTGCAAAACAGATGGCCACCCCTTTGTTTTGTTATCTGCTGATGCAATGTAAAAATTGAGGGTACCGCTGATGGAGGAATGTGGGTTTAAATGTGGACGGGAAGTAGGTCTCTTGCAGCAAGAGTATGTCAGCATGCATCGAATGATATAGTTGAAAGAGTTTCCTACATTTGATGGGGGAGTTAAGTCCTTGAGTGTTGTGTGAGATAATTTTGAGAGTAGGTGAGGAGTGATTTGTGTTAGTCATGGATCAGAGGGGAGGCAACTACTCGGGGGATCTGAGGCTTACCTTTTCTTTGAAAGAAATACTCACGGAGGAGCCCGGAGAGCAGAGATTTCAATGTCCTAGGACCTAGGACGGGAGGCCAGAGACAGCCGTGGAACCTGGGAACACTCAGACGAGCCTTAGCAAGGTAGAGCAGTAAAAGGGTGAAAAAAGAGATGAAAAAAGAGAAGGGAGTTATGCTAAGATAAACTTCAGGTAACATTCTAATGTTCATAAGGTAATAATAGTAACACTGAACCCCCCCCCACCCCTCGGGTGGGATGGACTTGCCATCTCCTACCCCTTAACCTGAGAGGTCTGGAATGCCCTGACTGCAGGGAAACTGGTAAGAAGGACACCAAAGGTGCTCCCGGATCCTACTGTAGGTGCACTGGGTCCACCTAAAGACAAGCTTAATTTAAGGCGTTCAAGGAGCCTATAATGTATACAATACAGAGCGCCCCAAGAAAAAAAATTAACATTAGTCAAGTTATAGCACCATGTACCCTCTCCAGGCCCCGCAGCCACCCCGGGTCCCCAGCCTAAAGGGCTGGGGATCCAGGGGGGCAACGAGACCCAGGTCGGGATGTGATCTAAAATCATTGGTCTATGATGAGGTATAACTCCCCGTGTAATATATGCATATTCCTCTGCTCCACAGGAGTTGTGAACTATACTGACTGTTCAGAGGAGAAAGTTGGAAAAACATGTGATAAAGAACCATTACAACATCAATAAACCATTAATATCCATCATGGGATGAGAACTAGAGCCCCCTTCGGGGGGCTGAGGACAAACTTGGAAGGTTGCCTGTAACAGGCGGTCTACATACCGTAGGAGCCCCCGGAGGGGTTAAAGGGATGAACACTCCCACCCTCCCCCAAGCCCAAGTTAGAGGCCACAGTTACTCGGCAAATGCCAGTCCTGCAGCAAAGGGGAGATGAGTCAATGCAGGTGTGGGGTCAGCTCCAGACGGGGCTTTCAATACAGGGAAAACTGGGGCTTACCCCCAAAAGCGTGTGGAAAGTAGCAAAGTCACAGATCAGGGCCCTGATCCATTAGAGGGGGTCTGTCCATCATGGCGGAAGATTTTCTTTGAATCTCTTGGAATTTTGTTTCAGCCAAATGGGTTGCAGCAGGCTAGCTGGCGGAGGTCTCTTTGTAGAGGAGGGGGTTCCTCTGTTGGCCTGCATGGAGGGTTGTTCTTGTGTAATCAGACCAAGTTGTAGTAAAGTTGTTCCCCTTCTGCAAAAGAGGAGAAGCTGAAGCCTTTATTCCTGTAGGAGAAGTTCAGTCGTATCGAGAATGACCATTTATAAGTGATTTCCTTATCAATCAAGATCTGAAGTAGCGGCTTGATCGATCTTCTTTTCTGAACCGTGTATGGGGATAGGTTGGCAAAAATCTGGATTTTGTGCCCGTTTAATGTAAGATTGTCAGAGTTCCTGGACTTCTTCATCACCTCCTCCTTTACTGAATAAAAGTGGGGTTTTACAAAACCATCCGTGCGGGGGGGTTGAAGGGCTTTATGAGCTCTATCCAGCTCAAGGCGGTGTTCAGCAATCTCTGGGATAAGGCCCTTTATGAGAGATTTAACAGCCGATTGAACCTCTTTCTCAGATTCAGGGAGCCCCCTAATCCTAAAATTATAGCGTCTCGATCTGTTCTCAAGGTCGTCGATCTTTGCAAAGGCTGTCTCTAGTTGATCCTGCACATCTTGGAGCCTGGCAGAATTTTGATTAATCCGGGCCACAGATTGATCAGCTTTTGTCTCTATTATGTCCATTCTCATTCCTATTTGCTGCAGATCAGCATGGATGAAAGAAGTGATCTGTGCTGCATTTAATGCTAAGCTTTTGGAAACCATCTTGGCATAGCTGATCAGCCCCACCGCGACAGTCATCTGACGCGATAGGTTTCTCCTTGCTTGCGGGGGGTTCCCAGGGGTTTCCCCTGCTCGTGTATCCCGGTGAGAGGTGTGGGGGGGGGCGCTCTGTAAGCTCCAGTGGCTGCTAAGGGGCCGTGGTGGTGTGGAGCTCTAGACACCAGTGGCCATCTTGGGAGCTGCCACACATGCGCCTCCAGTTATTCACTTTAATGCCCAGAATACATAAAAATTCTGGCCAATGAAATAAATAAACACCCAAACACCACATGCTGCAAAACTCTGCTAACGACCTAAACTGATTGAAAAACCAAGATATGTGAGTTTTTAACACTGATTTTCTCCTGTCAGGAGAAACAGCGTTTACATGAAACCAGTGTGCATGGGGCCTAAAGTGGGTTTTTGAATGTGTTTTCCATAAACACAATGAAGTTGAAAGGTAAATGAGACTGTGCACTTTGCAAGGGCATTTGCTCCAGAGCTTAGCAAATGAGGTGAAGCTTCATTATGCAAAAAATACCCAATCACATTTAAGGAAAAAAAAACAGCATTTTTTTTTTTCTTGTACATGATTGGATGATGGAAGTCAGCAGAGGTTCCCCTCATTAAACAAACTCTGGAGCAAATGCCCTTGCAGAGTGCAACTGCACTTGCAAAGTGCACAGTATTTTTGCATTTGGTAAATCAACCCCAATGTCATTCCCCCTGGAAAACCATTGGTTTATCATTGAATGTTTAGTTTGTTTCAAGTTGAATAGTAAAACATGGTTTGGTGCCATTCAATAAATGCCCATTGGTCCTTCCTCCAATGGCCCCTGCTGCTGTCCGAGTCCCACTGAGAAGAGGAAGAGAGGGGAGAGAAGACTGCAGATGGGCACAGCTCTTGATCCCTGACAGGCTCAGGTAAGTGTTTAAAGGGGAGGGGGAGGGAATATTTAGTGGTGTGTTTTTCATCCTAATGCAGGAAATGCATTAGGGTAAAAAATACCCACTCTGCCTGGAGTTCAGCTTTAAGATGTACTTCCACTCTTGCAGCCAAATTGGGATAACACCTACATTATGTTTGATACATGCCCCCATTCACATAGCATAACTTAAAAAAAAATTGCAGCTTACCTTATTTAGATGCTCTTTTCTGGAAATTCCAGCAAGAAAAAAATCTTGCCAAATTCTCTTTGCTTTTGAGGGGGCTAAGAAGCTGTATTTGCCATAATTATAACTGTCTGTACTGTGATGGCAGATCTCATTATCCGTTGTAAACTAGATGTGTCCTAACAAAGTGTTAAAGATTTCAAAGCTGGACTTCTCCATTGTATATTAATGAGTGAGCTCATCCTGTCCTATGGCTTTCTATTGTGACAGACTCACACTGAACTTGTATATAACCGTGTAATGGATTTATATATTGGCCAACTGTTTGCCATTATGACACCTTTTCCCAGTTCTATTGCTGGCATATACTCAATAAACCTGTACTATGTTTGTATTACTGGCTGTGTGGTGCTTCATCTAAAGTCCCAATGGGCAAAACTCTACATTTGTATGTATAATTTGTATGACATTTACAAAGGACTACCCTTTATTTCTATTTCGTCACTTCTGGTTGGACTGCAAGCCGCAGTCCCTACCCTGCGCTACTCTCCTGCTTCTGGATAGGCCCTCAGACAGCCTAGCAGCCAGATGTGCCCGGGATAGGCCCAATCTCTGGCCTAGCAGCCCGGGCAGTACAACACACGTCCACCCAAGCAGCCGTCCAGGTGGCACAGAACACTGATCATCTGACTCTCAAATATATAGGTTCTCCCAGCAGGCCAAGGAATTTAAAGGGGTTGTAAAGGTAAAAGTTTTTTCACCTTAATGCATTCTATGCATTAAGGTGAAAAAACTTCCGACAATACCGCTGCCCCCAGCCCCCCGTTTTACTTACCTGACCCCTCGAAAGTCCCCCGCTCGCTCCCGACATCGATTTCACCACACAGCCTGGCCGCTGATTGGCTACAGTGGATGGATTGAAAGCAGCGCAGCCATTGGCTCACGCTTCTGTCAATCACATCCAATGATGCGGCACGCCGGGGGGTGGGGCCGAGTGTTACAGTGAGCGGCTATAGCCGCCGGCTGTATCACGGGACCGCGCCCACAAGAACTAACCACCATGCGAGGGAGCTCGCATTAAGGTGGTGAGTCCTTGCGGGGAGGAGCCGAAACAGCCGCCGAGGGACCCCAGAAGACCAGGTTCTGGGCCACTCTGTGCAGAACGAGCTGCACAGTGAAGGTAAGTATAACATGTTTCTTATTTAAAAAAAAAAAAAATTACCTTTACAACCCCTTTAAGAAAACCCCTGGCCATTGGCTGAGATACCCCATATACCCATAATCTGACTTTGCAGTGTCCTTCTCATATCTAACGCCACCAAGTACCCGGCCACCTAGCGGCAGAAGAGAAAAGTGCCACAAGTACAGACTTAGCGTGAAATAAATTGATCCCTAACAATAGACCAAGGTAACTACACCTGGCAGGTAAATTTAAGAGCAACCCTGCCTAAACACCAGGGTGCTACATCAGTATTAAAATATATATATATATATATATATATATATATATATATATATATATATATATATATATAGAAATTCCAGTATACAGTATATACCATAGTTGTAGACACTACAACTGTCACGCAAACCACTAAATATACATTTTTTTTACCAAAGACATGTAGCAGAATACATTTTAGCTAAAATTTAAGAAGAAATTTGACATTTAATTTTTTTTTTATTGGATATGTTTTATTTCTTTTTATGTCTTTTTTTGCTTATATCACAAAAAATAAAAAAAACTTAGTGGTGATCAAATGCCAACAAAAGAAAGCTATATTTGCGTGAAAAATGTATCTAAATTTCATGCGGATACAGTGTTACATGACCACGCAATTGATAAAAAGCAGGAGTAGAGATGGCGCTGCCCTGATGGAGTTAAAAGGGTTTATTTCCCATGGTGAACAATTCTTCTGTGTATTGCGTGATATGCATAAAAATTTGAACTTTACTTCTAAGTGGTAAACTTTAAACTGTAAATAAAACCATAAATAAAAATTTTTTTAACCGTAAATAAAATTTTTTTTCATATATGTCAAAAATAATGATGTGAAATATTGGGTTAAACCCTGTGACTTGTACTATTATTATTATTTCAGGTACTTATATAGCGCCGTCAATTTACGCAGCGCTTTACATATATATTATACATTCACATCAGTCCCTATACCCTCAAGGAGCTTACAATCTAAGGTCCCTAACTCACATTCATACCTATACTAGGGCCAATTTAGACAGGATCCAATTAACCTACCAGCATGTCTTTGGAGTGTGGGAGGAAACCGGAGTACCCAGAGGAAACCCACGCAGACACAGGGAGAACATGCAAACTCCAGGCAGGTAGTGTCTTGGTCGGGATTCGAACCAGCGACCCTTCTTACTGCTTGGCGAGAGTGCTACCACTACACCACTGTGCCGCCCGTACTAAATTGTTAAATACCTCTTTATACTAAAAGTGACGTTATAAAATAAAGTGCTTCAATTATTTCAACAAAGTGCATTAGTGTGGAAAATCATACTATTAATGCAATAAAGTGACTGGTGCTTAATCATACAAAAATTCATACAGGATATCTAACATAAAAAAGTGACTGGTGTGTTTTTAACCAGTGTTATTGGACAGGAAAAATTCCATTAGTTGTGAAAAAAATTCTTTTTAGAAGTGATTTTAAAATGTTCAATCTCTAGGAACAAATTTCTGTAGGAAAACTTCTTATCCAGGTGCTGGCTCTTTATACTCTGATACTGCTTGCACTCTCCAGATTTTTGTTCCCCCTGCAGGGGTGCAGGCAGTCACAGTATCTGCCACTGTGTAGCAACCATTGATGCCTCCGGACTGTGCTTTACATGTTGTTTTGGCGTGTTACATATGAAAGAAAGGAGGGATGCCCATAGCGTAAAACCGTATAGGAACTTTTATTGAAGTTAATAAAGTATTGTACTCACATTTGCAAAGATAAAAACGAGCATAAGAAAGATATCAAGGTCAGCTTAGCTAGAGGTGCTGCAAGACGTCCGTATTCCCGCCCTACGCGTGTTTCGTCGTCAGACTTCTGACCACGCAATTACCAGTTAAAGTACTAAATAGCAAAAAATAGCCTGTCATGAAGGGGGTAAAACCTTCCGGAGCTGAAGTGGTTAACCAGGTACTGTCAAAGATGTGTTAAAAATGTATAACATTAGTAACAGCAATCAGCATATGTAATAACTATCAATGAGGGTGAGTACTTGGTAATCAAAGCATCCCCAGTATGTTTATAGAAATCATGGTATGCAGTGAATTATTGACCTGGGTCTGTTTACCTGTTTTATTTCTTTCAAGCAGATCCCTAACCTACAATATGTAAAGGTTGCACAGTCTATCAGGGATGTACTGAGGCTGACCATTATGATGCGTATGGTCTCTGGTACATGTGTGGCTCAGGGTATAGTTAGGCATGGGAGTGATGTTAGGAGGGATTTTGCCCTAATAATCACACAAAAACATAAACAATGTCATTAAACGTAGAAACACAAATAGAGATTTAAGTGCTCTGGTCGCGTGGCCCAAGAGCTTACCAAGAGCACAGTTTGACCCTTTCATGCCAAAGCTACACCCCCTCACCCTTTTCCTTTTTATATTTCTTAGTAACATTTATGTATATAGATTTCTTCGCAAACAAGCACTAGAGATGTAGATAGACTGCCTAATCCATCATTTTTTTTTTTCAAGGCAACCTATTTGTATTTAAGTTTTCTTTGTTGAAAAGAAGTAAAAGAAGCTAACACAGTTAGCTGACATTTAGGATTTAACATTAGTGGCTTCAGATGATCCCATGAGGTCAGAGGGCCAACTTTAACTACCATTTCACGTTATTCGCCAGTTCTTTCCTTCTAATCCTTTTTTTTCTGTTATTATATTGGCTGATTGACTCTCCAAATAGGTCTAAATGCTTACTTTAAAAAGAAAAACTAGAATCCATTTAAAAAAAGTGATAGTTCCAAAGGCTGCACAGTGTTTAAAGGCTTTGAGATATGAGAAGGTCCCTTCAACATTCTTCACAAGGTACAAGTGTTTTTTAGCTATTCCCTGGTTGACATATATGTGAGGAGCATATGAGCTATATTGTTAAAATAAACACCTATAAACACTTTCAAGATCAATAGGAAGACATTCCTAGGCATGTGTAAACAACAGTTGTGCAAATTCACCGTTGACGGAGGACTGAAATAGTATCAGTTATCGGCACAGTACACATAGAAAGGGAAAACATAAAATATAGCTCTGTTGTGTTATATCCTGTGGCATAATACTGTAGGGACACTGTTGGGTCCATGAAGCTATATAAGCATCCTTACCAATAGTGCATTACAGTAGATGCCATAGTTATGTGTTCAGAAATTCTTTCACGGATCCCTGGAATTTTCGTCATTGAAATCCTCCTTATGTAGAAAAAGATGAGAGGAAGTTCCCAATGTTGGGAAATTTGTGAGGACAAATAAAGACATCATCGTCCAAGAATACATTCCCCATATGAAAGTGCTGGTGCTTTCTGATTGGGTACCCAAAGCTGTCAGATGAAAAGAGGCCTGTCTGATTGTGATATACACTAGACTGTTGGGTCCTTGATCCAAGTTTAACCAAATAGGTAGTCAGCCAAATAATCAGATAGGGACTAACTGTAACTTGCAGTTCACTAAGCAGGTGCAAAGTTAGAAGCAATAATGCAAAACAGGTACAGGATGAACATATATACACTGCTGAATACTACCAAACAGATTATTAAAGGAAGATCTCCCCCTCTCAACTAAACCTTTCTTACATATCCAGAAGGACTTATGAGAGTCTATTAAATTCAAAATACTAACAAAAACATACAAAGCCAATAACAACTGTGCTGTGAGCTACATCACCAATCTTGTCTCTAAATATCACCCAAACTGTCCTTTCTGCTCCTCCCAAGACCTCCTGCTCTCAAGCTCCCTTGCCCCCTCTTCCCATGTTCATTTCCAAGACTTCTCCAGAGCCTCTCCTATCCTCTGGCACTAACTACCTCAATCTGTCCGGCTACCTCCTACTCTGGCTGCCTTTAGGCAATGCCTGAAAACTCATCTCTTCAGGGAAGCCTAAATGCCTCCAACTAACTGATTTTTTATCACTTCTATCAGCTCACCCCCCTCAGTTATAACCTCTTGTACCACTTTCCCCACCCTATTAGATTGTAAGTTCTTACGAGCAGGGCCTGCTCACCCCTATTGTATTTTATTGTATTGTACTTCCCCCCTTTATATTATAAAGCACTGCGCAAACTGTTGGCGCTATATAAATCCTGTATTATAATAATTTAAAAAAAGGGGAGTCATAAATTAGCCGCCACCAGGCACTTACCTCTTGAACCCAACCCCAGCTAATTCTGTGAAATAACCCATAGATTAGTCTTTTTTTTTTTTTCATTCAACCTGCCTCCTCCATCCACACATTCGAAGTGGATGTGGGAATACTCCCCACTGAGTCACTGTATTCTGACAATGGGGAGACTTCTACTTCTTCAGGAAAAATTGACCAGTGCTGTTGGCTATAGCCTGCATCGCTGATTGAGCAGAAAATACTGACAGGCTTGTTGTACAGAAGTTGATCAGTAGAAGTAGCCAAATTTGATCCATGTATGGCTGGCTTTAGTCTCACTATGTGCTATGACAGTCTGCCTGTGTAACAGTGCTTGCATTCAATTAACCCTGATCTCTGCTTCGCCGTGACTACTGGAGCAAACATAAAGATCATAACACGTGATTGAATATTAATTACTTCCTGACCACATTAGCCAAAAGATGGCTACAGCGTGGTCATCCAGTTCTGGGAGGGCATCCATGGACGTCCTCCCAGAACCCCACCTCCCGACCACCCCCTGGGGCTCACAGATCAGGATAAAGGGCCAATCACAGTGGCCCTTCACCAATCACAGACTTGCCGGTTATCAGCAGTGTTTCCCTCACACGCTGTGTCTGTGTGAGGTAAGGATTACTGTTAACCGGCAAGCCCGTCAGCACATCTTTACACTGATAATCAGTGCAGCCCACTCAGTGCCCATCAGTGCAGCCTATCAGTGCAGCATATTAATGCCTATCAGTGGCCATCAGTGCAGCCTACCAGTGCCTATCAGTGCAACCTATAAGTGCCATCTATCAGAGCCCATCAATTCTGCCTATCAGTGCCCATAAGTGCCGCCTGTTGGTGCCCATTAGTGCCACCTATCAGTGCCCATCAGTGCTGCCTATCAGTGCAGCCCCACCAGTGCCTCCTTATCAGTGCCCATCAGTGCCGCCTCATCAGTGCAGCCCCACCAGTGCCTCCTCATCAGTGCCCATCAGTGCAGCCTATCAGTGTCCATCAGTGCAGCCTCATCAGTGCACATTAGTGAAAGAGAAAAATTACTTATTTGCAAAATTTTGTAACAGAAACTAAGAAAAACTTTTTTTTTTTTTCAAAATGTTCTGTCTTTTATTTGTTTAGCAAAAAAAAAAATAAAACAACCCAGTGGGGATTAAATACCACCAAAAGAAAGCTCTATCTGCCTCAATCAAATGATAAAAATTTCATATGGGTACAGTGTTGCATGACCGAGCAATTATCATTCAAAGTGCGACAGCTGAAAATTGGCCTGGACAGGAAGAGGATGAAAGTGCCCATGTAATGGAGTGGTGAAACAACCATAATGGCCAATGTTGTTGTACGTGGTTGTAGCGCAAAAAAAAAAAAAAATGCATTGGTGGTCAAATACCACCAAAAGAACGCTCTATTTGTGGGGGAAAAAATACACACATTTTATTTGTGTACAGCGTTGCATGTCTGCGCAATTGTCAGTTAAATTAACGCAATGCCGTATAGCAAAAAGTGGCCTGGTCATGAAGGGGGGGGTAAATCTTAGAAACATAGCAAAGTGACAGCAGAAAAAGAGAGAGTAGTCCATCGAGTCTGCCCATTTTTTCTTTTTGTTTTTTTTGGGGGGGGGGTTATTTTTGGGTTTTTTTTGTTTGTTTGTTTTTTATTTTTTTTTTTTTTTTTCATTAACTTTGTTGTCCAACTATAGACCTATGTTTATCCAAAGCATGTTTGAAGCCATTTACTATTGACTGGCTCACTACCTCTGCTGGAAGTTTATTCCAAGCAAGCAACTATCATTTCAGTAAAATAATACTTTCTATAATTCGTTTTGAACTTCCTCCAGTTAGTTTGAGGTCATGTCCCTGTGTTCTTGATTTTGGTTTCATATTGAAAAAACTGCTCTCCTGAACCTTATTCACCCCCTTGATATATTTAAAGGTTTTAATCATGTCTCCCCTTTCCCTTCTTTCCTCCAGATTGTACATATTGAAGTTCCTGAAGTCACTCATGATATGTTTTATCCCCCAAACCTTTTATCATTTTTGTTTCCCGTCTCTGGACTCATTCTATCTTATCAATATCTTTTTGTAAGTGAGGTCTCCAGAACTGACTTTGCTCATTTTGCAATCATCTAAAATAAGTACCCCCAAATCCTTTTCTTCTGTAGTGCTGGCTAACACTGTACCCCCAAAGTTTTACTCTCTCAGGGGATTCTTTTTCTCTAGGTGCATTATTTTACATTTAGAAACATTGAACTGCAGTCTCCACTGCTTTGACCAATCTTCCAGCAATGCCAAATCATGTTCCATGTTACAGACACCTCCAGGGATACAGTGCCTTTTGAGTTTGCGAAAAGGCATGTGGGAGACTCCCAAAATGTATGGAGGAAGGTGATCTGGTCGGATGAGAATAAAATTTAACTTTTTGGCCATCAAATAAAACGCTATGTCTGGCGCAAACCCAACACATCACATCACCCAAAGAACACCATCCCCACAGTGAAACATGGTGGTGGCAGCATCATGCTGTGGGGATGTTTTTCAGCAGTTGAACTGGGAAACTGGTCAGAGTTGAGGGAAAGATGGATGGTGCTATATACAGGGATAATCGTGAGCAAAACCTGTACCACTCTGTGTGTGATTTGAGGCTAGGACAGAGGTTCACCTTCCAGCAGGACAATGACCCCAAACACACTGCTAAAGCAACACTTGAGTGTTTTAAGCGGAAACATGTAAATGTGTTGGAATGGCCTAGTCAAAGCCCAGATCTCAATCCAATAGAAAACCTGTGGTCAGACTTAAAGATTGCTGTTCACAAGCGCAAACCATTCAACTTGAAGGAGCTGGAGCAGTTTTGCAAGTAGGAATGTAATAGCCGCAAAAGGTGGCTCTACAAAGTATTGACTTTAGGGGGGTGAATAGTTGCACATTGACTTTTTCTGTTATTTTGTCCTATTTGTTGTTTGCTTCACAATAAAAAAAAAATCTTCAAAGTTGTGGGCATGTTCTGTAAATTAAATGATGCAAATCCTCAAACAATCCATGTTAATTCCAGGTTGTGAGGCAACAAAACGCGAAAAATGCCAAGGGGGGTGAATACTTTTGCAAGGCACTGTATCAACCCTATTACACACCTTTGTGTCATCAGCAAAAAGACATACCTTACCCAACAAACATTTAGTTATATCACTTACATATAGGTTAAATAGAACATGACCCAGTACAGAGCCTTGTGGTACATCATTAGTGACTGGTCTCTGTTCTGAGTGAGCCCCATTTACGAACACACTCTGGTATTTATCCTTTATCCACTGAACCACCCAAGAGTTAAGTCCTAGCTTGTACAACTTTTGTATTAGATCATTATGTGGATCATAATGCCTTGCTGAAATCGAGAAATGCTGCTGTATGTACACAGCACCACCCTGATCCAAAACATTGGTAATATACCCATAGAATTCAATCAGATTAGTCTGACATGATTTGCCCTCAGTAAAGCCATGCTGCTTTGGGTCCAGCAAGCTATGTAATGATACTTCTTTTCAGGAGTGATTCCATTAACTTGACTACAATTGATGTTAAACTCACTGGCCTGTAAGTGCCAGCTTCTACCTTGTTGCCTTTCTTGTGGATACGTAAAATATTAGCTGTCCACCAGTCATGGGAGACTTCTACTGTTAGAAGAGATTGATTAAAAAGATCTGTTAACGGTCCAACAACTATATCACAAAGTTCTCTTAGAACTCTGGGATGAATACCATCAGGACCCACTGATTTATTAAGCTTTAACCAACCCAGTTTCTCTGCTCCAGAAATTCTGAAAGTGATCAGCCATTGCTAGAACCAAAATGATTCCCCAAACTGTTATTGTTATCTTCCGTAGGTCAAGTGGTTAAAGGACTTGTCAGAGTGTATTTTTTATTAGGCTGCATTTTCTTTGTAAATGAGTAGTAGTACTTTGCACCCCATACTTATTCATATAGGGGTGGGCAGTATCTGGGGACCCCCGTATTATTAAGGGGAACTTCCAGATTCCAATAGGCCTCCCACCTGTAGACCCCCACAACCACCAGGTTATGGGGAAGAGACCTTTGTAACCCTTCGATGTTAAGGGAATGTAGCCTAATATAGTTCAGGAAAGGGGGAGGCATGCACACTCACCCCCCACCTTTCCTGGACAGCCAGGCTGCATGCTTGGATTAAGGGTCTTGTATGGATTTTTAGGGTGAGCCCTATGCATGTATACTTTTTTTTGCGTGGAGTCCTCCTTAAAATCTATACCAGACTCAAAGGATCTGATATTGAATTTTTCCGTGGGACCTCTCGCTTTTTGTTTTTTTTGTTGCAAGTTACCCCCTGGCATGTATCTTGTGGTGTATTTTTTTTTATTCTTGCTGTATTCAACAGATTTAGCACACACTGATTTGGGGTTCAGGCTTGGCATCTGAACTTACTTAAAGTTTGCCAAACTCTGCTCAAACCCAACCCAGGGCAATTAGGCTCATCCTTAATCACCAACCAAGACAATGAAAAGGATTAATTTCTACAATTTACTATGCTTTACACATTATGCTTCTTTTGGACACCATAATAAAATAATTCCAATGGTGTGAAATAATCTGAAAATGTACAACCCTGCTAATCAATTATTTTTCAATTTTTCTTTTAATCTTTTATAATTAGTCCTGGCACAAGGGTTATGTGATAAAGCATGAAAGAGTCAGAATAGTTATTTTTAGGTTGAGGATTAGGGCAGAGTAAAGCCAGCCACAGACGGTTTGAATCTGGGCCGATTCAGCACGAATTGGCCGCGATTCGAACCATGTATGGACAGGCTGAAAGTACCTAAGTTGACCATTCGATCAACTTAGGTATAACCAGAGCCTGCAGGATTTTATATGTAATTATTGCTAGTGGAATTTATAGCTTCCCACCCCCCGCTGGGAGACCACAATGGCTCAGCAGAAAGGGATTTCCCTATCAACACTGTCTGTGTTGATTGGGGAACTGAGCAATTTCTTTTGCTCTGTCTATGGCCGATTTAAGAAAGGAAATATTATATTAACTAGAACTCAAAAGTGAATCACTCAGTGAACACCTACCCACAGAGCTCCGCATGCTACTGTCACCCAAACCCCCACCCCCCCATGGACCTATGGACTGGATGTCTGATGAAATTATTAATCAAGTTTCTTAAGGATGAAGGAAGTTCATGTCATCTATCACATCAACTTTCTATCTTTTAGATTATACTCCAAGCTACTAATTGCTAAATTAAATCCTTCTTTATTTTTTTTATATTTTTGCAAACTCACAAGTCAAATAAAAGGCTAGTAATAAAGGGGCAGATCTCTCAATGAGAATGACATGAAAGATTTGAGATATCTGCCTGACCCTAAACCTGAACTTCCAGGAAAGCAAAAATTGTTTAAAATACAAACATTATGTGTATTCTTACTTGAATCTTGGTGTACTTTGTGTATTTCTTCCAGATCTGCACAGTAATCCAGTGTACAACTTTGCCTCTGTGCAGGAGCTAATAAAGACCAGTCACAGGGCTTTACATTGGGGTGCCTGATCATGGGAGGGGACTTTAATGTTCCACTAAACCTACTGACTGACACCTCCAATGGCAAAACCCGTATAACATATAGAATATTTAAGAAAATTAAATCCCTGTTACAGACCCTACAGCTGACTGACACCTGGCGCCAGGCATGTACTGGCCATCGGGACTACCGGGAGTTTCCCGGTGGGCCTATGGCTCAGTGGGCCGGCTTCAGTGACAGCGGACCGCCACCCCTCCACTCCTCTGTCTCCCCCTCCCCGCCGCGCTCACCTCCTCGCCCTGCCTAGTTATGAAGCGGACTGAATAATGACATGCTCCTCGGGAGTCGGCACTGAGAAGCTCATCATACCATCCGGAAAGAGGGCTCAGGACAGCCACACACAGCTGTGACATAAGCTTCCTCTGCACTTGTTCTCCTGCTCTTTTCTTTCCTCACTGTCCATCATGTCTGCTGCCACGGAGAATCTAGATGGAGAGCAGGAAAGGAAAGAGCAGGAGAACGAGTGCAGAGGAAGCTTATGTCACAGCCGTGTGTGGCTGTCCTGAGCCCTCCTTCCGGATGGTATGATGAGCTTCTCAGTGCCAACTCCCGAGGAGCATGTCATTATTCAGTCTGCTTCATAACTAGGCAGGGAGAGGAGGTGAGCGCTGCGGGGGGACCAGAGCAGCATGGGGGGGGGATAGAGGAGCATGGTGCTGCATGGAGGATCAGAGCTGCATGGGGAATAGAGGAGCATGGGGACTTGAGCAGCATGGGGGGAAGGGGAATAGAGGAGCATAGGGGGTCTGACCAGAGCAGCATGGGGGATATAGAGGAGCATGGGGACCAGAGCAGCAAGGAGAAGGGGAATAGAGGAGCATGGGGGACCAGAGCAGCATGGGGGGGAATAGAGGAACATGGGGGACCAGAGCAGCATGGGGGGGAATAGAGGAGCATGGGGACCTGAGCAGCATGGTGGGGAATAGAGGAGCATGGGGAACTGAGCAGCAAAGGGGGGGATAGAGGAGCACGGGGGACCAGAGCAGCATTGGGGGGGAGAGGAGCATGGGGGGGACCAGCATAGCACATGGAGGACCATAGGAGCAGGTGGGGGACCAGAGGAGCACATGGTGGACCAGCGCAGCACGCAGGGGACCAGCGCAGCACATGGGGACCAGCGGAGCACATGGGGGACCAGCGCAGCATGGGGGGGAAAATAGAGGAGCACGGGGGACCAGAGCAGCATGGGGGGAATAGAGGAGCATGGTGGACCAGCGGAGCACATGGGGGGAATAGAGGAGCATGGGGGGGGGCAGCGAAGCATGAGGGTACCAGAGCAGCCTGGGGGGAACAGAAGATCAGTATAGGAATGCAGAAGCAAGTGGGGGACCAGAGAAGCATGTGGGGGACCAGAGAAGCAGGGGGGTACCAGAGGAGCACAGGGGGGGACCAGAGAAGCAGGAGGGTACAGAGGAGCATGGGGGGGAACAGAGAAGCATGGGGGGAACAGAGAAGCAGGAGGAGGAGCAGAGGAGCACAGGGGGGGCAGAGGAGCATGGGGGAACCAAAAGGAGCATGGAGGAGGGGACAGACAGCTGACTCAATAGCTATAGCCTGGGAGTTTCTCACTTCTGCCTAATCTTGTCCCATTAGGGGGGGCAACAAACTGATTCTTTGCCCCGGGTGAAATAATGACTATCTTCCCCACCGGTACAAGCCGTTCTACTCGAATAAAGTAGAATGGCTAATGGCTAGTGAAGGGGGAGGGGGGCTAGGGTGGCCTTCATGGTTGGCCAGCTGGGGGGGGGGGGCGGGTTTGTCCGGCCGGCATGGGAGAAACCTGTCAAAGTGGGCCAATCTGGATGAAGTCCAGGGCCAAATTTTTGTCCCAGTCCAGCCCTTCCTGGCGCTGGATTTTACGTACTTCTCTACCCCACATTCCAGATATGCTCATCTAGATTATCTGTTTATCTCCCAAAGAGACCTCCCAACAGTGAAAGGGGCACACATAGGTATTCAGTCCTTTTCAGACCACTCTCCCATCTCATTAACACTGGACCTAATGACCCCCCCCCCCCCATAGGCAACTGACATGGAGACTTAACGCTTCATTGTTGACTGACCTATCACTTCTCCCCAAACTCACCTCAGTTCTGACAGAATTTTTCAGACATAACACCACACCGGATATGGACCCACTTGTAGTCTGGGAGGCACATAAATGCACAATCAGGGGGAACTGATAAGGATGGGTTCAAAACGCAAAAAGGAAAGGGAGAAAAATATTCAAAGCCTGTTAGAACAAATCAGAACATTAGAAACCCTCCACAAGCAGTTCCTCTCTGTACAAACAGCAAAAAAACTGTTAGATGCTAGATAGGCTCTACAACAAATACTCGTCTTTAGAATGAAACTAATGCTGTTTTTCAGAAAAAAGCTTTACTATGAGTCAGGGAATAAGACGGGTAGATTTCTGGCCAGAGCCTTGAGGTAGCAAACCTATGCCAATAACATTGCCGGTATCAAACGAGAGAATGGTAATGTTGATGTGGCGACAGAGGCGATAGCTAAACACTTCCACAAGTTCTATACAAAGCTATATAAATTACCACCAGAACACAAACAAGAGGGTATGGAGGGAGAAAGGCTACAAATTATTCAAGACTATCTAACTAAGAGCAGACTCCCGACCCTAAAAGACCTTGACACCTCCTTATTAGAAACACCAATCACCCCACTAGAACTCAAAAGCCATCAAAAACTTGAAATCGGGGAAAAGCCCGGGGAGGATGGATACTCCTCCATCTACTACAAAAACCTTTCAAATATTATACACTTACTGCGGCCTTGAATTCCCTGTCCAAACCTAGGGAGACTTCCTTTCTGCATATATTACGGTGATACCAAAACCAGGTAAAGATCCCAGGGACTGTGCCAGCTATCGTCCCATTTTCCTATTAAACCTGGACGTTAAATTATTTGCGAAAATCCTCGCATTGCGATTGGGACCACTTCTTCCGGATCTCATTGGTCTGGAACAGGTGGGTTTTATGCCAGGTAGAGAAGCAAAAGGTAACGTGACGAAAGCCCTCCTTCTAATTAATGCCGCGAGATTGCAGGACATTGAAGGCTTTCTCCTCTCCACTGATGCGAAGAAGGCCTTCAATCGTGTTGCTTGGGATTTTATGATGGCAGTGTGCAGACATGTGGGTCTGGGCCCTCTTATGATGTCATGGATCTCTGCGTTATATCAAAACCCCTTGGCGAAATTAAAAATCAACGGCGCACTATCCGAAAAAGTGAACATAAGGAATGGAACTAGACAGGGCTGTCCATTATCTCTCCTGTTATTCATTTTCTCCTTAGAACCATTTATCAGAACAATTAAAGCAAACACCGCAATTAATGGCTTCCGAGTTCAGGACAGGGAATTTAAAATTGCAGCTTACGCTGACGACCTCCTATTTTTCTTAACAAATCAGATAATAACTCTGCCCAATTTGTTGAAGGAGTTTGCCCATTATGGTTATATCTCAAATTTGAAGATAAACTATATGAAATCCGAAGCGTTGAATGTCTCACTTCCAGATAGAGTACTTTCACTGATTAAAGACAACTCACACTTCAGATGGGACCCACGGGCACTCAAATATCTTGGAGTCTGGCTAACTCCACAACCACAAACTATCTTTGAACAGAATTACCCCCCTACTTAAGAGTTGTGAAAAGGACCTTAAAGGTCAGCACTCAGGATACGTTTCCTGGTTTGGCCGTGTGGCAATCTTCAAGACGGTGATTTTGCCTAGGTTTCTTTATCTGATGCGTACTTTACCCATCGGAATACCCCAAAAGTTTTTCAAGGCACTGAGCTCTATACTATTAAGGTTCTTGTGGAGCCAACAGAAGCCCAGAATTAGACTTAATTGGTAATAGATTGGCACTGTCATAGAAATAGTGTCATAGTAATAGATCGGCACTGTCATCAACACATGAAAGACTGGGTCACACTAGAAGCGGACTTGAACCCAATGCCACTGAAATACTCTCCCTGGATCCCATGGGTCAGTTGTCCCCTTAGTTTACAAAGGCATCCCCTTACAGGCAACACTTTGGAGATTTTTCACTCCATTGCATAACGTTCAACCATCACTACGTCTCTTGGACCATTGACACCCCTGAAAGACAACCCAGACTTTATCCCTGGCCACCAGAACACAATCTATCAATCAGCACAACAGAATAACCCACTGCTGGCAGGTGACTGTTTCACTGGGGGCAAAATCAAAGAGTGGACCACACTCAAGACAGAGAACAACCTCCCACATATGCGACATTGTTCCTACCTTCAGCTACAGAGCTATTTAAGTAAGGTATCGAGGTATGCTTGCATCTTAGCACACAAATTTTCCATAAGCACAAAAATGCTGGAAACGGGTTACAAGCTGTTGACACACAGGTATAACACCCGGATAAGCTACACAGGTGGACCCCACAAAAGCCAGCTTCTTGCTGGAGATGTCACAAAGAAATGGGCACACTGACTCATATATGGTGGCACTGCACCCTAATCATACCCTTCTGGGATAAGGTCAGGGAAATGATCAAAAGGATAACAGAAACTAAACTTAATTTAAACGCAGCCTGCTGCTTATTACACATGACAAACTTTTCGCTTAAAAGATACAAACATTCCTTATCCAAACATCTTTTAAATGCAGCCAAATCATTAATCCCTCTTCTATGGAACTCCCCCAGGTTCCATCCATCGCAGACTGGCTAAATAAGGTCAAAGACATTTGTGACATGGAAGATACCTTAGCACAGGCCACATATAGTGTAGAAAGATTCCACAAAACTTGGCAACCTTGGCTTCTTTTTAAATATTCCCAGGAATTTGAGGATACTATGTCATCACACGCCTCATAATATCGGAGCAAAGGCCTGATCTTTCAGGACCATATCTGACACTTACACTGTTTCCACACAATTGAATGCTAATACTGTATATAAACTCTAATGCCGTGTACACACGAACGGAATTTCCGTCGGAAAAATCTTGGATGGTTTTTCGGATGGAATTACGCTCAAGCTTGTCTTGCATACACATGGTCACACCAAAATCCGATCGTCAAGAACGCAGTGACGTACAACACGTACGACGGGACTACAAAACGGAAGTGCGCCACCCTTTGGGCTCCTTCTGCTAATCTCGTGTTTATCTCGTGTTAGTAGAAGTTTGGTGAGAGACGATTCGCGCTTTTCAGACTCGTGCTTTTCCGATCGTTACTGCTCTTCAGTTTGTGCTTGTGGGTTTGTATCTGTTCTTCAGTGCGTGTAGTCAGTTTGTATCTGTTTTTCAGTGCGTTCTTGTCCGCTCGTTTCTGATTTTCAGCTCGCTCTTCACAGGCCTTTCTGCTCTTCAGTGCGTTCTGTTAGTTCGTTCTGACCAGCTGACCATTTTGAAGCCAAGTTGTGGGTACGTACTCGTTGTAGAGTTCGTGCTATGCGGGGGCTTGGTGTTGGGGTTCTTGCTTTGACCCAAGCCCAGTCCATGAACAGGGTGGGGAGGACTTCATGGACCAAGAATTGGTTGCTCCAGCGTGACCAATTCTCTCATATGCCTTTGCTGCATGAGATCCAGGAGAATAACCCTGATGATTTCAGAAATTTTCTCCGGATGACGGACCCCGTTTTCACTGTCTGTTGGCTTTGCTGTCCCCTGTTCTGCCATCATACAGGACCTGCAGAAGGACTATATTAGGGTAAGTTTTCTCCTTTTAACATCACATTCTATGTATTTAATGTATGCTAATGTTTTGTATTTCTTTCATCATTCCCTAATTACCATGATTGTAATATGCTGTGAATGTCCCCTTTGTGCCCATGCATGCTGTAAGCTTTTAATGCTCCATTTTTGTCCTTCATGCATATTTGCCTTCACTAACCTCCCCAGCATGCTATCCTGGGCCCATACACACCTAGCCTAGTCACTTAACAATGTATTTTTTCAGCTCCATTGTAGTGCTTTACCCTAAACACCCCCTAAAATGTGTCCAAATGTTATTGTTGTCCTTAAACCCGGGCAGAGTGCCAGAGGCTTTTTTTGGGGTCCAAAACTCATTTATAACGCCCCCCCTAAAATGTTTCCAGTGGGCCATCAGAGGGGGTGAGGACTCTGATAAGTCGACCTTATATTTTTGTCTTTAAATGCTCCTTAAAATAAATGTTATACTGATGTTGGGCAAGAATGTTTGTGTCTAATATGCTTCCAATGTTATGTGCAAAAGTACTAATATTTTTTTTTCTTTTTTGACTCCACAGTTTCCTTCAATGCCACAAGAATGGCAGACTGTGGCTTCCCAATTTGCTCTGCGTTGGGACTTTCCCGACTGTGGAGGGACAATCGATGGGAAGCACATCCACATCGTCCCACCACCCCACTCGGGGTAATACTATTTCAACTATAAGGGGTTTCATAGTATTGTGTTGATGGCGGTGATGGCGGTGGTGTCGGCGACATACAAGTTTCTCTATGTGGACATGGGGAAGAATGGCTGGATGTCACATGGTGAAGTCTTTGCCCAGACGGAGTTCTACACACGTCTCCAGAGTGGTGGCTTGGGGTTTCCACCTGCGGAAGAGAACGTGGAAGGACTCCCATTTTTTTTATCGCTGATGAAGCATTTGGTCTGGGTGATCACTTGATGAGGCCATTCCCCCAGAGGACCCTCACCCCGGAGAAGAGGGTTTTTAATTACCAGCTGGCCAGAGCCAGAAGAGTCGTGGAGAATGCTTTTGGGATAATCGCCAGCCAGTTCCGCCTATTTCTCATGGCAATAAATATGGCGGAGTACAAACTGAACCACATAGTTCTAGCATTCTGCATACTTCACAACTTTATAAAGAGAAATGCTCCGAATTATGTTGCCTCAGTTTGGCCTGAGGCCGGACTTCCAGAAACTACAATGACGGCCCTGGAAGTTGGCCGTCCTGGCTTGCCCCCCCAAAGGGCCCGTAAAGTGCGTCAAAAATATGTTGATTATTTTATGGGTGGGGGGGCATTGCTATGCCAGCACATTTGTAATTATTTTAGATATTAAAAAAAAATTGATCTGATAAAATCTTGATTTTGATTTACTGCTTGTGTTTCTTTTAGCTGTCTCCTAGGTTCTCCTAGTGCACTTGTAGTGCCAAGTGGTTTTTCCATTATTAAATAACACCCATTGTCACTGTAAACACCAACTTAATACAAAAACTGGTAGTGAGCATTGAAAGAAGAAGCCACACATTGTTGAGTATAAAACCTTTTACTTCGTGCACATTCACATGTGCGTTGTAAAACATTTTTGGGTAAAAAAACAACATATTGGTTTTATAAAGTTTTACCTTGAATATTTTTTTTTAGTACATAAACAAGCATGTTTCAAAACATAACATACACAACTCAGGAACTTACAAAGTTCAACATTGAAAAATTGAAGGCAATATCAGACATTATAGTGTGAAAAAGGTGTTGATATTGCCTTCATCAGATGGGGTGATGTCACCCCTGTAAAAGCCAAATTTTGAGGATGCACACAAATTGGGGGTCAAACTGGGGAATTCCCTCCTGATCCCATGCCTAATGTCAACATGTGCTATCTCCCATCATGGGGGATCAATGGACGTGTTTTGGGGGTGCAACCACTTCCTCTCACCTACTTGAGTTACGAGGAAGGGGTTGCACCCACAAAACGCGTACATTGATATCCCCTGATGGCAGATAGCACACGCTGATACACTGTATGCATCTACAAAATTTGGCTTTTAAAATGCGTCAAAAATTAGTTAGAAAAAAATGGTCACCAAAAATAGAAAATTGTGTCATTTTGTTGTTATTTAGATTCTTCCTAGTACATCAATCATGTTCTTCAGTTTTTGTTCTATGTCATTTGTTTTTTGCTTTATGATGTCTAAATCCTGATTACAAAACATTATGTTCTGGATTAGCCTGTTCACAACTTTAGACATGATCTTGGCCTTTCTCACATTTGGGTTTAGGTAAGATCGATACTTCCCGTCATGGTCGGCCCTCTTCAAGATGTCCACCATCTCCACCATCTCTCCAAAGGCCATATTTGAGGCCTTAAATCTCCTACGGGATCGGGACGTTTCTGGCTCCGGGCTTTCCTCCTCGTTACTGCTATTACACACCTGCTGTGTCTCTGCCATGTTCCTCTCCCACTGCGACAAAAGGGAAGGGATGGGGAATATTCTAGAAAGAACGTCAGGGGCGGGCGACGCGGGTGGAGTTTCACACATGCGCAGTGTATATAAAGTTAACGCGCATGTGTCATACATACGATCTGTGAGTGGAGGAAGTGCCGATTATAAGAACAAAGGTAACATTTTAACTTGGGACATCAGTGGCCTATACTGATTCGAGATTGAGGCCTATATTGGGATAATATTAGGAGAGTTTAGCCTGATATAAATGTTTTTGTCTTGTGTTTTGTCTTGCAGCAAATATGAAACACTTGAAACAATTCAAAGACCCAGAATTCATGGGCCAGTTCATAGACAGATATAGGGATATGACAAATTTGTGGGAGGTTAAAAACCCCTTATATCGAAATAAACCAGCTAGAAAGGCATCGCTGGAGAAACTGCTGCAATTTGTGAAGACGCAGGTCCCCGACGCAGACATCGAGTTTGTGGATAAGAAAATTGGTAGCTTGAGAAGCACGTATAGGGAGGAGCTTAATAAGGTCCAGGCTTCCATGAAATCAGGAGCAGCAGCAAAGGATGTGTATGTACCCAGTCTGTGGTACTACAACAGGATGCGGTTTCTGGAAGACCAGATTGAAGCCAGGGAATCACTTTCTACACTTCCATCCACTCTTCCCTCAACCCCAGCTGAGACTTCCGAGGACCAACCTGGGCCTTCCACCCTGGAAGAAGTTGAGGAGCCCAGCTGGAGCCAGGTATAGTATAATATATTATATTATATATATAATATAATTTATTGTCCTAAAATTATTGTTGTTAACTAGATGTTAATATTGATAACAAATTAATGGTTTAACAAAAAGTGTTTTACATATCAATAGACAGTAGGGGCCAAAAATGACTGTGACAAGAATGAAAAATGCTGGGCTCAGAATGATAGTCTTTTCTATTTCTTAACATTCAATTTGCAACAGTTATGAGCTGAAAATTGTGTGTGACTGATGAACAATAAACTAAACTATGTCCCTTTTTCATACACAGGAAGACCTCAGCCAGGACGAGGCTCTGGAATGTGTCAGCCAGAAGGAGGCGGGGGTAAATGTCAGCCAGGAGATGGCCAGGCCCAATAGCCTCACCCAATCCCAGGTGCCTCCCCTCCACCTTACAACAAAAAGGGCCAGGAAGGGGAGTAACGTGGAGGAAGCAGCACTGGGCCTCCTTAAGGACCCTAATGAAAACACCCCCCGACCCTGAAGAGGCCTATGGCTGCTATGTAGTTGCAAAATTGCAGCAAATGGAGGAGAGCCAACACCTCATGTGTGAGAACATTATTTTTCAGGCCCTTCAGAAGGGGTTGAGGGGCCCAATTAGTGAGAACATGCACTAATGTGCGCTCGCCCATCCTCTTCCTCCTCCCCCTCCTGCCACAAGTCCACCTCCAGAGCCACAGCCTCCAAGGAAGGCTGCAGGGAAGGCTGCAGGGAAGTGTGGAGGGAAGGCTGCAAGGAAGACATGAAAGTGATAGCCTGTTCAGTCTGGTCTGACAGAAGACGCAGGCTGTGTAGTACCACAGCCTGGGGACATATATGTCTTCTGCTGCTGTTCCTGATCTCTGGGAGTCCTGGACCAGATTGTGCTCCCTATTATATGGACTTCTCAGGCTACAAATTTTTAGATACAAAGAGTTGATGTGTGCCCTGGGGTACAAAGGTTCGCAAATTCAAGCAGTTTCTCCAGCATTGCCTTCCTTTTTATTTTGTTATGAGCCAGAATAAATGGAGATTTTTTATATGAAAATACTTGCCTATGTGTTTTTCTTCAAAAAGGACAGTTTGTTTGTGAGCAGGCAGGTACATTTCAAAAATACAATGTCAAATTAACAAGGGACAACAACCAACCTCCTTGAGCTTTAAAAATACAAGATAATAATGTTGTTGTGGAAACTTGACATAAAAAAAAAATAATTATGGAGATCACTAGAAAATAATTTAAAAATAGTCAGAAAAACAGGAGATCTTGATTAAAAAAATAATAATAAAATAATTCTAAACATTATTATGGAGATCAGGCTTTAAAAACAAAAAAGATTATTCAGGAGATCACGAGAAATAATAAAGAAATAAGTTTGTCAGAATTCAGTGTGAATATCAGCAGCAAAACAAATTAATTCTTCTAGCATTATAAAGAACAAAAGAATGTGCTGCATTAAAAGATCAAAAAAATTACAGCGTGACGAATGTGCTATCTCCATTACGAACGCTAATTTTACCAGACCGAGCGCTTCCATCTCGTACTTGATTCTGAGCATGCGTGATTTTTTGCGCGTCTGAATTGCATACAGATGATCGCATTTTCGGATAAGAACTTTTTCCGACCGAAAAATAGAGAACATGCTCTCAATCTTTTGCTGGATGGAATTCCAGGAGCAAAAATCAGATGGAGCATACACACGGTCGCATTTTCCGACCAAAAGCTCTCATTGGAGTTTTGCTGGCGGCATTTCCGCAATTTTTGTGCCTGGAGTTCAACTTTAATCACATTGCTAAACTGCCGGTTTCAAAGGGTGAATAAGACACACTGGCGGTGCATTTTTTTTCTCCATAGTCTCTATTTTTTGTCCTGTTCTTCATTCCTCCACAAAAGATGACATAGTCACTCAAAAGTTATTTCCTGTCCAATGAGCCTGGAACTACTTGTAACCATCATCCAGGGTACCCTTTGCCAAATTGATTTTCTGAAAAAATGCTTGAATCTGTCACATGTGGCTTTCTATGACCACCCTAAGTCACATTCCAAGTTTACATAGCAGGACAGTACAGCTGTTGCACTAATATTAGGTGATGTTTATAGATGTTGATCTGTCAACGCTGACAACCCCAGGTATCAAAGGGTTCTATAAGTGGGCTGTCAACTATGACACAAGCATGACAAAATTAAACAAGAACAGCAGCCACTTATTTTAGGAGACATTTTATCCACAGTGCTCAGCATCACTAAAAACTGTGTACAAACTATAAAAAATTGTAAGTATAGGTGTTGCATTTGGTTGTATTAGGGAATGACGATCAATGTCCCAGACACAAAAGCTAACATAAAGCTGTGTTCAGCCAATGTGTCCATGCACATCATAACATATGGGTTTGTATTTTAGAGCAGCATTCAGGGGCATAAAAAAATCTCCAAACCTGCGTTCAGAGGGAAGCTGATTGACATAATTTACACATATAAGCGCATAAACGTGTGTATGGGCATACGTTAATTCCAGTGGCCAGAATAATTAATATTCTAGACAATAGAATTTGTTTTTGTGCATTCACGTCTAAATGCCATAAATGGCCTGTAAATGAGCAAAAACACATTACGTGTCAAAACAAGTAGATAGAAGTTTTTTTTTACGCCTGTGTACATGTAGGGGTAGGGGTTTGAATGGTTAAGACTTCCTCCATGTTACCCTCATTGGGGTCCAAGTGTGGGTCACATAGGAGGCCTACCCCGTGGTGGGTTCCTCTGGGCAGCTCTAGGCACTTGGGGATAGGGTCACTGTCTTACACATGGGGTACCTTTGCTTGAACAAGTAACTTGAACTCTAGCTAACTCTCTTGATATTAGTATACACTACTACTTCACCAATACATTTAGGAGGGACACGCTGAGCTAATGCCCTCTCAGCCTGTCCAACATATCTCCACCTCATTGCCAGTAACTGAATGGGGCTCCACCGTGTGCCTAGCACAGTCTCCATACGTGCATTTACTTAACTTATCCTCCTCCGTATCTGTGTACAGGCTGAGGACCTCTGTGGTGCTGATCTGCTCCCGTTGCTATGGGAGATGGACCACTCACAGAGAGAGAGTGCCTACAATAACTCCTCCTGCGAAAGGCTATCCCACCTGCCACATGTATACACTTACAACAGGCTGCTTGTAAAACCTTTGTTACCCTTGGCAACAACTTGTGTCAGCACACTGTATTATCTCTTGTACTGCTGTCTTCATACCCCAATGGGTTTAACTTGAGCTGTAGACTATGTGTGCTGGTTACTTGCATTACACCCCTTGAGTAACTTCAGATCAGGCAAGGACAAAGTTTCAAAGCTTTATAGAAAACTCTCAGCGTACAGAACAAAGTGTACAGTCTCTTCCTAACATCTCTAGTCCCTAACTCAGGCTTGGTGGCTGTCCCAGCATACCTGCATACGTTAAAACCCATTATGGCAGAGCTCCAGATCTGGTGTCTTCAAGCGTTTTGTAGATCTTAGAGGTTCCGTATTCTGTTGGATGTGTGTTCCAGCTTCGGAATTAGGCTGTATAGATCGACTCCGGCAACGGCAACACATCTCTCCGCATCTCTCTCTCCTTCCACTCCTCACTCTCCCTTCTGGGTTGGACCCCTGTCCCTTTTTATAAAGCACAGCATCAGTGGGTCGGATCTAAAAAAGCCAGCCAAAGAAGAAACAGGAAACATTAACGCTAACCCTTCAGGCTGGAGCAGCATACAATTCAACCTTCCTACATGCATGAAGCTCTAGGCCCCTTGCACACAGGAGTAGAAACGCCATAGTGATCTGGATATAGATGAATTGTTGTCTATGGAACCATAATTACAGCTGTGTGAAGATGAATAATAGAGCGATGAATACAGAGCTGCAAAACAAAAATTAAAAACTTTACATTTGTGTACAATAATTTCTGTGGGTATGGGTGTTTATGTGCACATACACATGTTCACCTGCATATATACGCAAATTTTGCAATCACAGCAATGAAGAATATTTTTATGCTTGCTTACACTCTGGATCTTTTTGTCAACAACATCAGTAAATTCTTATTATTCCTTGAAAAAGTGCAGCGCAATCACAATATTTATTTTATTATATATTTATAAGTATTTATTTACTTATATAGCGCTGTCAATTTACGCAGCGCTTTACATATACATTGTACATTCACATCAGTCCCTACCCTCAAGGAGCTTACAATCTAAGGTTCCTAACTCACATTCATATACTAGGGACAATTTAGACACGATCCAATTAACATACCAGCATGTCTTTGGAGTGTGGGAGGAAACCAGAGTACCCGGAGGAAACCCACGCAGGCACAGGGAGAACATGCAAACTCCAGGCAGGTAGTGTCATGGTTGGGATTCGAACCAGCGACCCTTCTTACTGCTAGGTGAAAGTGCTACCCACTACACCACTGTGCCGCCATCAAAAGAAATGCACTACTGACGTGCATTAATGTGCATGTCCAACTTCAATGCAGTATGACAATATTGTTTTCAACGGTGCCTGTCCTAATCAAGTCAGCACAGTGCGTTTTTGGAAAAGGTCCCTGCCCTACTTTGGTGCGACTCCAGTGCAATTTCAGCTCCATAGATATCTGTGTTAAAGTGATCGTAAAGTGATCGTAAAGATAAAAAATTAAAAAACAAAAAACAAACATTTCATACCTACCTGCTCTGTGTGATGTTCTTGCACAGAGCATCCCCGATCCTCCTCTTCTGGGGTCCCCCCTGCTGAGTGCTTTCATAGCAAGCCGTTTGCTATGGCGGCACTCGTGCAGGCTCGTTCCCGAGCCATGCCCTTTGTTCATTGACACATACACAGTGCATCTTGGCCCAACCCCCCAGTTCCACCTCACTGTCTTTGATTGACAGCAGAAGGAACCAATGGCTTCCTCTGCTATGTCTGTGCCAATGAGGAGGGAGAGAAAGAGCAGCAATTCTGCTCTCGTGCAAATCACTGGACTGAGATCGGGCTCAGGTAAGTGTAAGGAGGTTGGGCAGGGAGCTACTGGGAAGGTTTTTTACCTTAATGTATAGAATGCAAAAAAAAAAAACTATTTCCTTTAGAACCACTTAAAATCCCATCAGCATTAGATAAGGAGACTTTGATGAGATCAATGTTTTTTCTTTTTAACCCTCACCTCTTCTCCCAGGTCATCCTTGCTGCATAAAAAACTCTCCTCCCAAGCACTTTCCATTTACACCTGAGCATAGCAAAAAATGCACGTTCCCGTTCGTGGTTTTTGCAAACGCCCCAAAGTAGCTCAAGGACCTTTTTGGTTATGGCTTTTTTCGGTGTACATTTTGTCGCGTTTGTAGCACGTTTTGTCAATTGGCAAAACACGTGTCTGCTAACCATGAGTAACATTTAGTCTGCGTTCACAAAAAGTGGTAGTAAACTCTCTTTTGCTTTTATTGTTGACAAGTTTAGAAGATATTCTAGCAGCAGCCGGTGACGTCGCTGGCGCATGCACTCTGAATGAACGGTATACCCGTGCCATTCCTTCAGAGATGTGTGCCATGGCCAAAAAACTCCCGCGCGCATGCACGGGACTGACAACATTGCAGTTCAGCCATTGAAGCGTCCACAGCCCTCGAACCCAGGAGGAAGACTGGGTGAAGATGGAAGCCTCTGCAGCAGTGACAGCACTCCGCTGGAGGGCTTCATTTCAAGGTAAGTCCTTCATAACATGCTAGTATGCGATGCATACCACCACATTATGATAATGCCTTGCAGGAGGAAACTTTTTTTTTTTTTTTAACAAGAATTTACTACTGCTTTAAAAAAAAAAACACTGATCTCATCAAAGTCTCATAGGAATGCTTCTTATCTAATGCGACTTCTGTGAGTAAGGTTGCACCAAAGTCGCAACCAAGTAGCACTACTTGAGCTCAGCTTTAAAGTGTATCTAAACTCAGTAACATAAACTCACTTGCAGCTTACTGGTGCTTAGATGTGGTGGCTGCATGTGCTTTCTTTTTCACGCTTTTTTCCGTTATTCTGACCTGGTAATACTGCCATTAAAATGTTTGTAATGAGTTATTTTTTTCTTATTTTTTTTAATAAACATGTCATGCTTACCTGCTCTGTGCAGTAGTTTTGCCCAGAGCAGCCCCGATCCTCCTCTTCTCGGGTCCCTGCTGGTGCTCCTGGCCCCTCCCCCCTGCTGAGTGCCCAATAGCAAGCTATGAGACACACAGAGTGTGGCTCAGCCCCCTCCTCACTGGCTGTGATTGACAGCAGCGGGAGCCAATGGCTCCTACTGCTGTGTCTCAGCCAATGAGGAGGCAGAGACCTGGGAGAGCTTCTGTTCTTGTGCACATCGCTGGATCCAGATTGGGCTCAGGTGAGTATTAGGGGGGCTGAGGGGGGATCTGCACACTGAGGGTTTTTTACATTCATGCATAGAAAGCGAGCCCTGGAGCAAAAAGAAAAAGCGGAGGGCAGACATGACTGTGACGAGGGGAGACAAATTAGTAGAGGGTTATAGTTGGTTGTTTTGTTTAAAGGAGAGGGCTTACCTGATTGGGGGTAGCGTGTGGCTGGGTGGGGTCTTGGGCAGTTTAAGGAGGGGTGGTTTAGCCCTGGCGTCCAGTGGAGCTCAGCGGAGGTAGGAGGCAGCTTCCCAACCACCCTCCCTGTTCTTATCATTTTATTGCTAGGACTTGTTGAATCAATGGATGTCATGGCGCTGGGCGTTTGTTGGTCTTTGCTGGCGGTGGAAATTCAGGCTTAGTGAATAGATCAGGACCCATCGGGGGTGTGTGTCCCTCTGGTGCATTCCAGTTAACGACGGTTTAACTAGAATATGGAAATGGTTGCACTGCGTATAGTGTGTTGTCTCCAAGCCGGGGTGTTGCGGCTGAAGGCCTATTGTGGTAAAAGGTCCCGCAGTGTATAATGGAACATAGTTTTGGGTGCCTTCAAAGACCAGCAGGCTTAGTGATGATATGTTTCTGTTTTAGGCTCGATTCACACCTATGCATGTTGCTTTTGAGCGTTTTTGGAGTTTTTTTTGTCATGCTTGCCACGTTTTTGAGCAGCGTTTTTGTAGCGTTTTTACAGCGTTTTTGCCGCGTTTTGCATTTTTTTTTTTTTTTTTTACAGTTTTTTTTTAGACTGTATACAGTCTAAAAAATTTAAAAAAAAAAAAAAAAACACCAAAAACGCTGTAAAAACACTGCAAAAACTGTGCACTTGCGTTTTTGATGCTGGTCCATTGAATTCTATTACATGCAAAATGCTGCATTTTGCATGAAAAAAAGTCCCTGACCCTTTCCAAAAATGCAGAGGTACAAAAAGGCATTGATGTGAACATGTTCCATAGGAACCCATGTTAAAAAGTTCCCATGCATTTCTGCAAAATGCAAAATGCATCAAAAAACGCGCTAGTGTGAATGGAGCCTTAAGGAATGTTTCTTCTTTATGTTAATTTAAAGTGATTGTAAGTGATCACCTTGTAAAACAATCTGTCAGTTTAAAATAGAAATAAAAGGCAAACATTTTTGTATAGATATAAAAATACATTATAAATACCTTTTTTCCCTTTTATAAACGATCACATTCCCTCTGTTCTCAGCTGCATAAGAGCTGGGGGAGGAGAAGCAGCAGCACACTGAGCTTCCCAGTGAATGGCTGTGCAGCGGGGGAGTATCGGGACAAGTCTGTTCATTGGAGAAGAGTACACTGAGTTCCCAGCATAGCTAGAGGACTGACCACGATGTGCTCCCCTGCTTAGTGTGGTCAGTTTTTAATAGGAAAGCAGAAGGACTGGCAGGAACGCCAGGGATTTCTAATAAAGGAAGCAGTAGAAAGAAAACAGGATACTTTCACATACAAGTACATGGTACAGCAGGCACGTACCAGGGATATGAAGAGTTGGAGTAACAAACTCTTTAAGTTGAATTGTTAATAAAAGGCTGCTATGGCTATTTTGACTCCAATAGTTGCATGGTCTCCTTTATTTGTATAGGTAATGTAAAAGGGGGATGGGGTGAGTCTTGAATATGCCCTTGCAGCCATTTGTTAGAGTTGGGCGACTGTTCTACACTGGTCATGCATGAAAGTAAAAAAACCTTCTGCTTTTAGCCCCCATTTACATTGGAGTGACTTGTCATGCGATTTGACCTGTCTAATGCTTTGCACCATCGCCGCCAAATGCGTTGCACCGATTTGAACAGGGTGATTGCCAGCAACAGGATGTGACTTGTCATGCGATTTGACCTGTCAAATGCGTCGCACCGTTGCCGTCAAATGCGCTGCACCGATTTGAGCAATCGCCCTGTTCAAATCGATGCAATGCCGCCTTTGTGGTGCCACATGGATTTGAAAAAAAGTAGCACTACTTTTGGCAATTTCAGGTACGACTAAAATAGACATACGTGCATGAAGCAGCACATATGTTTTCAAGGTTGCAACCGAAGTCGCACTGACATGCACCTTTGAAATCGTGTGATTTCAGACAAAGTCGCGCGATTTCAAAGCTGCAGTCAATGTGAACGGGGGCTTAGAACCACTTTAACTCACTACTTGTCCTAATCATATTTAAAGGGGTTGTAAAGGTTTGTGTTTTTTTACCTTAATGCATCCTATGCATTAAGGTGTGTATGTCAGTCTGTCCAACAGAAGCCGTTTAGCCGGCTTCTGTCGGACGCGCATGCTGGTAAACCAGCAGTCGACTGACTCCCGATCAGCACTCTCAGCCAATGGCAGAGAGCGCTGATTGGGGTGTTCTGGCGAGGGGGGGGGATCAGAACACAAGAGTGGGAGATCGGTGTACCGACTTTGGATCGTTAGTACAGCGGCTCCGACTGGAGTTGTCACTATTTTTTCATGCAACCTACTGGGTTCTCTTCTCCATAATTGGGGGGGGGGGGGTTTGTAGTCCACTGAAAAAACAGGGAACAATTGTAACGTATAGCAGTCAAGAGGCGGAAAGTACAGAACGTTAAAAGCTCACAAGATTTTTGGATGGATGAACAGCTAATTTTTTTTGCACTTATCAAACAGCTATAGTAAAATACTTTTAAATGGACTGAAAGAGAACAAATTGGAGAAATGTAATGTTAGAGTGTGCATACACTTTAAGCGAATTAATTGCACTGTTTCTTAAATAAACCTCATTGTATTTAAATGAATCAATCCATTGCAGGAAGGCTATGTGACATTTTCAGCTTTTACGCACGCAATTTACTTCTTTCAGTGAACAGAAAAAAAAAAAAAAACCTCAATTGCATCAATGCCTGAGAGCTAGAAAATGATGTGGAATGCTAGTGCAGGGCTGGATCAAGGGGTAAGCACTAGGGATTTCTGACTAATGAGTATAGTCTGAATCTTCTAGGTGATAAAGTCTCCAGTTCTCAGCCCCCCTACCCCCCTTCCCTTCCCTCTCTGGCTCCCATCACCCTCTACTTCAAGTTAGAAACTTTTGGATGAAGAATGTGGGGAGGCTGGACTTCTTTCTGCACCCACCACCAGACACTCCCCCTGCCCAATTTGGGGGAAGCACTACCTTTCTTTCCTCCCAGGGAACACATCTTTACTCCTTTCTCTTCTATCCAGTCTCCACTAAACAAAAGAAGCTCTGGGCACTTTACCACCCTCCAGAACCTGAAGGTACATACCTAGCTCTAGCTGGCCAGGGCATACTCTCATTGTAGTTGCCTTTTAAGCTTTTTTTTGTTTTGTTTTACTTGTTGTTTTTCTTTTATGTAGCATTTTATTTGTAATTGTTTGCAATGTGTGATAGTAATGTTTATTTGTTTTTAATGAACACAAAGTAACATGAAGACTGATGTGCCTATGCAGCTCAGGATGTTAGTTTGGAAATGTAAAAAAAAAAAAGGGCAATTTCTAAGTGTAAGTTCTAATTTTTAAGTCCAGATGTGCCCTGCGCTGGGGCGAGCTAGTTGCCATCCTTAAGAATTCCTCGGCAGTTGAAGGGTGTGCAGGGAACAATAGGATAAGGTCTCCATCTCATTGTGTATGGCTTTTCTGTTTGTAGGAGCTATTTGGTCCTGCAGTGGCTTCATTGTTGTAGAACAGTTTGTCAGCTGGCGTGAACTCCAAGTAGAAGTGTGCAGTGTCAGCAGTATTATTAGCCCAGTTAGTCCATCAAGGTAAAGTTCTGCTTCAGTCTCGCTCCTTAGTAAAAATCCTGATTTTTTTTTTCCACCTCTTCCAGTCTTTGGTAACATACCCTCGACATATGTGCATCGCACGGTTGGAGCAATGGTTTTGAATTACAGTTCTGCATTATTTTATAGCTTTCAAGTCTCCTTTGTGCTTCACTTCAATGAAAAAAAAAAAAAAGCTTTTAGTGTTTTTTTTTTTTTCTGCAGGTTTACACGCTTCGATTTTATTACCCAATCAATGCACGATTTGATCAAAATCACCAAATCAGCAAACATAGCCATAACGTCCCTTCTGATTGATTTAGATTTCATTTAGATCGGATTCAATCAAACTGATCAATGATTGATCAATTTGGATCGATCAGCAGCACTAAGATGCTTTGGTCATGAACATAATCATATTTTGATCGATCAGATCATGAGATTGCATGGTGATTGGTAATTTACAATTGTATATTCCAACAATCGATCATAATCTTCCCCGTGTGTGGCATATCGATCGATTTGGGTTGCCAATCATGGGTCAATTATTTCTATCGAAAAAAAAAAAAAATTGATCCTAAAAGAAACTGATCATTTATCAAAGCGTGTACAGGCACCAAAGGGCTGATGTCCCACGGGCGATTTTGTAACAGAGAAAAATCGCTGCCACAAATCACTAATGCTAGTGATCAACAGCGATTTGCAGCTATCAAATAAATCGAGGTGCTAGTGCTTTAGCATTGGGTTGTGCTCTGCTAAAAGTCGATCCTAAAAGAAATTGATCATTTATCAAAGCGTGTACAGGCACCAAAAGGCTGATGTCCCACGGGCGATTTTGTAACAGAGAAAAATCGCTGCCACAAATCGCTAATGCCAGTGATTAACAGCAATTTGTAGCTATCAAATAAATCGAGGCGCTAGTGCTTTAGCATTGGGTTGTGCTCTGCTAAAAGTCGATCCTAAAAGAAACTGATAATTTATCAGCGTGTACAGGCACCAAAAGGCTGATGTCCCCCGGGCGATTTTGTAACAGAGAAAAATCGCTGCCACAAATCGCTAATGCCAGTGATTAACAGCAATTTGCAGCTATCAAATAAATCGAGGCGCTTGTGCTAGTGCTTTACCATTGGGTTGTGCTCTACTAAAAGTCGATCCTAAAAGAAACTGATCATTTATCAGCGTGTACAGGCACCAAAAGGCTGATGTCACACGGGCGATTTTGTAACAGAGAAAAATCGCTGCCACATATTGCTAATGCCAGTGATTAACAGCGATTTGCAGCTATCAAATAAATCGAGGCGCTTGCGCCAGTGCTTTAGCATTGGGTTGTGCTCTGCTAAAAGTTGATCCTAAAAGAAACTGATCATTTATCAGCGTGTACAGGCACCAAAAGGCTGATGTCCCACGGGCAATTTTGTAACAGAGAAAAATCACTGCCACAAATCGCTAATTCCAGTGATTAACAGCAATGTGCAGCTATCAAATAAATCGAGGCGCTTTAGCATTGGGTTGTGCTCTGCTAAAAGTCGCTCTCAAGCAGCGATTTCTAGCTAAACCGCAGAGGCGAATGAAGAGCGATTGTCGCTGGCTGAGCAACAAATCACTTTAAAAACTGAAAAGTTAGCGACTCCATAGAAAATCTTTATGAATTTCTTAACAAGATACAATAAGGGGCGGGTAATTGCTGCGAAAAAAAAATCACCCGTGTGGCACCAGCCTTACAGATTGTTCTAACATTGATTTAATGTATTTAATGGACTAATTGATTCAGGGTAATTAGCAATGCCTTTTATTCCTTGCTCACAGACTACAATGCATTTTTTTATCTTATAATTGTTTTAGTATTTAGGTTTCTATACTATGTTTATGAACCCTAATCCTAATAAAGAAGGCTAGTTTCATGTGTACTTGAAACGTACTGTATGAAGATACATGAATATATATGTTATTTTATATCGATAATAGAGATTTGCAAACTATAATGGAAGATCTGTGGCAAGTTATCTCAGTGATATAAAGAAGGTCAACTCCATCATTTTCTGTGTCCCATATTATATATTTGCTAATTGGTTAAAAAGTTTTTATATCGGTTTAGTGAGCAATAAAACGCATACGCTTATATATATATATATGCGTTGTGCATTGAAGCCAGCAACTTTTTTTTAATGCATTAGGATAAACCACCTAAAAACTTTGCATAAGACTTGAGTTTCATGCAGACCGTTCTGAATGTTCTTTTTATTTCTATGAGTGTTACGCTTAGGAACGACTGTTTGAATGAAGGTATTTTTTTTAAAAAGGGCGCGTTCCGTGAGATGGCAGCAAAGGGATGTTGCTAGCAAGTGGAAGACAGGGCTGTCCTGCAGCTGTGGGCTCCTTCTGAGCTAAACTGCTAGGCTTCCTGTTAATTATGAAGGAAAACATCTGTGTTTGTGAAAATATTGAAATTACTAATGAAATAATATAATTACAGATGAAACTGTAATACTCTTATCTAGGGAGCTGTTAAATACTATTATTGATTATTATTGATAGTCGCTTAAGGTGGTTGTATAAGCATGCATCTGATTTACATAGCTACAAAAATCCCACCAATGAATTCCATCGTTCCATTTTCACAGTACCCAGACCATTTGCCATGTCGCAGAAGGAGCTGACACTCTAAGCTATGTGAAAGTAATCTATTTATTTTGATACAGTAACATTTTAAAGCCGTTTATTAAATCATCTTGAAAGTTGTGCTATACACAGACATATGAATCTGTTTCCTAGCCAGGAAAAAAAAAATCTGTTGTATGTTGCTGCAACTGGGATCTGTAATAATGCGTAACAATATGGAAAGTCTGTTAGTATTTATGCGTGACATAGCTGAACTTCACAGGGTCATGTAACATCTGCAAAAAATACAGGCATTTTCCATTTTTTTTTCCAGAGGCAATTCACTGTCCAATCCACATAAACCAGTGAACACCCACTACCATTGCCTTGGGTACAACCCACTTTCAGTATGTCTCATTTAGTATTTGGATGGCTAAGGCGGAGTAGGGGATCATAAGCGGCAAGTTAAAGCCCTAGTTTGGTCAAAAAGAAAAAGAGAAAAAAAAAATCAATACAAGGGACATTACTTAAAGTGGTTGTAAAAGCAGAATGTTTTTTTATCTTAATGCATTCTATGCATTAAGATAAAAAAAACCTTCAGTGTGCAGCAGCCTCCCTTGGCCTGCCAATATTTACCTGAGCCCCATCTCGATCCAGCGATGTTGCACGATAGCCTCGGCTGTCCGGGACTTTCCCTCCTCATTGGCTGAGACAGCAGAGGGAGCCATTGGCTGTTAAAGTCAGTGAGCCAATGAGGAGAGAGAGGGCGTGGGCCTGAGCCACAGATCTGTGTCTGAATGGACACAGAGCAGCGGCTCAGCTTGGGTGCCCCATAGCAAGCTGCTTGCTGTGGGGGGGCACTTGGCAGGAGGAAGGGCTGTGACTCAGCTCGGGAGCCCCCAGGAACGTCGGCGAGAGACCCGAGAAGAGGAGGATCTAGGCTGCTCAATGCAAAACCTACTGCACAGAGCAGGTAAGTATAACATGTTTGTTATAAACAAAACAAAAAAAAACAAGACATTAAAGTGATTGTAAAATCTCGTTTTTTTAGGTAAAAATAACAAACATGTTACACTTACCTGCTCTGTGCAGTGGATTTGCATAGGGCAGCCCAGATCCTCTTAGGCTCAACTGGCTCCTCCCTCCTGTTGAGTGCTCCCACAGCAAGCAGCTTGCTTTGGGGGCTCCCGAGCTGAGTCACAGCCCCCTGTGTCCATTCAGACACGGAGCCGCAAACAGGCCCCGCCCCTGTTTGTTTTCATTTGCTGAGTGACTTTGATTGACAGCAGCGGGGAGCCACATGCACCGCACTGCTGTCTTAACCAATGAGGAGGGGAGTCCCGGTCAGCCGAGGCATTCCTACAACATCACTGAATAGAGATGGGGCTCAGGTAAGTATTATGCCGCGTACACACGAGCGGACTTTACAGTAGACTTTGTCCTGCGGACTTTTCGACGGACTTTACGACGGACTTTCTGAATGAACGGACTTGCCTATACACGATCAACCAAAGTCCGACGGATTCGTACATGATGACGTACGACCGGACTAAAACAAGGAAGTTCATAGCCAGTAGCCAATAGCTGCCCTAGTGTCGGTTTTTGTCCGTCGGACAAGCATACAGACGAGCGGACTTTTCGACCGGACTCGAGTCCGTTGGACAGATTTGAAACATGTTTCATTTCTAGGTCCATCAAACTTTTGAGAAAAAAAAGTCCGCTGGAGCCCACACATGATCGAATTGTCTGACGGACTCAGGTTCGCCAGACCAAGTATGCCGTAAAGTCCGGTCGTGTATACGCGGCATTAGGGGGGTTGAGGGGGGCTGCTGCACACAGAAGGCTTTTTATCTTAATGCATAGAATGTATTAAAATAAAAAACCTTCTGCCTTTAAAATCACTTTAAGCTGGCCATAGACGATTCAAATCGTTTTAAACCATATACAGTTCGAACCATGTATGGGCAGGCTAAATTATTATTATTTCAGTTACTTATATAGCACCGTCAATTTACGCAGCGCTTTACATATTATACATTTACATCAGTCCCTGCCCTCAAGAAGTTTACAATTTAAGGTCCCTAACTCACATACATACTGGTGCCAATATTAGACAGGATCCAATTAACCTACCAGCATGTCTTTGGAGTGTGGGAGGAAACCGGAGTACCCGGAGGGAACCCACACTGGCACAGGGAGAACATGTAAACTCCAGGCAGGGTCGTGGTTGGAATTCGAACCAGTGAACCTTTTTACTGCTAGGTGAAAGTGCTACCCACTACACCACTGTGCCACCCACTAAATGTATCAGTTTTGGCACAACCAGCCTGTCGGATTTTACATGTGACTATTGCTAGTGGCTATCCCGTCGGGAGAACACAATGGCTCTGTAGAAGGGCTTCCCCCATCGACACTGACTGTGGTTGCAGGAAACAAAATCGCTCCTCCTGTGGCCGGCTTTACTATTAATCTGATGTGTCCCTTGTGCTGCTGGTATCCTCTGATGACCCCCACCGTTGTAAATGTCCAGTGGGGCGGGGGTTAATAGAGTTGAGGAACCTGTCACGTGCACTCATCAAACCCTTTTTGCCCAGCTCTTCCATTCAGGGCCAGTTCACACCAGAAAATGGTGCGAGAAAGGCATGTTTGGTGCACATCTCCTGAAAGCACTATTAAAATGTACTGTCTGTGCGATCTGCTGCGAGTTCCAATGTAATATTAACAAGACCCTAAACGCAGATCACAAACATAGTGCGTTTGGGGGCACCAGATCGCATAATACTGCAGCACTGTGCTATTTGGTGTGGCACGTTTTTGAAAAGTAGTGCATGCGCTACTTTTTCTGCATTCCGGTGTGATTTGAACCTCAATCAAATAAATGGGCTGCAAAATCAATCCGCATGGGAAAGCACAGGAATCACGTTCCTGTGTGATTTAGGTGTGTGAACCAGCCCTCATAGAAGCTTCCATGAATGAAAAGTTGCCTGTGAATGGAGGACAGGCGGACGAATAAAAGATCCACCTCAACTGTTCATACAGTGCCTTGAAAAAGTATTCATGCCCCTTGAAATTCTCCACATTTTGTCATGTTACAACATAAAACGTAAATATATTTTATTGGGATTTTATGTGATAGACCAATATAAAGTGGCATATAATTGTGAAGTGGAAGAAAAATGATAAATGTTTTTCAAAATTATTTACAAATAAATATGTGAAAAGTGTGGCGTGCATTTGTATTCAGCCCTCTTTACTCTGATACCCCTAACTAAAATCTAGTGGAACCAATTGTCTTCAGAAGTCACCTACTTAGTAAATAGAGTCCACATGTGTGTAATTCAGTATAAATACAGCTGTTCTGTGAAGCTCTCAGAGGTTTGTTTGTTAGTGAACAAACAGCATCATGAAGGCCAAGGAATACACCAGACAGGTCAGGGATAAAGGTGTGGAGAAGTTTAAAGCAGGTTTAGGTTGTAAAAAATATCCCAATATTTGAACATCTCAAGGAGCACTGTTCAATCCATCATCAGAAAATGGAAAGAGTATGGCACAACTGCAAACCTACCAAGACACAGCCGTCCACCTAAACTGACAGGACGGGCAAGGAGAGTATTAATCAGAGAAGCAGCCAAGAGGCCCATGGTAACTCTGGAGTAGCTGCAGAGATCCACAGCTCAGGTGGGAGAATCTGTCCACAGGACAACTATTAATCGTGCACTCCACAAATCTGACCTTTATGGAAGAGTGGCAAGAAGAAAGCCATTGTTGAAAGAAAGCCATACGAACTCCCATTTGCAGTTGGGGGACACAGCAAACATGTGGAAGAAGGTGCTCTGGTCAGATGAGACCAAAATTGAACTGTTTGGCCTAAAAGCAAAACACTATGTGCGGCAGAAAACTACCACTGCAAATCACCCTGAACACACCATCCCCACCGTGAAACATGGTGGTGGCAGTATCATGTTGTGGTGATGCTTTTCTTCAGCAGGAACAGGGAAGCTGGTCAGAGTTGATGGGAAGATGGATGGAGCCAAATACAGGGCAATCTTAGAAGTCTGCAAAAGACTTGAGACTGGGGCGGAGGTTCACCTTCGACAAGGACAACGACCCTAAACATACAGCCAGAGCTACTATGGAATGGTTTAGATCAAAGCATATTTATGTGTTAGAATGGCCCAGTCAAAGTCCAGACCTAAATCCAATTGAGAATCTGTGGCAAGAATTGAAAATTACTGTTTCATCCAATCTGACAGAGCTTGAGCTATTTTGCAAAGAAGAATGGGCAAAATGTCACTCTCTAGATGTGCAAAGCTGGTAGAGACATCCCCAAAAAGACTTGCAGCTGTAATTGCAGGGATAGGTGGTTCTACAAAGTATTGACTCAGGGGGGCTCAATACAAATGTATGCCACACTTTTCACATATTTATTTGTAAAAAGAAATTGAAAACCATTTATCATGGGGATGGCAGGGTAATAAGCGGAGGAAGATTTCAACTGATGCAGGAGCCAGCAACACATAGGACACATTGGATTGTTAGTAAGTATTGTCCCTTGTGCTGTCTTTTTTGTCTTATTTTTTTAGTAAACTTTGGCTTTAAGGTACCCGCTGGTGGCTGCTATCAGCTGTTTACTTATGTCATCAATTTAGGCATTCCAGTGAGCCCCAAGATTTAGGGCTTATTCACATTAAAGTGGAACCTTGGTTTAAGAATAATGCGTTTAACGAGCATTTTGAAAGAAGAGCAACATTTTTTTTTAAATTCTGACTCAGTTTGCGAGTGTTGTCTCGCAAAATGAACAGAATTCAAGCTAATGGGGTGTGCAGTACCGCATTTGGCCAGAGGTGCGGGGGTGCCGGTCATGGTTCGGACCTGTTCGGAAATACTCAGAAACACTCAGAAATACTCCGTTCCTGAGCCTTTCCGAGTTCAGTCGAGCTGTCCCGAGTATTTTCAAGGCTCTCTGGCGCCCCTCCCTCCACTTCTGGACACATGCGGTATTGCATGCAATAGAAGTCAATGCGGAACAAATTATCTTCGTTTCCATTGACTTCTATGGGGAAACTCGCTTTGATATGCGAGTGCTTTGGATTACAAGCATTCTCCTGGAACGAATTATGCTCGTAATCCAAGGTTCCACTGTATATCAGATGAGCTGTGCTGAGCTGTGTTACAGTCACATCACTTACCTGATGAAGTATAAAGTATGTCCCACATCATGCAGACAGCTAGATTCTGTAGAACTATTTTGTGCAGTGATGCCCGGTCCTCTTTCTGGCACTAAACTTCCAGCACTGAGGGAGTTGATAGCTTTGGTCTTCTGTGAGCTGCAGTGAAAAAGGTCAGACAATGACCTGCCCTCCCTCCCTCCCCTCTCATCCATTGAGGAAAGCCCCTGCATTGTTTACATGGAATGTAACATGACCTCCGAATGGGGGATAATCGGGTGAATGATCATGTTACATGCAGTGTAAACTATGCACGGGCTATTCTTAAAACTGATTCTAAAGGCTAGATTTTTTTTAAGTAAAATATAAAAAGTAGTTATACTTACCTGCTCTGTGCAATTGTACCTCCTCTTCTGGTGTCCCCAGACTGTCCTCTCCTGCCTGTGCTATGGGGCATACATGTCCATAGATTCACACAGTGCAGCTGCTCCCACCCCCTGCTCCCTCCTCACTGGATTTGACTGACAGCAGCAGGAGCCAATGGCTCCTGCTGCTGCCTGAGTCTCCTGTGAGACCTGGAAGAGGAGAGAGAAGAGATTCAGCTGGGGACAGTGTTGGATCAACAAAGGACTCAGGTAGCTGTTTTGGGGAGGGGGGGGGTCACAACAAATGGTAAAAAGGTGTTTTATTACCTTTAATGCAGGGAATGCATTAAAGTAAAAATATTTTAACTTTGGAAGCACTTTAATGGATGGGAGGGGAAGAGGGGGCAGGTCCCCATCAAATCTTTTTCACTGCATCTCATAAAATAATCTAAAGCTATTAAAGTGATTTTAAATGTTATAGTTAAAAAACAAAACAAAACAAAAAAAAAACAACATGTTATACTTACCTGCTCTGTTCAATGGTTTTCTAACCTCTTCTGTTTGGGTTGCTCCATCGGCAGTCCTGGCTCCTCCCCCCTACCAAGTGCCCCCAATAGCAAGCCTCTTGCTATGGGGGCATTTAAGCAGGTTCACTCCCGAGCCGCACTCCTGTGCATGGACATTGTCCATTCACACACAGAGTGCAGCTCGGTCCTGCCCCCCACCAGGCACCCGGGCATTTTTACAGGATCCAGCTGCCTAACAGACAAGGGACTTACTTTACTACAAATAAGTGATGCAACTGCAGCTATAAGAGGAAAATATATTTTTGACTAGACTTTAGCTTTGAGGGTAGAACAAATATTACCCGTGTTAATACTTGAGAGACTTGTATAAAATGATCATGATGTCAAGATGTGCAAATTTTCTATTCAGAGGAGCCACTCTGGGTAGAAATCCAGAGCTGTAAAGGGGATGAAACCCTTCTCATTTTAAATCAGTAGTACAAGGGTGTCTCATTGGATAAGGGGAATCAAATTTGTTATCATTCATTGTCACGTGTAAAGTTTAGGCACCCCTAGTTTTAACAGAAAAAAACTTTTATTTCTTCAGTAAAAAATGTCAATAGAAGCCCCATAGAGAACAAACGTAACTGCTTCCCACCCCTTTCGGCGGCACTTCGAGGGGATCTTAACACTGGGAGGTGGGACACATTATCTGATTTCTGTGATTGGCTGTAACAGTGGTCACATGATCAGTAGCCTATGTGGCCAATTCCAGATCATAATCAGAGACCGAGTGCAGAGAAACCTCGGGCTTTATAGACTCATATGGGTGGGCGTTAAGGCCACCCATCTCTGCTGCCACACATATGCATTAATTGTTAAGCAAGAGATTAAACATAAAATGTTTCTGCAAGGTGTCTGTTATTCAGATGCTTCTCCTTTTTTTTTAATCTCAATGTTCTTTTTGCTACTATGGTCAAAAGGGTAATTTTTTTATCCTATCGGTCCACAGCACGTTTCCAAAATGCCTAAGGCTTATTCAAAGCCTAAGTTTAGTCATTTTTTTTTTTTGTAAATAAACATAAGAGATAGTACTTACATTCAACGTGAAGTGTCCTTGGTGCTTCTGGATGGTCTGTTAGTTGAAATCTGAAGTCCTGTGCCCTCCTGGATACCACCACTGCTGTCATTTTCTGGTGCTGTGGGGGTTAATATGAGTGCTGTGGCGTGCTGGGACAAGGTCATCTAGAGCCCAGGGTGAACATGCCAAACTGCACCCCTCCTCAAGATGTATGAGCATTATGTGTCGGCTAAAATCGCCACAAAAAATTGGGCACTAATCTGCATGCTTACCCCAAGCATAAATTCCCACAGTACAAATCTGCCCCCCCCCCCCACTGAAATCCCCCCTCTCAGCACAAATCTTTGCCCCCCATCCCCCAAATCCCCCCAACACAAATGCTTCTCTCTTAAAAAAGTCACCTCTCCTAGCACAAATCCTCTACCCCCATCCCCCCTCCCAACACAAATCCCCCTAAATCACCACTCCTAGCAATTCTTACCCCCTGCCACTCCCTCAAATTTCCCCTCCCAACACAGATCCCCTTCCCCTCAATCTCTTGACAGCAAACCCCCCCCCACACACACACACACACACCTTACACGAAACCACAGTGCCCAGGGCAGCCGCCCCTCCTACCCACCCCTTATCCCGGCCCTGGCGCTGTGCATGTAACAGGCATGGATCAGGAGTGCCGACTATGCCCGTCCTTTCTGCCACTCTTCCATTCATAGAAGCTGTACTATAGCTTCCATCAATGAAAACCATATGTATGGAGAAGGTGACCCTTTTATTCATCGGCCCATCCTCTATAAATTGCATTTACACTTTCCAGGAGGGAGCGGTGGAAACCCTATGTCGTTCTCGCCTAGGCGAGTAATCAAAATGTTGTGAGCTGCACCACTAAAAAAGGCATTTATTTAAATTGTATTGTGTAAGAGAGATGATGGTAGGGGCAACTGAAACAATGTTAATCTGATGGGTGAAAGTCTGCATCAATTTCTGGGACCTTTTTAAAAATGTAACATTAGTGGATCAGCTGGAAGGTGTCCCAAACTTTTTTACATGATTATACTTGGACTTAAAAGGTGGTATCATTTCTAATTATTGAATTGAAAATTAGATTAGGCTAGTGGGATTTCAGAAAAAATGAAGTATTGCATATAGAGTATTCCATTCACAGAGTTGAGTCTCATCGCCTCAGTGTCATCTGTTAAATAATAAGGACCACAGCTTTAGTTACAGTTTTAACCAATCACTAAGAAAGCAGTTTCAAAAATATACCTAATGATGGGGGACAATGTGACATTAAACCTATTGATTTTGAAACTTGGGGCAGCCGTTCTTTGCATTGTTCAGGGAATATACAGTATATTGTTTTTTAAGCCTCATGCACACTGCGTGTCAAAAACACCACTTTTAAGGGCGTTTGACCTTTTTTTTTTTCTGCCTCCAACTACCCTGCTCTGTTAGCCTATATGCCCTTGCACACAAAAAAAAAAAAAAAAAAACAGTGCTAGCGCATTCAGGAGAGGAATGTTTTGCTGCAAAGAAAAAAAAAAAAAGACCTACTCCCAAAAACGTGTCTAAACCCGCATTTAGCATTTCAGATTTCGTTCTTTCTAATGAAATAAATAAATGAATATTCTGGCCAATAGAATGAATGAACACCCAGACACTTGACGCACCTAAATGCGCTTGCAAAAGGTTTTTTTTCTCTCCCCTGGAGCAGACATCCAGGGGAGGAAAAAAAAAATGCCCTGTATGCTTGAGGCCTTATTCTTTATTAAGGCTTCTACGCGTACTTCGTTTTTTTGTATTACAGAGGTAGGGGCTCATATTTCTTGTTTGCAGTGTTACACAATGGCTTTGCTTCATTGCTCATGAAATGCTCATGTCTATTATTCAGCCTATTCATTGATCACAATCACCCCCTGGGTGACTATTGAGTCTAGGTTCACAATTTCACGTCTTGTGCGGGCCCGCATTTGCTGTACCTGCGATTCCACAAAAAAAAAGTGCATGGACCTATTCAAATGCGCAGCCGCTAGGAATTTGTATTGTCTTTTTGACCATACGATTTCCCTGCGGGTCCCGCACTCGCAAACGTGCTGCAGGCTGAGATGCATGGGGGTACCATTCAGATTAAATGGCAGCCCCGCGTGTCTAGAAGAGCAGCGTGATTTGGCTGCGGGTGCAGAAATAGATCCAATTCCCCCACCCGGAGCCACACATATACGTGTGAACCTATCGTAAGAGAGGTAAAAAGTAATTGAATTATGCCACTGTAATCTCTATCTAGTGGCTAATCTGATTAAAACAATAACAAAATATGTAAATATGTTATATGTTAACATGATACATAAAAAAAAGATAAAAACTATAGCAATAAATAAATAAAATAAAACTGAAAACACCTGTTTAATTAAAGCAACTTTTATCATAGAAATATATGTGATTCCACAAAAAAAAAAAATTGTCTTTAAAGCTGTAAGCTTTGTGGCTGTTGCCCTTTTTTATACCCTACTAACTAACTAGTGCAGTTTGGGACTTTTGAACCTGCATACATGTGTTGGATCACTGACTAGGGTTTGACAACCACACACCTTGCACTTTTAAGGATGGTTTGACAATAGCAGGTCCCATTTTTATCCTGACAGGTACACTTTAAATCTTCTTTGAAGCTGTTTGTCCTTGGTATGTGAAGCATAAAAACTCATGAAAAATTATGTTTACATAATTTCTTGTGCTCGTTCATGCGCTCATGCAGGCAGCATATCCTAGAAGGCTATCTGGATACGGCATAAAAGTAATGAATGTAGTGGAATGTGTTATCTAGCACACAAAGACATATCAAAGTCATATGTCAGCACCCAGTCGATCTTTTGGCATGAATAATAGATCTAAATGCACACCAAATAGACACGCTTCATATTCAATTTTCCCTGAGCACATATACTGCATATACAATATATTATTGTCAAACAAAATCAAACAAAATCTGGTTACCCAATTGTGTGTTTAAAAATTTATAAACAACCTGGACTTTTACTAAATTCTTGTAGTAGGTTACTGCTCAGTATTTATGCAAGAAAGGGGAACAAAAGTTACAGTTTATTTAACTACTTATGTACAGTGATGCATGAAAGCATGCTACATTCTAAGCAGCTTTATAATAACTACCCAGATGCATGCCCAATCTTTGTCTGCTTGAGGCATCTTTAGATTGGGGTTCAATTATTGGCTGTGAGGAGCATAGTGTCCTACAATCAAACACAAAAAGCCACCAGTAGAACCACTTGCTCTGTCTCAGTCTAATTACAATCTTTATTTCCAGCTTAGTGACAAAATCAGCACAGTTGATTATGTGTGCAAAGGCATATCTGGAAAAAGTTTTTGAATGACACTGGTTGCAAGGATAGAAGACTAGGACCTGAGAAAGAACTGCCAATCCCTAACATATCCTCTTTTGCCGTAATGGACACACGTGGAGATGCATCCACTGAACTATCACATACCCGTGCAAAGGCACACCTGAAAACTGTGTTGGCACTGGTTGAAGGGATGGAAGACTAGGACCTGAGAAGGAGCCACCAATTCCTTAAGGTATCCTCCTCCAGCTGTGTGGAGCTTACCTTGGAGTTTTTTGGAGTAACAGTTGTAGAGGCTGAAATAAAATCTTTAAACACCGATTGATAGGAAGCTGACAATAAACCTTAAAATTAAATTTAACAGTTTTGTGAACTTTTGGGTGCCCCGCAAACTTGGAACATGGAAACCGGTAAGGCTACAAAACTCCTCCATTTGGGTACGTCCTTCAGTTGAAGGCGTGAAACCAGGAAAGCACAATCTGTAGTGATATGAGTAGAATTAGGATCAGAGAACTACAGTTAAAAGATCACAAGTGCCTTCAGTGACAGGTAATAGGTGGGGAGGAGATCAAATAGTGAAAAAAAAGCTATCTGCAAATTGTTAAAATTATTATAAACCTTGACTAGCTCATTTATCTGCGGGTAAAGACAAAACAGAGAATGATGCTTGCCACTTTCCTCTGATTTCAAGATGTACTAGGATGGCAGGTATACTAGTATTTGTTTACTACAATTGTCACTGTGGTGATGGCGCTGTGCAGCCCTGGCTATAAGTTTATAGCTGAAGCATACCACCCAGTCAAATGGTAAGAACACAGCCCATAAACAGTCTGTGGCTAGAGATAGCAGAGTCCAGGTAGACAGGCAAAGGTAGAATTATTTAGGCTGAACCATAATACAGGCTAAGGCAGAGAGAGACCAGGAGACGGACTAAAGTCATAACAGAAAAAAAACTGAAGGTCAAATATGAAGGCATGTCATATTCCAGTGTGCCTTCTCTTAGCAGCAGAAAATGCTAACATGCACAGAGGAGAGAGACTAAGAAGCAGACCTTCCTGCAGAGGTCCATTGGTTGAGGTCCATTGGTTGGTCATGGGAGGTTAGTGGAAACTGCCGTTTCTTACTTGCACAGATATAAACAGTAAGTGCAACCATCTCCAGCCTTTTTTAGGGCTTCTGCTCAGGAGCTGATTGAGCCTATTCAGAGCAATTCCCAGCATTTTTCCTCTGCCCAGACAGCCCAGGTTCAGTGTGCAGCCTGTCATTGATGCTATCATCAGTGCTATCATAAACAAGAGTACAGCATATGGGTGCAAGCAAAAAATTGAGAATGTTCAGTTTTTTGCATACGCCCTTACGCTGTACTCGCTGTGTGTATAGAATCGCACCACCATACACATGGTTACAGTAGCGCCCAGTCATTAAAGAAGCCAAAATTCTCCTATCTAGGCTGGATCTTTCTGCCAGGAGCATATGGTGCCTGGAAGCATACAGTATGTGCATAAGCTCATTTTTTTTAGCTGGACTATTTATCTACTCTACCCACAAGATTGAATTTACATGCATACATGCATTTATGTGCACATGTGTGTAAATTATGCCAGTAAGCTCCTCTCTGAATGCAGGTTTGGGACAATTTTCTTGCACCTTAACAATGCTCTCAAATAAAAATCGAACAGCCACAAGGTGCACGGGCATATTTGGGTCAACTAGAGCTGCTTCAGAGACATAAACAATGAAAGATGCCTCTAAAAGCTAACAACCCCCTGTGATCTGGCTAAGCTGCACATTGGCTTCCAATACACATCTATTGGACAATATCAACCAGTGCACAGCAGGTTTTCAGCACTGATCTAAACAAATGCCAGTTTAGTAGGCATTTAGGGGTTGATTTACTAAAGGCAAAAAGGCTGTGCATTCTGCAGGTGCAGTTGCTCCAAAGCTTAGTAAATGAGGTGAAGCTTCACTTTTCAAAGAATACCCAATCAGATGCAAGGAAATAAAAAAAAAAAAACGTTTTTTTTTTTTTTTTTTGCAAAGTGCCTTTAGTAATTCAACCTCCTAGTGTGTGTGTGTGTGTGTGTGTACAGTTTAGGTTGAGGTCATGATACTTGCTTGATTTTTAAAAATGTTTTTACTGCAAAGCAAATTGTGAAAAGGTGGTATCGAAGCATATCCAAACCCAAGAACAAAAATTGATAGTATTGCAACTTTCCAGGCCTTCAACCTGATTACTGCATTATTTTTCCTATTTCACACTTTTTTATTTTATTTTAACCTGGTTATCCTGCTATTAATACACTTCCTGACAACCATATTCAGCAACGTTGTCATCCTAGTAAAGTGTGTTAGGACTATATAACACCCCCTTCTCTTACCATTGCACAGGGCAGGTATTTTAGAAAAAAAAAATGAACCTTTAGAACTGCTTTAGGAGTTTATAGCAATCATCATTCCTTATGCGTATAATTTTAAACATAAGGCTAACCATTTTTTCTCTGTATGCACATCATTGACATCTAGAGATAATAATAACTTTCATTGTTCTTTAATTTCACCACAGCCTCTACAAGAGTGCAACAGGACTGGAGATCTATATGGTTAGGACTACTTTCAATCTTCCATCAACCTAACATTCACAAGCAGCCCAGGAGAGTATTAAGGGAGACAAAGCAATTCTTCAACCCCTACCATCATGGGGGTGGTATGGCTGGCCAAGTTCATGCTGGGATGTACAGCACTATGGTGTGTGGAGAAAGCTCAAGGCCAGCTGGAAGTTGGGGACCATCAAGTGGACAGATTTGCAGGCTATGAAGACAGACAAGCACTTAGAGTGAGAAGAAGAGGACAGGACACACTAAGAGGGTATGATGCGATATATTCATTGTATATGTGTTTCTTAATTTTAGAAGCAGCAGAATTTAAAAAGAGCCAGTCAATAATTGGTCTTTGTAATAATCCAAATATCCTCTCTTCATATTTTATTGTTTGTGTAATCCTTGTCACAGAAGTAGTTTCAGGCTGTGTGGCATGCTCAGTCTATGAGCTACCCATGCTCACTGCTGTTATCAGACACCAAAAACTGTCATATAACAAAATTGCTGTCAGGATTACATGAAAGAAAATGAAAAGCTATGTTAATTGACAGCTTTAAAGGAGAAGTAAAACCAAAGATTTTTTTGGGCTGTACTTCTTCTATGGATCACAGGACTGCAGTTTGTTCTGCAATCCTGTGACCTGCTTTCATCCAACAGTGGGCTAAAGTCTCATATATATATATATATATATATGAGAGAGAGTTTTATCAATTTCAGCAAAATATCAGCAAAGTGAGCAGAGTACAGAGTGTTCTATAAAGTGGTGGTATTGCCTGTGGAGAACAATCAGATTGGCAGTGCAATTGCTGAGATACAAGGATAAGATGGTTGTCAGAGACAACCCCTGCCCCTTTCCTTTCTGGGCCATTCCAATGTGTATTCAGCACACCATCCTCCCTAGACAGAGAAGTGAGTGCGGCTTACTTACCCCGGAGACTTGCAGACATTCCTTCCTCTAGGACTGGCCCCTTGTACAGTATTACCATCACAATAAGGAGCGGTGTCCATGCTGCCATCTTCCACCGTAGTGTCCCGAGGAGTGCAGTCCTTGTCCTGTGCCATCTTCCCTCCATTCCAGCAAACTTTGCTGCTGCTCTCCTCATCCCCATCTGTCCCGGCGCACATCCTTCCAGGAGCAATCTATTCGAGGACCGACACAATGTGCTGGCAGGGGGGCTGCACGGGCCTCCTGGAGCATGGGAGAGGACCCCTCAAGCTACATCCATAAGCGGGCCTCCTTTCTGCAACTGTGGAGGAACACAACTGGGCCCGGTCACAAGTGTGACCTTTGTGACCCTGGTAGTTCTGCCACTGACCCAGATGCCTGGACTGGCATCTGGCTCAGCCTCTAAAGAGAGGCTGAACCAGAAGCTCCTGCTCCCACCCCCTCCACAGCCCAGCACTCCAGTGAGACATTCACCCGCTCTCTGCGCCCTGAAAGCTGAGAACTGAGCCAACAGCTGTCTTAGGAAGCGGTGGGGGACAGATGCAGAATTGGACCGATGCTGCATTCACCTAGGTGAATATAATTTTTTTTTCTAAAACCCATACTTCTCTTTTAACCTCATCCGGAAACCTTGAGAGTATGTCATATCAGCGCTCAGCAGAGCAAAGGGAAAAGTCAGCCTTCTTATGCACCTTAAAGCTTGACACTGAGCTGGCATATTACTGGTACTTTGAAAAGCAATCTATGGAGGAGGCAGACCATTAATTCATCTACCTTTTCTCCATTCATAGATCACTTTTCATTCATAGAAGCTATAAATTAGCTTCTGGGAATGGAGGAGGGTATGGTCATAGTAAGCACTATTGATTTGTGCAGTGCATAAGAGAAGTCCCTTGGCTAATATTAACCCAGGGGGCAGATCAGAGGACTGAAGAATTCAACTAAAACCTCAGCCAGCAGCACATGGGACACTTCTCAATGAATGTAAGTAATGTTCCTTGTGCTGAGTTTTTTTTTTTTTTTAAGTTTTGACTAAACTTAGATGATTATCTATCTATTGTTAGTCTTATGAGAATCATAGTTTAACATGCCCTATACAAGACAACAGTATATATTAACTAGACAAAGTAACAATTTCAATACAATGTTGTAATAATAATACAATTACAACCACAAGGTAATATAGATTTAAAACATGACTAAACTGCTTACATAAGCTCATGGTCTTAATGTGGAAGAAAAGCCTAACTATAAGTATTCTTAAAAATGTTACTCCACCCCCCTCCACCTACCTATCCTGCCTAACCTGTATAAAAAAGATCTGTATACTTATCTGTTTTTAATCCAGTCCAGTCTTGTGGTCTTGCAGCTGCGTCTCAGGGAGTGCTCAACAAAGGCTGGGAGATCCAAGACCTGTTATGTCATCCATAGGCTTCCACGGCCCAGCCTTTGTCAGTTGTCAGTGCTCCTTCCTCTCCCCTGCAGCAGCCACTCACCACTGACACAGGGGACCTGAAGCTGGGGGATCACTGATTAAAAATAGGTAATTATACAGAACTTTTCTTATACAGGGTAAAAATATTAGGGGGGGGGGCATTTTTAATAATAGAAATAGGCTTTTCTTCCAGAAAACTGCAGACCAATGTACTACAATATTATAGACATGAATATAACATACTGTTTAATCCTCAAAGCAGAACTATGATTAAATTAGGACCCCCTGTTACAATGCTGATACTGCTTCCTAAAGTCAAAATAGCTAATAGATGTCATTAAAGCGGGGTTCCACTCAAATTTTTAACTTAATCTTACCCCCTTCAGTTAATTGCATAGATGTTCAAATGCCGCACGAAAAAATTTTTTATTGCTGTAATTACCTTTTATATTGTACTTTATTGTGGCACTTCCTGTCTCTCCTCCCATGGGAGTAGGTGTGTGTATTGCCTTTCCCTGGCGCCGCACTGTCTCCTGGGAGATTAGTGTCAGGCTTCCCAAGATTCAGTGCGGGAACAATGATCATGCGCCTGAACAAGCTGTGAATGAACAGCATTCACCGGATCCAGGAAGTCAATGCTTGTGGGCTTCACATGCCCACAAGCAAGATGGAAACAGCCAGCATCACATTTTTTAAGTTATTCTTCAGTACTAAAAGAGACAGAGGTGGAAATATTACACCCAAACTGTGAGTATTATTTTGGGATTAGCAAAGTGTCTCAATGACCTAAAAAAAAAAAAAAAAGAAGATTGGTCGCCGGACTCCCGCTTTAAATACTTACCTACACTCCAGAAAACCACATGAGCAAATCAACTGGTCACCTATACAGATGCTTAGGTATTTTATTGCATAAGCTCTGGAGGCAGAGAAGCCATTTTGCACTTTTATCTCGTATTTAAAAAGAGATCACATGCTGAAATGGTACAGTTTCAAGGCAGTTGTTTTTCTTTAGCAACAGTAGTAAGCATTTACTGTTGCCTTTTAATTTTTTTATGAACTAGTGTTAACCTTGGCCTTCAGCAACATGCAGGTAACTTGAGACACTGGTAAGTGCTGTTCCTGTAGAGTGTAGAGGGCAAAAGCCTGATTGCAGTGAGTTAAGCAAGGCATGAGAAGAGTGATATTCTCATCACTGAAAACTCTAATGCATATGCAATTTTAGTATGTTGGAAGGAAAAGGAAGTATGGAAATGTAACATAATTGTCCGGAACTATTTGAAGAAGGGCTTGAGGGCAAAATGCCAGCACATAGCGAGAGTTTAAAGGGCTGGGTAACTACAGATTTAAATATGAGGGAAAATCTTCTGCTACAGAAAAGTATTTAAAATATTGGGGTACACGGAAACACTTGACTTCAAAGTGTTTACAGCCACCATGGCCAGAGGAGTAGTGCCTTTCCTAGTACGTCTTGAAAGGTCCATCCTTTTCATCCCTCTTGGAAAATATAACTACAATAATTTTTTCTAATATTGCTCTCATACATAGCTGTAATCAGTCATACAGGAAAGATCAGAGAGATTTCTACCTTTTCTGGCTCCACTCCAACTACAATGGTACTTGGATGGTAATCGAAGAACCTAGAGAAGAATAGGTACACATGTGTAGAAAGGGAATGCCAAGGTTGTTGTCTAATGACGGAGGAGATCCTAATGCCCTATACACACGATCAGACTTTCCGACAACAAAACTGTGGATTTTTGTTCGAAGGATGTTGGCTCCAACTTGTCTTGCATACACACGGTCACACAAATGTTGGCCAACAAATACGAACGTAGTGACGTACAAGACGTACGTGATATCTTCATTACGAACGCTAGTTTTACAAGACCGAGCGCTTCCGGGTCATACTTGATTTCGAGCATGTGTGGACTTTTGTCCGACGGACTTGTGTACACACGATCGGAACGTCCGACAACAAACATTTGTTAGCGGAAAATTTGAGAACCTGCTAGCCAACATTTGTTGTCAGAAAGTCCGACAACAAATGTTCGATGGAGCATACACACTGTATGACTTTCCGCCAACAAGCTCACATCCAACATTTGTTGTCGGAAAATCCGATCGTGTGTATGAGGCATTAGGCTACATATACACTGGCCACCCCTAAATGTAACTCCCCTTACAGCAGAAAAGCGTTAAATATTAAAAAAAAAACATTTAACTGCCCTTAAATTCAGCTGCTCCTAAACTCTAATAAAAGCCTATGGGGGTTATTTACGAAAGGCAAATCCACTTTGCACTACAAGTGCAAACTACAAGTGCAAAGTGCACTTGAAATTGTACTGAAAGTGCACTTGGAAGTGCAGTTGCTGTAAATCTGAGGGGTAGATCTAAAATTAGCGGAAGCTCTGCTGATTTTATTATCCAATCATGTGCAAGCTAAAATGCTGTTTTTTATTTTTCTTGCATGTCCCCCTCGGATCTACACTTTGCACTTGTAGTGAAAAGTGGATTTTCCTTGAGTAAATAACCCCCTATGTGTACATGGAGACATAGGGGGTTATTTACTAAAGGCAAATCCACTTTGCACTACAAGTGCAAGCTACAAGTGCAAAGTGCACTTGAAATTGCACTGAAAGTGCACTTGGAATTGCAGTTGCTGTAGATCTGAGGGGGACATGCAAGGAAAATAAAAAACAGCATTTTAGCTTGCACATGATTGGATGATAAAATCAGCAGAGCTTCCCCTCATTTCAGATCTACCCCTCAGATTTACAGCGACTGCACTTCCAAGTGCACTTTCAGTGCAATTTCAAGTGCACTTTGCACTTGTAGTTTGGACTTATAGTGCAAAGTGGATTTGCCTTTCGTACATAACCCCCCTCAGGCTTTTATGAAGTTGAGTTCAGATGCTTTGGCAAAAAAAAAAAACGCCAAATGCTCCTAAACTCACGTTTAGGAGCAGCAGTGTACATGAGGCCTTACAATGATATATGCTGAAAATTTGAATTTATCTGCCATATAGTGTAAGTGTTTACAGTCTTAAAAATTTACATTGCATGTGAGCCGTACATTCATACTGTACCATGAATGATATGTTCATATAATATTATTATGAAAGAAAACGTCAGGCAAGTGTTAGCTTTTATTATGTAAGATATATAATATACATACATATTGGAAAAATGACTGCTTCACTTTATTATGCTCCACCCTTAATAAATCAAAATGTGTAAAAACAAAAATTCTAGATTTTATGGCAGGGTTGCCATTTTACTCCTTCAGTCTCTGACACATCTGAATTAATGAGATTCTGAAAATGTTTTTATGAAATGTATTAAATGAATATTGATATAGTGATTAAATCAACTTTAAACTTATGATAAGATGGTATCTAGTCACAATTAGAGTCACCAAGTTCCAGGCTACTCCAGGACCTGTCCTGCAGTTCACGAGTTTTGGAAAGATGTTTTCCAAATAATTTCAGAACTAGTGGATTCCCCAGTCCCTTTCTTATCTCAGCATGCTCTTCTAAATCCATAACCCCAGGCATTTCCGTGGCTTTAAACTAGTGCATCTCTTAATATCTAAAGACTGGAAAACATCTACCTCCTTCGTGGAATCTAGGTTCAACCCAGTTATTTTACACGATAAAATGGACGCTGAACTTTGTGATAGAATGGCCAAATTCCCCCTATTTGGTGCCCATAGACGTCGCAATTCTTACCTGCAGGATTCAATCAAGAGAGCCAACATTTTTAGGGGCTGCAGGCCTGGTGTTGCTCCCCCATTGACTCTGTTTCTTCCAGTGACTCCTATGCCACACCTCTTTCCTTACCTTATTACTTTACCCCTGTTTTCTTCTACTTTCCTTTCCATCTCAGCTCTTTGGTTAAAATTTTCATATTCTTGTTCTACCATATTTGTACGCTAATTCAGTGCTAACACTGAATAAGCTGATGACCATACTACTTACACTGATTTTGTCCTTAATGTTTTGTAACCCAACATTTATTTCTTCTGTACATGTAAAAAACAATAAAAAGATTGAACAGTAAATGAATCTTCATATGACAGTAAATAAAGGGATGAGTTGGAGCCCTGGTTCCTGGTCTTTAAAAAAATCGCACCCCGGTATCCTATATGACATATAAAAATATTTGTGGTAACCCACAGTTGTCCAGCAGTGCTTTAATGTATATTTTGTCCAAAGTTTTATACAAGAGTGCTCAGCTATGCCACTTAAAACATACAAAATAAATATTATTTCCTTAAAGTGATACTAAACACACACTGTTTAATTTACATTGTCCCTTCTATTCCTGTATGTGGATGATGACACTGTAATTATTTTAATTAAAAAAAAATCTAAGTACCCTTTTCCTAATTGATATACAGCAGTCACATGACCCAGCTCCAGCTCTTTCCCAGCCTTTCTGCAGGGAAGCATAAGCAGGAGGAGCTTCTAGTTCCCTGCTGCTGGTCACATGTCCAAAAAAAAAAAAGCCTTTGAAATACAGAGTAAAAAGAAATCAATAATATCAATAAACTGTTTTAAATTGGCATATATATTTTAAATCAAATCTTTATTATTTTGTGGAAATAACATGGTGTGGGCAGATTTCTTCCAGTCACAGGCTGTGTCACGCCCGTCCAGCCCATGTCATAAAATAAGAGGGAAGTGATGCCTCTATTAATCTTCATGTAATATCTCACCCCATTGTGTTTAGCCCACATGTGTGCCTCTATAGTCACAAGCGCCGATCAAATGTGATAGGGAGGAAATGCTCAGCATAGAAACCCACTGAAAACTGAGCATGTGCAGAGTTGCCACCACAGCTGCAAAATCCCTAGCTGAATTGGGGACATGAACAGAAGGTGGAGATAGAGAACAGCAGGATCAACCAGGTTTTTTGCAGAATACAGAAAATGAATCCCATAGTGACAGAGTGAGCATGAACAGCATGTTATACACCATTTATTGATAGTTTTTCATTATGTGAATTTAGTAAAATGTTAAGGACCTGGTGGTCTATGAAGGCATTTGGTGGAAAAATAAGAATATGATGTAACTAAATGAGGTCCAAAGTGGACAAGATTTAAATTCACAAATGGGTCTCTAAACCAAATCATAACTAACCCTTTACCTGGTTTGCCTTTTGGACAAAGTAGAGTAGCAACTCAATTTCTTTTGTATCAACTCCCCTATGATAAGTTGCTTGTGCTTTTATAAACATTTTCATTTTTTTCTTAAACTAGCAAAAGTAAAAAAAAAAAAAAAAAAAAAAGCGATTATGTTCCAATTTATTTATGACTAGGAAAATAGAGGGAATAGAAAAGACACTCATTGTTTTTGTTTCTAAAATGAGTGGACCTTTTTACGTTTGTGTGCATGTTGTAAAAATACAGTGCGCATGACCAAATATTATAAAGGCATCCTACCAATAAAAGGTGTAGAAAAAAGTAGACTTCACATTCATTTAAAAATTAACTTAAAACACTTTTTTAGGGCTGCTTTTGCAGTCATCGGACACTTTGAGTGTGATACTCCATGTCACACTTGTGTCTAAATTTCCGTTTCTAAAATAAAACTTACGAAATATAGGAGTTTCATTACATCACAAGACTACAGAGAGCAGTCAGGTCTACACCTTTCTAAAGCCTTGTCTGTTCTTTGCAGACTCTGGTGTTAAAAGAAAAAAAAAATCACACAAATGCATTGCAGTTTCCAGCAACGATGCCAAAAGATTTTTGTTCCATAAGCATGGTGATCCCCAGCGAGGCTGTTAAAACAGTACTGCTCTATGCGGTCATCACACCTGGAAAGAGTTACATGTGTATAAAAAATGTATCTGCTGAACATCAGGCTGGGGTGGGGTAGTGGGACAAAGTGGTCTATTTCTTTCAGTGCCTTTTAACAGAAAAGCCGTTTTCTTGGATTGCTTTACAATTTCAAATATTGGTTTACACTTTAAAGAAATGTTGTCTCACCATGAGTCCTATTCTGCAGGGCAAATGTCTACATTTACAAAGAAGTTATTGTTGAATGTACAATGTTTAGTTCCATATATTGGTAGACTTTCTAGGGCCTTCTGTTGGGTCCTGGGTGTGTTTAAGATCTGAGAATGTCAATGCTTTTATTGTACTACATCCAGTCATCAGCCAAACCATTCTGCTGAAACTGACAGCAAAAAGCCACTGTACACAAAATGAACATCAACATGTATAAAAGTTTCCTGATATATGGTCAAGAAAACAGATGATGGCTCTGGACTTATTTTTAGTTCAGCTAGTAAGTAACAAAATTACTTTTTAAAGGTAAAGGTTTCAAACTGGAAAAGACACATCTAAACCCTAACGTTATGAGGTTTAGGGGTTGATTTACTAAATCAAATGGAGAGTACAAAATCTGGTGCAACTCTGCATAGAAAGCAATCAGCTTTCAGGATTTTTGTCAAATCTTAATCGGACAATATGAAGTTAGAAGCTGATTGGCTAAATCAACCCCTTTGTTTGCTAGAACACTGTGTATCATAAACAACTGCTTTTTTTTTTTCCATAAATTTCATTTTTTATCTTTATGCGCCTTAACCTCCCTGGAAGTTTTCCCGAGTGTGGTTCGGGGTTAAATTTCAGCACCATTAGCGGTAACCCCGAGCCACACTCGGGATTACATCTCAGGATCCTGGTGCGGTGTTACTTACCTTGTCCCCAGGATCCTGCGATGTCCCCCCACTGTGTCTGTGGGCTCTGTCCTCCTCCCGAAGCATGTCTGTGCCAGGCTCCTTTCCCTGCGAGCGTCGCAACTCACGGGGGCGGAGCCTGGCGGCAAATTAAAAAAAGTGAAAAATCATAATACATACAGTACACTGTAATCTTAAAGATTACATTACTGTATGAAATTATTTCACATCCCTTTTGTCCCTAGTGCTTTGTCCAATATCCTGCATGCAGTTTTATATTATATATACTGTTCTTTCTGCCTGGAAACTGGAGATTGTCCATAGCAACCAAAAAGTGTCCCTTTATGTCAAAAGTGGTTTTAGACCAGCTAGAAAACAGCGATAGTAAATTAGAACACTTGCAGAATTGAGCGATAGTGAATCGTGGGGAAATTAATTTTATTATTATTATATTATTATTTTTTATAATTATTTATATTTATTTATTATATTATAATTTATTATTTTGTGTTTCAAACTTCATCATACCCGGGATATCTACTAGACTCTTGGTGGACAGATTTAAGTGTGTTATTGCTAAGAATTACAGGCTTACAATATAAAACACCAAATTTCTATGCAAAATAATTGTACTGCTTTGAGACGCAAAAATCTGACCGCCAGGGAGGCTACTGCTGTTGATCTACTATATAGCCTCTTTCAGACACTTGCTATCTACATGCATTTGCTCCAGCATTGGCTGCACAGAACCAGTTTCTTGATAGTGAAAATGGTGGACCGTGTCTGTGCAGTCATGGCAGCTTGTATTCTCGACTGGAAGCGGTATGACATTGTGATAGCACAGGAGCATAATAGGTAGACAGTTGTCACCCCATTACAGGAACCTTTAAACAAGGTCGTTGGATAATATTTTATTAGAAGTTGTCTATTTAAAATGATTGAAAATAATTGTGTGAAAGTTTATGTGAAATGCTACCAATTGACTTTGGATCTTGTTTAACAGTAATGAGATGATGTAATCTAAATAAAGTAAAATTGTTTAATCCTTTACCAACCAATTGGTATTTCCCAGGCACTTTTCTGGTTCACAAATGCAAAATGTGCCCATTACCACTGCTGTGTATACGGCCTTAGGAGAAGTACTGCCAAAGCTTGTTTGTCTGTACTTCTCCTGTGGATCACAGGAGTGCAGTTTGCTCTGCCCCCCTGTCCCCTGTTTTTAGCAGACAGCAGGCTGAATCCTGCAGTCGGCTGATGTCACAGAGCAAGTCCAGGCTCAGGAAGGATCACGAGCATATGATCGGGATCCACCCACATGTCTGGACCGGCACCCGGCTCAGCCTCTCAGCAGAGGCGTAGCTTGAAGCTTGTGGGCCCCGATGCAAAAGCTGACCTGGCCCCCCCCCCATTACCATCTGTTGCTTTTACAGCATGCTTGCCCCTTCACTCTGTCTAGGTGAAACTGGATGCTTGGTAGGCCCCTGTGTTTACTGAATTACCTACACAAGGTGGCACAGCGAGCACTTTTCCCCACTGACACGGTGTAATCCTGAGCAGACAACCCCTGATGAGTGGAGACCTACCTGAATAATATTAAAGTTATCAAAGATCTCCGGGGGCTCAGCATCCTTTTTTAAGAAATTAACCAGCAAGGCGAAACTTAATATTAGGAAAACGTAGGCTATTTTCACACTGGGGTCGCTCCGCATTAGCAGTAAAGCAATGCTCGTTTTAGCGGTGCCTTACTGCCGTTTTAGCGCTTTTCGGCCGCTAGCAGGGCATTTTTAATCACCAAGAAGGGGTTAAAAATGCCTGTGTTGCAGTGCATCCGAAGCCCTTTTCAATACAATGGGCAGAGGCGGTTTGGGAGTGTTGTATATAGCGCTCCCAAACTGCCCCAAAGATACTGCTTGCAGGGCTTTTTTCACCATCCCGCAAGCGCACCAACCTTTAGCGCTAAAACACCTGAAAACTGTCTTCAATGTGAAAGGGGTCTGAGAGACAGAATAAAACAAATGACGCTGCAAAAATCTAAACTTCCCACCTTAGTGATTATTGTCAGTCAGTAGAGCAATATACAGAGTCCCCATTATCACATCAGGGCCCCCATTTCAGATCAGAGCGCCCATCATCACATCAGAGCCCCCATTATCACATCAGAACCCCTCCATCACATCAGAGTCCCCTCCATCAGATCAGAGTCCCCATTTCACATCAGAGCCCCCTCCATCACATCAAAGCCCCCATTATCACATCAGAGCCCCCTCCATCACAACAGAGCCCCCATTATCACTGCAGATCCACCATTATCACATCAGAGCCCCCTCCATCACATCAGAGCCCCCATTTCACATCAGAGCCCCCTCCATCACATCAGAGCCCCCATTATAACATCAGAGCCCCCTCCATCACATCAAAGCCCCCATTATATGAGCTAAACACGGAGTTGCTATGGCAACTCCTGCACCCCTTCACGCTACACCAGTGCCTCTCAGCAAGCCGATAAGAGCCTGAGCTGGCCACTCTTACCCCCTCCACAGCCCAGCAATCCAGTGAGCAGGGGGGGGCAGTGCAGAGAATTGCTGACTGGCAGTCACCAGCTCTCTGCTCAGGGAGCTTTGAGAACCAAGCGATCGGCGGTGTTTGATCGTTCAGTTCTCAGTCTTAGAGGCGCCAGGGGACAGATGCAGTATCAGACCAATGTTGCATCCACCTAGTATAATAAGTATGATTCTTAAATATAAAAAAAACACTTCTCTTTTACGATGTAAAAAATGTCCCATATAAAAAAAAACTAATAAAATTTTTGTACCAAATTGACAGACCATAACACTGTAATGTTAATGTCTATTTTTTATCCTTGAAACCTGAATTAAGTTCTTGGGGAAAAAAAAAAAAACTAAAAATTATTAAGTCTATTGGCAAAACTGTACATTTTTTCATCATGGAGGATCTTTAAATTTGACACCTAACCCTAGCTGGATAACTTCCTTCCTTTACTTAATAATTTCCTGAGTTGTTTTATGTTTGAGATATTTGGTTTGCTCTAGAGATATGTTTCCCTCATACTTCTAACTTATCACTTTATCATATTGTTTGATGTAACATTATATTTTGTCTGAGAACCTGCATAATTACAACCATGGAGAAACTATTTCCTTTTTAATTAAAAAGATACTTAGATAGTTATGTTGAACTTCTAAGCGGTGGTAGAAGACATTCCTGAGTCCTTGTGTGATGATCACTTTGCCCATTCTTCACTCATTCTTTTATCCCCAGATGTAACATAATGTGTCACACGGGAGGGGCTCACCTCACACTAGCCTCTAGACTGTTCATTTCTTGTTAACTGATGTTTCTCCTGGGGCTGTTGTGCATGACCAGATGCTCCTATCCTCTGATCATGGGAAAAACCTAAAGGCTTAGAAATTCCAGTGCATTTATTCGTCGGGATGTGTATGATCCTAAAATTCTTCCTTTATCTAATAATCGGGACTGCTTTAAGTTTTGGATTACCTAACCTGTGAAACCGTGTTTTCTGTAATAGATAGTTAGATAGTTAAAAAAATAAATGTCAACACATTGTAATGTTAAAAATGTTAATTCATATTAGATTTATTATTACAAAAATCATTGAATCTTTACTGTTCAAATTATAGTTCTTAATGTGGTTGAGTAACTTACAAACAAAATGCCAGTGTTATGAAGTGCAGTCAACTACTGATGTTTGAACATGCCACCAGCAGCTTTATTTGCCAAACACTCAAAGGCACGTTTGTCAAATGAACCATTTGGTCTGCCCTGATGGCATTGTAGACTTCTATAAGGCAATTTTGCCTTTGCATTGATCATACTGCATACAAAGCAAGTTCTAAGTAGGCCAATTAATGCTTGACCAACAGTTCTTAATCAGTACATTAAGGCACAAATATGTACTTCAACCAATGGCTCTATCTCAAAAAGACATGAATAAAATAAATGATTTAGAATTGCTAGAGAAGCATTTATTAAACATTCTTACCTAATGCCCCGTACACACGATCAGAAATTCCGCCAGCAAAAGTCGGATGTGAGCTTTTGGTCAGAAATTCCGACCATGTGTATGCTGTGTCAGACTTTTGCTGGCAGAATTCCAGGCAGCAAAAGATTGAGAGCAGGTTCTCTATTTTTCGGTCGGAAAAAGTTCCTATCCGAAAATGCAATCGTCTGTATGCAATTTGGACGCACAAAAAAACACGCATGCTCGGAAGCAATTTGACGCATGCTCGGAAGCACTGAACTTCATTTTCTTGGCTCGTCGTAGTGTTGTACATCACCGCGTTCTTGACGGTCGAAAGTTCGGAGAACTTTTGTGTGACTGTGTCTATGCAAGGCAAGCTTGAGTGGAATTCCATCAGAAAAACCATTCAAGTTTTTTTTCTGACAGAATTTCTGATCGTGTGTATAGGGCATTAGACCCTCGCCTTGTTATCTGCTTTTTGTAACAATAGGTTTATTTCATTTGCACTAAGATGGAAAAAACAAGGAACACAAAGTAGATCCCTAATTCTGATTCAGAGTTAGCAATAATGGCCTGTCCTGTTAACAGCTAAATGAAAACATTAGGCTTATTTAATTCATAAGAAGGGTATCTTTAAAAATATATGTGCATAGTCTAAACTTTAGATGGTACAGTGTCCATTTTCCTGAGTATTTGACACCCAGGGCAGATCATTTTTCAACACCACCAGCTGTATAGAATTAATAATCTTAAAATTAAATGAATAATGGTTTGAGGAAAGTACCAAATGTACTGTCTCCTGACATTAATGGTCAGTGTAGAAATTACCCCTTACATTGGTATTCTGTGGAACATTTAAGTGTAGGTAGAATATGAAGTCGCCACTGCTCTCTGCTGGGGGGAACCCTGAGCAACCTTGTGAGGAACCCTAGGGTTCCATAGAACCTTGGCTGAGAAAGGCTTTGAAATACATTACCTGTGTAGATGCCACCATCAGTTACAGAGAGTAAGGAAGTGGGCTAAATAAAAAACAGACGAGTTCCTCCATTCACACAGACGAGACGGATGGAGGAATCCCACTGCTGGAACATTGTATTCTGACAACGGCACTCCCTGCTATCAGATTACATGGACCAGCACCTGAAGTCATTTGGCTGCAGTCACTGATCGAGAACAATTTCCAACCTGTCCCTTCAACTGAAGTCATTCAAATGATTGACTTCTAACAAGCAGACAGCCACACACTGATCAAACTTTGGCCGGTTCGTGCGGAAACAGATGAATTTTCGATCATTGCATGGCTGGCTTTAGACTAACTAGATCAGGAAAAAATTGTATCAGATGCAGACACTGTTTTGGTGTTCAGGCAGTCGCAGCCGATTCACTACAATAGCCAGCAATGGAGATTCCCGAATGCTCGCTGTTTAGCGTGGATGCAGGAATGTATTCATTTTGCTCAGGCCGCTAGCTAAAGCCTTAGGCAGCATGTGCTTGGGCATTTGCCCTACCCCACTCCTGGGATTAGTTGCTATACAAACAAAAGCTGTTGAAAATAAATGAGCACTCAGAAAGACCTAAATGAAGTGGTTCTTGACCTTTTTCAAAATCTCACGGGCTGTACACATTGTCATTAAAAGCAACTCAGGCTAAATAAATGGGGAAATGGCTATCAGACATCACATTTTTTAATCTTCTCTGGCCCCTTTGGCTATGTGTAATAATAAGCTCTTATTTCAAGTGTGGTTAAGATTTGTTGAGCTTTATTATACCACGATAGGGCGAAGACCTGTAGGCATGCATGTGACTTTACATTAGCAATATACTAAAACTTTCCATTTTCCTCATGGCCTCCACTTTTCAGCACATTATTACTTCACTTGACTTTGTTTCTAACACCTTCCAAGATATTCACGAGCTGATACCTGAGAAAGCTGAAACGCCATGTTAGCCCTTTGGGCTGATTGATGACGGCTGAAATCTTTTCTGTAAAACTAAAAGCCATTCTGTCTAGCTTTACAGGAAACTGCAGTGATGAGGGGGCGAAAAGGCATGCAGATGGGACATGGGGAGTTTGTGAAAAGAAAGTAACAATGTTGTTTTTTGTTAGGCATTAAAGGACAACTACTTGTATAGATGGGAAGGCCACCCAGCAATGTGTGTAAACAAATAGAAGGCTCATCAGGTGCTCCACAATCCATAGCTTTCATTTTTTACTACACGCACATGGAGGGCTTTTACAACACACTGTGAACAGCTGTGGATTTCCACTACATTTACCAGTAAAACACTATAATCTGGTCAGAAAACTTAAGTTAGCCGCACATTTTTCAACCTGACAATTTCTGTACAATGTCCTTTAACCCCCAATTCACACTAGAGCATTTTTCTGCTTGTTTCCTTACTCTTGACTACTACTCATTATTCCTAACTATGCAGAATCCAATTCTTTCTAAAGCCCTGTACACATGGGCCAAATGGTGGGTGGCATCGGCCGGTTCAATAGAAACAGGCTGACTTTTGGCCCGTGTGTATGGCAGCCGGTCCATCAGAAGCTGGCCGTTCGGCTGGCTTCTGTCGAAGGGGCATGACTGAAATTGTCTGCTAACCAGCTCCCAGTGGGGGTCGTCCCCCTGTCAGGACACAACGGCAGGCGAGAACGCTGTACTAACTTTGGATTGTTAGTGCCGCAAACCTGACCTAAGCTGTCAGTTTTTTTGGTTCAGCCCGCTGAGTTAAACAAAAAGGAACTAGCAATGTGTACTAGGCTTTAGTGTAACTGTTCACGATCCAAGATCAGTTGCCCTATGCTCTAAGTGGTCCTCAACCTCAATCCTTAAATACCCTCAAGTTTTCAGGTTTTCCTTTACTTTGCATAGCAGCTTTAAATCAATATCAATGACATGGTATTGATAAGCGCTATTTTATCTAAGAGAAGTTCCCAAAACATGGTCCGTTTGGGGTACTTGAGGACTGAGGTTGGGAACCACTGCTCTACGCCCTATGCTTAAAAAAGTACATAAGGTTTTTTTGTGCATATTCAGGCACTTTTGATCCATTTGACTGCAAAAGGAATGCCTGTAAATGCGCTGTATGCATTTTTACATTTCCTCTTTAGGAACTCCTCTCTTCCCATTGCCCAGCCATGGAAGCAAATACCTGAAGCTTGATACACATGAAAAAACACCCATAAAATACCTGTAATATGCCTGATAAACACCTGTAAAACCTCTGAAAAACAACTGAAAAAAAACACTTCAAAATCATCAGGAATATGTGCTTACGCTTTGCTAGGGTGTGAAAGCTAACTTAAGCCTGGTACACCCCACCAGCCATTGGCTGACAGCGCTGAATAGAAGCCGAGCAGAACTTTTTTGGTCACGAACGGCTGGCCTCTGTCGGATCGGCTACCATACACACGGGCCGAATGTCTATTGAACCGACCAATGACGGCTGACATTCGGCCCATGTGTACTAGGCTTTAGGCCTCATTCACACTTATGAATGGGGCTGTTAGTGTATACACAGGGTGGGGGAAACCCAACAGGGTTCCTTGCAAGTAGCTGAAGATGGAAGCCACATTGAAAGCAATGAGGATGCTGACAGCTCCAGCAGCTAATTGCATCTGCTCACATGTAATCGCTCAAGCAGTGAAAGATTGTCCCTCAATACTTTCCAATCGATCTCTCCCGATAGGAATAATCAATCTATTGTACCTGCAGCCTATTTAAAAAGATAAAATAATGGCAAAGGTGCTGCAGATTTCTTTCTGTGTACAGTATAGAGATTGTTTATCTTTTTTTTTACAATTTTTGCTAATTGATTTTATATGCAATACACTAAAAATGTAAATTATAGCCCATATGTGAAAAACAGGCCTTTTACCAGTATAAGGAAAATACTGCATTTCTGAAAAGTTTTTGCTATAATAAATATCCCCAATTTTTTTTTTAAAAAAGCTAATTTTTTCCTCAGTTTAGGCTGATATGAATTCTTCTACATATTTTTGGTAATAAAAATCGCAATAAGGATATATTGATTGGTTTGCGCCAAAGTTATAGAATCTACAAAATAGGGGATACATCTATGACATTTATATTATTATATACATATTTTTTTGTACTAGTAATGGCGGCGATCTGCAATTTTTATCGAGACTGCGACATTATGGCGAACACATCGGACACTTTTGACACATTTTTGGGATGATTGACAATTATACAGCGATCAGTGCTATAAAAATGCACTGATAACTGTACAAATGTCACTGGCAGGGAAGGGATTAACACTAGGGGGCGATCAAGGGGTTAACTGTGTTCCCTATGTGTGTGTTCTAACTGTAGGGGGAGGGGACTGACTATAGGAGATGACAGATCGTGGTTCCTAGCTATTAGGAACTCACGATCTGCATCTCCTCTCCTCACAGAACAGGGATGTGTGTGTTTACACACACACGTCCCTGTTCTGCCTCTCATGCCCGCGATCGCGCGTTGCCGGCAGTCATTGCAACCGCCGGTCACGAGCATCGGCACCCCCTCCGGTGAGCCTGCTATCCTGCTTAAAGGAGCCGACGTACAGCTACGACGGTTCGCGGGATCATGCCGACCTGCCCCAGTATAATGATGGCAGCTGGTCGGTAAGTGGTTAAAAGAGAGAGTCATACTTACCTAGATGGATGCAGCACCTGTTCCCCGTCCTCTCTATGACCTAAACTGAACTGAGCAGTCAAAGACTGTTGATCACTCTGTAAACTGTCAGTCACCTGCTCTCTGCCCTGCCTCCCCCTGCACTCACCGTAGAGCTGGGCTGTGGAGGGGGCGGGAGCGGTTGGCTCAGGCTCTCAGCGGCTCGCTGAGAAGCTGAGCTGGGTGCCAGTCTAGGCATCTGGGTGGTTTCCGACCACACTTTCGCAAACTTTCCCCAGCCTGGACAGGTTCTATGACGTCGGCCGACAGTGTACTTGAACCCACTGTCTGTTGAAAATGGGTCACAGGAGTGCAGAACGGACTGCACTTCTGCGATCCACAGGAGAAGTACAGCCAAATGAGCTTTTGCTGTACTTCTCCTTTAAAGCTGAATTCCAAGAAAGTAAAAATAATCCCTTGCAGTGGGGCTGCCCCCCCCCCCCCCCCCAACCACTGCAAGATTAAATGCTCATTTATGTCTAGGAGATCAGGAAAATAGTTATACTTACCTGATCCTCCGCTGCGCAGGCTCCTCCTTGCTTCAAGACACAGCGTCTCTTCCCCATGTAGCGGTCGGTTGCTCTCTGACGTCATCAAAACTGACGCAGGGCCCACAGATTTGCATTGGATATGGGGATGCGGAGGGGATAGTCCACTGCTAGATTATGAGGGTACCAGGGGAGCGGAGTATCGGGTAAGTAGAACTGCAATTCCATCCCCTGGGCATAATTGAGCGTTTAACACTTGCAGTGCGGGGGCAGGACTACTGCAAGGGAGGATTTTGACTTTTTCCAGAGTTGGGATTTAAAATATATGACATCAAGCCTTTTCAGCTAGATGAATCAAAGCTTATTTGTGCTTGTTTTACTGGGATGACACGTCTTGATAATTGATCCACGTTAAGTGTTATACGGGAATGCTTCCGATCTACTTGTAACTTTTTACTGAAAGGTAATGAATTACAGAGAATATGTCTATGTGTCTATGTCACTTAGCAGTCAGCAATAAACTTTTCAACTTGTTAGTCAGCATTCAAGCATAGACGAGTGTCTAGTTCGCACATTCACGACCTCTAAATGTTCCCAAGCCTTCCTTGTCAGATTCTGTTTGCCAAAGTAGAATCTGCAGTTGGACAGTGTTTATGTTGTACAGCACCCAGCTCTGTTCATACTAGAAACTGCACATTCAGTAAATTATCAGAAATACACTGTTTTACTTGGTTTTGGACATCAAAGACTTCAAGGGAATTGTGCAAAGAATTTGAGAAGCATTGCTGAATTTATGTATTTATGTTGAGTTCCAGCTTACTTCACAAAAACCTTCCCATATGAATTCTGGCCTCTGATGTGGTTTATCCTATTGGTGCATTTTCAGTGTTCCTGACACACATTTTGGTTTGACCAGCCCTTATTTTTATTAGACCAGACATGTTAGTAATAAAAGTCATATTCTAAAAAGTGGCATATCTCAGAGGAGTCAAATAATTGCAATGGCTGCCATACAGCAAGATCAGATCACTAATTTTAGGGTACTCACCTTGAGGATCCCCCACTAATCTATGTATGTCAACTTGGTGTGTTTGGGCCACATGCAGTCCCTCTACTTCTTATTGCAGTCCTGGAACAGTTAAAGCAGAACTGCAGTCAACACTAACAAGAAAAAATGAATAGCCCATTGAAAGATAAAATAACTAAAAATTGTTTTTGCTGCAATAGTCACTTTCAGGCCAAATATTTCACCAAAGTCATTGTTTTCTGCCACTAGATGTCCTCAGTCTGGTGGCCAGCATAATGTATCCTACTTCAGTGATCCTAGTTGGTCCTGGACTCTCCCCAGCCTGTGATTGGACAGTGAAAGGGCAGAAGCCACACAGTGATGAGCTCATCTCTGTGTCACTCTGCTCTCTTTTCCTATTAGAATGCTTCTTGTCAGTCTTGAACTGATTGGTTCCTTGCACTGCTTCTGTCTCTAACACTGCAGCCCGGTTGTACATAGGCTGGCACCAGGTCAGATTCAGGTACTTACACTGCTTGCATTTAAAATATACAATTAATGGGATATTATTGATAAATGAGATTTGAAATTCTCTATAACTCTTAGCAATTCAGCACTGTGGGAAATATGTTCTTTCACGGTATTTAGGGTTAAAAAAATTACAATATTTGCTTACACAAACCAATAGTTTATTAATTATTTTTGTGCTTCATATTCAGAATATTATTTCCAGAAATGATAGTGTATTGGGTGCATTTAAATAAGTGTGGGCCTAATGAAGTTTGCCTATGCTTAACCTGAGCCTATGGGAATATTTTTTGTAACTTTGTTGATTTCTGATTGGGGCTTTGTCTATAGAACTGGGATCCTTGCTTCCATCTCGGATTTTTGGCTTGGATTTCAGATTGCCAGTTGTGCTTGTAAATGTAAGTCTTATTAAAAAAGAAAATTTGCAACCGGAAGCATATTCACTTTGGTTTAGCAAAACACCTCTTGAGAGGTTAGGCTTTAATTGTTTTCTGAAGCTAAACACTACCATGGGTGAAGTGGTTACCAAGTCTTCTTATTGTATAATGAGACTTACCAGCTACAACTGGCCCTCACAGTGGGAAAACTCCGTTGTGTGTCTCAATATCAGTGGTTTGCAAAGTGTCTTCAGGCTGTTATTGCAGTTTTTCTTGAATACACCTAGATGTACAGCTGGTGTACTTTGAATATGGTTTGGTTTATGTTTCTGAGGTTTGGAAATTTTGATACAGCTTAGTTTTGACAGTTTTGCTTATCTGCTACAGTACTGTCAGATATTCTGCGTTTGACACTCATGAGTTTTTGACCACTGTTTGTACTCCTTAGCTAAGAAATTATATAGAAATTATATAGAATATGGAATCAGATGCCCGATGAATGCGCACTGTCCTTTAACAATGTAAAAATAGTGACGGCATGATCATACCTCAGTTTAGACCCTAGAGTGCAAAACTACAACAATCATGCAGCTTCAGGCTACTTTTCTTGTAGATCAGCTTACTTCGCTTATAGTTGCCCTAGGCATGTGAGCCATGTCTTAGAGCAAATTGACATTGCAATTTCTGACTGATCCTGTGTGCAGTAGGTAAATGCAAAGTTGTTTAATGCTTCTTGGTCCTTTCATGCGATACAGCAAAGGCAGGGCATTGGCATATGGTCTGAAATGCATGTATAATAACTTTAATCTTTGCTGTTTGTGCATGGTCTGAAAGCCAATCCAGTACAATTACTCTATGGACTTAACGAACCAGGGTTTTTAATGGAAGAGTCTAGAGCTTTAACATGTTACAGTTAAATCTCAAGCATTGACATGCTAAAACCCAGCCTAACTCTTTAAATGCTTAGCCTTTAACACACTGGTAAGTTTCGTAGTCATAGGAATGAACATAACTAAGAGTATTTAGCGTATCTTATGGAAAACACATATAATGAATATTATTTTTGTAAAGGAATTCATAAATATTGGATTCCCTAGAGATGCGGGGCCTGCAGAGAGTTAGCATTGCTTTGGTGAACATAAATAGAAGGTTATAGCCTATTATTCTTAACCAGGGTTTTGAGGAACCCTAGGTTTCCTCCAGACCTTGCTAAGAGTTCCTTGAGCTGTGGCCGATTGACCTTACAATTGCAAACCTATTTTGCAGGGAAACGAACATTAATTGAAGTTACAATGGGAGAAGGCACACATTGCAGGATCACATACTTAGCCCGCTCTTTTAACACACATGCATGTGGTACCCTAAGTTATATCAGCGCAAGATTTTAAAATTTTAGGATATATGGCAAAGGGTAGCTATAGGTAAAGAAGCTTGATAGTAAAGGCTGACTCTGGAAACATTAAGTATGTTCTTTAATCATTTTTAAACAAACCTGGATGGAGACTTTTTTCAAAATTAGAGGCCCATAGCAAAGCTATATCTCTGCTTGTCCAATAAAAAATCACATCCGTCAATTTTTAATTCCTATCTGCAAATAAGGGCAGCTGTAAGGTGGGCAGCTAATTGAAGACATAGGAAAACTTAAAGGGCTGTTCTTGTTTATTTTAGAAGCAAATTACACCCTCCTGATAGCAGGACTTTATTCCAAGTAAAAACATGGAGATCTAAATACAACATACCTCTAATATGCAATAGTATTTTGTTGTTGTTATTACTACGTTTTACTACGTTCCTTCCTTGTATTCCAGATAAGGCAAGCTCCTCTAAATGCAATAATTGACACAAAATTACCCTGGATTATCTAAAGTGCATATTAGTGTAGTTGAAAAATGAGCAAGAACAGGAAGCAGGTGGCCATTGTGGAAATGGATCATTTTGAAAAGTGGAATTTTACTTGTAGTAGTCATTAAGCCATTGGGACCAAAAGGCAAATTACACTTACTTTAGGGATATATTCTATGTTACTATAACCCATGAGTGAACATCTAAATCTATGATAATATTATAGAAGTTTGCAATGTGCTCTCCTAATTGTAGCTTTTTTTCCATATTAAACCACAAAGCAGAACTTTACATATACGCTATAGCTGCATGCTATAGCATGCAGCTGCCTCCTATTAATAAAATTATGTCATGCTGTTCAGGCTTCATATTTTCTTAGGAAATTCTCAGAAATTTCCAAAAGAGCTGAAATCCATGAAAAGTCCTGAAATCTTGGCATATGCATTTTGTTTCATCTGTACTCGGTTGCATCATTTAATTTATTGTATTTTTTAAATTTATTTCAGGTTCAGGCCGTAAATTTACACAGCGCTTTACATATACATTGTACATTCACATCAGTCTCTACCCTCAAGGAGCTTAAAACCTAAGGTCCCTAACACACATTCATACATATACTAGGGCCAATTTAGGCAGGATCCGATTAACCTACCAGAATGTCTTTTAGCCCGGGTTCACACCATAATGCGCTGCGGACCGCACAGGAGCGCTGTCCGTCCCTGTTCACCGTTTCAGGGACGAATCAGGGCCGATTCTATGCCTGAATTTGGCCCTGAAACGCAGCCAAAGACGCACAGCGTTTTTGTGCAGTGCGCACCGCAGCCGCCCCGGAGATATGTGAACCGGCTCCATAGGGAGCCAGTCACATTCTCCTGCTATGTGAATTAGATGTGCGGAAACGCACATCTAATTCGCATAGGTGTGAACCCGGGCTTAGAGTGTGGGAGGAAACGGAAGTACCCGGAGGAAACCCACGCAGGCACCGGGAGAACATGAAAACTCCAGGCAGATGGTGTTGTGGTTTAATGTAACTTTTTACATACTATAAAAGGCACAGAGGCACAATAATATTATCTCAACATATATAAGCAACAGAAAACAGTTTTATATGCTAAAATGTGCATTACAGAAAGTTGGAGCAATAGGCACATACTGTATAATGACTGCTTGCTTTTTATCAGTGTGTCACCAGACCATTTATTTCAGCAAAAGTCTTCCAATAAGAGCATACAGTATCTCACAAAAGTGAGTACACCCCTCACATTTTTGTAAATATTTTATTATATCTTTTCATGTGACAACACTGAAGAAATTACACTTTGATACAATGTAAAGTAGTGTACAGCTTGTATAACAGTGTAAATTTGCTATCCCCTCAAAATAACTCGACACACAGCCATTAATGTCTAAACCGCTGCAACAAAAGTGAGTACACCCCTAAGTGAAAATGTCCAAATTGGGCCCAAATAGCCATTTTCCCTCCCCGGTGTCATGTGACTTTAAGTGTTACAAGGTCTCAGATGTGAATGGAGAGCAGGTGTGTTAATGTGGTGTTATCACTCTCATTCTCTCATTATGGTCACTGGAAGTTCAACATGGCACCTCATGGCAAAAAACTCTCTGAGGATCTGAAAAAAAGAATTGTTGCTCTACGTAAAGATGGCCTAAGCTATAAGAAGGTTGCCAAGACCCTGAAACTAAGCTGCAGCACGGTGACCAAGACCATACAGTGGTTTAATAGGACAGGTTCCACTCAGAACAGGCCTCGCCATGGTCGATCAAAGAAGGTGAGTGCACGTGCTCAGCATCATATCCAGAGTTTGTCTTTAGGAAATAGACGTATGAGTGCTGCCAGCATTGCTGATGAGGTTGAAGGGGTGGGGAGTCAGTCTGTCAGTGCTCAGACCATACAACGCACACTGCATCAAATTGGTCTGCATGGTTGTCCCAGAAGGAAGCCTCTTCTAAAGATGATGCACAAGAAAGCCTGCAAACCGTTTACTGAAAACAAGCAGACGAAGGACATGGATTACTGGAACCATGTTCTGTGGTCTGATGAGACCAAGATAAACTTATTTGGTTCAGATGGTGTCATACGTTTGTGGGGGCAACCAGGTGAGGATTACAAAGACAAGTGTGTCTTGCCTACAGTCAAGCATGATGGTGGGAGTGTCATGGTCTGGGGATGCATGAGTGCTGCCGGCACTGGGGAGCTACAGTTCATTGAGGGAACCATGAATGCCAACATGTACTGTGACATACTGAAGCAGAGCATGATCCCCTCCCTTCAGAGACTGGGCCGCAGGGCAGTATTCCAACATGATAGCGACCCCAAACACACCTCCAAGATGACCACTGCCTTGCTAAAGAAGCCGAGGGTAAAGGTGATGGACTGGCCAAGCAAGTCTTCAGACCTAAACCCTATTGAGCATCTGTTGGGCATCCTCAAACAGATGGTGGAGGAGCGCAAGGTCTCTAACATCCACCAGCTTCACAGTGGCAACCTGTGAAGTTCTGGTGAACTCCATGCCCAAGAGGGTTAAGGCAGTGCTGCAAAATACTGGTGGCCGCACAAAATATTGACACTTTGGCCCAGTTTGGACATTTTCACTTAGGGGTGTACTCACTTTTGTTGTCAGCGGTTTAGACATTAATGGCTGTGTGTTGAGTTATTTTCAGGGGACAGCAAATTTACACTGTTATATGAGCTGTACACTCACTACTTTACATTGTAGCAAAGTATAATTTCTTCAGTGTTGTCACATGAAAAGATATAATAAAATATTCACAAAAATGTGAGGGGTGTACTCACTTGTGTGAGATACTGTATATGCATTTAACCTATTTTATGTATGCATGTTATTTAATGTTATATACAGTGCTTAGGCTAGCTACACGTCTCACACTGTTTGATTAGTCCACAAAGGAATGATTTCTCAGCATTTTATTTGATATATTACAGTGATCATTACCTGGGAACCATTTTCTATGCAATGCACATGGAAACATAATTGGGTTAAAAAAAACAGTAATTCTAGTAGAAATATCAATCCAAAGCTTGTGGTGGAAAGCCTGAATTTTTCAGGGTAGAGGTCTTCTGTTAGTGCACCACAAAGTGTTATAGCTGACCCCCCCTCCAACCCCCCCTGCCTCCTGCACATACACTACAGGGTTAATAGTGCCGCACTGTACATAATGATGCTGAGGGACTGCCTGGAGTACCATAGCTGGAGGTATAGTCAACAGAAAAGGTCTTTTACCTTCCCTGAATGAGCTAAAGTCACTTTTATTTGTGTCTCATATGTTCTTCTCCCAGACACTGCAGCCTACTGTGTGAAGGTTTCAGCAACAGAAGCAGTGCTGTCAATCCAGAAATCAATGAGCAGGACTAGGTGTGATCAAGGGCTAACAAGGGGACAATGGCGTCCCTAGGGGGGCCAGAGGGGGCCCTGACCCCCCCAACATTATGCTGTGCCCCACCATGTGCCCCCCCCCCCCCAAAAAAAATTTTTTTTGTTTTTTTTTTTACAAAAAGGCAATGAGGGAGAGTGTCCAAAGTCAGCTCCTGCAGGTGATTCCTCCCCCCTCCCTCTGCTTGCTGACACTGCATAATGCGAGCGCTCACACAACCACAGCCGCCCGATCTACTCCTTCCCCTGCATCCTCATTGGCAGGGAGAAGAGCAAGTTGCAGGAAGGACTCCACCAGGACTCTCAGTTACTGAAAAAACAGACTGATTTATCCCGTCCTTAGAACAGGAGAACCAGCCTGTAAATTCCAAGAGATGCCAGACCAGCGCTGTCAATAGCAGGGGCAGGACAGCAAGAGGAGGCTGGGGAACCCCACAGTGGCAGAACACCAGGGCCCGGTGGCAAGACATTTTTTGCAACTCTGATAGTTCTCCCATTGCTTTGGACCCTTATATTTTCTTGGTATGCTGGGGACATATATCTCTTGTTTTCTGCCACCCTGGGGGCCCCAATACAGTAGCAAGGGAGCTCACTGCAGAACAAGGGCTGTTGTGGGATCGTAGTAAAGGGCCCCAGGATATATATATATATATATATATATATATATATATATAATTGCATTTTATAGTTCCCCCCCTAAATATGAAAGCTGGAGACGCCACTGCAAGGGGATAGCCACATTCCCTGTAACATTTTACAATGTGTCAACTCAGGCACAGCCTACATTAGAGTAGCAAATCTGCTCTGAATTTGAGAGCAGTGCAGCAGTGTTGCCACCCCATCACAGGAAGCTACAGCTGGTGGGGCTCAGTGGCAGAATCAATAGGTGTTTGTGGGACTTTGCAAGGGGAGTAAGAGGAATTGTCGATGCATATGAATTTATAATACATATGCAGCACAGCACATTCTTTAAATGGGAGGCCATAGTTTTATTTTAATAAACTGATTAATTGCTAACAGGTGCCTATTTAACTTGTTGTAGGACTCAGTCTGAGCGTGCTCAGTTTGAAGCTGTGGAGCTTGGTGTAAGTGGAGCTGGATTAAGTGGGAGTTAAAAACAAGAGTTTAAAACAGGAGGTTATAACAGGGGTCATAGTACCTGTGTAGTGTGAGTATCTGAGTGTTGTCTGAGTAGTGTGTGTGGATCGTTAGTACTTGTGTATTGTGTACCTGTGTATTGTCTTGTCGTGTACCTGTGTATTGTCTTGAGTATTAGTGCCAGGAAGCTAGTTGTTAGGTAATTTGGACAGGGTAAAATCCCCAAATCCTCACCAAATTTAATAGGTACGATGCCCGGCGGGTGTGGAGAGGCGACTCTTTGTACATCTTGCCGCATGTATGCGTTCCTTGATCATCCGATCGAGGGCGAATACTGCTGTGCAAAATGTAAGCACATTGTTTCCCTGGAAGCCCAGGTTCTGAATCTGGGGAAGCAACTGTCAGCACTGAGAAGTCCCTCCATACTAAAGGTGAGCCAGGAACGTACACGGCTGGTGCCAGCAGGGGCCAGCACAGAGGCGGGTGGAGACAAAGAGGTGCAGGCACTAGCAAAGAGTAGATGGGTGACAGTCAGGAGGGGTAGAGGGGGAAGTGCCAGGGAGGCCGATCCAGGACTGGAGCATCCCAATAAGTACGCTCCATTGAGTGACATTGGTGAAACCAGTCAGGGACCAGCACTGCTGGAGATGAGGGACTCTCCTAGCTGCCAGGGGAAGAACTCCTCCAGTGAGAGTGGGGGGGCAGCAAAGGGAAAGGAAAGACAGATTCTGGTGGTAGGGGACTCAATTCTTAGAAGGACAGAGAGGGCAATCTGTAACCAAGACCTGAAGCGCCGAACAGTATGTTGTCTACCGGGCGCTCGGGTTCGGCACATCACGGATCTTGTGGACAGATTACTGGGAGGGGCTGGGGAAGACCCGGCTGTCATGGTGCACGTTGGCACCAATGACAAAGTCAGATGGAGTGTCCTAAAGAACGATTTTAGGGACTTAGGAGCTAAATTGAGGAAAAGGACCTCCAAGGTAGTGTTCTCAGGAATACTACCGGTACATCGAGCCACACCAGAGAGGCAGAGGGAGATTAGGGAAGTAAACAAGTGGCTGAAGAGCTGGTGTAGTAAGGAGGGGTTTGGGTTCCTGGAGGACTGGGCCGACTTCTCAGTCGGTAACCGGTACTATAGAAGGGACGGACTGCACCTAAATGAGGAGGGGGCAGATCTGCTGGGAATGAAGATGGCCAAAAAGTTAGAGGGGTTTTTAAACTAGGCGATGGGGGGGAGGGTCCAGAGACAGTGATAGCCAGCGCGGAAGATATTCCAGAGGGTAGTATTGGGGGCATTAGTGGTAGGTTAACCAAAGCACAAAAACACAAGGTGAGTATAGTAGCAAGTCCAAGTTGCAATCTTGAAACACCCAATACGAGGACAATATGCGACCGGTCTAAACTATGTGGCATGTTCACCAATGCCAGGAGCCTGGCGGACAAGATGGGTGAACTAGAGATACTGTTGTACAAGGAGGATTTGGATTTTGTGGGAATTTCAGAGACCTGGTTCAACAGCTCTCATGATTGGCTGGCAAACATTCAAGGGTATACCCTATACCGCAAGGACAGAGAGGGTAAAAAAGGGGGAGGGGTATGCCTATATATCAAGAATAATGTACAAGTGAATGTGAGAGATGACATCACTTAGGGGGCTAGGGAGGAGGTGGAATCTTTATGGGTAGAGCTCCAAAGGGATGAAGCTAAGGGGAAAATAATACTGGGAGTATGCTATAGGCCCCCTAACCTGAGGGAGGAAGTGGAGACGGATCTCCTATCACAAATTGGATTAGCAGCAAGGATGGGAAGTGTTATCATAATGGGGGATTTTAATTATCCAGACATAGACTGGGCGGAGGGAACCGCGCATTCATTTAAGGCTCGCCAGTTCCTTAGTGTCTTGCAGGACAATTTTATGGGTCAGATGGTAGACGCACCAACTAGAAATAAAACATTACTAGATCTACTGATTACCAACAATACAGACCTGATAACAGATGTGGAAATACGGGGCAATTTAGGTAACAGCGATCACAGGTCAATTAGTTTCAGTATAAATCACACAAATAGGAGACATGAAGGGAACACAAAGACAATGAATTTCAAAAGAGCCAACTTCCCTAAACTACAAACCTTGCTAAAAGGCATAAATTGGGATAAAATATTAGGAACAAAGAATACGGAGGAGAGATGGGTTTGCTTTAAGAGCACATTAAATAAGGGCATTAGCCAATGTATCCCATTGGGTAATAAATTTAAAAGAGCGAACAAACATCCTGGATGGCTTAACTCCAATGTAAAAATGCATATAAAAGCAAAGGAGAAGGCCTTCAAAAAATACAAGGTTGAGGGATCATCCACAGCATTCAGAATTTATAAAGAATGCAATAAGAAATGTAAGTGTGCAATTAGGATGGCTAAGATAGAACATGAAAGACACATAGCGGAGGAGAGCAAAAAAAATCCCAAGAAATTCTTTAAGTATGTAAACAGTAAAAAAGGGAGGACAGACCATATTGGCCCCATAAAGAATGAGGAAGGACATCTGGTTACAAAGGATGGGGAGATGGCAAAGGTATTGAATTTATTCTTCTCCTCAGTCTTCACGAGTGAATCGGGGGGCTTCAGTAACCAAAACTGCAGTGTTTATCCTCATGACACAACACAGGAAGCACCTACATGGTTAACAGAGGACGGAATTAAAATTAGACTTGAGAAACTTAACATTAATAAATCACCGGGACCAGATGGCTTGCATCCGAGGGTACTTAGGGAACTCAGTCAGGTGATTAATTTTTACAGACAGTATATTGACTGGAATGGTACCAGCTGATTGGAGAAAAGCCAATGTAGCACCAATATTTAAAAAGGGCCCAAAAAACATCCCTGGGAATTACAGACCAGTTAGCCTAACATCAATAGTATGTAAACTCTTGGAGGGGATGATAAGGGACTATATTCAAGATTTTAGTAATAAGAATGATATCATTAGCAGTAATCAGCATGGATTCATGAAGAATCGTTCTTGCCAAACCAATCTATTAACCTTCTATGAGGAGGTGAGTTGCCATCTAGATAAAGGAAGGCCCGTAGACGTGGTGTATCTGGATTTTGCAAAAGCATTTGACACAGTTCCCCATAAACGTTTACTGTACAAAATAAGGTGCGTTGGCATGGACCATAGGGTGAGTACATGGATTGAAAACTGGCTACAAGGGCGTGTTCAGAGGGTGGTGATAAATGGGGAGTACTCAGAATGGTCAGGGGTGGGTAGTGGGGTTCCCCAGGGTTCTGTGCTGGGACCAATCCTATTTAATTTGTTCATAAACGACCTGGAGGATGGGATAAACAGTTCAATCTCTGTATTTGCAGACGATACTAAGCTAAGCAGGGCAATAACTTCTCCGCAGGATGTGGAAATCTTGCAAAAAGACCTGAACAAATTAATGGGGTGGGCGACTACATGGCAAATGAGGTTCAATGTAGAAAAATGTAAAATAATGCATTTGGGTGGCAAAAATATGAATGCAATCTATACACTGGGGGGAGAACCTCTGGGGGAATCTAGGATGGAAAAGGACCTGGGGGTCCTAGTGGATGATAGGCTCAGCAATGGCATGCAATGCCAAGCTGCTGCTAATAAAGCAAACAGAATATTGGCATGCATTAAAAGGGGGATCAACTGCAGAGATAAAACGATAATTCTCCCGCTCTACAAGACTCTGGTCCGCCCGCACCTGGAGTATGCTGTCCAGTTCTGGGCACCAGTCCTCAGGAGGGACGTACTGGAAATGGAGCGAGTACAAAGAAGGGCAACAAAGCTAATAAAGGGTCTGGAGGATCTTAGTTATGAGGAAAGGTTGCGAGCACTGAACTTATTCTCTCTGGAGAAGAGACGCTTGAGAGGGGATATGATTTCAATTTACAAATACTGTACTGGTGACCCCACAATAGGGATAAAACTTTTTCGCAGAAGAGAGTTTAATAAGACTCGTGGCCACTCATTACAATTAGAAGAAAAGAGGTTTAACCTTAAACTACGTAGAGGGTTCTTTACTGTAAGAGCGGCAAGTAAGTGGAATTCCCTTCCACAGGCGGTGGTCTCAGCGGGGAGCATTGATAGCTTCAAGAAACTATTAGATAATCACCTGAATGACCGCAATATACAGGGATATGTAATGTAATACTGACACATAATCACACACATAGGTTGGACTTGATGGACTTGTGTCTTTTTTCAACCTCACCTACTATGTAACTATGTAACTATGATTCTATATATAAGCATGTATCAAATGCAGACACATAGCAGGCTGGTATCTGGTTGAATGTGTGAGATGAAGTGCATTAATATGTAATGTTCATGCTCAAACTGACTTGTTTTAATAAGATACCGTAAAGTAGAACTATAAGCATAGAGTAAGGAAGGTTACAACCCCTGTCAGATTTTTTTCTGCCTGCTGTGTCCCATTGCAGAGATTTCCCTTCACTTCCTGTCCCATAGCCAAACAGGAAGTGGGAGGAAATCCCTGCAATTAAGGGAATTCCTTGGGAACCCCAAACTCACCAGAACTAGTGTCCCCATTGAAAGATTTCCCCTCTATTACTTTTTAGTGCACAACCCAAAATTTGGGATTTTCTTTTACTTTCACCTTCGATTATAATGGTAAACAGGACAAATATGATAGCGGGATTCCAGTGGTGGCCCGTCCATGCAGGGCGCCGCACCCCCAAGCCATCTGCCCGGCCCCTAATCTACATGCAAAGCACCAGACGCATGGATTAATTCCAATGGTTTTTTTTCTTTTTAAGCACATGATTAGAGCCTGAGGCTTCAAAAAAGGGAGGGCACTGCGCCCCGAGCCCACCCACTTTTGTGAAGCAAATTAATATTCGCTATGGTCTTCCTGATTCTTCTCCCGGCCAATCAGGAAGCCCCGATTGGCCAGGGAGTCTTAGGAGAATGTCTTTCTGTGTGCTGCAAATGATGATGTCTTTGAAGTCCAGCCGGGAGAAGTGGTCAGAGCGGCACTTCTTTCCCCCTGCCTCCTATCTGATTGGCACAGTCACGTCCGCCTCCCGCGTGGGGGGGGTTTGAATCGCCGCCGTAAGTCCCCCGCGTGCGGGGGGTGGGTGGGTGAGGTTGATCACCCCCGTCCATCTCCTGTGGGGGGGAGGTGAGGGGGGTGGTGTTACTTTGCCACTCCCCCCCCAAAATATTCCGCACCAGCCGCCACTGGTTGTATCTCCTTAACGGGGGCACAGACAGCAATAAAAACAACTAATCCCACTGCACTCTATCCAGAACTGAAAAAAACTTTTGCCTTTGGTTATACTTTAATAACTCATGAACCATCTTGCACTTGGCACCTGTACAGAGGGTCCCCAACTTACTAACGCTGGACTTACGAACGGGACTCAATGCTGCTTGTGCTCCCTCGATGGTCCTGGATACCTCCGTGCAGATATCTTGCCACATTCCACACATTCCACACTGCAGTACTTCATGTACTGCATGGCCAGAAGAGCCCCAGAAGCTCCCGGAACATGCCATATTCCTGCACAGAACCATCATGCACTTGGCACCTGTACAGGGGGTCCCAGACTTACGAACGCCCGACTTACGAACGACTCCTACTTACGAACGGGCTTCAATGCTGGCTGCTTGTGCTCCCTCGATGGTCCTGGATACCTCTGAGCAGCTATCTTGACACATTCCACACATTCCACACTGTAGTACTTCATGTACTGCATGGCCAGAAGAGCCCCAGAAGCGCCCGGAACATGCCACATTCCTGCACAGGCGGAAGCCGGAATATCTCACATCCCTGCACAGGCGGAAGTTACATTTACAAGCAGTGTTCTGACTTACGAACAGATTTCACTTATGAACAAACCTACAGTCCTTATTGCGTTCGTAATTCGGGGACCCCCTGTACCAAGTTGGCAGTGGTACCAAGCATTATACCTCCAACAGACTTGGCAAACATTACTGACATATGTAAATATAGGCTGGTGTGTATTTATTATGCCAGAGCTGTTTTTACTTGATCTAGCCTTTATCAAAGGGTTGCAGGTCAAGGTAAAATACAGCTATAGCAAAAAATACTGTATTCTGGTAACTGTATGTGGTTAATAATTGGTTAATAACTGTTGCTGTAACTTTTTTAAACCATCCATTAGACTAGAGTTAGCCTTTAATTTGTTTGTTGCTTATTTTAACTTCCTTTAAAACTAGTTAAAACTACATGTAAATCTAAGGCTACTCTGTCCACAGAGTGACAACAATGCTGCGTGATTTCATTGCAGATTGAACAGTGTTGTCACCCTGTTAGAGGAAGTGGAAAAATAATAAATATACTGAAAGATCAACAGGTAATAAATCAAATAAAATGCCATGCTAATGCTAGTAGGAGACTAGCTTTATATGTGTATTTTTTATTTGCCTATAGTTCCACTTTAACCACTATTCCCTTAAAACGATCATTCAGATTAAGCAAGAACTGATAAAGGAAAAACAATTTTTTTCAGTTGGCTGATGAACCACTTTCTGTCACAAATGCCATAATGCCCACTCACAATTCTTAACAGGTTTGGGAAAATGAGCAATTCTTGGACTATCGCTAAGGATCCTAGCTAATGTTACTCTCTTATTCCTCTGCTGAAATTCTTAATTTTACAAACACGGAAATTTGCAGTTGGGATCTGTACAACATTCCACAAGACCACAAACAATTGCGGTTACTGTGAAGCTTCCCTTCTTCCCGTTCCAGTGAGACATGAAAAAATATAATTTCTAGTAATGGGTGATTCTTATGTGACTAAGGACTTTATGAGCACTTACGAATATCAGCTCACGTTGTTTATTCAGTGGAAATGAAGGGTCTGCCTCAACCAGCTGTGTCTGGCCTGCTTCTCCAATTGCTCGTGGGCATGAATGTTGAACTCGTCCAGGCTTGCTTACTAACTTCAAAGAGCAGAGAAGCTTTTGGGACATGATTAGCAAAACATTTTTTGTAGAACAATGGATCTTTATTTAGTATCCCAATGCCATGCTTACCAGGCAGATTAGCTTTCTTTCATATTAGAGGATTATCACAATCTGTAACATTTTTCGTCAGATGGTTTCAAGCCTCAATTTTTCAGAAATGGAATATAGATATCAATATCAATAATATATTAGACATAAAACCAACAATATTGGAAGCTCTTTTAGTGATTCGATTTTACAAGAAAAAATGATCAAATCTGAGCAATTTGGATTTTTCATTTGCAATAATTAATATCAAATATTCAAAGAATATTGCGAATTCAATTTCTCCCTTTTATTACTTGATTTGTCTTTGTGGACTATAAGATATGATAATTAAGTGTCATTTTTTAGACAATAAGCCTCGGTTCACACTGGGACGACTTGTCAGGCGACCTAGGTCGCCTGACAAGTAGCGTCCCGTTCAGTACAATGGAACCGTTCTAATCGGAGCGACGCAAGTCGCTCCGACTTAGAAAAAGGTTCCTGTACGACTTTGGGGGCGACTTGGGGCGACTTGCATAGACTTCTATACAGAAGTCGTTTTGCAAGTCGCCCCGGCAGTCGTGTGCAGGTCGCCTCGGTGAGGCGACCTGCAAGTCGTGCCGCCTCTGGTTGTGAACCGAGGCTAATTTAAGTGTCAGAATGGATTTTAAAGTGAATGTTTGCAGGAAAAAGCAAAAGGTTCATAAAGCAGAAATAAACCTGTTAAAGAAATTTAAAAATGGCCCCCAGGAGCATTATGCTTAAACATACTAGTATGCACTGCATATTACATTATGGTGGATTGACCTGACAAGCGAACCCTCCAGCACTGCAGTGTCAGTGCTCTGCTGTTACGGATGGCTCCAAGAATGTTCCAAAATGCCAAGAAGACCCATGTTTGAACATTGCCAAATCTTACTCAAAATCTTAATAAACTAGTAGTCAAGGTCAACAGTGCCTTAGATGATCTCAAGCCACAGATAAACTGTTTAAGGATCAAAGCACAGGGGCGTCTAAGCATTAGAAGTACACTGCTATTTTATAGGAGGAAAAATAGTAAAAGGTTAATATTCCAGGCTACTACCTAGAAGGAATTCACATTTCTAGATGTTCCCTAGGATGGCAGATCTCCACTTTTAGGTCCACTTCAAAACTACCCTGTGATTAAATCATAAAATGTCTGACCAGCTATACCTGAAGATTGTAAATACCTTTCACTTACCTTTCCCTCTGTCCATGATGTCAAAAAGCTACTCCTTTTATAAATCTTTATGTGAAGTGGATTCTGGGAGAATCGATCTCCTGTGTCCTTGCAGCACTCAATTATTCCTACAGCTAACCTCTGCACATACACAGAACACCATGGTGCCATGAAGGCCATCAGGATGTACCACTGAGCACTGTTTACAGTTTTGTTTTACAGGTATGGCTTAAAGCTAAACCTCAGACATGAAACGTGAACAAAGCATATCCCTCCATAGTGTGTACATGTCTCGATTAAGAGCAAATGTCATTTCTGTCTGTCGCTTTGTTCTTCTGCTATTAGCATGACTCACTTCTGACAAGTTTTCCTGACATCAGGAGAAACATGGTAAGAGGGGAAGGAGCTCCAGCAGATTGATAGCCTCAGCTCTGTTCCTGTGAGCTGTGTGGAGGGGGGGGGGTATTTTCATTCCAATCAGCTCTCAGAGCTCTCCTCACTGAGCTCTGCAGAGTGTAACTTATTTTTTTAAAACTTGTTTTATTAAAAATATACACACCTGCATGAATGAGTGTACATACATTATACATGGCATCATCAGACAAAACCACCACTGAAATTGAGATCAATAACAATATTACATACAAGATCTTACAGACTATGTATCCTAGAACACTGTATAAGGGCAAACAGGACACGCAGAGTCCAATACACTGCAATATTTTTTCAGCATAATTTCTAGTCCTAAAACATGGAAATGATGAAGAAAAAGGAGATAAAATAAATGTAGAATTATTAAACCTGAGTGTAACTTCAGCTCTCTGCCCCCTTTTTAGGAACTCTTATGCCGCGTACACACGACCTGTTTTGCCGTCAGAATAAACTCAGAAGGTTTTTCCGACGGAATTCCGCTCTCATATACACGGTCACACCAAAGTCCGACTGACCAGAACATGGTGACGTTCAGCACGTACGACGGGGCTAGAAAAAGGAAGTTCAATAGCCAGTAGCCAATAGCTTCCTTCTCGTACTTGCTTCAGAGCATGCGTCGTTTTTGGTACGTCGGAACAGCATACAGACGATCGGTTTTCCCGATAGGAATTGGTTCTGTCGGAAAAATTTAGAACATGTTCTATTTCTAGGTCCGTCAGAATTTTCAAAAAAGAAAGTCCAATGAGGCCTTCACACGATCGGAATAGACGATGAAAAGACTCCGTCTGACTTTTTCTGTCGGACATTCTGCTCGAGTGTACGCGGCTTTAGACTAGCTTTATAAATTCAGTACTTTGAACAGATGTAGATAAGAGAAGACAAGAGAAGCAGGTACAACTTACGTAGGAGGATGTGTATCATCTGAGGCCAGTCACTTCACTGTGAATATGTAAGTGTTTACAAGCAGTTGTGAGTTCTACATTGAGCATACTGCATGTGAGTTGCCTAGCTATTCACAATTTTCTAGTTAATGGTCATCCAGTAGAAGGATGAGCAATGGTTAACATTGTGTAAATTCAGAGATAGATAGATAGATAGATAGATAGATAGATAGATAGATAGATAGATAGATAGATAGATAGATAGATAGATAGATAGATAGATAGATAGATAGATAGATAGATAGATAGATAGATAGATAGACCTACCAAAACACAATCAATGTTTTACAATAGCACAATCATTTGATGGTTAAATGAAGGAAAGGAACCTAAGGATACCATCAACAGGACAAAACATTTTTTCTGAACAGCAGGATGTTTGTAATGAAAATATGTGCACTTCAGAACTTCAGAAAAGTCAGAAGGTGGTTTATCTTGAGTGTGGGTCGTATGGATGTTGGTACACAGATGTGCGGCTGTGTCCCTGATATAATCAGTCTAAGGAGATGTGGGTGAGAGATCAACACCCTGTGAGTCTTTGAAGCTCAGTATTATGCCCTCCTGCCTGTTTGTAGAATGTTTCAGCACAATTACTTCAAAGTAAGTAAAAAGACGTAGTTAGATGTTTTTCCATCAACTTTCCCAGAACAACATCTCTTAATTCATTACATACAGAGTAGCATGCAGTTATGTTTTTAAAATGTAGGATGTCATGACATTAAGCCAATCCCCTAATGCACTTGTACATATCGGCTTATTAGAGCATAGCAGGAGATAGTGATTCATTTTCAAGTTATGTAAACTTTGCATTTTTCTATGGATATCTAAAGTTAGAAGCTGATTGGCTACCATGCACAGCTGCACCAGATTTTGACTCTCCAATTTTAGTAAATCAACCCCTTTGTGTCCTGATTGCATATACAGTATATTTTAGTAAACAGCTTTAAGCTTTAAGTTCAGATGTCCAACTCCCTCTGTCTTTTTGAAAGTCTCTGGGTCCGCAGTCCAGATATTGAAAATTCAGTCATCCAGCCAACCACCGGATAGCTAATGAAGTAATATGGCAAATTAATGTGATAACAAGTGTAATACTTTACAGCATTCATATACAAGACCGGTTTGTGTGAAAGACAAGGAAACAAATACAATGCAGAGCTAAATTAACTACTGTAACTGTAGAACACAAACCTGGCCTGAGGGTATGCAAGATTTGTGTTCTAAAGTATGTGCCATATGCATGTTATCCCCAAGCTGTCCCTTTTTTATATCATAGTGTTATGATATTTGCTTTATGCTTGCTTAAACAATTCATATAAATATGTGGTTGGGTTGCGACCAAATGTTTTTTCACTGCTGAAATTTATCAGTGAGAACAAGTGAATGTCTAACCTTTTGCAACAATGTATAAGCAAGACATTGACAGTTAAAGCGTAACTAAAGTCTAAAAAACAAATATTACATATATGCTTCAAATTTCAATTCTCAGTTGTTTCTTCCTGTTTCTTAAAATTGTTCTATACTATTAGTCCCCATAAATACTAGAAATCCTCATCTGTGTTAATTTCCCTTATCCCTGTGTCTACAATTTGTTTTGCTTTTTCAACATAACCCTTTGTAGCCATTTGAGTTTAGGAGCTTTTGCGTTTTTTTTTTTTTTTGCCAAAGCTCCTAAACTCAACTCCATAAAAGCCTATGGGGTTTATTTACTAAGACCCCTTTCACACTGGGGCGGTTTGCAGGCGTTATTGCACTAAAAATAGCGCCTGCAAACCGCCCCTAAACAGCCTCCACTGTTTGTTCAGTGTGAAAGCCCGAGGGCTTTCACACTGAAGCGGTGCGCTGGCAGGAGAAGAAAAAATCTCCTGTCAGCCGCATCTTTGGAGCAGTGTATTCACCGCTCCTAAACCGCTCCTGCCCATTGAAATCAATGGGACAGCGCGGCTATACCGTGGTAATACCGCGGCTATAGCCGCGCTATACGAGGGGTTTTAACCCTTTTTCGGCCGCCAGCGGGGGGTTAAAACCGCACCGCTAGCGGCCGAATACCGCGGTAAAACAGCGCTAAATATAGCGCTGTTTTACCGCCGACGCCCCCTACCGCCCCAGTGTGAAAGGGGCCTTAAGGCAAATCCACTTTGCGCTACAAGTGCACTTGGAAGTGCAGTCGCTGTAGATCTGAGGGGGACATGCAAGATAAATAAAAAAACAGCATTTTAGCTCGCACATGATTTGGATGTTAAAATCAGCAGAGCTTCCCCTCATTTCAGATCTTCCCCTCAGATCTACAGCGACTGCACTTCGGAGTGCACTTTCAGTGCCCTTGCAGTGCAAAGTGGATTTGCCTTTAGTAAATCAACCCCCTTGTGTCCATGTACACATAGGGGTTGATTTACTAAAGGCAACTAGACTGTGCACTTTGCAAAGTGCAGTTGCACTCTACAGGTGCAATTGCTCCAGAGTTTAGTAAATGAGGTAAAGCTTCACTTTGCAAAGAACACCCAATCACATGCAAAGGAAAATAAAAAAAACAGCATGTTTGCTTGCATGTGATTGGATGATGGAAGTCAGCAGAGCTTCTGCTCATTTACTAAGCTCTGGAGCAACTGCACTTTGCAAAGTGCACAGTCAATTTGCCTTTAGTAAATCAACCCCACAGGTTTTTACCAGATTTTAGGAGCTGCTGATGTTAGGGGAGCTTCAACCTCCCTCTCCTGAACGCAGAAGAATTACATTCATGGCAGTGCACACATAAGTATAAACAAGCGCTGTATATGGATCAGTAAAATTGAAAGAAAAATCAGCTCTTCCGGTCAATAAATATGAGCAAATACACGCAAATGCTTGCACGCAAATATGCTTAACATAAACACCTGACATTACATCCGGAAATGCTGATCTTCCAACATCAGTACCATGTGAAAGAGGCCTAAATGACCATATTCCTCCCTGCTGGCCACCAAATGTTGAAGATTTTAGCTGTGCTGTGTCAATCAGTTGCTTGATTACTGTTCTGGAAGCAGGTCTGATAAAGTATAATTAATCAACAGAGAAGCAGACTGAATAGCTAAAGTCTAGACTAGAAAGTGGCCAGCAACCTCCCTGGAAAATGCACATTTAATGAGTACTTAAGCATGTATCAGCCCCCATGCTGGCCGTTATGAGGAGCTGGAAATACTAAAAAAACAGCTACAGGAAAACCTACAGTATAACAGTAACATGTGATCTTGCCTACTGCCTCCATGTACACCATGTCATACGGGGGGGAATTCATAAACTGTGTTGTTGACACCATTAAGAACTCTGCCCTTTGCACCAGAATCAGTGTCAATGTTTCATCATTCATGTATCTGTCAGAACCAGGAACATGAATCTGTCGAGGGTGGAGAGCCCATACTGGACACTCTTTTCTCAGTGCGCTCACTCCCAAGCCACTGTGCCCACCGCACAGACAGGCACATGGTAGAGGCGTTTTGTAGTGGGGTGGGCAACTGAGAGATTCATTTCTCATCAGGTCCGCATTGATATCGATTAACAACACATGGTAATGTGCAGATCCATACACTATTCAGTCCCATAATAGCTTTTTAATCTGCACACTGCATTCTGCTGTCAATTAAGGATCCACCCACCCAACATATACTGTGCAGTGGAGACATCCACCCATCCAAAACACACTGTGCTGTGGATACTAGTTCCCCATCAGGTCCGTCTTTTCTGTATTTTCCCAAATATAAACATTGCCGTATTTGGATAATAAAATTACTAGTATCCTCGGCCCCTCTATTTATATTTAGCTTTCAGCTGTGGAATCCCCCACATTCATGACAGCTTCCCAGCACAGACATGGCCCACTCTGAGCAATGGCATAACTTTGTACATCAGCTCAGAGCTGGTTTTACTTACCATCAGTTTTCTAATCTGCATACTGGCTGTAATTCCTTAACCTCCCTGGCGGTATGATTATTTCAGATTTTTGATGCTGAAAGCGGTACAATTATGTGCATGGAAATGTTTTAGGCCTGTAATTCTTAGGAATAACTCACTTAAATCTGTCCAAACAAGAGTCTAGTAAACATCCCGGGTATGATAAAGTTTGAAAAACGAAATCATAAATTATAATATAATAAATAATTATAACAAATAATAATATAATAATTAAAAAAAATATTCAATAATGTAATCAAATCAAAAACACTGAAATTTGCTCAGTTGCAGAATTGTCGCTGTCATTACTTTCAGTGTCTGATGACGGATTTCCCCACAGATCACTATCGCTCAATTCTGTGAGTGATTCTAATTTATTATCGCTGTTTTCTAGCTGGTCTGAAACTGCTTTTGATGTAAAGGGATGGTTTTGGTTGCTATGGACAATCTCCAGTTTCCAGGCAGAAAGAACAGTATTTATAATATAAAACTACATGAAGGGCACTGGACAAAGCACTAGGGACAAAAGGGATGTGAAATAAATTGATACAGTAATGTAATCTGTAAGATTACAGTGTACTGTATATGTATTGTGTGTTTTACTTTTTGAATTTGGCGCCGTTCTCCATCCCTCTGCGTTGCAACGGTTGCAGGGAATGGAGCTCGGCTCTGTGATGGATCGAGCGGAGGATGGCTCGCTCACACATCGGGGAGACATCGCAGGATCCTGGGAACGAGGTAAGTAACATGTACCTGGATCCTGCGATGCAATCCCGAATGTGGCTCGGGGTTACCGCTTTTGGTACTGAAAATCCACCCTGATCCACACTCGGGAATACCACCAGGGGGTTTAAGGATAAGTTCACCTTTGGGAACATGTTACATTTTCCACCCATTTTTAAAGTGAATCATGTAACATGTTCCTGCAGCCTCTCCCTGATCCCCCTTCTATAATGGTGACAGCGGGCTGGTGATCTTCTCCCTGCACCCACTGTCACAATTTAAAAAAGAATGCAGCCATGCAGGGCTCAGCCCACATGCTTGCGTCAATTATTCAGAGGTTTGTGAATGAAAGAACTATAAGTATCGACAGCCTTTGCGGTTGACCGCTTGTAGTTCTCAATGAACTACCAGGGAGCTACACAGACAGTCTGCAAGAACCTGAGATTGCACCTGCGATCTGCTGATCAGATGTGCAATGCAAGCTCCTACTGAAAAAAAGAATGCACATTTTTTTGCCTGCAAAAAATGTGCATGTATTTATTTATTTATTTATTAGATAGGTGACGCTATCCATTAAGAATCTGTCACTACTATAGTAGCAAGTTCCGAAACAGCATTTGTGCTTGCACCTGATCGGATGATGGAAGTCAGCAGAATTTCTGCTCATTTACTAAGCTCTGGAGCAACTGCTCTTGTAGAGTGCAACTGCACTTTGCAAAGTACGCAGTCTATTTGTCTTTAGTAAATCAACCCCTAAGTGTAGTTCCACTTTAATGTCATTCGTTTTGTGTGCACTGGTGCTATAGTATAGTGCTGGAGAGTTGGAGGCTGCACTAATAATATACATTGAAGGGCATTGGTTAGTAGTTTCAGCCATTCAGAAGTATTTCAAGGTCTGTTTATTTTCAGTCAATCTGTCATCCATCAGTCAAATGATAGATGACAGATTAAAGATTGGACAGTGACTTAGGAACAGCACCAGCAACAGCATAGTAACAGCAAATACAATCATCATTCACAGATACATATTATAGATAGAAATGTATATGGATCTTTGTAAAATACATGTAGAATCATATCAGTGATTACCTTTCATTCCCTCATGGTAATGTAAAGATACCTTGGTGGTCTTGAAGTATTTGGTCTACAAATGACTTTCATGGTGATCCAATAAAGAAATGGTCATACTTGGAAAACCAATTAGCATACAATGGCATATTGTACTTTTCAGGTCTGTGAATCAGGCCTCAGAATGCTTTCTGTTAATATAATGTGTGTTTGTGTTAGGATTTTATTGAACCCAAGTTGAAATACCGTAGAAGTAAAAATGTTTTCTTGTTAATGAAGGGTTAATTAATGCAAGATGTTCAAGGCAAAGTATAAAAAACATTAAAATAAAGTTTTCTTACAGTTGTATTGTTACCTTTTGTAATTATTAAATATTATATTGTGCTTATAGAGTACTCTTTTATTTATCAGCCTAATTACTCTATACCCCCCCCCCAAAAAAAAAAAAAAAAAAAAAAAACATTTACGTTTAATTATATTTTTTGTCTATCAGTGCCTTTAGTTTTTCCCATGAAGTTTTCCTCTAAAAGAGATTACCTGTTGATGCTGCAGTTCTTTAGGCTTCCCTCCTTCTTGGTGGCAACCATCTGCTTGCCTCTGCAGCATTGCCACCACAGTGTGCATGCCCCATAGGGTCATGGCATACAAGGTCACGTGATCACTATTCTTACTATCACCACAGCATGGTCCAAGTTGGGTGTGGGCCCAATCCACAGAGTGCCAAATGTTCTGTAATATCACTTTAGCTATTAAACGCCTTCCCTTCCAGGCCATTTAGAGTGGCGTGTGCTGCTAGACAAGCATCTGATCTGCCTACGGGGCAAGGCACATGCCTGACGGACAGCACACTTCATTCTTAATGAGCTGGAAGGGAAGGCATGTAATAGCTAAAGTGATGTCACAGGACATGTGATGTGGCTAACCCGGCGTAAGTAAGATTGGCTATCCTGTGAACTAGAAAGAAAAAGTAAAAAAAAAAAAAAAAAAGGTTTAAACAACTACATTTTTAAAGTGTCTGTGTATAAATCTGTGGCTTACAGTGTGCTCTATCCATACAAGGGGGTAGATATCTAGGTTTAGCACCACTTCAAAGCCCAACTGAACCTTCATTTAAAATCAGCTTAACCGATTGCCGACCAGCCGCCGTCATTATACTACAGAAGGTTGGCACGGCTGCGTGAATCGCCGTAGGTGTATGTCTGGCGCTTTAAAAGCACGCGCCCACGGCACGACACCGGAGGCGATGCGCGCGTCCACCGGCCACCCACGATTACTCCACAGAGAGCCAGAACGGGGATCTGTCAAACAGATCCCCGTTCTGACAGGGGAGTAGAGAGGGATCCTCTGTTCTTAGTGATCAGGAACAGCAATCTCTCTCTACTCCCAGTCAGTCCCCTCCCCCCACAGTTAGAAATGCCTCCCTAGGGAACACATTTAACCCCTTGATTGCCCCCTAGTGTTAACCCCTTGCCTGCCAGTGTCATTTATACAGTAATGAGTGGCTATTTTTAGCACTGATCGCTGTATAAATGTCAATGGTCCCAAAAAAGTGTCCGATCTGTCCGCCGCAATGTGGCAGACCCGCTAAAAATAGCTGATTACCACTATTAGTAGTAACAAAAGTAATAATAATAATAAAAATGCCATACATATATCACCCTTTTTGCTTATTGCAATTTTTTACCAAAAATACTTAGAAGAATATATATTGGCCTAAACTGATGGATAAATTTGTTTTTTTGGGTTCTTTTGGAAATTTATTACAGCAAAAAGTAAAAAATATTGTTATTTTTGTCAAAATTGTCGGTTTTTATTTGTTTATAGCACAAAAAATAAAAACCACAGAGTTGATCAGATACCACCAAAAGAAAACTCTATTTGTGGGAAAACAAAGAACATAAATTTTAGCGCCGCACGACCGCGCAATTGTCAGTTAAAGCGACGCAGTGCCGTATCGCAAAAATTGGCCTGGTCATTATGGGGGTAAATCCTTCTGGGGCTGAAGTGGTTAAAGTAGAATTTTAGGGAAAAATTTTTATTTTTATTTTGGATAGAGTAAGGAAGAGTTATAGCTCCAGTCAGATTTTTTTCTGCCACCTGTCTCCCATTGCAGAGATTTGCCTTCACTTACTTACCCACAGCCAAACAGGAAGTGAGAGGAAATCCCTGCAAATTAAGGGAATTCCTTGGGGATCCCCAGGTCACCAGAACTAGTGTCCCCATTGGAAGATTTTCCCTCCATTACTTTTCTGGGGACAACCCCAAATATGGGATTTTCTTTTATTCTCACTTTTGATGTTAATGATAAACAGGACAATTAGAGATGATGAATCTCCCCTCACGGGGAGGGGGGGCACAGACAGCAATACAAACTGACAAGCGTTCTAATCCCTATCCAAAACAAATTTTTTTTTGCCTTTAGTTATACTTTAACACTGTTCATGCATAAAAACAATAGGTGTTTAAAGTCTCAACAGTGATTTTTTTTGTTTTTTTAGAAAGCAGCCATGCCTGAGTAAAACGCCTCTCCTCTGCCAGCATGCTGCAAGGACCCTTGTAGAAGCAGGGACCTCTCTGCAGAGAACTGACATGCCTCCTGTTAATTGAGACCTATAGCTCTGCAAGCAGCAAAGTTCATGCTCCCTGCTGATTGGAAACCTATAGCTCAGACTCAGAAGTAGCCAAGTCAGACCTCATCAGAGTGACAACTGCTTTCACACGGAGAGCAAGGGTCATTCTCTGTTGCATACTGGCAGGAGACAGGCTTTTCTACTCAGGCTGTGATTGATTACTAAAGAAAACAGCTTTGCAAACCTTTTGTTTTGATGCATCTGGAAGGTGTTTAGCAGATTTAAACTAAAGGTTTAGTTCGGCTTTAATTTGTAAAATCCCTAATTCTTCTAAATCTATCTAACAGACTTCTAATTTCCATATTATAATTTTCACTTCTGCTGCCGAGGTTCCTTCCCTTTGGGAGTTTAGGGCTAGCAGAACAATATTCATTTTACTCTTTCCATGACCCTAGTTTATAAAGCCTTGAAGATTACAAATATGTGAGCTCATGAGAATGGATTTCAGTTCGATATTCTCTCCTGGTAGATTAAATACCTTCAAAGAAAATCACCAAGCTTCATTTCTGTAATGGCCACCAGATGTGACATTATCCAGCTTATATTAAAAGTCTAACGTATTACTAGCTACACGTCTATTTTGGTCATAAGGTGGACAATTCAGGGCAATTCATTTATTTATTTTTTTGCAACTTAATTTTACTTTTTGCCAATATCAAAAAATAGAAATAATGCAACTGTATAGAAAAAAATACTTCTGCAATTGAATGTGTATTGGTTAAGAATTGACATGAAATATATCCGTATATATCATAAAAAAAAGAATGCCAATGTCTTGAAAAACATCTTTCTTTGTGGACGCCAGGAGCATATTATGAAAGCCAAATGGAAAACATTAGAGTGAACAAATTGAGCTATTATTTTTTAACAATACTGAGTAAACAGTGTTCCATTGAGTCCTCTCTAGTGGATCTTTTGAAAGCTAGAGTAGAGTACTGTAAGTGGTAGAGAAATGCATGGATATCTTAAAAAAATCAGTGAAAAAAATAACATAAAGGTTTGGCCATTTTTAAAATCTCCATCATTTACAATTAATGAGGTGACAGAGACTCTAGTTAGCAATAACTGTTCAGTTATCAAATGAGTGGTAAGGTAAATACACACAGATCCTTATTTCCCGCTATCCACCATAACTGAAATATGAGTGGATATACAGCTATAAAGGCAGGTGTAATATGCTGTAGTTCTTGTCGATTCTATGGAAGACTGCTGCCTCTGCTTAGAGAGTGCAGAAACATTAGGTGGACTTGGGCTTAAACTTATCTCCCGCACCTTCATTGGCTAGTGAAGCTGTCCCTCATAATGAAGTAAGGCATCTGAGGCAGGACAGGGCAGTGCCAAGCATAACCAATCACTGTTTTTTAATGTTAGGACCCCCAAGATTTTAGGGCTCCCAGGGTGCTCAGCAAGTTAGGCGAACATACATGCAGGTATAGCAGTTTAGCAATCTTCTCCAAAAATCTTCAACATCTGCTGGCAGGTGCTGTAACTTGCATTCCCCCACCACCTCCTACTAGGGATGAGGATGGGGTTGAGTATGGGTTCCTGGTGTATTAATATGACTGTTCGCTGCCAAAGCAACCATCTACCAATAATGCGCTTCCTGGCCTTTGAACTATGGTCAGTTGGCTTGGAAGCACCAATAATGAGGGCTTCTTATGTGCCAGCACTCTCAGTATAAACGGCTGGGTTCCCAGCACCCATTGGTCTGTGTGTTGGAACAGATAGGGAAAACAACTAAACTTGCTATTTAGCTGCTAACCTTGATTATTTGAAGTCTTCTCTTTTTTTTTATTCTTATTTGTTTTTTTGTTTTTTTATCTTATTTTCTTCATGTTTATAGGTTTTTTTTGTTTTTGTTTTTTAATTTCTCCAAAAAATGCATAGGTTGGTGTTTAGCGCTCCAGTGTTTGTTTTTTTAGGGAGTTATATTTTGCTTTGTTTTATTTTGCTGGTCTTTTTTTTTATTTTATTCCGGGGTCTACGGTATTAGCTTGTTCCTGACATAGGCAAAGCTGCTCCTTGTTTTCCAAACCTCACTGCATGCTTGTGCGGTAAATGTATTCTGCACCAAAGCACCACAACCTTATTTCCTCTATTGTCATACCTGACTTGATCACTGTATTAGTGCCACTGGTCCTCAAAAAGTGTCAAAAGTGTCAGTTAGGTGTCCAATTTGTCCGCCACAGTGTCGCAGTCCTGTTAAAAATTTGGTCGCTGCCATTACTAATACATTTTTTTTTTAAAAAGTTAATAAATGCATAGTTTGTAGACGCTATAACTTTTGCGCAAACCAATAGATATACGCTTATTGGGATTTTTTTTACCAAAAGCATGTAACAGAATACATACTGGCCTAAAATGATGAACAAATTAGATTTTTTTACATGTTTTTATTGGATATGTTTTATAGCAGAAAGTCAAAAATATTGTTTTTTTTTTCAAAATTGTTTATAGTGCAAAAAAAAAAAAAAACGCAGAGGTGATCAAATGCCACCAAAAGAAAGCTCTATTTATGGGAAAAAAGGTCATCAATTTTATTTGAGTACAGTGTGGCACAACCGCGCAGTTGTCAGTTAAAGCGACACAGTTCCGTATCGCAAAAAATTGGCTAGATGCAAAAGAGTGTCTCAATGATGCCAAATTTGAATGCTCAGAGAAATTTAAAAAAATCTATATGACCATTTAAAGTAAATTTTGCTGGTGTATGGCCAGCTTGAGAAGCAGATTCTTATTATAAAGCAAGATCTAGACAACTCTGTATAGTCAAGAGATGACGATGACTGTCATTTGGCCATACTCACCCACTTAACTGGTATGTATGCCTTCTGTTTTTTCATTGTGCTCTTAAATTCCAGTAACAGTAAGTGCACAATGTGGATGCATGGAAACACGCCCATGTGCACATACTGATTCTGTAAAATGTTACATTGGAATGTGCCGATACCTAAACAAACACTTGCGGAGAGTCATCTATTGGAAGCAATTAATTTCTAGTGCCAAAAGTCTCAGTTTACCAAGCTATTTTATTTAAAACTGCTTATGCTACCCTAACTTTACTCCCTCATCACTGAGCTCCTTGCCTGCAAGAATTAAATGTAAAAAGCCCTGTGTAAGCTGTAGGTTGATCTAATTGGAGTTTATGCAGACTAATAACATCTCTCTCCCCTATGCAGACTGTGAGAATAGTGATTTACCACTTGGAAACCAGCATTGTAGAGACGGTGGAGGGTGTATAGTAAAGTGTGGCTATTGCTTTGTCCTATGTGGGCTAATCACAGGGTCATTTAAAAAAGATTTCCAGGAATTGTCTCATTGTGCAATATTTGGGGAAATAATTGTAATGTAGCTCCTCGAGAGCAGAGACTGATGTGAATGTAAAATATGTGAAGCACTGCGTAAATTCAAAGAGCTCTATAAATACATGTAATAAATAAATAATGTTTCGGCTGCACTTACTTTTGTGGTGTGTCACTAGATCAGTGGTCTCCAAACTGTGGTCCTGGGGATGTGGCCCTTTGCTTGCCTTTATCTGGCCATTGAGGCGTTATTACTGCCACTGACAACAACAATAGAGCATACTTCCTTCCACTGACAACAAAAATGGGGCACTATTCCTCTCAATGACACCAACTATTTCTCCCACTAATACGAAAGCTCAGGCATTGTTACTCCCACTGTGCACAGTCCAGTCCCCCTAAAGTCACAATAAACCGGTCCTCTGCTTAGAAAGTTTGGAAACCCTTGTACTAGATACACTGTTCACCCTTTGTCCAAATGCTTTCAGTATCTGTGTTCTGCTTTGGTATTTGAAAAATACCAATAGATTCTCTATTGGGCCAGTTAAACTCATAAATACATAGCACAGGGCCTAGAAGCATGTATGCAATTGATAAAAAGCCTTTTTTTAAAGTGTAGTTTAGTGCCATGATAAATAGGACTAATTTCAAATTAAAATGAATACTTTGTGCTTATAAGAACACTTGTTGCTTTACATTATATGTAAAATCAATGACTGACATCTCATACATTTTAACATGTTCATGTTTTTTAAAACAATTTTCAATATTTTTACAATTTGCAGATATTTTTTTTTTTATATAATGCCTGCTGGTCCTGTTATAAGGTCCCTGCTTTAGAGTGACAATGCTTTGCCCCTGCCTCCCAGACTACAATGTATTCTGCCAATTTACATTGTACAGACATGTTCCACTGTTGTCACCATCAGGAAATGACTTACACCACTTGTTGGAGTGCATGAATGTAGACAGAAGGTGGCTGCAAAGAGGCTGCAGCATTCAAATGCAACAAAGGATGAAAAAGAATAAAACAATATTTCATCAAAAATATCAAAAATTTATATTTGTGCACAAACAAGGTCCATAAAGACATTGATGAGCGAGTTTGGGGTGGAGGAATTTGACTGGCCTGCACAGAGTTCTGACCTCAACCTCCGCTCCTCAACACCTTTGGGATGAATTAGAGCGGAGACTGCGAGCCAGGCCTTCTTGTCCACATCAGTGCCTGACCTAAAAAATGCGCTTCTGGAAGAATGGTCAAACATTCCCATAGACACACTCCTAAACCTTGTGGAAAGCCTTCTCAGAAGAGTTGAAGCTGTTAGAGCTTAAAAGGGTGGGCCAACTCAATATTGAACCCTATGGACTAATATGGATGCCATTAAAGTTTATTTGCATGTAAAGGCAGGCGTCACAATACTTTTGGTAATATAGTGTATATATATATATATACGCTATTTACACTCTTGTTGTGTAAAGGACGGGGGAAGCCAGGGGTGATGTAAAGGGGGCGAGGACAGGAATGTGAAGGGAGTGATATGAAGGGGGGTGGGGTTCTATAAAGGGGTGAGAACAGGAATATGAAGGGGGGCTGGGGAGCACAATGTGAAGGGGAGTGCTATAAAATGGGTGAGGACAGGAATGTGATGGGGGGTGCTATAAACGGAGTAAGGACAGTTATGTGATGGGGGTGCTATAAAGAGGTTGAGGACAGTTATGTGAAGGGGGGTGCTATAAAGAGGTTGAGGACAGTTATGTGAAGGGGGGTGCTATAAAAGGGATGAGGACAATTGTTTGAAGGGGGTGCTATAAAGGGAGTAAGGACAGTTATGTGATGGGGTGCTATAAAGAGGGTGAGTACAGTTATGTGAAGGGGGGTGCTATAAAGAGGGTGAGGACAGTTATTTGAAGGGGGTGCTATAAAGGGGGTGAGGACAGTTATGTGAAGGCGGTGCTATAAAGGGGGTGAGGACAGGAATGTGAAGGGGAGTGTTATAAAGGGGATGAACACAGCAATGTGAAGGGGGGTGCTATAAAGGGGGTGAGGACAGGAATGTGAAGGGGGTGCTATAAAGGGGGTGAGGACAGGAATGTGAAGGGGAGTGTTATAAAGGGGATGAGCACAGCAATGTGAAGGGGAGTGCTATAAAGGGGGTGAGGACAGGAATGTGAAGGGGGTGCTATAAAGGGGGTGAGGACAGGAATGTGAAGGGGGTGCTATAAAGGGGGTGAGGACAGGAATGTGAAGGGGGTGCTGTAAAGGGGGTGAGGACAGTTATGTGAAGGGGGTGCTATAAAAGGGGTGAAGACAGGAATGTGAAGGGGGTGCTATAAAAGGGATGAGGACAGTTATTTGAAGGGGGTGCTATAAAGGGGGTTAGGACAGTTATGTGAAGCGATGCTATAAAGGGGGTGAGGACAGGAATGTGAAGGGGGTGCTATAAAGGGGGTGAGGACAGGAATGTGAAGGGGAGTGTTATAAAGGGGATGAGCACAGCAATGTGAAGGGGAGTGCTATAAAGGGGGTGAGGACAGGAATGTGAAGGGGGTGCTATAAAGGGGGTGAGGACAGGAATGTGAAGGGGGTGCTGTAAAGGGGGTGAGGACAGTTATGTGAAGGGGGTGCTATAAAAGGGGTGAAGACAGGAATGTGAAGGGGGTGCTATAAAAGGGATGAGGACAGTTATTTGAAGGGGGTGCTATAAAGGGGGTTAGGACAGTTATGTGAAGGCGATGCTATAAAGGGGGTGAGGACAGGAATGTGAAGGGGAGTGTTATAAAGGGGATGAGCACAGCAATGTGAAGGGGGGTGTTATAAAGGGGGTGAGGACAGGAATGTGAAGGGGGTGCTATAAAGAGGGTGAGGACAGGAATGTAAAGGGGGTGCTATAAAGGGGGTGAGGACAGGAATGTGAAGGGGGTGCTGTAAAGGGGGTGAGGACAGTTATGTGAAGGGGGTGCTATAAAGGGGGTGAAGACAGGAATGTGAAGGGGGTGCTATAAAAGGGATGAGGACAGTTATTTGAAGGGGGTGCTATAAAGGAGGTGAGGACAGTTATGTGAAGACGATGCTATAAAGGGGGTGAGGACAGGAATGTGAAGGGGAGTGTTATAAAGGGGATGAGCACAGCAATGTGAAGGGGGGTGCTATAAAGGGGGTGAGGACAGGAATGTGAAGGGGGTGATATAAAGAGGGGGAGGACAGGAATGTAAAGGGGGTGCTATAAAGGGGGTGAGGACAGGAATGTGAAGGGGGTGCCGTAAAGGGGGTGAGGACAGTTATGTGAATGGGGGTGCTATAAAGGGGGTGAAGACAGGAATGTGAAGGGGGTGCTATAAAAGGGATGAGGACAGTTATTTGAAGGGGTGCTATAAAGGGGGCGAGGACAGTTATGTGAAGGCGATGCTATAAAGGGGGTGAGGACAGGAATGTGAAGGGGAGTGTTATAAAGGGGATGAGCACAGCAATGTGAAGGGGAGTGCTATAAAGGGGGTGAGGACAGGAATGTGAAGGGGGTGCTATAAAGGGGGTGAGGACAGGAATGTGAAGGGGGTGCTGTAAAGGGGGTGAGGACAGTTATGTGAAGGGGGTGCTATAAAGAGGGTGAGGACAGGAATGTGAAGGGGGGTGCTATAAAGGGGATGAGGACAGTTATGTAAAGGGGGTGAGGACAGGAATGTAAGGGGGGTGTTATAAAAGGGGTGAGGACAGGAATGTGAAAGAGTGCTATAAAGGGTTGAGGACAGGAATGTGAAGGGTGCTATAAAGGGGTGAGGACAGGAGTGTGAATGGGGCGTGCTATAACGGGGGTGAGGACAGGAATGTGATGAGGGTGCTATAATGGGGGGTGAGGACAGGAATGTGAAGGGAGGCTGGGGACTGCAGTGTGAAAGAGGGGTACTATAAAGAGGGCAAGGACAGGGATGTGAAGGGGGGTGATATGAATGGGGCTGGAACTGCAATTTGAAGTAGGAAGGTTATATAAAGGGGGCGAGAACAGGAATGTGAAGGGGGAGTGATATGAAGGGGGCTGGGAACTGCAATTTGAAGTTGGGGGTAATATAAAGGGGGGCCACGGACAAGAATGTGATGGGGGCTGAGGACTGTAATGTGAAGGGAGGATTGATATGCAGGGGGACTGAGAACACTGATGTAATAAAAGGATTGTGATGTGAAGGATCTGAAGCTAGTGTCCCATTTATTTCAGTTGGCTGCCTTATAAACGCATAAAAAGAAGTCCCTGACCCATTTTTTTTGCACCATACCAAGCTGCATGGTACTGTGGCACCATGCGGTGTGGCACTCGCAAAAACACGTCACGTTGTGCAGAGGTGCCATTGAGAGTCAAACATATGATTTGGATCTCGACTGGAAGAAATTTTTTCTGACTGGACCTTCATGAATTTTAATTCAATATCCCTGCTCTGGTGCTTTATTTGTTCATTAGCACATTATTATTTAGGTTCCAGTGGTCTGTTTGTTTTTGAAATCTTATCAAACTGTGCAACCTAACTAGGTGGGTGGCTGGGCAACATTTACTATAATGTGCAGTCTGCTCTCCTCCAGCCATGAGAGGTGATAGGTCCCGATTGCCACTCAATTAGCAACGTGCAAATGTTCCTCTCTTCCCCTGGTTCCGCGGTGTTCTTACCGTACCCATTGAGTGGTCACCGATGATGTAACTCCTGTGCATGCACACTAGAGTTACATTATGGGCACCTGGCTCCATTCTTGCTATTTTACAGATGCTGGGTATGGACCGAGACTGTATGCCTCACTGTGCATATGCCACAGTCTTTGTGCATTTAAAAAAAATAGCTAGCAGGTAAGGAAAAGAGCTTTGTGGCAGAGGAGATTTATAAAGTCTCTATATGCTGGCCAATTTTTATGTGGCTAGTTTAGTTGCACTTTAACTATATCAGTCACACTTGTGAATAGTGGCACTGATATCATTCCAATATCTGTCAAGTTTAAAGCAGAACTTAAGGCATTTTTTATTTTGGATAAGGTAGGGGAGGATTATAACCCATCTGTGTTACATTGGGAAGAATTTCCTTCACTTCCTGTCCCATAGCCATAAGTGAGGGAAATCCCTGGTAATCATCAGAGTCACCATAACTAATGTCCCTGTTGGAAGATTTCTCCTCTATTCCTGTTCTGATGACCACTCAGAATCTGTTCCAATCCATCTCTACTTTATCTAAAACTAAAAAATTAAGACACTTTTAACTTTATCAGTCCATTTTTTGTACTTGCAGGATGTTGGAGAATCTAATACTAGGTCATTAATTTTCTAACTAATTAATACAGCAGGTTTAGTCATCTCTTCTGCCTCGGTCTCCTCTTCATATTATAGAGCATGTACTTTTACCTCCCTCAGTAGTGAAACACACTTGTAAGTAGTGTCATAGGCATTAATCCAGCGTCTGTGAAGTTTAAGACACCTTCATACCAATTTAATTAAGTAAGGAGTGTTGAATTCAACAACTCCTAGGTATATAAAACACATGTATAGTATAAATGGCATTGTCCCGGAATGAAGGTGCCCGGGACCCAGGACAGACTTGCCCGAGCAATCTGGGGCCATTGGGAGGTATGTAATTATGCTTTGCACTTGTGTATAAAATACATTTGCAGGAGTTTATTTTGCATGAGTACGCTTGTGCCCTTGAAAAAAAAATGTCTGTCTACCAGATTGCTGTTGCTAGCATCCGTCCCTTTTTTTGTTGGCCAAAAAGTTAGATATTCAACAAAAACAATCAAACAATACAATACTGGTAAAAAAAAAAAAGATCATGTCTGGAGGTAAAAAAAAAAAAAAAAAAATTATGTCTGGAGGTAAAAAAAAAAGATACAAAGGTAATTTTGATTATGCAGATATTCCTCAAACATATTTAATAGTCAAGACTGTACATTCCCTTGACAAGTTTCCATCTCCTTCTGGGCATGAACCGTCAAAGTATAAGTGCATGGTGAGCAGATGCAGACATTTATGCTAGGAGTTTTGGAAGTGTTATCTGCTGACTTAGGTCTTTATGATGTCATGATGTTGGCAGGACATCTTTGCCCTTACAGCACTCTACAGTGTAGTGATAAAAAGCACAGCCACTGGTTTGCTTTTGGCATGCCGAAGATGATTTTGTGCCAGGGCACCAATAACCTCCTTTCTGTAATAATCAGGTCACACTCTCATGTCTAGAGGTGACAGTATTTTAGAGCCTAGATTTTTATGGCTGCGTAAATAAGGCATTCCTTATCTTTTGAAGAGATTACATTGTGTAGAGCATGAATGCAGGGTAAAACTTGTAAACTTAAAAGGAACTTTTTTTTTTCAGACCAAATGTTTGTGGATCTCGGTTCCATTCCTACTGTTGCCCAGGATGGAAAACGTTACCAGGGGGAAACCAGTGCATTGTTCGTAAGTGTGTTTTCTTTCCGTTCCGATCCGTTAAAGTTATGTTCCCTAAGTTTCAACAAGCATCCACACAACTGAAATGACAGCTATAGATTGGATCAGCTCACTGTTTCACCTAGAACTTTTAATATTTTTTTTTATCTTCACTTGTATGAGAATATTAAATATCTGGCCCATAGCTCTCCCTTTTTTCTACAGCTCAAAGTCTAGTCTTGTGTATGGAAGGTTGCCTAGTAGAAGAGAGAGTAGAATAGGTATAACCAGTGCCAGCTGAGTTCAGTTTAATAACCCAGGATAGACTTAATAACTTATGTCTATTTCTTACCCCAGGATAGTAAAGACACTGCTCCAAATGCAAGGTGGTGTGTAGAAAAAAAACACAAAACTTATGAATTATCTATTTCTGATACATATATAAATATAATACATATTTATTTATTTTTTACCCAGCAATCTGTCGGAATTCATGTGGAGATGGATTTTGCTCGCGACCAAACATGTGTACATGTTTAAATGGACAGCTTTCTCCTACTTGTGGGGCTGGTGCAGGTGAGTGAAATAGAGCACAAATAAGCAAGATGTACAAATATAGGTAAACGTTAAATATTAAATAGATTGTGACAACAAAAACTTGATGTTATACCATAAGGACCATAAGGCGAGATAAGAATTTTGTCTCTGTGTCTCATGGAGGAGGCAATAAACCTGATACTTATATCAGTTCCAAGCTCTCAATGCCTTCATGCTTTAAAAAATTGTGTAGTTCACAGAATTGAATCCTCGTGGTCTGCATGTAAACATGTGACTGCACTGGTAAAGAGGACCAAAGGTGACATAACCGATTGGCTGATATAGATAACAGCTACTGTATTGCTTGTGCCAGTTTTCATAAATCAGTTCTGCTGACATGTGGTTTGTGATCCAGCAGATGGAGAAATCACTTACAGGAACATTAAAAAAAAGTGTTGCTCCTGCTCTACCTGTGAGATTGTGTCTAGCAGGGTAAAATTAATATTTATAATCCAATCATAAATGAATAAATAAATTGCGAGGATGCCGCTAGCATTAAGGTGTGTTCCCACATGGGATTTATGATAAATAGGAGATATATTGGATACTGAGCTGCTATATTACAGTGTTTCAATAAAGTCCAATAAATAAATGAATCACCAATAAATATTGTGTTAACTCAAACAGATGTTCATATGTGCTCCTTATACCAAAATTATGACTTCATAAATAACATACACATAAAACATCAGTGAGTCCAATATAATAAATATAAAGTCGGTGAGTTCAACAATTTCTGATTTACACAATGCTAGTAATGTATATAAGGTTCCGTGAAATAGAGTTCCGTGACCAACCAACCAACACCCGAACCAACCATCTCAAAATAGGTGCCTGAAATTTCACACACTATGTGCCACCACTGTGCTCTGTGCTCTCAGAACTCTCACCTCCAGGTTGGTTTCATATAGCTTGTATATGATAATCCTCCTAAGATGGGATGGTGGTCACCTTCTCTTCCTCCTCTCTGCCTCTAGGGGGCTCACCGTTGGACTGCCTAAAGGTTCCACTGGTGGGGGGAGTGCTGTGCCTTTCAGCTGGGATCACATTATTTTCGCATGCGGCTCACAGCAGGGGTCCAGTGCTTCCTTGTTCACAGTTTCAGGTCCGATTTCAGCCTGAATTTTTGGCTAAATTCGGACCTGAAGTGAACCAAAAGACCCACAGGGCTCCTGTGCAAATTTGCACTGGAGCCGCAGCAGAGATATGTTAACTGTCTCCAAAGTCTCCTGCTAGTGAGAACCCAGCATTAGGGTTACTATAGATTCATGCTGCCCAAATGCCTTTTAAAAATCCTCATTCTATACTTCAGCTCACATGGGACAGACTTTATTAAAACACAAATAGAGCTGTAAAACTAAACTAGGTCCAGGCTCCAGGTGACCTCTTCTCCCTCCTCATTGCCTGCCGACCACCATAAGTTATACACTATATTAGGTACACTTTGCTTGTACCTGGTTGGACCCCCTTTTGCCTTCATAACTTCATAACTGCCTTAATTCTTTGTGGCATAGATTCAAAAAGGTGTTGGAAACATTCCTCAAAGATTTTGGTCCATATTGACATGGACAAATAACAACAGTACAACAAAAAGTGAATAAATTCAAATGGTTTTAATGAACTTGTCTAAGAATGTGCATTGTATAATCACCTAACTAGTGCAACAGAAAAACTTTACTTCATACCTTGGTGGTCTAGTGTGGATAATTGATAATAATGTAATGGAGTACCCATTTTTCACCATGCTGCAGCTAGGTTAATGGCCCTGCACTGTCAAAATGTCAGAATTGGCATGCAGGAAGCCAGGCTAGAGCCTTATAGCATGCAGCTTCTCTAAGACCCAGCGAACGCGGGAAGCACCTCTCCGGTTGCTACTCCCAATTACAGTAGGGTGGCCCATGATCCATAGATCTTGGATCCCTCCAGCTGCTCTCCTGTGCTTCCAGTGTCACCCTAGAATTCACTGTGAGAGACGCTGTTTGTAAGGATAATCATAATTCTCTGTTTGAGTTCTGCATTGTTTTACTAAAGTATTGATTCACAGCTAGACTGTCTGTTACACAGTCTCATAGAGACTATGCTATGCAGCCACATGTTACCCTGATTGAGCCACAAAGACATTGCTGTGAAGAGTCTATTCTTGTGCAACATTTGTATTCTACTTTGTATTATTCTACAGTATATGTGTGTATTTTGCCATTCTGAACCCGTTTTTTATTATTTCTTTTAACATTGCACCTATTTAGTAAACTGCAAGTTACAGTAATTCTATGTGTGATATTCAGCCAATTACATATTCTGCTAAAACAATACCTTACTTTAGCTAATCTATGATCTCAGTAACCTGATATACAAGAAGCCAAGTAACACTGGCCATACGGACATGCAAGAGTTTTAGCTCCTTCTTTCTGATGTTACTCCTCATTCTGAAAGAAGGTAGCAGCATGTATGTACAGTATATACAACTAGATCACCCAAATGCTATTACAGACCTCCTGTACCTGGTGCCCTCAGACCAATGATAGCTTGCCCAGAGCAAGAAATGGGCTTGGGTCTGGTGGGACTCTTCTACCAATGCCTGCAGCTGCCACCTTTCTCCGTGTTAGTAAAGCAGTATTGTTTGTAATTGCAATCATAATCACAATATCTCTAACTTGGTCACAATGGCAGTTTTCAACAGCAGAGTGAAATCCCTGGTGCTGCTTTACTTTAAAAGAGAAGTTTGTTTTTTTTTCCTTTTGGAAATCATACTTACCTAGGTGGATTCAGAATTGGTTCGATGCTGCATCTGTCCCCCGCCGGCTCTAAGACTGAGAACGAAGCGATCAAACACTGCTGATCACTTAGTTCTTAGAGAGCTGTTGACTATCAGTCACCGCTGTCTGTTCTGCCCCCCACGCACGGTTACTGGAGCGCTGCACTTTAGGGGGTGCTGCGCTGGCTTGGTCTCTCAATGGCTCGCTGAGAGGCTGAGCCATGTGCCGGTTCAGGCTGCTGGGTGGATCATATTGGGAACTTTCCCCAGCCCGGACCGGCTCTGTGACGTCAGCTAACAGCAGGCTTCAGCCCGCTGTCAGCTGAAAACAGGTCACAAGAGTGCAGAACGAACTACACTCCTGTCATCCACTGACTGGCTGTACTTCTCCTTTAAAGCCCAAATCCAGCCAAATAGTTTTACTTAGTTTTGGATACAGTGGGGCACATGTTTTTGTTGCCATTTGTGACCTATTGGGAATATTTCCTCTCTCTTACTGTCAGGACTCAGGACAGGAAATGCTGGGAAATCTCTCCAATGTGGAAACAAACAAATGCAACAACACATTGTTAGGCTAGCTTTACATTTTTATGCTGGGGGAACATGCGCAAAATTGTACGCATTCCCGCAATGCACAAAAACATGCAGCCCTTTTGCAGGTGCACATCAGTGCCTTTAATTTCTAAGTGACAATAAATGTTATTTTATTATTAAAATTAAAAAGAAGTTATACTTGCCTGCCCTCTTCCACAAGCTTTGACTGATGGCAGCAGGAGCCTATGGCTCCAGCTGCTCTCAGAGCCTCCATTGAGACTAGGAAGAGAGAGGAGCGGGGCTGCCAGCAGGACAGCGCTGGATTGGTGAGAGGTTCCAGGTAAATGTTGGAAGGGTAACTCCACTTTCCGGGGAAAAAAATTGCAAATAAATTTAAAATCATATAGCGTATACAATTGCGACACAAGTCATATTGTAATTGAATGTTATTAGAAATGACCTTTCCTTTTCAATCTGCAGCTCTGTAATTTTCTGTAAAATGCAATATGGCTACCTGGAATTGTTCTGTACACAGAATGTGTACAGAAGGCCCCCAGAAACATAATTTTCTGCTTGTGTGATTGACTAACAAATTTTCCCAGAAGTCTACACTAAAATACAAATCATATTTCAGGCATCCCCTGCAACAAAAATGTCTTTTTTGGTGAGATTCTCCCAATAGGAAATCACGGCTAAAGGGATTCAGACCCTGCAGCTTTCCTCATTAATGCTCTACAGGTGCACAGCTGATTGATAATTATGAAACCACTCCCATTAGACTCACCCAGCACAGGGACACTGAGGAACAAACAGGGATTTTCTCGTAATAAAAAAAGGTAGGAATCTGCAACAAAGTTTGTTAAAATCCTCGTAATGTACATAGAGCACCCAGAGGGGAATGTTCTTTTCTCAACAAAAGTGGAGTTACGCTTTAAGGGCAGGGGGGACTAGGACAGGTAGAGAATGCAGAGAATGCGTTAAGGTAAAAAACTGTTTACGTTTAGAACCACTTTAAAGGAAATACCACGCACCTAACATGCACTCTAACAAAGTATCATGCATTTTGGTGCAGTGGGATTTTTTTTAAAAGGGCCATGCACTGTGCATTTTTCAAAAATGAATGGGCAACTCTAAATGCATTGCGCAAAACTGCACAAAATCATGCAAAAAGGTGGCGCTCAATTACACCTGCATAGCATAGTGTGTAAAGACTAATAAATGTGACAGTGTTTTTCTTGTTGCCGATATCTTTCTGTGCTAGAGACAATCCCAGCATTATTAAAAAAAATTGACTGGCATTAGGCTGTAAATAAGAGCTGATTTGAGGGGTCAGGTTATAATAGGTCTACAAAAGGACACTAGAAATATTAGTAGCATTTGTTTAATTGCCAAGGGAATTCTTTAAAGTGACCCTGTCATTTAACTTTTTCATAACTAGGACCATAGGAACTATATTTGAATGCAATAGACTGTGAATAGCGTTGCTTTAGAGTAGCAGCAGTATCAAAAAATTAACTGAATTGAAAAGAAACAATATACTCCTCTTCAGGGGCATTGCTAGGTCTACAAAAGATCTGGGGCTAGAGCCCATAGCAGCATAGTAGAGAAAGTCATATGCTTGGGCATACGCATGTATATATAGTAATATATGTGTTTATAGCCTCAGAGAGCCCCCTACTTACATCAGGGTCCCTAGAGAGCCCCCCTTACATCAGGGTCCCCAGAGAGCCTCCCTTACATCAGGGTCCCCAGAGAGCCTCCTCCTTACATCAGAGTCCCCAGAGAGCCTCCCCCTTGCATCAGGGTCCCCAGAGAGCCCCCCTTTACAATGGGGTCCCCAGAGAGCCTTCCCCTTAAAATCAGGGTCCCCAGAGAGCCTCCCTCTTAAAATCAGGGTCCCCAGAGAGCCTCCCCTTTGCATCAGGGTCCCCAGAGAGCCCCCTACTTACATCAGGGTCCCCAGAAAGCCTCCCCTCTCTTGGGGACCAATGCAGAGACTCGGGGGGTATGGGCCCCAGATTCGGGGCTATAGCCTCAAAAGCCACCCCCTAGCGACGCCACTGCTCCTCTTGCATTTAATAAAACCAATAGTTATAATTATTTAGGCTACATTCACACTACAGAGTTTTGAATTGCGGGCAGATCTGCCGCAGATCTGCTCGTGATTTGACATCGCTGGCAGTGTGAAGTGTGAATGATAAAACGCAGAACGCGCATTTGAGATGCCATTAATTTGAATGACACCTCAAATCGCGGTGCGGGCGTCTCACAATGCGTGCTGCAATCGCGGCAACCCGCATCGTGAGACGCATGTTGCCCAAAAATATTTCAGGAGCTACTTTGAGGCAACATGTGTCTCGCGAAGCGGGTTACCACGATTGCAGCACGTTTTATCTGCGACAATTGCGGCAGACCCGAACCGCGATTTGAGGTGTCATTCAAATGAATGGCATCTCAAATGCGAGTTCCGTGTTTTGTCATTTACACATCAGCGCTGCCAAATTGTGGGCAGATCCGCAGCAGATCTACCGCGATTCTAAACGCTGTAGTGTGAATGCAGCCTAACGCTCTGTTTACATCTAGGCATTGCTATTTTAGAGGCCTATTTCGGGCATTTTTTGCAGAGTTTTGCAGCGTTTTTGTACAGGCGTTTTCAAGGTTAAAATGTCACCAATGTAAAAGCAGTAAAACGCCTGTAATCTGCAACGGGCGTTTTGCTTCAGGCAACAGAACGCTCAGATGTGAGCAGGGGCCATTGAAATGAATGGGATTTGCCTTGTTGGGCGTTTTTAGAGCTGAGGCTTACAGCAGAAAAACGCCCAAAAACGCCTAGGTGTGAATGGAGCCAAAGAATGATTTGGGATATCTTGATCCAAAGAATTAACGTATGCTTTTTTTTTTTGAACGATTGAATGTATTTTCACTGATGAGGTTTTCCATTGGTCAAGCATGTTATTTACTTTGGCCTTCCTCTAGACACACACACAGCTACAATTTATGGAGAACTGAATTTAATGGACCTTTTGTCTTTTTTTTATTATGCATTACTGTATAACTATACAGTATATGTTCTACAACACTAATAACTAAAAACCAGCTGTATTGATCCTCCAAACACAACAATACCACAATGAGACCTCGACTGATATGTATGTATAAGATAATAAGGATATTTCCACATAAACAAAAAAAATCCACATTAACAACTTTGATCAGTTTGTTGCTGTACATTTCATGAATTGTAATTTTGTGCACTCTCCAAAAAAAGTTTATTTTCAGATATTCCCCCCTTGAAAACAAACTGCGGTTTTTTAAAGGGTATCTTAAGACTTCAAATTGAATCTTGTTTTGTGAAAGTATTTTTTTTTCTCTCCCAGTCTGGGCTCAGTCTCCAGGCTGCACTAATTAAATGAGTGTTTCTTTTGGCACTGGGCAATAGGAGCCTCCAGGAAACGCAGAGCGTGCCTCTAGGCTGGATTCAGAGAAAAGGGTCCCCCATGTACTATCAGGAATGTTAGAAAGTAAAGCAGGAGGGATTTAGCTAATTTGTATTTCTTGGATATCAAGGGGAAATCACTAAAATTTCTAAGCTGGGAAGAATTTAACCCTGTACAAAAGTAAAATAGCCAATTCTTTGTCTGGAGGGGTCCTTGGTGCCAAATTTCAAACTATTTTAATCTTTTAGTCTTCTGTTATACCAATCATTTATACTTTATAGAAGGACTCTGTAACATTCATACTGACCATTTAAATGTCAACTCCAGGCATAAAAACTTTCATTTAAATACATGCCTCAATAGCTACACAGTATATAAATCCACTTTGTGTGCACCAAATGCCTTTGAAAACCCATTTATTACCTTGTCATAGTAGTAGTGGCATTATCACTGTGCTCTACATGCACTATGCAGAGAGTAGAACCATGGGAGGGGTCCATCAGGTCACACCCGCTACAGGTTTTCTACAGACTATAGCAAGGGTCGGAGACAAGACCAGTCACTTTGCCCAAGAAGGGAGAGCAGAAGACCTGGCTTATTAGGGCTAGTTTGCACTTGCTTCAAAACATGGCTTTGGACGAAAGCTCTCTGAACGCCAGTCAAAGCTTCTGTCACTAAATAAAATGGTTAGCTTACAGTCCTGTTTGCTTTTGCTTGGTGCTTTGATGAGGCTTCGGTGGGGCTTTGATGAGGCTTTCGTGGAGCTTTGATGAGCCTTTGGTGGGGCTTCGGTGAGGCTTCATGGGGCTTCGATGATGCTTCGTTGGGGCTTCAGTGGGGCTTCAGTGGGTCTTCAATCGAGCTTTGCCATAGACTTCTATGGAGGCTTTGAAGACGCTTTGAAGCACCACTAAAGCTACATGGGGTATAATTTTTGAAGTGAAGCTGAAGCAAAGCAAAGCAAAAGCAAGGTGTAAACAGGACTGTAAGCTAACCATTTTATTTAGCAACAGGCTTTGACTGGCATTCAGAGGGCTTTAACAAAGCGTGTCCAAAGCCTTGTTGTGAAGCAAGTGTAAACTAGCCGTTAATGTGTGTTGAAGCCGAAGGAAGTGTAAATGAGCCCTTACAGAAACTTCCTGCATAGAGGCAACGTTTCACACTGGGTTACTCTAGAGGTCTGCAACAAATACACAAAGCAATCCAAGATTCAAATAAAAATACTTTCCTAGTTGGACAATAATTGCTGAAGATAAAATTTTGAAAAAGCTGTATAAACCAATATGGTGCTTATAGATGCAACAAGTCATAAAAATTCAACATAAGTGAACAAGTTATGCCACTTATAAGGATATTAAACATCACAGCACTGCAATTAACATTTTCATATTCCCTATTCTGATTTGCTGATCCTTAGATTTTTAGACCCCCCCCTGCTTAATTTGTATTTGTAGAAAAGGGCTGCACAATTTCAGAATGTAATGAGTAAAATCAGACCTGACTGAGGCTAGGTTCACACTGCTGCAGTGCGAATTTACCGCGATTTTACCGCGAATTTCAGGAGTTGGATATAGCTGCGATTGATAGTCTAGCCAATGGAATCATAATGTAAAAAAAAAAAAGGTCTTAACTTCCTGTGTACTTCCTGGTTTTTGTGGAGAGTAGTGTGGTAGAATTCGCACATATGTGAACCATCAATGCGATTCAAGAACGATTTACATTGATGTCTATGGAGACTAAATTCGCAACGCAACGCAGTAAACTCGCACAGGACCTTTTTTTCACGCAGGTTATATTCGCAACGCGTCGATGTGAACGGCGCTAATGTTAATCTATGTAATTTAAATGACTTGCGAATTTGAGCGATCGCAACGGCTCAAATTCGCAATAGAATTCGCAGCAGTGTGAACCTAGCCTTAATGTTTAAATAAGCACAGATGTAACAAGCACAGATGTAACAGGAAAATGAACAAGTGACTGAAAAATAGTGTATATGCTAATTATATGGTATTTTACTAGACTGCTCTGGCATTTGTGGGACTAGTTAAGTATTAGTTACATTCACATTATCTTTGTTTTTCATGTTATACATAATTTCGCACAGGAGAAGGCTTTAATCACCAGGGGATAATTTGTCAGTTTGTGATTCGTGTTTTTCTATGCCTTATGTTTGTTATATAGCTTCAATAGAAGTTCCACTAGGTTTGCCACATACATCTATGGTAACTCAATATTTATATATTAAACATAGCAACTTGCTTAAACATTGTTTAAAAAAGAAAAGGAAAGTAATTTGGAAGTGAACGTTTAGAGATAGTATTTGTTCAAGTTTAAAAAACGAAGTCATAAAACAATGTGTGTGTCCATTTATGTTAAAAAAAAAAATCAAATGTTCAGATTTTGAAACGTATTTAAACTGTAGGCAGACAGTTAAATTCACAATTAAAATGCATAAGTCCTAACTGTTTCACCTTGCAAGAGAGTTTAATTCTGTTCAGTCAATTTTCTAATCCAGGCACCCCTGTCAGACAGCACTTTTCTCGATTGCAGCCAGAGCAATGCATTCTAATCAATCCCAGGCTGTGTTTGCATATTTAGGCTTGATTCACACTAATGATACTAACTTTTAATGCTTTTGCATTTTGCAGAAATGCAGGGAATTTTTAACATGGGTTCCTATGGAACACGTTCACATCAAAGCATTCTTGTGCCTCTACATTTTTGGAAAAGGTCGGGGATTTTTTTTCCCCTCAAAATGCAGCGTTTCCCCATTGACAGCTGAATGTTAAAAAAAAAAAAATTACAGGCTAAACAAATCCACGAAAAAAAATGGCGTAGGGGTCATACCAGGCCCTTCGGTCTGGTATGGATTTGGAGGGGATACCCCACACCAATTTTTTTTTTTTATGGCGTAGGGGCCCCCCAAAATCTATACCAGACCCTTATCCGAGCATGCAGCCTGGCAGGTCAGGAAAGGGAGGGGACGAGTGAACGCCCCCCTCCTGAACCATATCAGACCACATTTAGACAAAAGCTTACCCAACCGCATGATTGTAGAATGATGAGCTGAATAACGGTGCTCAGGTTTGTTGTGTCCCATAAACATCAAAATAGCAAGAAATTCCGAGAACTTGATTGCTTCTTCTTAAATCTTTACTGAGAACTAACAGCAGTGCGACATCTAAAGTGCTGCATGCCCTCAACATGGGGGGTGGGGTCTCTGTGCCCCCAACCCCAAAGCACTTTGCCCCATGTTAATGGGGACAAGGGCCTCTTCCCGACAACTCTGGCCGGTGGTTGTTGAGGTCTGCGTGTGGGGGCTTATCAGAATCTGGAAGCCCGCTTTAACAAAGGGGCCCCCAGATCCAACCCCCTCCCCATGTGAATGGGTATTGGATACATTGTACCCCTACCCATTCACCAAAAAAGCAGCAAAATGTAAAGAAAAAAAAACAAGAGCCGGTTTTTGACAAGTCCTTTATTAAAAAAATAGTTCTGTCTTCTCCCCGACCCATCTTCTCCCGCCGCTGTCTCTCCCGAAGCTATCTTCTCCCGCGCCGCTGTCTTCTTCCTCGCCACCGCTGCCTTCTTCTTCGCTGCCGCTGTCTTCTTCCTCGCCGCCACTGTCTTCTTCCTCGCCACCGATTACCCGCTAAAAACAAAACAGTCCGCTCTTGTCCTGATGCTGTCTTCTTCCATTGTGATGTCCCCAGCTGTCTGACATCTCTTATGTAGCCATGGGATGTGGCCACCCGATGATATCACCTGGAGAGCCCGCCCCCTTGTGTCTCCATATAGCAACCAGCTATATACAGTGAATGTAAAAAAAAAGACACAAATCGCAAAACGCAAATCGAGGCAAAAACGCGGTTACAAAGACACAGAAAGCACAGCAAAAAGCACTGCAGAAATGCTAAAAAGCAACATGCATAGATGTGAATCGAACCTAAAGGAGTAGTTCTTCTTTCCAATAAAGCCCTGTACATACAATCATCTGAAATTATCCAAAGGGACAGACACAAAAGCTTTTCTCGTATGATACCAGATCGTATGATTTTTATTTAATCAGTACAGTTTTCGTCCGAAAATACAATACATATACAATACATGCATTACATCACTTCCGAATTTTTAATCTGTCATACGAGAATTTTAGTAGTTTAGCAACCTCTTCATTTTCGATATGGTGACTAGCATGCAAAAAAAAAAAAACGGACGATCATTCGTTCGATAACCTCATTGTGCGTACTAAGCTGTAGCCTGTTTCCTGCACTGTTCCTACTCCTACTGTGCAGTATAGTAATCCTTATTTGCTGCCCCTTCTGCCCCCATTTTGAATCCTGCTGTGCAGGGAACTACAGGAGGATAACATAAAGACAAACTGAAAGCGGAGCTAAAGTCTAAAAATACTTACCTCTGCTCCAGTAATGCAACATCCACAATCTACCTTGAAAATGCTGGCATCTTCTCTCCGGCTTCTTCCCAGTGTGTGGTCTTAGGCCATCTTGATTGGCCAGCGCGTGATGGCGTAACTCCTGCACATGTGCGTGTGCTGCTCAGTGTACATGCTAAAGAACATTGCAATGAGGAAGCCTTTATTTCAGAAAAGACATACAGTGTCTCACAAAAGTGAGTACACCCCTCACATTTTTGGAAATATTTTATTATACCTTTTCATGTGACAACACTGAAGAAATGACACTTTGCTACAATGTAAAGTAGTGAGTGTACAGCTTGTATAACAGTGTAAATTTGCTGTCCCCTCAAAATAACTCAACACACAGCCATTAATGTCTAAACCGCTGGCAACAAAAGTGAGTACACCCCTAAGTGAAAATGCCCAAGTTGGGCTCAATTAGCCATTTTCCTTCCCCGGTGTCATGTGACTCGTAAGTGTTACAAGGTCTCAGGTGTGAATGGGGAGCAGGTGTGTAAATTTGGTGTTATCGCTCTCACTCTCTCATACTGGTCACTGGAATTTCAACATGGCACCTCATGGCAAAGAACTCTCTGAGGGTCTGAAAAAAAGAATTGTTGCTCTACATTAAGAAGAGCCTAGGCTATAAGAAGATTGCCAAGACCCTGAAACTGAGCTGCAGCACAGTGGCCAAGACCATACAGTGGTTTATCAGGACAGGGTCCACTCAGAACAGGCCTCACCATGGTCGACCAAAGAAGTTGAGTGCACGTGCTCAGAGTCATATCCAGAGGTTGTCTTTGGGAAATAGGGGTATGAGTGTTGCCAGCAATGCTGCAGAGATTAAAGGGGTGGGGGGTCAGCCTGTCAGTGCTCGGTTCATATGCCGCACACTGCATCAAATTGGTCTGCATGGCTGTTGTCCCAGAAGGAAGCCTCTTCTAAAGATGATGCACAAGAAAGCCTGCAAACAGTTTGCTGAAGTCAAGCAGACTAAGAACATCGATTACTGGCAACCAGGTGAGGAGTACAAAGACAAGTATGTCTTGCCTACAGTCAAGCATGGTGGTGGGAGTGTCATGGTCTGGGGCTGCATGAGTGTTGCCAGCACTGGGGAGCTACAGTTCATTGAGGGAACCATGAATGCTAACATGTATTGTGACATACTGAAGCAGAGCATGATCCCCTCCCTTGGTAGACTGGATCCGCTGGGCAGTATTCCAACTTGATAATGACCCCAAACACACCTCCAAGACAACCACTTCCATGCTAAAGAAGCTGAGGGTAAAGATAATGGACTGGCCAAGCATGTCTCCAGACCTAAACCCTAATGACCATCTGTGGGGCATCCTCAAATGGAAGGTGGAGGAGCGCAGGGTCTCTAACATCCACCAGCTCTGTGATGTCGTCATGGAGGAGTGGAAGAGGACTCCAGTGGCAACCTGTGAAGCTCTGGTGAACTCCATGCCCAAGAGGGTTAAGGCAGTGCTGGAAAATAATGGTGACCACACAAAATATTGACACTTTGGGCCTCGTTTGGACATTTTCACTTAGGGGTGCACTCACTTTTGTTGCCAGCGGTTTAAACATTAAAGGGTGTGTTGAGTTTTTTTGAGGGGATAGCAAATTTACACTGTTATACAAGCTGTACGCTCACTGTTTTACATTGTAGCAAAGTGTCATTTCTTTAGTGTTGTCACATGAAAAGATATAATAAAATATTTACCAAAATGTGAGGGGTGTACTCACTTTTGTGAGATACTGTAGCATGTCTCTTCTGTAATAAAATAAATAATAAAAATAAATAATAAAAATAATTATAGTTTTTTTAAGGCCACCGTTCCACTTGAACTATTTTATTATGTGTTTTAATTAATACATGTATGTCAGTAATTATATAACTGGGTTAAATGGCGGTATTACATATAGTTCTACATTTAACCTTATAGTAAGTAATTTTTCTTTAGCTTTCCTACTTTTGGCACTAACCAGACAGCATTACAGGCATACCCCACTTTTAAGTACACAATTGGGTTTATTTACTAAAGCTAGAAAGTGCAAAATCGGGTCACTTCTGCATAGAAACCAATGAGCTTCCAGGTTTTATTACCAAAGCATAATTAAACAAGCTGGGGTTAGGAGCTCATTGGTTTCTATGCAGAAGTGAGCCTGATTTTGCACTTTCCAGCTTTGGTAAATAAACCCCATTGTGTACTTAAAAGTGGGGTATGCCTGTATATAAAAACGTTTGGATGAGGATGTCCTCAAAAAGCAGTCTGCAGTACTCAGTGGTAATGTACCAAAGCATTTTTGTTTAAACGCCAGCATAATTTTCTTTTGTATTTGTAGAAGAAATGATTATCCATTTTGTCAACCTGTTAATAGCTTACCAAATAAATTGACTGGTCCTGCTGTCCACTGCTATGACACATAAAAATCTTAAAAATAGCATCAGTGTGGCAATTTTTACTTCCAGAAAATGTATTTACCTTATTAATCATTCAGCATACCCAAAGACAGTTAGTTCACTTATGAATGGATTTTAGTAGGGTAAACAACCCATTTACCCATCTTCTTTCTGTTGATAAGTCTCTACTAGGCAACTTGACTCTACTGGGGTAGTCTGGCTCAGCTTGCCACATTTGCATATAAAATAAATACAAATGCCTTCAGAAGGTCAAGCCACTCTTTTGAAGGCCACATAAGATGGGTAGACCTGGCACCTCAAGGGCAGGGAGATCCTTGTGTGGTCCAATGTCTTCCTTGGAAAATGTAAAAAATACACACAGATAGTGTAGTGAGGGTTTGAATAAATGTCTTTCTTGATTTCTTTAGCACACCAACGTTTTCAATTTATAGCATGTCTAGGTCTTGTACAATTTATGAGGACAGGTTATTTAGGGCGTATTTAAATTTGGAGTAAAATAATTAATATTTGATTTTTCCTAAAGTCCTTTGTGGAGTAAAGTAAAACATTTTACCATTAAAAAAATGTTGGCAGTTTATGTTAAATCTGGCCCAGTATTATTGAATGGAACATTTGTTTTACATGACACATGGGTCTTAACCGAAAGGTTAATTTTTGTTAAAGACAGGAAGGAAGGGCAATTCTTTTCTGCTAGTCCAGGCAATCTGTAGTCACATTTCACCTATTTCAACAAGGACAGTTTGAATATTTTCATTAAGTTGGGTAAATAGTTTACAATCAGAAAACAAGAACAAGGGAACAAGATCGGTTATGAATACAGTTGACAAAGTTAAGTATTTTTCATTAATCTCCTTAACAGTATCCAATAAGTAATGTGGAGATACTCATTAAGTGATTTACTATTTTCAGCATGAAAGAAAATGATGGAAGATCAATACATCCATATTTTTTTTTTTTACATTTTCCGTGCGAATTATATCATAGGAAATGTGAAAGCTATTGCAGTTATATTTTATTACTATTCCTTTTTGCATCTGGTGCTGGTATTAAAGCAGTTAAAGAGTTAATGCATGGAGATTGCTGGATGTATTCACAATGATTCAAGAAAAGTTTGGCTCAGAATGTTTCCACCTACACCATCCAGCGTTTTTAATATATATGTATTTTTTGGAACATATAAAAAGAAAGAGATTATTTTAGTCCTAGGGAAAGTATTGAGCTGCAGCTGAACCAACAACCTGTTCACAAACTCCTGGGATCTTTTTTTCTCTCTTATCCTTACAAACCTTTTGTACTTTTTCCACTGACAATTGATCCTGGGAGTTCCTATGAGTGGAACATGGTTTTTCAAATCTGCTGAGCTCCCCCTTGTATCCCCTACAAAGGAGTATCTCCTACGGGATTCGTACATGAAGGCTTTTAATGAATCTATCACGTGACCCTTGGAACAGAGCCTTTTCATCTGATGTGCATTTGGTGCATGTTACATATGCAGCAAACTCTCCACACAGTTGAATGAGTAGCTCCAGTGTATCTATGCTTCATCAAAAAGAAGGTCTTCCAAAAGTTTCCAGTGGTCACCAAAAGTTTCCAGTGCAGTTGTTACTACACATGGCATTTAAAGTCAAGGTATTTGACAATACCTTTTAATTGTTCAGTTCCTGTGACACTTAACCAAACACTTTTAATGCCACGTACACACAATCGGAAATGCCGCCAGCAAAACTCAGATGAGTGCTTTTTGTCGGAAAATGCGACCGTGTGTATGCTCCATTGGTCTTTTGCTGGCGGAATTCCAGTCAGCAAAAGATTGAGAGCAGATTCTCTATTTTTTGGTCAGGAAAAGTTCCTATCCGAAAATGCTTTCTTCTGTATGCAATTCGGAAGCGCAAAAAAATCACGCATGCTCAGAAACAATTTGACGCATGCTTGGAAGCATTGAACTTACTTTTCTCGGCTCGTTGTAGTGTTGTACGTCACCGCGTTCTTGGCGGTCGAAAGTTCAGAGAACTTTTCTGTGACCGTGTGTATGCAAGGCAAGCTTGAGCGGAATTCCGTTGGAAAAACTATCCAAGTTTTTTCTGATGGAAATTCCGATCGTGTGTACGCGGCATTAGACTACAGGTTTTAGTAATTCACTCAGTGTGCAATGCAATACTTAACCAATTAGTTAGGCAAGTCTAATCTACTAAAAAACAAAGTTCTCAGCTGCATAGATTTCCAAATATACACTATATTGTCAAAAGTATTGGGTCACCTACCTTTGCAACCTTTTAACAGAACAGCACCTGAAATGAGAGCCTCTCCTCCCACTGCCTTGATCTGGCACTTACTCTGTGTTTAAAAAAAAAGGACATTCATAGGATTAATGGATAACTATACTTTCCGTTAAACTTTTTGGTTTTTAACACGTCATCTTTACTCTTCCCCATCAACTACAAATGTCCCAGCATAGCTATGATTAAGCACCAATAACGGTGTGAAATGCGTCAGTATTTGTATCCGTAACCTGTACCTCTGTTGGTGTATGGATTTTATTTACACTAATAAAGGTGTTGCATTGGAGTGCGGTTGTCCAATCTCTTCTTTTTCCATTGATTGGTTATGCCGAGCCAGCACCCTTTATCTCTCATGCAGGGATGGTGTGAACATGGGATTATCACCTGGAGCGGTAATTTTCCTCTTTTACAAATGCCCCAGCATAGACTCCAGATTTGCACATCACACTCTCCAAATGCCACAGCTTATGCTGTGTTGAGGCATGCTGTACATAGTTATTGGGGAGGAAGAAAGGAGCGGGCAAGCTTCCCTGATGGGTCCTCTTCTTACAATGCATTCACACTGCAGCCCCATTCATTCCTATGGGTGTGTCTTACTGATAGCAGACTTTATTCATCCATTGCAGTACAGCTTACCCATAGGAATCAGTTGTGCCACAGTGTAACTTAAAGTCTTGCACACACGGGCCGAATGTCAGGCGGCATCAGGTGATTCAGTAGAAATCAGCTGACATTCGGCTCTTGTATACTGCAGCCCCTCTGACAGCAGCCAGTGGTTCGGCCGGCTTCTGTTGAAGAGGCATGACCAAAAAAGGTCTGCCAACCAGCTCCCGATCAGCGCTCTCAGCCACTGGCTGAGAACGCTGACTGAAGTGTCCTGGCAGGGGGGCCGTTCCCCTGTCAGAACACATTAGAACAGCAGGGGAGTTCGCTGTACTAACATTGGAGTGTTAGTACAGCAGCTCTGACCTGAGCTGTCAGGTTTTTTTTAATTCAGCACACTGGGTTGAATAGAAAAAACTAGCAGTGTGTACGAGGCTTTAGGTACAGCTACAATTTAAGTTTCTCTTGCAACAAGCATTGCACTATGGAGTAGCAAGATCAAAGTATGCCTATTTCTCACAACCACGAAATGGCTGTTTATTAAATAAGATTTTAGGCATGTGTGACTGCTTTCATGCACACATGTTGTTTCTGTCTGTTTTTCCTAACCAAGGGTTTACTTTAAAGGACGCCAATGCTTTGGTTACAGTATACAGTTATTAACTTTAAGTACTTAGCTTTAAGTACTGTATATACTCGAGTATAAGCTGAGTTTTTCAGCACATTTTTTTATGCTGAAAGTGCCCCCCTTTGGCTTATACTGGAGTCAAGCACTTTTCTGCAGCAAAAAATGTCATTTTCCGAACCGACTTTGGGGCCCGGTATCTCCGGACCCCAAATTTGGTGTGCAAACCCTGTGGAAATAGTACCACAACATATCCAAATTTGGGGTTCCTAGCACCAAGTGGCCACGAGACACGGGGCCCCAAAGTCGGTTCGGAAAATGTAATTCTCTGCTGCAGAAAAGTGCTTGACATTTTCTGAACCGACTTTGGGGCCCTGCATCTCAGGGCCACTTGGTGCTAGCAACCACAGTTGGATATATTATAGTGCTAATTCCACTGGGTTTGCACACCAAATTTGGGGTTCCTAGCATCAAGTGGCCCCGAGATACGGGGCCCCAAAGTCGGTTCTGAAAATGTCTTTCTCTGCCGCAGAAGTGCTTGACATTTTCTGAACCGATTTTTGGGGCCCTGTATCTCGGGGCCACTTCGTGCTAGGAACCAACTTTGGATATATTGTGGTGCTATTTCCACTGGGTTTGCACACCAAATTTGGTCAACTGTGTCCATCTGCAGCAATGTCATTTCGGGACTCTTTGGGTCCAGAGACCCCAAATTTTGATTGCAGCTTGGGGGCATCTAGGAACACTTAACTACCGAGTTTGAAGTTCGGGGGACCTATGGCTGCAAATGGGCACAGTGAGGCTGCAAATGGGCACAGTGAGGCTGCAAATGGGCATTGCTGACCCTCTTTTCCACTTACAGTAGCTGCGCATTTCTCACCCTAGGCTTATACTCGAGTCAATAAGTTTTCCCAGTTTTTTGTGGTAAAATTAGGTGCCTTGGCTTATATTCGGGTCGACTTATATTCGAGTATATACGGTATATCTGTTATGGGGAATGTCAAAATGTAATGTGTTCAGTTGTGCAGATACCTACATCAGTTATTGGTCCCTATATATGATAGGAGGAAAAGAGCAGGAGCTAATATTACAATTTATTAAAGCTCCTGGGGGGTTTTATAGAGATATGTAAAGTTACAGACAGGGTGAATGAAAATAATCATAACACATTCCCCCATTCACGCTATACTGCATGGATTGAGCCATCTCCTGCTGTGGCTATTGTATACTGAGATCAGCAGCTGACACCTGTCAGAATACCCAAACAGAGGCTGTATCTAAATAGATGCAGCTGCTGCTTGGCTGAGAATTTTCTGCCTGGGTCCTTAATATTTTAGTTTAAGCATGTTGGGCCCCCATGTTCTGGCTGACAGGGCCACCTACATAGCAATTTTTTATAGTATGTCCCCTATGTATGATCCAGCAGTAGCTGAACATCGCAAATTTTCAGTGGTAACTATGGCCAGGGCAGCCATCAGGGGGGGTACAGCTGTCCAGGCCAGAAGAAAGCAAGACAGATGAAGGGGAGCCGTGTTGTGCACTATAGAAATGATTGTGCAGCTTCTGCTGTTCTGGTCAAGTGAACAATTAATGGGCACGGCGCCAAAAAATATATATATATACACATGCAATCTCCCAACCTGATGCTGCTCCTAAATTAGTAATTACTAATAAACAATATAACAGATAATATAGGGCGCATCAATAGTGCAATATTTTCAATGTGAACCTGTTTAATTTTAACATATGTTAAAGTGCTCCAGTGCATAAACAATAAATATTCTGTGGTTTCAATAAAGCGAATTTAGTGCAACATATCAAATGTCCTCAAATTTTTCTGAGAAAAACACACAAAAATTCTTCTTAGTAAATCCAATCACCACATAATAAAGTGCACATGCTTTCTTATTCGTGCTTCACCCGAAGTGGTAAATCTATGCGCTCACCAGACAGTAGTGGCCACAAAGTGACGCTCAGGCATGGAAACAGCTATATATCTCCACTTATGTAAAATTCAACAGGTTCACATTGAAAATATTGCATTATTGATGCGCCCTATATTATCTGCTGTTCTGGTGTCATTGAGCTCAGACATCAAGCTCTTTACTGCCATCTCCGGCTACTATGTGCATGTGCACCCCTCGTGTGAGCTGCCTGTACTGTGCTTCTCTGTGTGGGCAACATGTCAGCTTTGTGAAACGAGCTGGGACCAGGTAGGAACATCTTCTTTACAAGTAGGGGCTGTGAAGGAAAGGGAGAGGGGCTGTTTGTGTACAAGGAGGGGCCAGAGGCTTGTGTGTTTACAGATTTGTGTATGTGTGGGGCTCATATATATATACAGATGGGGGGCTGACATATATACAGGTGTGAGGGGGGCTGACATATATACAGGTGTGAGGGGGGGCTGACATATATACAGGTGTGGGGGGGCTGACATATATACAGGTGTGAGGGGAGCTGGCATATATACAGGATTGAGGGGGGCTGACATATATACAGGATTGAGGGGGGCTGACATATATACAGGATTGAGGGGGGCTGACATATATACAGGTGTGAGGGGGGCTGGCATATATACAGGATTGAGGGGGGCTGGCATATATACAGGGATACCCCACTTTTAAGTACACAATGGGGTTTATTTACTAAAGCTGAAAAGTGCAAAATCAGGCTCACTTCTGCATAGAAACCAATGAACTTCCAGGTTTTATTACCAAAGCTTAATTGAACAAGCTGGGGTTAGAAGCTCATTGGTTTCTATACAGAAGTAAGCCTGATTTTGTACTTTCCAGCTTTAGTAAATAAACCCCATTGTGTACTTAAAAGTGGGGTATGCCTGTACAGGTGTGAGGGGGGCTGGCATATATACAGGTGTGGGGGAGTGACATATATACAGGTGTGAGGGGGGCTGACATATATACAGGTGTGAGGGGGCTGGCATATATACAGGATTGAGGGGGGGCTGACATATATACAGGTGTGGGGGGGGGCTGACATATATACAGGTGTGAGGGGGCTGGCATATATACAGGATTGAGGGGGGCTGACATATATACAGGATTGAGGGGAGGGGGGCTGAGTGCTTACAGGTGAGGTGGGCGGTGTGTGGATTCGGTGGGATGGCCTGTGGGCAAGCCCTGGGGAATGTTGGTGGTCAGGCTCGGGGGGGGCAGGCCTAAAGCTGTGTAAGGGGCACAAAAATTTCTGATGGCTGCCCTGACTACGGCAGAATGTACTAGCACAATGTGTGTCATACAACTGTATGTAGTTCATCTCTGGAATGCTCAGAAATGGGGGATAGTGTTGCCCATAAACTCAATAAGCGTTGTCAGCCTAGTATAGAACATGTCTGTGGAAGAACTGTGCTGGTATGATTTTGTTTAAATCAGGATATACAGTGGGTAAAATAAGTATTGAACACTTCACCATTTTTCTAGGTAAATATATTTTTAAGCCCTCGTTCACACCAGGCCAATTTAACATGCGATTTTACATGTCAAATTGCATGCCAAATCGTAGCCTATTGCCGGCAACAGCATTTTCAAATTGGTGTGACGCCGACTTTGCGGCACTGCACCAATTCCCAAAAGTAGTTTCTGCACTACTTTTGGCGATTTCGGGGACAATTTCAATAGACATCTGTGCATTAACCCGCACAGATGTCTCTCGAATCGCCACCCGAAGTCAGACTTAAATGTTGGTTTGAAATTGTGCGAGTTCAGCTGAACTCACACGATTTCAAACCCGCATTCAGTGTGAACCTGGGCTAAAGGTGCTATTGACATGAAATTTTCACCACATGTCGGTAACAATCCATGCAATCCATACATGTAAAGAAACCAAAACATAATACGTTTAGAAATTAAATTTTGTGTAATAAAGTGGAATGACACAGTGAAAAAGTATTGAACACGCTAACTGAAATGTATTTAATACTGCGTACAAAATCCTTTGTTAGTGATGACAGCTTCAATACGCCTCCTGTATGGAGAAACTAGTCACATGCCTTGCTCAGGTATGATTTTGACCCATTCTTCCACACGCACACCCATTCTTCCTTATTGTATCGTTTGTAGAAACACTAAATAAAGAAAAAAAAAGAATAATTCCAGGCATCGGAGTGTTAAACCTCGCACACATGATCGGAGATTGTTCACCAACAAAACTGTGGAATTTTGTCCGAAGGGCGTTGGCCCAAACTTGTCTTGCATACACACGGCCACACAAATGTTGGCCAACAATTACGAACATAGTAATGTTCTAGACGTACTACGAACCGATAAAAAGGAAGTTCATTAGTCAAGCGCCACCCTTTGGACTCCTTCTGCTAATTTCGTGTTAGTAGAAGTTTGGTGAGTGTTGATTCGCGCTTTTCATTTCTTGCTTTTCATTTCACACTTTTCAGTTCGTTTCTAAACAGCCGTTCATCAACCAGACATGTTGCAGAATCGGAGGAGATAACATGTTATTTATTATTGGCCTTGTAGTTATTGCTTTGACATTATTTTTTTGGTTGAATAATGATTTGATTTGGTATATTTTCTATATTTTTGGATGCATAGAATGCACTTTTTGGTTAAGTTCTATTGGCAGATAACATGTCTAATTTTATTTGTTTTCTTTTTTTAATGCACAATAAAAAATTGTGTAGAATAATAATTGGCTATGTGTTTTACTTCAAATGACAGTTTGGGAGTAGGCAGTTACATTTAAAAAAATACGATGTAAAATTACCACAACACCAACTTGCCCAAATAAAAAAAAAAAAAAGCATAATAATATTATTCTTGATCTCACTAGAAAAAAAAAGCCTTTGAAAATTTGTTTGCAATAACTCCATCATTATCACCAGCAAAGCAGCTTCATTATTATCCCATTAAAAAAGAAGAGAATTGTGCGCTGCATTTCAAAATTTCATAATTTGCCACGTCACGAATTTTAATTCTCCATTACGAACGCTAGTTTACAAGATCGACTGCTTCTGGCTCGTCCTTGCTTCAGAGCATGCGTGTTTGTACTTTGGACTTTTGTCCGACAGACTTGTGTACACACGCTTGGAAAATCCAACAACACACATTTGTTCGCGGAAAATTTAAAAACATGCCAACCAACATTTGTGTGCGGAAAATCCAACAGCAATTGTCCGATGGAGCATACACACGGTCGGATTTACTGCCAACAGCCTGTCATCGAATTTTTCTCTTCGGAAAGTCAGATTGTGTGTACGGGGCTTTATACATTGTTACATTGGTACAACTTGGACCAAAGGAACTATGTATATGGCATACCTGGCTGATGCCCCTGGAGGCTGGAAATCAGTGAAACAGACTATGACATCACTGCCCTGCACCACCTCGTCCAATCAGAGAACACTTTGCATTCAATCAGAAACTACAAAACATTCTCTGAATGATGCTTGTGCCTGCAGCTGGAAGTGGAGATCATTGGAGTATCAGTGTCTACTTCAGTAATTCCAGCTTCCAACGGCATCAGCCAGGTTTGGTATATACATAGTTACATTGGTCCAAGCTGGACCATTGTAAATATGTGGGACATGCAGATGCCTGGAATCTTCTTTTAAAAAAAAGTTAAACATATGAAAGGTCAAATGTAACAACAGTAATATATGCATGACATATTCCAGTCTGCATGTCTTTAACAGGACCCTTTGATTGGAGCCAAACCACTATGTTTCTTCAGCTTTCTTTACCTTCTCCTAGAGCATTTCTAGAATCAAGGATAAATCCTATCCCTTCTTTGTAACTGATATTATAATGGAATTCATCTGTGTATGCCCCCCTGTGTCTTGGCTGTCTCTGGAGTACAGAACAGTCATCTAAGAGTAGGAGGCTTTATTCAAAGGAACAACACATGTTGCACAAAAGGAAAGTTAAAAAAAAACATATATATTAAATTTAGAAAACCTGGGACACAATTCCTTTCTTGTTTCCTATAACAGGGAACACATAGAGCCATTGGCGTCTTCGGTTGGACTTTGCTGTTAGAACACGGTGTAGGTGAACTCTGATACCTCATATTTTCCTGCACTACATGTAAGATCAAGGAACTATTTCACTTTTCTAGTGCAGGGTACAGTCTTGCCTTCAAAATATTTAGTTCTGCAGTATAAAGCTAATAGAATACAGAGGGGTTGATTTACTAAAAGTGGAGAGTGCAAAATCTAGTGCAGCTCCCAGGTTTTTTTTTTTGTCAAAGCTGAACTGATCGAGATGAAGTTAGAAGCTGATTGGTTATCATGCACAGCGGCACCAGATTTTGCACTCTCCAGCTTTAGTAAATTAACCCCAGAGAGACAAGTATAAAATTGAGACACTCACTGACATCCCAAAGTTTTATGCAAATGCTAAAATTGAAAACATTGCATACACTTTTACTGTGTTAATTGCCTTTTAATCAATATAACTTTTCTTTTAACTTTTCCCCAAAGTTCTCAACTGTAATGTTCGCTGCATGAATGGAGGGACCTGCAACGAAGATTCATGTGTTTGTCAAAAAGGATATAGTGGAACTCACTGTGGACAACGTAAGAATTTACTAAATGCTCTTTTAATTCAGTTATATTTAGAACATTTGACCTTATTTAGCACATCTGTCATTAACCACTTGCTTACTGGGCACCTAAACCCCCCCTCTGCCCAGACCAATTTTCAGCTTTTAATTTTTTCCCACAAATAGAGCTTTCTTTTGGTGGTATTTGATCACCTCTGGGTTTTTTATTTTTTTTGTTAAAAAAATTAAAAAAGACCAATTTCTTTTTAAAAAAAAATACAAAACCGTTTTATATTTTGTTGATAAATTTTGCAAACAGGTAATTTTTCTCCTTCATTGATTTACGCTAATGAGGCTACACTGATGGGCACTGATAGGCTGCACTGATGGGCACAGAGAGGCTGCACTGATGGGCATTGATAACTTGGCACTGATGGGCACTAATAGGCAGCACTGATGGGGTCTAATAGGTGGCACTGGTGGCCACTGATGAGGTGGCACTGATGGGCACTGATAGGTGGCATTGGCGGGCACTGATGGACGGCACTGAAGGGCATTGATAGGTGGCATTGAAGGGCACTAATAGGTGGCACTGATGGGTGGCAGTGATGGGCACTGATCGGCACTGGTAGGTGACACTGATAGGCAGCACTGCTAGGTGGCTCTGATTGGCACCACTGGTGGGCTTTGATAGGTGGCACTTATGGGCACTGATAGGTGGCACTGATTGCTGTGGGCACTGATTGGGTGCACTGTGGGCACTGATTTGTGGCACTGGCAGGTGGCACTGGCAGGCGGTACTTGTGGGCACATATGAGGCAGCTCCGCCTCTTCCTCTTCTGGACCGATGTCCCTTCAAACAGAAGCCGGTGATCGGCTTCTTTTCTTCTCAAGCTGTCAGCATGAGAAGAAAAAAAAACAATTACCGATCCTCCGTTTACATCACATGATCAGCTGTCATTGGTTGACAGTGGATCATGTGGTAAGGGGCCGGGATCGGCCCCTTACTCGGATCTGTGGTCACCTGAGTCTCATTGACTCGGGTGATCACAACGCACGCCGTGCGCCCCCTTCAGGGTGGCGTGGCCAGCTTTCAAAGGGGAGGACGTCAATAGACATACTCCCGGCAAAGCAGATCCACGCTGTAGCCGTCATTCGTTAATGTGAAAGTTAATGTGAAAAGTACAGTATAGTAATGAATCAATAGTAATGACTCTTCCAATCTGATGAAAGGTAAAGCAAACTGGTTGCAATTAAAGACATTACTTGTCACATTTTTTTCTTCAATACTAATTATGTCTGTTTTCCTACATACACTTATAAAGAGCACACAAATTCTACATGGCTGTTTCTGTCGGAATATACTTATACTATTTTGCTACTTCTACTATTTCTACTATTTTAGCAACACATGGCAATGTATTATTGTGTTCCGTGGCGTGCTACAATGCAGGTCAGTTATGGAAGTGCGTTAGGATGCTATTCTAAATAAATTGCATTGTAAATGAGCCCTAACTTCATATAGTATATTAGAGTAGTGTCCTCAATTTCTTTACCCAGAACTTTTCTTCTAACTAATCCTTTCCTACCAGTAATTCATCCATGAGAAAGGCAAAAATGTTTTTTTTTTTCAATTTGCAGAGGGCAGGGAGGAGTCAGAACTTGGTCAAATTTCCCTTCACTTCCTGTCACACCAGTACTAGGTATGAGGGAAATAGGTATACCAGGACAGAAAGAAATAGGCAGCAATACAAACTTAACAGAATGTTCCCCACTTTAGAGAAAGTGTTTTTGTTTCAGCGTTCATCACTTACTTTTCCTGACACGTGTCATAGGTAAAAACTTCTTCAGTGAGGACAGTTAACTTACAAAAATAGGTTTTGGTTGGAGATGAGCTTTAACCAGATTGACGGCCGGTGTTCTGTCAAATTCTCCAACCCGTCAGAAACTCCAACTACTTAACTTCCGGTTTCTTTAAACCAGCAGTAATTGGAGTTTTTGACGAATTGGTGGTTGGGCACAACATCAGCAACCGAAAATAGTCTGGTGCAGGATATTATGAGCAGAGATTCTTACTCTGCTCCGATACTAGCCAACAAAATGTCTGCCTCCGAGGCGACGACAACTTTGTGCTTGTTAGCTGCTGTGCTCTCAAAACAGCTCAATCTTCCTGTACCGGACTCTATTCAGTTGCCGGTGTTGTGTCCAACCACCAGTTTGTCAAAATCTCCAATTACTAAGGGTTTAAATAAAGCAGAAGTGACGTGGTTAGAGTTTCTGATGGGTTGGAGAAATTGACAGAACACCGGGCAGTGGTTCTGTTATCCTGACTGGGAGTCATATGACGTCCAGCAGGATAACATGCTGGCGCGTGACTGCGGGGGCGTTCAGCATGGCGATTGGAGGTTCTGTGTGTCAGTCTGACACACTGCGTCTCTGATCGTAGTAAGGAGCCTCTGACAGAGTAAAATGTGTAAAACCACAAAGCGCTGTGACAGTTATTTAAGAAAAAATCCAAAGATCCAAAATTCAAATAAATGTGAGGCTGATATCAACAAAAAGTGTTCAGAATCACTCAAATAAATAAATAAATTAAGAAATTGAAGCGCTTCACTACGTGATCAATGATAATTAAATAAATAATATGACCCCCATACAAAATTCATTCAGCAAATCTAAATGATGTGCAAAAAGGATAATGTGCAAAAAATAGCTAAAAATGTTGTGCAAGAAGAAATTTATAGCTAAATGCTGACCACACGTGTAAAAAAAATATAATAAATAAATAACTAGTGTCTCAGTGTGTAAGATTCATCAGTTAAATATAAATATTATTAGAATGATATTAAAATTATTGGCCAAACTACTGATACACTTAACAAATAAATAGATGAAAAATAAGACAGCCAAGTCCAGAAGGAAAATGCAGGAGAACACTCACAATAGTGCCAGTATTTAAAAGTTCTACAATTGCTTTAAAATTGCTTAATTGGAGTGCTTGTTAGTCAATCTTGAATGACAATGTTGTTCAGCTCCAACCTCATCAGATGTAGTATTCACCACCAGCAATCATAATTAAAGCAGAAAAAAGAAGAAAATATTTCATTGCGCAATGCTCCATATAAACGGTATACCAGCAAAAACTTGCTATGAGAACCACTCACGTGCGCCCATTGTTAGAAAGGCATATGCAGATGTATTAAGCAGTCAGCCGCCACGGACGAGAGCAGAGTCGCTGCAGTACACAGCCAGATACTGACAGACAACACAGTGCGTCCTAGGCTCCTCCCACGTGTTGCGTCACGGTCACGTGACTTTTTCAAGGAACAAGTCACGTGACCGTGACGCAACGCGTGGGAGGAGCCTAGGACGCACTGTGTTGTCTGTCAGTATCTGGCTGTGTACTGCAGCGACTCTGCTCTCGTCCGTGGCGGCTGACTGCTTAATACATCTGCATATGCCTTTCTAACAATGGGCGCACGTGAGTGGTTCTCATAGCAAGTTTTTGCTGGTATACCGTTTATATGGAGCATTGCACAATGAAATATTTTCTTCTTTTTTCTGCTTTAATTATGATTGCTGGTGGTGAATACTACATCTGATGAGGTTGGAGCTGAATAACATTGTCATTCAAGATTGACTAACAAGCACTCCAATTAAGCAATTTTAAAGCAATTGTAGAACTTTTAAATACTGGCACTATTGTGAGTGTTCTCCTGCATTTTCCTTCTGGACTTGGCTGTCTTATTTTTCATCTATTTATTTAATAAGTGTATCAGTAGTGTGGCCAATAATTTTAATATCATTCTAATAATATTTATATTTAACTGATGAATTTTACACACTGAGACACTAGTTATTTATTTATTATATTTTTTTTTTTACACGTGTGGTCAGCATTTAGCTACAAATTTCTTCTTGCACAACATTTTTAGCTATTTTTTGCACAATATCCTTTTTGCACATCATTTAGATTTGCTGAATGAATTTTGTATGGGGGTCATATTATTTATTTAATTATCATTGATCACGTAGTGAAGCGCTTCAATTTCTTAATTTATTTAGCCTCTGACAGAGGCTTCTTACCACGTGATCAGCTGTGACCAATCACAGCTGATCATCGCGTGAACCAGTGCCCACCACAGTGCCAATCAGTGCCCAGCAGTAACACCTGTCAGTACCTCATCAGTGCTGCCCATCAGTGTCATCTATTAGTGTCCATCAGTGCCGCCTGTCAGTGCCAATCAATGTCGCCTATCAGTGCCCATTAGTGCCACCTATCAGTGCTGCACATCAGTGCCGCCTCATCAGTGCGCATCAATGAAGGAGAAAACTAAATTTTATGACAGAAACTAAAAAAGATTGGGGTCTTTTTTAGTTTGTTTAGCAAAAAATAAAACCCCAGAGGTGATCAAATACCACCAAAAGAAAGCTATTTGTGGGAAGAAAATGATAAAAATGTCATATGGGTACAATGTTGCATAACCGCACAATTGTCATTCAAAGTGCGACAGCGCTGAAATCTGAAAATTGTCCTGGGCAAGAAGGGGCGAAAGTGCCTGGTATTGAAGTGGAATTATTTAACTGCCCCGTGGCAAAAAATCTTTTCTTTTTTTTTTTTTTTTTATGCAGTTAATATAGATAATAGTATTCAGTATATACATTTATGTGCAGACCAAGGTGTCCAGTAAAATTGAGAGATACAATCCATGTATCGTTGAAGGGGGTTATTACAGCAGTCACCGTGTATTTTAAGGCCCAATTCACATGATGCCGACTCCGCCAGGAGTACGACTGCTCAGCGGGGAATCTGTCCGCTGATCCCCGCTGAGCAAGTGGATGGCTTGTCTGTGTCCACTCTGCTTATGCAGAGCGGACACAGACACAGCCTGCTGTCTTCTATGGGCAGTCGATGTAAACAGACTGCCTGTTCGTTTACACCCGACGACCATACGATCCAGTACGCCACATGGATGGGGAACGGATCCCCCATCTTACAGATATTTGCCAGCACACCATGGATCAACAGAATAGTGTCCCCCATCTGTCTGTTTTTGGAGTATAGGTTCAGATAGGATGTTGCCAGGTGTCAATGCATACATGCACATTGACACCCGCTCCATAGAGGGCAGCAGATGGTCTGATTGGATCTGTCTGTTAGTTTTTTTAGGTGGACTCGATTGGACCATCTACTGCCCTCTATGGAGCGGTGGGTTGTCTCCCATGTGAAAGAGACCTAAAGCTTTTTATCAAATAAAAAAAATGTTCCTGTAACTACTTAGAACATATTAGAGTCAGATTTAAATTTATTTAGCTTTTTTTTTTATAGTCTACTGTATTTATTTCCACCTAAAGTTGGCTATAGACAGATTGAAATTCAGCCAAAGTTTCTTGTTGGCGCTGGCATCTTCTACCTGGTTTCTTCCAGGTGCCAGGCTGCAGCCATCTGAATTGGCCAGCGCAGGATAATGATCACAGCACATAGGCGCTGTGCCGGAATGTAAACTAAGCTGCACTTGCACAGCTCAGCTTACATTCCAAAGAAGACTGCGAGCTGGCAGGTAGGTTTCTTTTTTGCAGCAGCAGCTGTAGGGATCTTCCCACATATCCAGGTGTTTACATCCCTACAGGAAAGGATGTAGGGCCCTAGATGCAGACTGTCCGCATGCAGGGTCTTGCAATCCATGCCGGAAAGCAAAATGTGAAAGAGTACAGCATCCAGTAATTAAAGCTACTTCCAGTGAATGAAGTAATGTACATGTCTGTTTGATAGATTTAATGTTTATGCACCTGTTTCCAGTTCACTGGATCACTGCAAATTCCTTAGATCTCATTACGTCTACTATTTCTATAGCACACAAGCCTAAACAAACTGACATTCTTTGTTTCTCTAGCATAATTTAGGTTTTTATTATTTTTTTTATACCTCAGCATAATATTTTACAGCTTTCGATTGACTAGACATATGATGCTCTGGGGGATTTGAACTCGGTCCTCATAGCTTTGGATGACTGCCAGCTTCAGGCATCCAATTAGTCTGCACCTTCATACTGTTGTGCTGTCCAAGTCTGTCTCGTTCGCTGCACTTTTCTAGGTTCATCTTGGCTTTTTTTTTTTTTTTTTTTTTTTTTTTTTTTAGGGGTGTTGTCAAATTTGAAATCCTTAAAAAAAGGAAACCATTTGTTAGAAAGTACCACAAAATAATAGTAAGGGGAAAAATTCTCATGACCAAGAGGCGGGAAGGGCTGGGAAAATTTCCATACCAATTTCCCATGACCAGAGACTTTACTAAATGTTATATTTCCCACATACAGAAAGATTAGGACATTTTCTAGTGTTGTTTGACAAAATGGCTATGTGATAAATGATGACATACTTGAATGTTATAAAGCACAAGAATTAACTACTGTATGTCTGAATCCTAGTAACCTTGACATTTAAAAAGTGGTGAATGACAAGAAATCATATATTACATTTGTTTATATTGAAATTATATTTTATTAAAGTCACGTGGTTTTGATTTATCAGACATTAACATATAAAAAAAAATTTCTCTTTAATTATGAAATTCCTGATCTTTAGTCAGCTTAACATCTTTTATCTTGTTTTATCTTTCGGTGCTACATCTTAGCAACGTAGATCCCGCTGAATAAAAAGAAAGGATATTAAACCCCATCACACTTATTATATTATTGAAAATAACATATTTAATAAGCGTGCGCTTGCCTATGTATATCAATGTGGAGATAAAATGTTTAGATACACAGTCCGGACACCCCTCACCCTCTCCTTGAAAATACATGGTTTCATCATTTTGATCTTAATCATACCATACAGGACACGGGGATTGATTCTTAGACCATGAGTTGTATGCCACTACCTTCAGATGACACTGGCAAAAGCTTTTCTGGGACTATCCCCCAGTATATCCATATAACTCCCAACTCCATGAGGCTCCAGGAGCCTTTCCTTGTTGGAGAAGATTTTTTTCTATTTTTCACCATTTTTCCTTCCTTTTTTTTTTTCGACTGACACTTCCATCAAGATCTGACTGCCTAATGTCCTATGACTCATTAGCAGTTTCCGGTTCACTTAGCATTGATGTACATCATGGGAACTGTATCCACACTCTGCAGTTATGAGGTTGGCTTGTAATGTTTGCTTCTGGCACTGGATCTTACACTTGGCACTTACCTTGGTACATGGGGCAACAAGTGAGTTAGCCACAAGGTGCTATAAATGTCCAGGGCCATGATTCATTCCTATGGCACACAGACCCTGAAGACTCCTCCAGGGTATGCCCACTGTGTTAGGTGAAGCATTGACCCTAGAATGGACAGGCACAAGGTAACTAATTGCCCTGTACATTTACATACTGGGTCCTGGCCACACATGTCATGTCATGTTATTAGATCATTGCTTGGATTTGTAGTAAACACTACGTTGTATTGTATCCTTTTATCCTATATAATGACTACCCTAACTCTAATGCCCCGTACACACGGTCGGACTTTGTTCGGACATTCCGACAACAAAATCCTAGGATTTTTTCCGATGGATGTTGGCTCAAACTTGTCTTGCATACACACGGTCACACAAAGTTGTCGGAAAATCTGATCGTTCTGAACGCGGTGACGTAAAACACGTACGTCGGGACTATAAACGGGGCAGTGGCCAATAGCTTTCATATCTTTATTTATTCTGAGCATGCGTGGCACTTTGTCCGTCGGATTTGTGTACACACGATCGGAATTTCCGACAACGGATTTTGTTGTCGGAAAATTTTATATCCTGCTCTCAAACTTTGTGTGTCGGAAATTCCGATGGAAAATGTGTGATGGAGCCTACACACGGTCGGAATTTCTGACAACAAGGTCCTATCACACATTTTCCGTCGGAAAATCTGACCGTGTGTACGGGGCATAAGAGGTTATTCACCCATTCTGTCATTTTTGCTGCCAGGAAAACCCTATGGGAGAGGGAATCAAAAAGAAATGAACTGTTCCTACTGTGGACCCAGCCATTTTTGCACTGAATAATCAATCTATTGTTACTATTGAGGGCATTTACTCCTTTAGAGTTTCAGTTGATAGGAGACCCTTTTCAAGTCACCCTTTGCTCTGTCAGGCCCAGCTCTGGAGTCAGCTAATGCCACCTTATCTCTTGCCCAGACTATGGCAAACTGGACTGGAGAACTCAATAGTGAACTGTCTTCTGAAATAGATAATCATATCCTCTCTGCAAGATTACAGCTCTTTCCCTCAACCGTACTGTTCTGTGTATATGCCATGGAGATTCTAATTTGTCAAATCTCCAAAATGTCCTTACTTTCTGTGGACATGCATGTGCATGTGGCAGACCCTTCACTTCAAAGGGTTCACCTTAACCCCTAAAGTGGGGGGGGGAGAACGTTGATTGACAATTGCTCCTGGTTAGAACAGTGATGTCTCAACTTCTATTTTCCTCTGTCTTTCGGGGAGGCACACAAAGGGTCTTGATTGCTGTTCTTTTTCTGTTCCTTATTACTGCCCTTTCCTTCACAAACTGCAGACAGTTTCCCTATAACTCATTGCTGCTATAAAGTCACGAGGGATGATCATTTCTTTCCCTTTTAGGAAGAGTTACAAGGACTTTCCAAATCCTATACAGGAATCCTTGTCCATTTAGGGATGCGTGTCCCACCATGCCCTTAAAACATCTATTCTTTTTGCTGAAGAAGCTAGGCTCCTGTAAGGTCTCCTGTAGACCTTTCACTATATCTCTCAAATGAGAGATTTTCCACCTTTAAGAGCAAACACAATGTGATGGGTTCTACTGCTAAACTATTCACCCATCAAAGTCCTTAAATGACTGCAATAAAAACACCACATTCTGTGGTGCTATTTATTAGATCCTTAATCACACCGTGAACTTTCATATCCCAGGGTGCTTTGGAGACCTTTTACTATAAGACTCCCAAGACTAATTCTTTGAACCATATGCCCAAATGCTAATGTTCACACTTCCTTTCATTTGATCTGCATCCTTCTCAGGCTCTTCTCCCAACCTTGTACTGGGTCTAATCCTGATATCATTCTTTGTCACATTCTCTTTCAGGATAATTTTTTTGTCCCATGTTCGGGAACATGCTTTCATTGGCACCCTTCAGTTGCCCCTCCATTAGAATTTCTCTCAGGTAATGCTGGTGGACTTTTTTTAGACAGCTAGTACCAGTTTTCCTCTACTCATTAAGTGGGGACGTTAGCTCCACTACCTAGAGCCAGTTTAACTCCTTATTGCCATAACACACATCTCCCTGGCTAACAACTCGCAGACTCTGCCTGAGCTCTGTTATGTACTTGCCTCCCCATGTCAGGGTTGTGGCTTACCAAGTCATCAATATTTTTGGACTGATAACCCATTTTGTCATTGCCTTCTGAAAAAACCCAATCTTCTGTATTGGTTGACTTCAGTCCTTACCAGTTTAGTACTTGTTTAGTACTTTCCTTATGCTTTTGATTCCTTCACCAAATGCGGTCTGTAGGTACCCTGCCACTTGCCTCCCACCAAACATCTGGCCCTTGGTGCCCTGCAGGTCTTTGCTCAACCTTGTATACCCTCTCCCTAACACCTTGGCTCCCTGTGCAATCTCTTTGCATGAAGTTGCTCTTCTTTGTCGCCAGCTGTGAACTTCTGTGCCTTGTGTCTCTCTGGGACATTTTTCAGGTACTCCTGTTTATTCAAAGCCCTACCCTTGTGTTCAAGGGGATAACTCCCATAAAATGTCCTCTGTACAAACAGGGCCTTCTTCTCACAATTACCCCTTCCAGCTGTAGTTCTGATTGACTTACCCTTTTTTCTTCTTGGGTGCCCCCTCCTTTTCTAATGCTGCATGGGAATCAAGTAAACCGGAAGACAATTATTTGTGCTTCCCTGGTGCTCTTCTTAATGTCTTCTGTTGGAATGTCATTCTCCTCCTCAAGTCCTACCCTGAAGGCATGTCAGACAATTTACTATTACATATTACTATTAATATCTATGGGTGGGGTCAGGACTGTCATCTATGGATACTTGCCACATCTTCCTTTGGGAACTAAGACCTTTTCTGTTTCTGGAGCAGTCCCTCTAAGGCAGTGGTTCTCAACTCCGGTCCTCAGGACCCACTAACAGGCCAGAATTTAAGTATTACCCTGGGGAGAAGCAGACTAGAATACTGCAATCACCGAGCAGCAAATTATATCACCTGTGATGTATTTCAGTTATCTTGCAAACCTGGCCTGTTAGTGTGTCCTGAGGACAGGAGTTGAGAACCACTGCTCTAAGGGATTCTTCCCTCCTTTTCCAGTTGGCTGGGATGTTAATTTGCTCTTTTCTGCCCCCAGGGAACAAAATCCCCCCTTCGTTACCTAAGACCATTTTCCAGAGGTATTCTTATGCAGCATCTAGTACCTGTTTTTCTAACAAAGTTGCAGGGCCACCACCTGGTTCTCTGTTCACTTTTTTTTCCTGTGGGCCTGTTGCTGATGTTTTTAAAAAGGTTTTGCCCATCCTTTGAACTAATGCTTTGGGATGTCCCATGTCCAAGAATCAATTCCTGTGTCTTGTACTGTATGAATAAAATAATAGGAATTTTGACCTGTAAATTCCATATCTTGGACTACAGTACATGACACAGGTCCCTCTCCTCTTTTCTCTGTTATCTCCATATTGCTTGGGTTGTATGGATACACTGGGGAGCAGCCCCAGCAAAGCTTTCGCCAGTGTCCAATCACCTGAATGTAGCAGTATAAGTCCCATGGTTTAAAAATCAATTTCTGTGTCCTGTACAGTACTCAGAGGTATGGAATTTACAGGTAAATCCAAATTCCTATTTTTTAATTTTGGACAATGCATAAAATCCCTGTATTTTATGTGGGGTTTTTTATTTTTATTTTTTTTTGCAGTGAGATTTCCCAATTCTGGTATTTTCCCTCAATTTTAGGCCCAGTAACCCATAGTCACCAGAACAAATACAGGTAGTGAATCTTCCCAACAGGAGACACAGACAGCAATAAAAATCTGTCAGACCTTCCAACCCCCTCAATACTCTACTCAAAATGAAAACAAAAAGTGGTTTCAGATATGCTTTGAACCATGGGTCTTCAACCTGAGCACCCATGCATTAAACTGATAAATGAGCAAGTCAACCAGGCAACCTGTAATATCAGAAAGGGGTTCCCTTTAAACCATATTTATAAAACATTACTTCCATTCAATCAGTCAGTGCCATTATTTAACATGTTTGGATTTACGGCTTACACAGACAAGCATCTGGCTTGCAGTAACCTCTGTTCAGCTGTGGCATGTCTCCCTGCTTTAAAAGAAACTCATCACAACTCCATAGGAAGCAATGGTTTCCTACAGTAACTAACACTTTTTCATTTTAGTGCAAAGCTGCACATAAGGTAAAAGCAAATCTGTTGTAAATTGCATTTAAGCTGTTTTGAGTTTTTATTTTAGTTACACCAATAACCTTGTTTCACATGTGGCTGTGTTGCGATGAGACTCTTTGAACTACAGTTAGATGTGTCACACAAAAGTCAAAAAGATTTGGGCGCTAACAAATGCTATTTAAATGTTCTATTACTAAAATATCAGGCTTCCTTAGAAAATCAAGATCTCTGCTGTCCAAATGCTGGGCTGACCATGACATGCCAGCACCATGTGATGCCCCCATTATTCAACTTCTGTTCATGTTCTCTCTCATGTTCCCTCTCTGCCCCTGGTTTTTGAGCATTCCCAATTCCACTGTACCTCTCTCAGTTAATGTGTTTCCTGTGTTTGCCAGTTGTTATTTTATGTCTCTCTCACTTTTTGCTTGTTCCATGTCTCCCAAAATGCATGCCTAATGTGGGCCACTACGTGCCTGCTCCTTGCCTCTCCTTTGCTTGTATGCTTCATATTTCTTAATTTTCTTGAAGGCACTATGACCCTTTTGACTTTATTCTCTTCTGACCCCTGTCTGTTCTAATAGCTTCCTGGTTTGTGTCACTCCTGATGCTTGCCTGCTGTATGCATCTCTGAATAATTTCTTATTCCGACATCTTTATCCTATCTGTTTATCCCAGCATTTGCCTGCTACAATCTCATATTTGTCTTTGTGTTCCACCCATTCAAAACGTAGTGTTGCCTTTTTGCTTGAAACAGCTAGCAAAGATCTATAGTATAACTGTATGTTTTAGATAGATCATTTCATTTTGTATGCTTTTTTTGTCATTGCTATGTCCACTTTAAATGAATGAGATGCATTTCCACTTTGTTTTGTGTTCTGTGAGAAGGTCATAGGCGTGCACAAGCGGTGTGCCAGGTGTGGCTGAGCACACCCTAATTTGGGGGTCAGCAACCCATCAATCACAATCCACCCGGCGATCAGGGGCAGGTGACGCGTAGACCTTGATCCTTCCTTGCCCACCCCTGGAATCTGAACAGGAGGGGCAGCATTTACTGGAACCCATCTGTATTTTCTTCCTGCAGCAGCTGAAAGTAGGCTTCTCCTGCTTTCCCTCCCACCAGCATTCAGCTACCACAGGAGGAAAATGCAGGGGATCAGAACCAGTACGGTATATGTCATCCCCGCTGCCCTCCTGTCCCTGTTCCTCTACTTTCTGCTGCCCTGGCCCCCCTGTGTGCTCCTCTGGTCTCCCCCTCTTCCCACAGAGCTGCCGGCTACCCCTCCACTCCTAAAAAAAACACTGACACTGTCCACTGCCCTACTGACACCAATCTCTGCCCTACTGATACATCCACTGCTCTACTGACACAATCCACTGCTCTACTGACACTGTATACCTACAATCACAAGCATTTGTGCAATAGGCTGTGCACACCTATAGATAAGATCTAGTTTACACAGGCTTTTGAGTTTGAAATTAGTTTGGACTTTTCTTTTGTTCTTTTATGAGTCGTGAACACATGGCCAATGCATGATAAATGCATGGCAGATGCATTTCTAATGCATTGTATGCTAATCCCACAATTCATTTTTTATTAATACATCTAGTTTGGTACACTGAGGTTTATATTTCATTGAGTAAAATCTGAAGTTTAAGTCCTACCAAAACTTGACGTTTAAGTGCTACCCTTTTTGCAAAATGAATAACAACTTCTTTTGTCTTTACAGCGGTCTGTGAAAATGGTTGTCAGAATGGAGGACGTTGCATTGGACCCAATAGATGTGCCTGTGTCTATGGTTTTACAGGACCTCAGTGCGAAAGAGGTACTTTATTATTGTATATCAGATATTGCATGAATACATGTATATCTATTTATCAATGTGTATATGCAACTTTTTAGCAGACTTTTAATATTTATTATACTTTATTTTAGTGCCATGTTAGGCTTACGTATTGCAGCTGAATAAGGGCCCATTTACACCACATGCATTGTGGGTGATTTTGCATTTTTGAAAGACTGCATCTGAATTGATGTGAATGACAAATCACATGCCAAAACACTCAAAATGCACAAAGAGTTCATTCAGATTTTATCCGTGTTGAGGTACCGCACTTGCAATAACCCAAGGTTACGCTATTACACTTTTGTGATCCTGCACATCTCCGTATGACTGTAAAAACCTAAATAAAGAATGTTCGTGCATTTTAACCTGTGCAGGAAAATGCATTAAAATTCAGGACAATGCATCTGCCACATCGCAATGAATCCAAAATGTGCTTGGGAGAAAGGAAAGCTAGAAAACAATATTTCAGTTACTTCAAAAACAAAGGCAATATCTGAAAACTCAAACATGTTCTCCTGCTGTAAGGAAAGTAGGAAAACAAGCAAGTTTAAAAGAAGTATCCTTTTTTTCTCCAATGCATAATTGGGCTCCTAATCTACCCATTGCACCCAATGAGAAAGGCCCAAGTGTTTCGTATTGCCACAAAGAAACTAAGGCCACATCTGTGTTTATGGAGAAAACACTACACAATGCCCTCCTAATGGCTCTCAGCATGCGTAAATACAGCTGAATCTTGTAGACACAGCTGTGTCTATGGTTCTGTCATGGCACCAGGCAGAATCTGAACAATTCCTACTGGGTGCAAAGAATGTTTCAAGACAATGTGTCAATTTAAGAAAACAAGACAACAGGTAATGTGTAGTAGTGAATAGTTCACTGTTCTGCTTCACAGTGGGACAATATCAGAAGGAAGCAAGGTTGTAATTCATACCTCTAAAGTACTTTGCCAGTGAACAAATCAATATAAGTCCTGTGATGCCAACTTATGTTGCCATCTGCTAAAGTTGATGACAGAGTAAGTCAAGCAAATATCAAATTACTTAGAGATCTGCTCAGAAGTGCCTCCTAACTGACCTGTAAAAACACAATGTAGTCCATCCAAAGCATTTGTTGTTTCATCCCAGAGTGATAGATGTCTTTAACCACATCAATACTGGGCACTTTCACTCCCTTCCTTCCCAGGCCAATTTTCAGCTTTCAGCGCTCTTTCAATAAGGATTGCGCGGTCATGCTACGCTGTAGCCAAATTAAATTTTTATCATTCTGTTCACACAAATAGAGCTTTCTTTTGGTGGCATTTATTCACAAATCAATTTTTTATTTTTTGTGATATAAGCGAAGAAAAGAGCGGAAATTTTGAAAAAAATTTAAAATTTTCTACTTTCTGGTTTAAAAAAGATCCAATAAAATCTAATTTTGTCATAAATTTAAGCCAAATTGTATTCTGCTACATCTTTGGTAAAAAAAATCCTGTTAAATGTATAATAATTGGTTTGTGTGATCACAGACATATGTACGCAAATGATCATTGGGACATATGATTTTAGTGTTACATATGTGGGGACAGGTGTTTTTAGTGTGTGGGGACAGTGTTTTGGGGACACTATTTATGGGACACTGTGTGTGTTTACATTGTGGGGACACTGTGTTCACCAGTGATCAGTATGTAAAAAGCTGTAAAAAACAATTCATACTCACTGATCACCGGCTGGCTGCAGCAATCTGCTCTCCTCTCCTCACTGACAACTTCTGTGTGAGGAGAGGAGAGCCGATTCTCTAGCAACCAGCTCTTTATTTACATCACATGACGGCTCTGATTGGACACAGCCGTCATGAGATCAGAGGGGCCACTCACAGAGCCCTCCTGCCGATCGGAGATGCGCCGTGTCCGGGTGACACAAGCGCATCAGGATCGCGCCGCTGCACAGGCACGCGCACGTGATTCCCCTCCTTCTGAGGGACGTTCCTGAACATCCACTCAGAAGGCGGAAGCTCCCACCCGGCCGTATATGTGCAGTGGCTGGGTGGGAAGTGGTTAAAAAATACCACTTTCTGACTGCCTAACTGGGAAAATATTTCATGATTTTATGGTATACCAAGGCTATGGCTGCAGCTAGATGCCATAGCCTCGGTACTAAAATTTTCCTCAGCCGCTGCGCTTTCCAATAAAAGTAAGCCGAGTGGCTGCTTAGCCACTGGATCACTTTTGGAAGTGGCGGGAGGGGTTGCAGCTCCCACCACCTCTTTCCAGTGGTTCACGGGCTTACCTGGCTCCACAAGAAGCCTGGAAACCGATCCAGAGGTCATAGAGGTTAGCAGAGGAAAGATGGCCTCCACTCATCTCTTTGAGGCCGTGAACGATGTCAGGACATCACTTCCGGTTCATGGTCAATGTAAACAAGGAATTTTTATTTTTTTTGGAAAGCATTAGAACAATGTGGGGTTTTTTTTTATCTGATGCTTTCCATTGTAGAGGAGAGATGTGGGGTCTTATTGGCCCAAGATCTCTCGACAAAGAGGACCTGTCATGCTTTATTGTTATCACAAGACCTCCTCTGTATCTATAAAAGTTTTAAAAGCATCGCCTAAGGAGATTTTTAAGTACAATAGTTTGGCACCATTCCACAAGCATGCACAATTGTAAAGCATGACATGTTAGGTATCTATTTACTCGATGTAACAGCATTTTTCCAAAAAAAGTGGGTTATATACTGCATTTTTTAAAATGTATTTATTAAAGTGTATTTTTTCCAAATAAGTTGTGTTTGAAAAACCACTGCCCAAATACCACGTGACATTAAAAAATGGCAACAACTGCCATTTTATTCTCTGCTAAAAATATATATAAATAATGTTGGGGGGGGGGGATACAGATTTTTTGCTTGTAAACAAAAAGTGTCAGAATAGGCCTGATCCTTAAGTGGAAAATCTGTCCTAGGGGTCCCTATTGGATCACTCTTCAGAGGGCATTTAACAGGGGGTGAGGAGGTGTTATGTCACCTCTTCACCTCCTGATTTAACCCTGTAAATGCCACACTGCTGTGCTGTATTCACGAGCATTGCAGGCAGTTGCAGCATGACCCCATTGATCACATTCAGCGGTGCAACTCCTGCAAATTGGGTCATGCTGTTGAATTTTTGCTGCAGCTACACCATGTGTACAGCCCTAAGCGGCTGCATGCCCAGGTTCAGTCAGGTGGTTGGGAGACAGTAAAACGGCGCCTCTAACCCCAGTTCACGTGTGAACGAAGCCTAAATATATATATCAAGACATAGTTTTGGATCAAGCCATAGTTTTGGATAGAGTAGGGACAATAACAGTGCTGACAATGAATTCACCAGACAGGAAGTAAGGGGAAATCTTCAGCAGGGACACAGACAGCAATAAATATCTGAAATCCTGCATACCATAGGACTTCCATGATCACCTTGGGTTGTGGTAGGGATGAGTCATTTAGAATTAAAGCGCCTCACTGTTAGTCCAAGTATAATAATCTTTAATTCATAGTTATAATCTATAGTTAAATGTTACTGGAATGAGTTTGCACAGCAATCCTAAAACAGTTTGTTTTGAAAACTTATTCCAATAACATCCAACTATATATTTTAGTCCACTTACACCATTTCATTTTTTATAAGCCCTGATGAAGCGAGAAGAGGTACAGCCCTTGAAATATGTTGGGTATGTAAACAATTTAATATTGCAATAGAATTGTATTTGGACTTGAATATTGCAGTGTGGCACTTCAATTCAAAATTACTCATCCTTATCATAACCCAAGGTGATCAGGGAAGTCCTATGGCATGCAAAAGCTGCCAGCCTAAATTTTTAGATTCTCCACATTTATACTATTACTGTAACATTGAACGACAACAATAATACAAAGTCAGCAGGGGAGGGGAGGTAGGTTATATAACCCTCTGCTCTTTATCTAACACTGGCTGGGCATTTACTTTAATGGTAAATGCAGCTTTCTAAACAGTGCTAAAGAGGACTGAGCAGGACTTTTCTATCATCTCCAGCATGTTGCTCCTGCAACCAACTGGCTGTCAATAAAAAGGGCTATGGGCAGAGCTAGGTGAGGCTATTTACTGATAGTACTAACAACGTTGTCAACATCTAAGCATCTTTGCTGAACTTTTGGAGCTGGTCATGTCCTTGCTCTTAATGGTTTTTCAATAAAATAATAATTTAAAGCTGGAAGTGCCGCCACCCTTTTCTTCACCATTCAACATCTAAGCAGCTGCAGCAGAAGCAAGGGTGACAACAATATGGTGATTTCACTACATTAGGAAGAGCATTGTTATCTCATCAAAGGAAGTGCCTGTCAAATGGTTCTCCTGGCAGGATCAACAGATCTTTCCAAAATTTTCCAGGGGAAAAAAAGGTCCTAATCTTATTAATTTTGATAGCCTAAATAGCATTTGTAATTTTATAGATTGACCATAGTTTTACTGTAAACATTTACATTTTTCACTGCACAGTAAAACCCTTTTTTAAGTTTTTGGTAGAGTTTTCCATTGGGTTACTCTGTAGTGGTCCCAGGGAATGTTCAGGGTATGCCATTGAACTAAAGACATTCCTGTCTTACAGAAAGGAAATCCCAGATGCAGATTATATAGATATGCAGAAATATATCTGGCCTGTAGAAACACGACTGAACTTTGCCTTTGTAGCTTGTAAGTTATAATGTTTCTTCTAATGAGAAAATTACAAACACCATAGAATGCAATGATTGCCAAAAATTCTACAAGTCAGATAAGATACTTCTATAATATTTTTCTCATTTATCATAGTGCTCTTTATATAACTTTGTGTCCTCTGTTTGAACCTGTTCTGTATAAAACCATATTATTGTCATCATATTTTTTGCAGAATAGATTTTTGCTCTGAAAAATGTGTTCCCATCATTCTTTTAGGCCTCACGCACATAGGATGTTTGCCCATCTCTCCTAGGCGCCTTTCCAATGCACTAGCATTTTTGCAGAAAAACGATTGACCCCAGTGAACGCATTTAGGCACATCAAGCGTTTGGGCGTTAATTAATTTAATCAGCCAGATTAATAATTTATTCTCGCCATTGAAATGAATTAACGCTCAAGCACTTGATGCACTTAGCCTAGCGTTAACGTTCGTTTATGCGCAGGTCCAACTCTTTTTTTCTGCCAAAACGCTGCTGCTCTTGGATGCGCTGGTAATGCGTTTTTTTTCTGCTTCTAAACGCTCCTGTCGCTAAATTCTTATGTGTGCATGGAAACGTAGGCTGAGATACAGGAGCGTTTAGAGACACCCCTAAGACCCCTTTCACACTGGGGCGTTTGGCAGGCGCTATTGCGCTAAAAATAGCACCTGCAAACCAACCTGAAACAGCCGCTGCTGTCTCTCCAGTGTGAAAGCCCAAGGGCTTTCACACTGGAGCGGTGTGCTAGCAGGACGGGAAAAAAAGTCCTGCTAGCAGCATCTTTGGAGCGGTGAAGGAGCGGTGTATACACCGCTCCTGCCCATTGAAATCAATGGGGCACCGCGGCTATACCGCTGGCAAAGCACCTCTGCAGAGGCGCTTTGCGGTGGTTTTTAAGCCTTTCTGCTAAAACGACGGTAAAGCGCCGCTAAAAATAGCGGCACTTTACCGATGACACACTTCCCGCCCCAGTTTGAAAGGGGCCTAACAGTAGTGTTAAAAACATCCGGTGTGCATGAAGCCTACTGCCCCGTACACATGGTCGGACTTTGTTCGGACATTCCGACAACAAAATCCTAGGATTTTTTCTGACAGATGTTGGCTCAAACTTGTCTTGCATACACACGGTCACACAAAGTTGTCGGAAAATCCGATCATTCTGAACGCGGTGACGTAAAACACGTACGTCGGGACTATAAACAGGGCAGTGGCCAATAGCTTTCATCTCTTTATTTATTCTGAGCATGCGTGGCACTTTGTCCGTCGGATTTGTGTACACACGATCGGAATTTCCGACAACGGATTTTGTTGTCGGAAAATTTTATATCCTGCTCTCAAACTTTTATGTGTCGGAAAATCCGATGGAAAATGTGTGATGGAGCCTACACACGGTCGGAATTTCCAACAACAAGGTCCTATCACACATTTTCCGTCGGAAAATCCGACCGTGTGTACGGGGCATACCACTCCAAGAAAATATCATAAGAGATTCAAAATACTTTGCATTGCCTTATTAAAGCTTATTAAGCCCCATCACAAGGAAACTTTGGGGTACAATAATAATGGAGAAAAGCTATCACTATCCACTCTCCATTATACTTTGTATACAGTATACAGTGCTACTGCATTCTGCAGCCCATTGATAAAAAGCAGACTGAGGTGTGTAGAGCTTGTGGCATCCTATAGAGTTTTTGTAAGGGGTGTATATAGTACAAAAAAAAAAAAAATCAGAGCTATCCTTATGTGAAACTGCATGTGGGTTTGTTCTGTGTGAATGCCAGCAACATCAAATATCACTACGCTATTTTCTCTTCAGGGTGGATAAATCAGGGAATACAGCATTATGGCCACAAGATGGAGCTTATGATCATAGGAAATATATACTCATTCAGTAAGATTGTCTGCTCCATTTAGTTGCCATAATATGGTATTTTCCAAATTCACACTTTCCTTATGAATGAAGAGGGTCTGCCCTGGAGAGAAAATAACCTAATGGCATTCGATATTGACGACACCTATATAAAATGAACGTGCATGCAGTTTAATGTGTGCAAATATTTTTTATAAATACACTCTATAGCGTATAAATGCACAAAGCTTTTTTATTTTTTGAAGCAGTTGCTTTTTAAATGGCCCCCTCTATGTCCCTGAACAATTTGTATTATATTTCTGCATAAACAGCTTCTAAAAAGTGTTTTGAACATCCAACTCCTAATCATAACTAAAAACAGGCACGGCCTTACTCGAAGCTATTCTCTTCATCAGCTGGCACTGAAAGGGTTTCTAGACAACTTTCTCCACTTTAAAGTTGGGGAATTTTGCAGTGTAGGGTGGGTGCGACAAGCAGATGTCAGGCTTTAGCACACAAAAGCACTGTTTGAAAATGGGCCAAGGAAAGCTCGCCGTACATATGTACACATATTAAACAATGCATGTTTTTGTAGTGTTTGCACAAATACCGCTGTGAAAATGTACGTCCCCTCCTTCCACAACCACAACCCCTACACAGGGAAGAAGTCGTAATGTGGTTTTGTCATCAGGACGGGTGAAAGAAAAGACTGTTTATAAAAAGCCCCTGTAGGAAGGCATGTGGACACCACCAGCTGACCTTCTGACTGTAATTCCGGTGCTCAGGAAATTGATTAGTCAGTGGTCTGAAGTTTGTCTTTCTCATCTTGGAAAAAAAACCTCTCTCTCACCACGTCTGTGTAAAAAATCTCACTGATCTTAGGAAAACACAGTCATTGAGAGAGAGAAAGATTGGTCTGTGGAAAACCGGGTGTGAGGTATTAATAACTGTGATTGCGTTTATCTTATTGTCCTTTTTCTTTTCAAAGTGAGATAACCCCAACATTTTCACTTTTCCCCATCATAAAACATATATTATGCCCTAAATCCAATCGCTGTCAAAAGCTTGTAGTCTTCACCTCTGTAACATCTCTAAAATTCACTCTTTTTTTACTGATGAAAGCACCAAGCTACTCATTTATTCCCTTGTTATGTCTCACCTTGACTATTGCAACTCCCTTCTCGTAGGTTAACCTCTACGCAGGCTATCCCCTCTTCAGTCTATCGTGAATGCTGCTGCCAGACTCATCTACCTTACCAACCACTCAGTGTCTACCATTCCTCTCTGCCAATCCCTCCACTGGCTTTCAACTGCCCAGCAAATTAAATTAAAAATACTAACAACATACAAAGCCATTGACAACTCTGCCCCGAGCTACATCACCAATCTTGTCTCCAAATATCACCCAAACCTCTCTGCTCCTCTCAAGAACTTCTGTTATCTAGCTCCCTTGTCTCCTCCCCTCATGCTTGTCTCCTGGACATCTCCAGAGTTTCTTCCATCCTCTGGAACTGTCTACCTCAATTTGCCCAGCTATCTCCTACTCTAGCTGCCTTTGGGCGATCCCTGAAAACTCATCACACCTCCAACTAACTGAATTTTTATCACCTCCGTCAGCTCATCCCCCACAGTTATAATCTTTTGTACCTCTTGGCCCACCTTATTAGATTGTAAGCTCTTATGAGCAGGGCCCTCTTAACCCTCTTGTATTTTATAGTATTGTAACCGTACAGTCTCCCTTTATATTGTAAAGCACTGCGCAAACTGTTGGCGCTATATAAATCCTGTATAATAATAAAAACAATAATCCCTTTTATATACCTTCCATACTGTATGTTCTAAAGCTATGCCATTGAGAATATATTGCTGTCTGCTCTGGTCAATGACATGACTTGTGCATGTGCAATTTATTGTTCATTGTGCCGTGACCGCAGAGAACGCCATAAAGATGTAATCCTCAGGGCCCTAATAGGGAGGGACTGATGAAACAAAAGGTAGTAACTGTGAGGGATAAAATGATGAGGGAAGTAAAATGAAGCTCAGTTACTTATTAGGCTTCTTTCTAACTTGTGGTAATGCTTATTGCCCTCAAAAAAAGGATCACTTTCCAGATGGTGGCATAGCAGCGGCTGACAAGCATTTAGGCCTCTTTATTTTTTTTTTTACTGCAGAACAGTAATTTTACAGTGCAGAACTGCTCCGCAATTGTGAACAAATTGTTTGGCTCGCAGATGTGGTGCAGCTTCATTGAACTCAATGGGAATGTTTGGCAGACAGCTACGCCTGTCAAACTCTGCCCCCCGAGTTAAAAATGTTGCAGCCGTGAAGCCTATCAGGCTGTATTGTTAGGATTTGGGTGGCCGGGGGGGCAGTAAAACTGTGATTTAGCCACCTATTTTTTTTTACTCCCCTCGGCTGCCCTTTTGAAAGAGCCTTTACTGTGCCAGCGTGAGATTGCTGTTAATATGCTCATAAAGGGCAGAAGCAGTGTCGGCAGAAGGAAAATTCAAACATGGCACTTTTTCTGCCAGAGAAGAGCGAAACCAAAGGACAGCTGGAACACCAGTGCACCAGTAGGGATAACTACACAATGTTGACAAAAGTATTGGGAAGCCTGCCTTTACACGCACATGAACTTTAATGGCATCCCAGTCTTAGTTCATAGGGTTCAATATTGAGTTGGTCCAACCTTTGCAGCTATAACAGCTTCAACTCTTCTGGGAAGGCTGTCCACAAGGTTTAGGAGTGTGTCTATGTAAATGTTTGACCATTCTTCCAGAAGCCCATTTGTGAGGTCAGGCACTGATGTTGGACGAGAAGGCCTGACTCGCAGTCTCCGCTCAAGTTCATCCCAAAGGAGTTCTGTCGGGTTCAGGTCAGGACTCTGTGGAGTCCACTCAAGTTCCTCCACTCCAAACTCGCTCATCCATGTCTTTATGGAACTTGCTTTGTGCACTAGTCCAAATCATTTGGTGGTGTGGGGTTATTTTTCAGGGGTTGGGCTTGGCCCCTTAGTTCCAGTGAAGAGAACTCTTAAGGCATCAGCATACCAAGACATTTTGGACAATTTCATGCTCCCAACTTTGTGGGAACTGTTTGGGGATGGCCCCTTCCTGTTCCAGTGCACAAAGCAAGGTCCATAAAGACATGGATGATGCCTGTAAAGGCGGGCGTGCCAATACTTTTGACAATATAGTGTATATGCCACTATACATTATTAATTATTTGTATGTTGTATTTTGGATTGTTATTTTATGTTTATCAGTTATGTTTAGTACTGGTTTGATTCCACTTGAAGTATTTTAATATTTATGGACTGTGTTTGGTAAATGTGTAAGTTTACGATAAATGACTGCCATTATTGCTTTAAAATTTACAATCAAGGCTGGGAATGTAAACTTAATGGGGGCAGAAGACTGCAGAAGTATGCTTCTGGGGTCCCTGCTTTAGCTTGCTGTGTATAGTATGGTGACAGAAATTCTCCTATTCTGACATCATACCTTGGGGCACAAAAAGGGAGACCACCGCTGCACAATTATATATAGTACGTAGAGGTGTAGACACATCTAGAGGAAACAAAGAAACAGTAAATCTTCTTGTTTTGTAAGAGCGAAGTAAAGAAAATGTATGTAACGTTTTATAAAAACTTAGTATTTAAGTATATAAATAAGCTTATAAATAAAGAAAGTCTTTGGTTCACACACATAGGCACACATTTTAGATTTATTTCTGACTCTGGAGCAATAGGCTCATAGCAGTGAAGTTTTTTTTTTTTTTTTAAATTTACAAACCCCTGGAGAATGTCTCTGAGCCCATTCTGGGAGATGAAACATGTTCGCCAGCTGTGTATATATAAGAGCTGCCTAGCCAAGCAAAACATATCAAAATAGTGCTCAGGCCACAGGATGGTATCACTTACATGTTAGTGAGAGGCTCCTCTATTGACTGATGCCACCAATTACACCACAGAGTTCTGAGACATCACCCAACTAAATCTGAACACGTAACATATACAGTATATCATCATAAAGTATATTTAAACCCAAAAACAAAAACTGAATATATTGCACGTTACCATTGCTAGTCCTTAAAGGGTAAGTTCACCTTTACAGAAAAATCTGTAAGGTGAACTAACTTACACTGGACCCCTACCTCACCCCCCCCCCCCCAGTCCCGCTGACCTGGAGCCCGGTGATCTCCCGCTCCTTTTATAGCGGCCTCACCGGCCTGGGGCTTAGAAATCCCCTCGGCTTAATTTCCTAAACGTACCTCGTCAGGAGGTACATTTAGGAACATTCCAATTGGATGGCGCCGTCACATGGGCGGCGCCGACCAATCAGAATCCGCATTGCCTGTCCTGTCACCGCAAGCGCAGAGGAGAGAATGCCGTGGGGATTTCAAATCCCTGAACTGGTAAAGTGGTGATATGATCTGTCAGAACGGGTGATTGCCAGACTCCAGGTTAGCGGGACCAGGTGCGATGGGAAGGGAGTCCAGTGTAAGTTCACCTTACAGATTTTCTGTAAAGGTGAACTTGCACTTTAAAGTAATATTAAAGCGGTAGTTAAGTCCGTTTTGTGACTTTTACCCACAGGTAAGCCTATAATAAGGCGTACCTGTAGGTAAAATGAATATCTCCTAAACGTGCACCGTTTAGGAGATGTTCACCCTGGATGCAGCCGGTGACGTCACTAGTGCATGCGCTCTGAAGGTCTGGCATACCGTGCTGAACCTTCAGAGCACCATGCTGAAACTGATGGCGTCCGGACACAGCCAGAGTTTGCAAACTTCGACTGGGAAAGATAGAAGGCCTCTCAGCGGTGACAGCGCTCTGCTTGAGGGCTTAATGTTAAGGTAAGTATTTCATAATGTGCTAGTATGCGATGCATACTAGCACATTATGCTATTATTTTGCAGGGGAAAGTTTTTTCTTATTGCAGCGGTTTACTACCGCTTTAAACCCTCAGCATTTTGTAGATGAAGGCATTGAGCATCATAGAGTAAACATTCCCCAGTAAACTATTTCTTAAAATTCTTACCCCACTGCTTGCAGTTTACAGCTTTCTTTGTTACTGGCTCCTGCTATGTCAGTGTCGTTTTCCTGATCCTCCGGTCTTCACAGTGGACAGTGCAGTCTCCAGACAGTCTTTTAGCTTGAAGAAGACAGGGGGAGGAGAGGGGAGATTTAGGGGAGTGCCTTGCCATCCTAGGCTACAAGGCTCTGTGTTTTTATTGATGCCCACAGTGTAGGGAGACATAACTCTAGTCCCTGCATGAAAGGGTGGCTCCATAGGATCCTGCAGGAGAAAAGAGACGCCCTGAAACAGGAAACAAAACCTTAGTAATTGTCATGGTTTAAACAGCTTAAACTGGCACATAGGCAAGAATTAATAGATATGGAAGATGGGCAGCACAGTGGCTAAATAGTTAGCACTTCCACCTAGCATCATTGGGGTCATCAGCTTGAATCCCAACCACTGAACTACCTGCCTGGAGTTTGCATGTTCTCCCTGTGCCTACATGGGTTTCCTCCCCCAAAGACATGCTGGTAGGTTAATTGGCTTGTCTAAATTGGCCCTAATATGGTTATGGATTTCAATCCATTTATGGGCAACCTGGTTGTACAGAGGACAATCTACCATTTGACTTCTGTACAACCAGCCTGTTGGGATTTTTATGAATGGTTAGGTTGCTCCTGATGGGCCCAGACCTACCCGCTCTAAGCCAGGTGCTGTCTAGCTTGCTTACTGACAACCACTGTTCGACAGATTCAGATGACTGCACACCAGTTATTTCTAAACAAAATCTTTATTTGTTCATAAAAGCAAAACACGAGAGAGATCTCCATTCATCTCTTGTGCGTTGTGTTTATGAACAAATAAAGATTCAGTTAGGAAGTACATGGTGTGTTGTTATCCAACAATTTAGAACAGTAAAAATGTTTAGTTTTGTACCAAATTAAACAACATTATGTCATGACATAACCAGGAAGAGTGAAGAGTGAGATATAAAAAAAGCTCACAGTCTCCTGTCTGAGGGTGGAGGCGTTAAAGGGAATCCACTCTGATTTTTCTCCAAGGAATTACTTTTATTAAATATATCCGTTGAAAATAAAAGAGCAAATAGAGTCATGGCTAAAATCAGATCTACTGTTTCTGATGTAGAAGGTATTACCAAACCCCTTTGGATGCTTTCTAACTAAAATATTCTTAAACTCTATGGTTAGTGAGTGGTTGTAAAATAGTAACTGTAGAGACAAGGGGTGGCCTTTTTTGCCTACAGCCCAGTTGATGCTTCTAACAATGGTTATGATCTATTTTGTCCCTCCCAGTCCATTAAAGTATAAATAAAGGCAAAAATTTTTTTTTTTTCGTTTTGGATAGAGTGGCGAGGGATTAGAACACCTGTCAGGTTTATATCGCTGTCTGTGCCCCGATTAAGGAAATTCACCCTCTCTATGTGTCCTGTTTACAATTATCATTGAAAGTGAAAGTAAAAGAAATCCTACATTTTGGGTTGTCCCCAGAAAAGTAACAGCAGGGAAATCTTTCAATGGGGACGTTCGTTCTGGTGAACTGAGGGTCCCCAAGAAATTCCCTTAATTTGCAGAGATTTCCTCTCACTTCCTGTTTGGCTATGGAACAGGAAGTGAAGGAAAATCTTGGCAATGGGACACAAATGATGAAATAAAATTTCACAAAACCCTCCCTTGCTCTATCCAAAATTTAAAAAAAAGTTTAGCCTACAGTTCTACGTTGAGTCAAGGCTTCATAGCTTGATTTATCTCTGATCTAATAGCCACTAAGTTTTGCATTATTGTAATTAGTCTGTAGTATATTTAACATTACTGATAAGGTATTGTGGTAGGTAATGTCATAATATATTATGATAATGATAAGAATAATATATGATGGATAGTCCAATTGGTATATCAACCATAATATGCATGAAGTACAAGATGCATAGGGGTTGATTTACTAAAAGTGGAGAGTGCAAAATCTGACGCAGCTCTGTATAGAAACCAATCAGCTTTGAGGTTTTTTTCGCCAAAGCTTAATTGAATAAGCTGAAGTTAGAAGCTGATTGGCAACTATGCACAGCTGCACCAGATTTTGCACACTCCAGTTTTAGTAAATCAACCCCAGAGTGTGTGAATATTTTTTGAGGCATTACCTAAAAACACTTTAGAAAATGCAATGTTTGAACTGTCTATGATGAAAAGATATATAGTTTGTATATAGAAATTGAAAGATTGTGTGTAAACTATTACGTTGCTGGCTATACATATTTACAGTGCAGTCTGTTACTACTGTAATACACATATATATTCAAATACAAATGTACAGTCATAGACATCCACAAGTTGTTCTTTATCACTTTGACATCTAGCATAAACAATCATAGTACAAAAAATGGATCTCAACAAAAGGTTTAGTTTATCTGTAGACTTACATGCACGCTAGTCTATGTCTGGAGTTAGACCGATTCTCTCAATCTTGGGCAATATTCATGTACAGTTTACAGAGCAGAAGCATTGGATATGCTTTTAAAGAATGTGTTGATGTGCTAGTTTCGTGTTTCATATGTAACATAGGCACATATTTAACACAAATGAGAACATTAAAGACCAACTCCAGAAGAATTTTTTTTTTTTGTTCCTTAAGGGAAACAGGGAGACAAGAGGGTTATACTGCTGCCAACAGAAAACTAAACACTATAAAACAAAAAGTTAGTAAGCCTTAGACAGAATTGGGAGCTGTACCACTTTTTTAATTGTGTTGCTCTCACTTGCCACCCAGAGCCTGCATGGCTTCCTCACTGGGATCCCTCAGAAGACCAAAACCTGTCAAAATGTCCCCAGCACACTTGCTGCTGAAACCTGTTTTTTATGGGAATGGTCTAATCTGAAAATAATAGAGCAAGTAGAGTCATGGTTAAAATTACCAAACCCCTTTGGCTGCTTTCTAATTAGAACATTCTTAATCTCTATGGTTAGTAAGTGGTAAAATTGTAACCGTAGAGACAAGGCACATATTTAACACAAAGGAGAACATTAAAGACCAACTCCAGGAGATACTTTTTTATTTTTTGTTCTTTATTAAGGGAAGCAGTGAGACAAGATTGTTATAATTCAGCCAACAGAAAACTGAACATTACCAAACAAAACTGTTAGTAAGCCTTAGACAGAATTGAGGCCTGTACCACTTTTGAACTGCGTTGCTCTCACTTGCCTCCCAGAGCCTGCATGGTTTCCTCACTGGGATCCCTCAGAAGTCCCAAACCTGTCAAAACGTCCCTAGCACACTTGCTGCTGAAGCCTGTTTTATATGGGAATGGTCTAATCTGACAAGTTATTCACTTCCCCCAAGTGTTTTGTTTGGCAGTACCCCATTGAAAAGGAATACATTATCTTCCTGTCGGGGATGCCGCCATCTTATGCCTTAGCAAAACTCACACTATTTTGTTCAAGGACATTCTAGTGTTTAAAGATCCTGTAGATAAAAAGCTGGAAGCCCAGCCACTAGCAATAATCGCAGGTAAAACCTGGCATGCTAGTTGTACCCAAGTTGATCGATCGATCAACTTGGTACATTCAGCCTGCCCATACACTGTTCGAATCTCGGCCAGTTCAGGAGGAACCGGCCAAGATTCGAACCGTGTATTTGCCTGCCTTAGTCTCAAGGCAGGCAGTGAGGTTAGGAAGAGTTTCTTTCATTTTTCCCAGTCCTCCAGGCGCAAGAGAAAGCCTGGCTCCAAGCCTGTGGACTTCTCTATAGCATCTCTAAAGCATGTGTGAAGGATGTTGTGTCCAAGGGTAAATAAATGGAATTTTAGCCTTTACCTCTCTTCTGCTTTATTGCGTCAAGCCTCCCAAAATACCTGCAAAGTCTAGCAGACCTCGACATTGCCCTAGGCACAACTCCTCTTTCAGGAATTCATAGCTTTGGTCCCAGAAAAAGAAAAATATCAGGGTTTCTACTTAAGCCTTTTCACTGTATTCAAAATGGGGGGGGGGGGGAGCATCCACTCCATTCTGGCTCTTTAGAGGTGCTGAAGTCTTCCTTTGACCACAAATGTTCTGCTTGAAATCTTTCAGGTCAGTTCTTGCTTCCTTGGTGAAAGCCTTCATACAGAGTGTCCCCCCCCCAGAGAGCCACCTGTATATCCACCTGTGGTTCTGTGGGATCTCAACTTGGTTCCAACTAAACCATCCTTTAGGCTGAGTTCACACTATCTGCAGAGCGGCTCACAGCAGAGGGTCCAGTGCAACCCCGTTAACCATTTCGGGTCCGAATTAGGTGAGAATTTTTGCCTGAATTTGGACCTGAGACGGATCCATAGACACACAGGACCCTTCTGTACTGCGCTCCGCGGCCTCCCCGGAGATGTGTGAACCGGCTCCATTGAGAGCCGTCACACTCTCCTGTCATGCGAATTGGAATGCTGGGAAACCCAGCCTTAAACCTATCTACTCTTACTCACAAGGTATCCTTGTTGCCATCACTTCTGTGAGACGAGTGTCTAAGTTGGCATTTTTTTTTTTGTAAAGAAACCTTTCTGATTCTACACAGAGATAAGGTTGTCTTGAGGCCTCAGGCCTCCTTTCTCCCTTTCTTCTTGTCTCAGAGTTGACCTTTTGTCCCTAATGAACTCCAAGAAGGAATTTACCGTAAGTACTGTTTTAGTTTTGAATAACATGGGGAATGTTTTGAACTTCTTAATGCTTTTTTTTGATACCTATTACCCACCAGGGGAAGGACAGGTTTTGCAGGAACAGAAAGACATGTAAAGTAATCAAAATCTGACAAAAGTTCAAGGCCCCCGAGATGTCATTAAATTTTCTCTGAGTGAAGAGATTTACCATGACAGTCCTTGACACCCTGCATTAAGAACAGGAAGTGAGGAAAAATCTCTCCAGTGGTGACACAGACACCAAAAAACAACCCCAGCAGTGGTTCCAACCCTTCCTCAGTAATTCCAAAGAAAGATTTGGCTTTAAAACCCAGTGTAACATACAGTTGTAAACACTAGGTAGTACTATAGCAGTTATGTGTACAATACATTGTTGTCGGATTAGATTCTAACAACTAATCCTATTATTCAATTTTTAACTATCACCATTATCAATGCGGCTTGATATGACAGGTCCACTAAGCAATAAGTGATCAGATACATCAACAACAAACAAAGCTGATTTTAAAAAGACTGGGCTGGATATCAGGCAGTTATGGTGTGAGCAGATTACAACCTCTTCTAGCTTGGCAAGAGGGAAATAAGGTTCCCTTCACTTACTTATCTCTGGGTAACAGGATTCTTTGCATTTTTATAACCTGTGATTAAGGTGAGGAAATTGACTTGCCATGCAAGTAACTTTTGTGACTTTTGAAGTCACAAAAACAGTAACTAAAATGTCGCTAGCTATTGATAACTTGTGTATATGTGGTTTGCTGTTTTACATGAATACATGAGATGAAATCCATAGGATTTTCTTTCAGCTGTTCTTCCTAGTTCTTAATATGCAGCCAGGTGCTGGCTAACTGGGACATTCTGTAATACCAGCTGCAGTGAGCCTGTTTCCCTCTAGTGCTCAGCCTGGGCACTGTGTCATCATCTTCTGAATGCAAAGCAAGCAGAGACCACAGCTGAGAGCAGGGGATTGTGGGATATATGGTCTGAGGAGCTAGGATTTGCATTGGATCCAGACTGCAAGTTCCAGCTGGCTGGGAGAGAGAGAAGAATGCTGTGTGAGGACATAAATAGCCTGGTCCGGGGAGGAGTCTCTCTCTTGGGAACATAGCCTTCAGCTGAGAGCAGGGACCCAGCCACTCTGGGTAATGTGAGCAGGAGCTTTGCCCAATGTGGTATGGAGAGCGTCCGGCGAGTGAGTAAGCATATACACCATTGCCAGCTCCCTGTCGGCTAAGTGACTGTCGAGGGTCACATGGATGAGCGGGTTTGGGGTGGAGGAACTTGACTGGCCTGCACAGAGTTCTGAGCTCAACCCAATAGAACACCTTTGGGATGAATTAGAGTGGAGACTGTGAGCCAGGCCTTCTCGTTCAACATCAGTGCGCTTCTGGAAGAATGGTCAAACATTCTCATAGACACACTCCTAAACCTTGTGGACAGCCTTCCACCACCCCCCAGTCCATTACCAGGCCCTTGGGGTCTGGTAGGCATATTAAGGGGAACCCCGCATCAAAAAAAAATGCGTGGGGATCCCCCCAAAATCTATACCAAGCCCTTCAGGTCTGGTATAGATATTAAGGGCAACCCTGCGCCAATTTTTTTTTTTTTTTAAATGGCTTAGGGGTCCCCCCAAAATCCTTACCAGACCTGAGGTTTTTTTTTTTAAAAATTGCATGAAGAAATGATTTCCAAACAAAGCATGCTATGGGAGCTTTCTTCTTCTACATGTGGGAGGCATAAAGGATCGTATTAGGAAAAAAAGCATACCGTGGCTCTACAGAGTGCTGCACAGTGGCAGATACTGGCAGATACTGTGAATGCACAATAATATGTGTGGGGTTAGGATTTCCGGTGAATGCATTTCCTACAGGGGCACTATAAAGAGCTACAGCACAAAAGTTCGAAGAGCACTAGTGTCACTTTTTGAAGAGCACCTGTCACTTTGTTTGGGAATAATTTCTTCATTCAATTTTTTTCAAAAAATTTTTTTTTAATTTTAAATTTTTCATGTATTGAAGGACTGTAAATATGTATACGGATTGCATAATTTGACCATTACGTGTCACAAACAAGAGCACCCGTCACTTTGAATTTACACCTATTTTATTTGTTTTTATATTTTTAACAACATTTTTAGCACTAGTCACCTTAACTTGAGTAGTGTAAACTAATACAAGACTCGTTGTACACTCAAATGTCTTTAAATTGCACAGCAATTTATACACCCTATAACACGTGAACAGCGCCACACCTACATCCCTCTCAATTATATCCTGTACTCCACCCAGGTGGCTGTATCTGTAGGGGCAGCAGTTCCTTAATCATTTAGCCTACTGCGTGGAACCACCAACACTTTTCTTTCCCATGTTGATGGGGACAAGTTCCTAGTCCCCACAACCCTTGCCCGGTGGTTGTGGGGGTCTGCGGGCAGGGGGGCTTATCGGAATCTGGAAGCCCCCTTTAACAAGGGGACCCCAGATCCCGGCCCCCCTATGTGAATGGGTATGGGGGCCAAAAAAGTGTCAAAAATAGTAAAAATGACAGGAGAGACTTTGGGACAAGTCCTATGTTAAAAAATAAAAATGCCCCACAATGTAAATCCATCTTTGATGACAGCGCTCGACAGACCGAAAAAGGAAAAAAAAAAAGCATCAACTCCACCTCCATGGGAGGCTCCCGCTGACTGATGCTTCTTCCCAATGACAGCTGTTATACAGCTGACGGCGGGGGCCATCCGCTGACGTAAACAGGTGACTCCGCCTTTATCTGACGTCACGTGGCGTCAGAGGGGGGCGGGGTCACCCGTTTATGTCACCGGGTGGCCACGCCTTCCTCTGATGTCACATGGCATCAGAGGGGGCGGGGTCACCTGTTTACGTCACCAGATGGTCCCGCCCTCAGCTATATAACAGCTGTCATCGCAAAGAAGAGTCAGTCGGTGAGAGCCTCTCATGGAGGCAGAGTTGTTGCAGGGTTTTTTAATTTTTTCAGATTGTCGGGTGCTTCGAAGATGGATTTGCATCGCGGGACATTTTTATTTTTTTTATCTTTTAACATAGGACTTGTCCCAAAGTCTCTCCTGTCATTTTTACTATTTTTGACACTTTTTTTGGCCCCCATACCCATTCACATAGGGGGGGCTGGGATCTGGGGGTCCCCTTGTTAAAGGGGGCTTCCAGATCCTGATAAGCCCCCCGCCCGCAGACCCCCACAACCAGCGGGCAAGGGTTGTGGGGACTAGGACCTTGTCCCCATCATCATGGGATTTATTTTTATTTTTTTATTTTTTAAAAAAGGACTTGTCCCCAAGTGTCTCCTGTCATTTTTACTATTTTTGACACTTTTTTGGTGAATTGGTAGGGGTACAATATACCCCATACCAGTTCACACGGGGGGGCGGGATCTGGGGGTCCCCTTGTTAAAAGGGGCTTGCAGGTTCCGATAAGCCCCCCGCCCGCAGACCCCCACAACCACTGGGCAAGGGTTGTGGGGACGAGGCCCTTGTCCCCATCAACATGGGGACAAGATGTTTTTGGGGGGACCCCAAAACATCCTCTCCATGTTGAGGGCATGTGGCCTGGTATGGTTCAGGAGGGGGGGCGCTCTCTCGTCCCCCCCTCTTTTTCTGCAGCCTGCCAGGTTGCGTGCTCGGATAAGGGTCTAGTATGGATTGTGGGGGACCCCTATGCCATTTTTTTTATTTTGGCGCAGGGTTCCCCTTAAAATCCATACCTTCAGGTCTGGTATGCATTTTGGGGGGACCCCCACGCATTTTTTTAAATTTTGGTGGCGGATTCCCCTTTTCCCCCCCAAAGGGCCTGGTAATGGACTGGGGGGCGAACCCATGCCATTTCTTTCAATTAATTTTTTCTATATTGCCAGAATCCGAAATACATTACAGCCGCAATCAGTTTTAATTAAGTTTTTTCCTTTAGAAATGTCATTTTGCTGTGGTACTGTTATAAACATTGGGAAAATGCGCCACTTTACAGGCATACTAAGGACACCCCCAGGCACGATATTTAACCACTTGACCACTGGGCACATAAACCTCCTTCCTAACCAGATCAATTTTCAGCTTTCGGTGCTCTCACAATTTGAATGACAATTACTCAGTCATGCAACACTGTACCCATTTGAAATGTTTGTCCTTTTTTTCACACAAATAGAGCTTTCTTTTGGTGGTATTTTATCACTGCCGTTTTTTTTATTTTTTGCACTATAAATCAAAAAAGACTGAAAATTCAGTAAAAAAAAAAAAAAAAAAATTCTCTTTCTGTTAAAATTTATTGCAGAGTATTGGCAGAGTATTGGCGAGTATTGGCAACTATTGCCATAGTATTGCCATAGTATTGCCATAGTATTGCAGAGTATTGCCATAGTATTGCAGAGTATTGCCATAGTATGGGCACTGATCAGTGCTGTGGGTTGGATCTGTAGTGCCCACAGCGCTGCAAACTATCTCTCCCTCTCTCCTCTCACACTGTACCGATTGGTACAGAGAGGGGAGGGAGGAACCACCGTCATGACATGACGCCGGTTTGTTTACAAGTGATGCTCCGTCATTTGACGGAGCGATCACGTGGTAAACGGCCGCTATCAGTGACAATTTACCGTGAGCCGTGATGCGCCGGGTCCCCTGAACCCGGCGGTCATGGATGTTCCCCAGTGCGCGCCGCAGGGGGCGCGCGGGAGCGCGATTCTGTGAGGACGTTCATGGACGCCCACCCAGAATAAGCCCACTTTCGGCTATGGTCCGGTCGGCATGTGGTTAAAGGAATATTTCAATTTTATTGTTTCACTTTAAGCATTATTAAAATCACTGCTCCTGAAAAAACTGCCATTTTTAAAACTTTTAAAAACGCTGTTTTTTTCAATGATTTTTATCTATATTGCCTGAATCCAACAATTCATTACAGCCACAATCAGTTTTAAGTGACTTTTTTTCCTTTAGAAATGTCATTTTGCTGTGGTACTGTTCTAAACACGGGAAAAATGCGCTACTTTACAGGCAGACCAAGGACACCCCCCAGGCACGATAATTAAAGGAATAGTTCATGTTTATTGTTTCACTTTAAGCATTATTAAAATCACTACTCCTGAAAAACTGCCATTTTTAAAACTTTTTTTTGCATTGATACATGTCCCCTGGGGCAGGACCCAGGTCCCCATGCTGTTTTTTTCAATGATTTTTATCTATATTGCCTGAATTCGACAATTCATTACAGCCACAATCAGTTTTAAATGACATTTTTTCCTTTAGAAATGTCATTTTGCTGTGGTACTGTTCTAAACACGGGAAAAATGCGCTACTTTACAGGCAGACTAAGGACACCCCCCAGGCACGATAATTAAAGGAATATTTCATTTTTATTGTTTCACTTTAAGCATTATTAAAATCACTGCTCCTAAAAAAACGGCAGTTTTTAAAACTTTTTGCATTGATACATGTCCCCTGGGGCAGGAACGGGTCCCCAAACACTTTTTATGGCAATAACTTGCATATAAGCCTTCAAAATGAGCACTTTTGATTTTTCATGTTCGTGTCCCATAAACTTTAACTGTGTTCGCGTGTTTGTTCAAATTTTTTGTCTGTTCGCATGTTCTGGTGCGAACCAAACTTGGGGGGGGGGGGTGTTTGGCTCATCCCTAATAGCTACGAAGAGTGGGCCAACTCAATATTGAACCCTATGGACTAAGCCTGGGATGCCATTAAAGTTCATGTGCGTATAAAGGCAGGCATCCCATTAATTTTGGTAATATAGTGTATGAGAAATAGTGTCTTTACAACATTGACAGCAGTAACCTAAAAGCAGAACGGTTGATGTGGGTTACAGCATTTGAGAAAAAAGCAAATAATTTATTGCATATTGACATAAAACAAATATATAAGTACCTTAAATAATAATAACAATAATATATCTCAAACAAAGGTATGCTGCACCACAAATTATTCTTTTTTCAATGCTTCTAACTTGATCAATAGGGCCTTTTTTGCACTTATCAAACAGATATAATATAATGACAAGTTATTGATTATTATTATTATCATTGTTATTATACAGGATGTATATGGCGCCAACAGTTTGTGCAGCACTTTACAATCGAAAAGGAGACAGTATAGTTACAATAAAATAAAATGCAAGGGGGCCCTGCTCATAAGAGCTTACAATCTAATAGGGTGGGGCAAGTGGTACAAAAGGTAATAACTGTAGGGGATAAGCTGATGGAAGAGTTAAAAGTGCAGTTGTTAGGTATATTATGTAAACCTTTGATAAGGTTTATATACTACATATAGATTGCGTCCTGTCTTAACTATAAAGAAACTATATACAGTATATGTATATAGAGAAAGGGTGATACTGTAAAAAAAAAATCTCTGATTATCAGTGCTCAGCTGCTTTGTATTTTATTTAAACCAATAAAAATCATTGAAAAGGGGGGGGGGTGCATACCTACATGGCAAACAATAGATGCCCTGCTCCTCAAACACAATTGATTTTTCTGTTTGTCCTTATATCTTAGTAAAAAGCAGCTAAGCACTGACGATCAGGGAATTTTTTTTGTAAACTAAAATGTTTCTTTTTTTCCTAAAACAAACTGAAATGTTTATGCACAAGGAAAAAAGTAAGATCAGTAACAGATGAAGTTTAGTCCTCTATTGCCGAGGAGTCGTTAATGCTGATTGATCTGCCCCTGTATAATGTAAATAGCCCTTAGTATATTTATTTTACACACCAGAACAAGGATGTGGATAATTGCTCTTATGTCATACCCAGCTCAAGTAACTGTGGGCCTGAATTTAATCAATGGCAGTCCACACTTCATAAAGTTCCTTTAAGATGTCATATAGTTGATTGGTGCCTATGGAAACACCTTTGACATAAGTACATACTTGTTAACTTTACATGTGTTGCAGTGCATTTTTTATTATGTACTGTATGCCTTCTAATTATGCTGGCTGTCATGCTGAGCAATGGCCTTTGTGAGGCACAAACTTTAAGCGTAACTTCAGTCATTTTTTTCAACTTTATATCTATTAAATCTTCTGCCCTTGTTGTTTTAACTTTGGATAGTAAAACATTTTTTTGTGCCAGTAAATACCTTATACAGCCCACTTCCTGTTTCTTGTCTGGTAAAAAGCCTAGGCTTATGACATCATGCACAGCTCTCACTCTCACGAGAATTTGCCAAGAAGGGAGGGGGGGGGTGTGATTCATAAGAGGGCCAATAAAAGCTGCAGAGCTGGAAGTGTGCCTCTGTGTAAATCCAGGAACTGAACAGACAGCAGCTTCAGCTGCCCACAGTTAAAATGGCTGCAGCCAGACTCAGTGGAGGGAGATTTTTGCAGCATATTTGACAAGTACAGAATCACAGTATATATAAAATAATATGCAAAGTGGTTGGAAGGAAGCTTCAGAATGGCTAAGATGTTTTTATTACAAATTATGTGAGGAGACTGCAGTTCCTCTTTAAAGCAAGCATGCAAATCAGGAGATATGATGTCACCTTAACTTTCTAATTTGCATCTTATGCCTTGTACACACGGTAGGATTTTCCAACGGAAAATGTGTGATAGGACCTTGTTGTCGGAAATTCCGACCGTGTGTAGGCTCCATCACACATTTTCCATCGGAATTTCCAACACACAAAGTTTGAGAGCTTGCTATAAAATTTTCCGACAACAAAATCCGTTGTCGGAAATTCCGATCGTGTGTACACAAATCCTACGCACAAAGTGCCAAGCATGCGCAGAATAAATTAAGAGATGAAAGCTATTGGCTACTGCCCCGTTTATAGTCCCGACGTACGTGTTTTACGTCACTGCGTTTAGAACGATCAGATTTTCCGACAACTTTGTGTGACCGTGTGTATGCAAGACAACTTTGAGTCAACATCCATCGGAAAAAATCCATGGATTTTGTTGTCGGAATGTCCGATCAATGTCCGACCGTGTGTACAGGGCATAAGTCTTTAAAAACTGATTCAGAAAGTAATGAAGCCAGAGACAAGAAAATCACTAGTGTTTTTGTAGCAGATCATTCAAGATAGCTTCTGTTCCCTTTTTAGGAAAAGCATGCAACCTGATGAGTAGTCAGGGATAGTTTTTGCACACACTAAGAGCCCTTTCACACCTAGACCGCCCCTGGGCTGCGGTAAAGCGCTGCAGAGCCACTGGTGGGAGCGGGGCATTTTAAACCCCAAAAAAGGGGTAAGGGGTTAAAAGTGAACACGTGGTGGCGCTGCCAAATCATTTTTCAGGCACTTTGGTAGCGCTGCCCATTCATTTCAATAGGCACGGCCAAACCGCCCCAAAGATGCTGCTTGCAGGACTTTTTTTCCTGTCCCGCAAGTGCACAGCCCCAGTGTGAAAGCACTCAGGCTTTCACGCTGGGGAGTCTTGAGAGGCGCTTTTCAGGCACTTTACAGGCGTTATTTTTAGTGTGAAAGAGGTCCTAAAGTATACCTAAAGGCATAACTTTTTTAGTTTTGGATAAAATGGAGAGGGATCAGAACACTTATCAGTTTTTATTACTGTCTGTGCCCTCATTAAGGAGATTTGCCCTCTCTATTTGTTCTGTTTACCGTTATCTTTGAAAGTGAAAGCAAAAAAAAATCCCACATTTTGGGTTGTCCCCAAAAAAGTTATAGAGGCAAAATCGTCCAATGGGGACACTGGTTCTGGTGATCTGGGTTTCCCCAGGGAATTCCCTTAATTTTCAGGGATATCTTCCCACTTCCTGTTGGCTATGGGACAGGAAGTGAAGTAAAACCTCCACAATGGGACACAGATAAACAAGAAAAATCTGACAAGGCTTTCCCTTGCGCTATCCAAAATGAAAAAAGTTTTGCCCATAGTTCTACTTTAAAGTGGAAATAAAGTCTGCAAAGCTTACCTCTGTTTCAATGGTCCAACTCCAGTGAGGTGCTTTGCTAGTGCCACCATCTTTTCCGTCAGCTTCTTCTGGGGGCCCACCTTCAGCCATCTTAATTGGCCGATGCAGGATGAAGTCACTCCTGCACATGCGCAGGAGGTCAGTCTTCCCGGATTACAGGAGAGCTCAGTGAACATCTACATAAAACTGCAAGCAGGCAAACTTTATGCAATAAAGAGCCTGCCTGCTTTCCTTCTTTTTTTTTTTTTTTTTTTTTTTTTACACTTTAGTTCCTCTTTAAATAAACAGAAGTATAGTTGTGCCCTAATTAACAAGATGCAAGTGATCGCTTGTCAGCAACAGGATTGCTAAAAACTGCAGAGCAAATAGTCACCTTCTTCCTTGTTTCACTTGCTTTTTCACTTACTAACTAGATGAATGAGGGATGAATGAGGTGTCACTGCTTTACTAATGGAAATATTGCAGAATTTGCTAGTGCTAGTGAGGGAGCTGCTTCTTGCTTGCTTTATTTTATCCCTTTTGAGCTCCTGCAGCCACTTTCTTTATATATGAATGCGCTCCAACAGCGATTGTATGTCTTTGCTCAGGGTAAAGCCTCCTGATGGTGACATCCAGTGAACAGGTCTTTACAATGAGCACCGGAATGGCCATTTATAATCTGCACAAGGACAGACACTGTCGTATTTGCAGGGAATATAGATTCAGATGAAATTTTCCAGCCTATTGAGCAACTTTTATGCCTCATGCACATGTAGCTCCAAAACGCCGCTTATACAGGCATTCAGTATTTTCTTTTTTTTTTATGCCAGAAAAAGCACCTTTATGTTAGCCTATGTGGCCACACATACAGTGCTGTGAAAAAGTATTTGCCTCCTTCCTGATTTTTTTTTTTATATTTCTCACACTTAACTGATTCAGATCAGCAAACACATTTTAATATTACACAAAGATAACCCGAGTAAATCCAAGATGCAGTTTTTAAATATTTATTTCATTTATTAAGGGAAAAAAGCTGTTCAAACCTGCCTGGCCCTATGTGAAAAAGGAATTGCCCCCTCACATGCTGAATCATGAATGAACTGTGATTAACCACAATTTTTTGAAAAGCTGAGTTAAATTTCACTTGCCACACCCAGGCCTGATTACTGCCAGATCTGTTGAATCAAGAAATCACATAAATAGAAGCTGTCTGACAATGTGAAGCATGCTAACAGATCACAAAAAGCCACACATCATGCCACAATCTAAAAAAATCAAGAACAGATTAGAAACAAACATGTATCTGTCTAGGAAGGTTTTCAAAGCCATTTCTAAGGCTTTGGAACTCCAGTGAACCACGGGGAGAACCATTATCCACAAATGAAGATAACTTGGAACAGTGGTGAACCTTCCCAGGAGTGGCCGGCCTACAAAAATTATTCCAAGAGCATGACGGCGACTCATGCAGGAGGTCATAAAAGAACTCAGAACACCATCTAAAGAACTGCAGGCCTCAGTTGCCTCAGGTAAGATCAGTGTTTATGATTCAACAATAAGAAAGAGACTGGGCAAAAATGAGATCCATGGGAGAGTTCCTAGGCCAAAGCCACTGCTGACCAAAAAGAACGCAAAGGCTCATCTCACATTTACCAAAAAACATCTTGATTATCCCCAAAGACTTTTAGGCAAATATTGATGGACTGATGAGACAAAATGTAACTTTTTGGAAGGTGTGCGTCCCGTTATATCTGGAATAAAACAAATACAGCATTTCATAACAAGAATATCATACCAACATGGTCAGACATGGTTGTGGTAGCGTGATGGTCTGGGGCTGATTTGTAGCTGCAGGACCTGGATGACTTACCATAATTAATGGAACCATGAATTCTGAGCTCTACCAGAAAATGTCTGGCCATCAGTTTGTGATCTCAAGCTTGTTTGCACTTGGGTTATGCAGTAGGACAATGATCCGAAACACAACAGCAAGTCCACCTCCAAATGGTTCAAACAAAGCAAAATTTAGGTTTTGGAGTGGCCTAGTCAAAGCCCGGACTTAAATCCAATTGAGACGCTGTATCATGAACTTTCACAGGCCGTTCATGCTGGAAAAACCTACAATGTGGCTGAATTAAACAGTTCTGCAAAGAAGAGTGGGCCAAAATTGCTCCACAGGAATGTGAAAGACTCATTGCCAGTTATCCCAAACGCGTGATTGCAGTTACGAACACTTGAGTTATGAACGACTCCTGCTTACGAACGGCCTCAAATGCCGGCCACTTGTGCTCCACGCTGGTCCTGGATACCTCCGGACACATCCCATACTGCAGTACTACATGTACTGCATGGCCAGAAGAGCCCCAGATAACATAACAAGCGGCCAGAACATCCCACCTCCATGCACAGGCGGACGTTACACATACGAATGCAGTGTTCCAACCGGAAGTTACACTTACAAATGCAGTGCTGTGACTTACGAACAACTTCGACTTACGAACAAACCTACAGTCCCTATTGTGTTTGTAACTCAGGGACTTCCTGTATTAGGTTTAGGGGGCAATTACTTTTTCTCATAAAGTCGGGCAGGTTTGGACAGCTTTTTTGCCTTAATAAATTAAACCATCATTTAAAAGCTGCATTTTGTATTTACTCGGGTTATCTTTGTGTAATAATAAAATTAGTTTGATGATCTGAGTCATTTACGTGTGACAAATATGCAAAAAAAAAAAAAATCAGAAAGGGGGAAAATAATTTTTCACAGCATTATAGATGTTTACAGAAGCATCTGAAGAGCATTTACAAAAAAAAAACACCAAAGGGTCCTTTCACATGGGTGTTCCGTATGTCCGTTTTTCCTCCATCCGTTGGCGGATGAAAAATGGACATAAATGTATGTCTATGGGCTAGCGGACATTAGCAAATGATCATCTGCTGGCATCCGCCTCCGTTAAGTTCCGTTTTTTGAGACGGAAGAAAACCCTATTTTTCTTCCGTTTAAAAAAAAAAAAACGGAATGGAAGAAAAACGGATGTTAGCAGACGACATCCGCTTACATCCGATCCGCAAACATCAGTTTTTCACCCAAAAACATGGGCATTCGGTTTTTTAGTTCAGTTCAGTCACTTTTTTTTTTTTTTGTACTAATGAAAAACAGATGTCAGAAACCGGATGTAAAAATTTACATTCGTATCCGTTTTTGATCCGTTTTTTTACCAAAAAAAGTGACTGAACTGAACTAAAAAACTGAACGCCCGTGTGAAAGGACCCAAAGACACATTCCGAGAGGAGCTTTTGAACAGATAAAAAAACGAGTATGTGTATAAACGCGTCTAAACGTGATTATGAGCGTAAATGTATTCCAATGGCCAGAATAAGTTAATGCTCTGGCCAGGAAAATGCATTTACGCCATACGCCCATGAACACACATACATAAATGCATAAATGTACATACATATTGTAATTTTAGATCCTTTTTTTCTGCCAAACTCCAGCAGAAAAAAATGCTGCTTATTTTCATAAGCTCTTGTGCATGAGACCTTAAGCTTAGCAACAGTCTCAGATACTTTTCTCTTGCAGTCATGAGAATATATAAGTTACGCCAGCACACCAAAGCCATTAGTGTGTCCATCTCTCTTCTTGTATGGGCAGCGTTGCCTATTTGTTTGCCATGAAAGTATTTAAGTTGCTTTTTATGATTGGAAACCTCTGCAGCATGTTGTACATACCATAAGAACCTGAACTGTACTGGTTGTTTCTGAAGTGTACTTTCTCCATAATATGAACTCTACATGCAGACAACTTTGTTGTATGAAGGGGGTGGTGTGGCTATAAGGGACTGCTTTTCTTCTACATCTGGGATATTTTACTGCCCAATTAATACAGCCATGGGAATTGTTGCCCTGGTGAACTGATAGCAAGAAAGCGCAACAAACCCCCATCAGTTTTCTCCAGGGCTTTTCCTGCTTAGACTAATTCCTTTCCGTCAAGTTCTTATGAGAGAAGAGGAACTGCATTACTAGACATATGACAAACGAAATGTCTAACAGCCACTTAAAATTCCTTTCCCTTGATTTAAGCAAAATAAAATTCATATATGAGACATACCATTTACTTGCATTTATTTCTTTTCCGTTTCATTAAATTAGCAATGTTTTTGTTGGCTGGTGTCCATGTGTTGTATAAAGTGTTGGAATTAGGAGGAGCAATAATGTAGGATGTGATGGAAGATAACAGTTGTTTACTTCAAATTCTACTTCAAAAACCAAGGCCATATTTGGTTGTCAGCTTTATTTGATGTATAATATTTATATACATTGCAAAGCATTTTAATTTCCTCTTGCCATTTATGGAGAGGTTGCAACAGCTCTTTCAGTGAAAGGTTATTTTTTTTCCAATGGAAAACGGGCTAGCAACTCGTTTTCTCCAAAAATGCGATCCTTCCCATTCTACCAAAAAAGCATTTTGTTATTTTTTTTTCAGTAAAATAATATAGGATTGCATTTCTCTTTTCACCCATGTACTGGCTACTTTCCTATTTATTCAATGCTATTAAAATATATTATTGAGGCTTCTTTTAAAAAGATGGATCCATGTTATGTGTCCGTTCTCGCAATCAGTTTCAGATTTTCTGTACTACTTTAATTTTTGTGATATCTTTGCGTATTTAGATTAATGCATTTTAACATGTCATACACTTTAGCATGTTTTTCCAGTGCACTTAATCTTCTGTTTTGACTGTCTTGTCATTTCCTGTCCTGGAGCTATTTGTGTCCGAATTTGATAGGTAATGATGTGTCCCAGCCTCTTTGGTTCCCAGGCTATAAAGAGGAATAATTCTACAACATACAAAAATGTGCTAAACACATACAAATGAGCAGGCCACATTAAAAATAAGGTTAGAAAAGTCTTGACATTTAAAGCACTTCATTTGAAAGACAGTGCAAAAAAAATGTGAACGTGGTTTATGTAATGGACACTGTCACTCTTATACATTAGATGACTGACCTTTGAAATATTTATTTTATTAGTACTCACAGAGAGACAAATTAAGAATTGCATTTTAGGACAAATTTACTGAATCTTTAGTTTACTTCAAAGTGAGGTCAAATTCAAAGTAAAGTTAAGTTGATAGCTTGCCCTTCTAGCTTCTACAACTTACCTTCTCATGTTTGCCTGTTTCCCCATTCCCCACGAAGCCCCATGCCCTATCACTTTACATAGATAGATGGGCCTCAGCTAGTTGAAACTGGACTTAATCCCAGTGCCAGTAATATGAAAAGGTTCATAAGACTGGTATTTTTTTTACCAAAGGTGTCACTGAAGACAGAAGCATGCTTAGTGTACTGTACACTGCATCAACTAACTCCTGTGCTATGGATAGAAGCCAAGAGACATGCTAAGCACATGAAATACCCTGTCTACAGTGTATATACAGATACATAGACCACATTGGGAACTCTATTGGGGGAACACTCATCTGTGCACATGCCAAGAACAATTTCAGGCACATAATCAGCAGATAGTCATTGTGCTATGCACATGTTATTCATATGGCGCACTGTGCTGGAGTCGTGTCTTGCACAAGGGAAGATGGGCACTACCAGAGACATGCTGAATATGAGAGCTTCTCTGCTCACCCCATTGAACACTTGTCCATAAACACGCTGAGCATTTGAGATTCTTTGGCAGAAAAACTAAATATAAGGGTCACTTAACATATGAAGCACTCTGCCAGGGACATGCTGAGCACTAAGAGAACTCTGCCCAGCAGTGGCTTAGTGTGGTTTTCCACACTAGGCAAGGCAAGTATTGCACCCCCTGTGGATCATTAACACTTTCCACCAGTCTATATATATATATATATATATATATATATATATATATATATATATATATATAGACTGGTGGAAAGTGCTAAGCTAATGATCCACAGGGTGCAATATATATTAGCCGGCAGAACATCAATGCCTTACCTTGCCCCCAAATCTTCTTCCTCTTCCAGCACAAATTTACATGATCACCCTTCCCAAATCCTCCCTTCCCAGCGCAAATCCTCCCCCAAAATTCCCCCTTCTAGCACAAATCCTCCCTCCCAGCACAAATTCTATCCCCCCTCTAGCACAAATCCTACCCCCCCCCCCCTTTTAGCACAAATCCTCTCCCCTCACAAACTACTCCTCAGCACAACTCCTCTTACCCCCCCATCTCTCCTCTTAGCATAAATCTATCCCCAGCACAAATTTTTGTTAACTCCCCCCCAAGCACACACACACTCCAAGTCACATGCCCCACAGTGCAATTTTGCCACCCTGAATCCTTGAAACAGACCTCAGATCGACATGGCACCTGCTCCTCTTGCGCATGATATATTTCAGAACCAAGGAGGAGCCTATCTTCCCTCAGCTCTGACATGTGTTGTTGTTACAGGCTACCAGCAGAGGGCAATGTCAGTTCCTTCAGAGGGGGAGATCAAAGCGCTAGGGACCCTGTGCACCCTGCAGGTGATGCGGGGCGAGTGCCCTGGGGTGTCCCTACCAGGTGAATTTGTGGAGCCACATACTGAACGTGTTCTGGCACAGAACACTGTGATTTTGTTTAAATCCTAGGATGGTTGCAAGGTATGATTTTGTGCCCCTAAGAATTTTGCGCCCAGGGCAACCTCCCCATGTGGCCACACTTATTCCACGTCACTGCTACCAAGGCAGTGCTGAGCACATGAAATCCTCTGACAGGGACTTGCTGAATAGAATAAGGAACAAGGCTAAGTACAGAGATCATATTCTGACACAATATGCGATGTACAAACAGTGCTGTGTTTGCACATACTCACATGCTCTGCTATTTGGACTAAGGCACATTTTTTAAAAATAATTTCTACATTCTTACCAAGTACAACTTTATAGTGGTTTGTGTGCCTAAGCAACTTGCCCTATGTGACATATGAAAGATGTTTAATATAATGGTAACATTGTATTATATCTGTGGTATTTACATACAGGAGAGAACTAAGTACATTACAGTTTGCACCAGCTTGAAATCAGATTACAAACAGTACCTCATTAGATTAAATATGGTGGCAGCATTAGTCACATTTTTAAGGCTAAGCACATTTTCTGTAATTACCTAAAAATACTTCTAGTGTCTTTGTAACCTCACATGCACTGAACTGAAATCTCAGCCTCCCTGGTAATTTTTTCATGGACTACAGAGCCAACCGCACCCCTGTTATTGAGATGAGGACAGGGAAAGTCAGGAACAAGATGCTTTGGGTGACAATGCTGCTCCTTCATACATACAATACAATATATTACAATATGTCACCTCATCCCATGATCTCCTCCAGCACTTCTCTCGAGCCTCTCCCATCCTCAACTATCTCCAACTCTGTCCACTATTGGATGATCCCTGAAAACCCTTCTCTTCAGAGAAGTCTGTCCTGCCTGCACCTAACAACTGTAGTTTTATTGTCTCCATCAGCCTATACCCCTAGTTATTACCTTTTGTATCACTTGACCCCCCCCCATATTGTAAGCTTTAACAAGCAGGGCCCTCTGATTTCTCCTGTATTGCATTGTATTGTAATTGTACTGTCTGCCCTCATGTTGTAAAGCACTGCCCAAACAGTTGGCATAATATAAATCCTGTATAATAATAAAAATAATAATAATATAAAACATTGTTATTCCAGAGTGTATATACACTATAAGCATATTTTTCAGTAAATGTCATGTGCTAAATCCAGGTGTTTCATATATATATAATTATATATTTTATTTTAATCTTATAATCTTATCTATAATTTAAGTAATGGCATTTACATTGAGGCATCAGAGGATCTCAAACATCAGATGAGGATTGGGGTACCTTGTTAGCATGTGTAACCTCTTGCTGACAGCGTAACGCATATATGCAGTGCCAAGAAAGGCAAGCTTTAACGCCCAGCCATCGCACACATGCATCCATGTGTATTGAGAATGGGCTCACTGTGCACTCCCAGCACACTGAGCTTTTACTGAAAGCTCTTGGTTATGGCTTTTGATTGGGTGCCAGTGGGATAAGCTCCCAATCATGTTACTGCTGTTATCACAGTGGTCACATGATAAAGAAGCTGTGGTGTCTCCCGATCATTAAAACCTACTTAAAGGCCTGCCGGGAGGTGTCATTAAGGGGTTGATGATAGTTTCCTTTAAGGGAGAATTGACCTGGAAAAGTATAGGGATAAATAATTCCAAATGTTTTCTAACTTCCATTTGTTTATCTAAGGAATTAGCCTTTTCAGGAGGAGACAACAATGGCAACCCACATATTCCTGCCATGACAAGTGTATTTTAATGGTTTCAGAAATACTGTGGGTTGCTGAATATTAACATTTGTTGTAGTAATCAATGTTACCACTATTCCATCTGTGTGAACTTTTAAAACAGGTGACTGCGTAAAAATGTGTGTGGTTGGGATTTTGTTTTCTTTGGCTTGCCATAACTATGTTTTTGTTCTCTTAGATTACCGAACTGGGCCTTGCTTCACACAAATCAGCAACCAGATGTGCCAGGGCCAGCTCAGTGGTATTGTGTGTACAAAGACATTGTGTTGTGCCACCATTGGCCGTGCCTGGGGTCACCCATGTGAAATGTGCCCTGCTCAACCCCACCCATGCCGCAGAGGATTCATTCCAAATATTCGAACTGGAGCCTGCCAAGGTAAATGCTTACACAACTGTATAGGACTACATATAAGATCCACTGTCTACCACTTATTTCATAGTACTGTTCATTTCTGTTCAGTGTAATTTTTCTTAGTTGTCTGATTTTTTTCCTGATCTTTGAAATGCCTAATTTAAATGAGACAGTGAAGCTTTACTACATGATAGGTAGTTGTAACATATGTTTTTGCAAGTTACCAACCCTTTTACAATGGACTTTCCAAGGGTGATTGAAAAAGTTATGTGAAAGTAACTGAGGTTGCCATAAAAATATAGAAATGCAGCATAGTAACAGATGGGTTAACTATTTTTGGCTGAACAGAGCGGGGACATTCCTATTCTTTTGTAAAGTTAAGCGGATCCATGTGAAATTTCAGACATTTAGGATGACTTGGAAAAATATGTAGCTAATTGCTGTACTAATCAAGGTAAATTGAGTTTTGTTTAGAGTTCTCCTTCCCGCACCTACTGGGTAGCAGGAACCGGTCAATAATCACAAGCTTGGAATGGATGTTAGACTCTGTGGGACTGCACCTAAAATCCCTAAGTCTTTCCAGTTAACCCATAGGAGGCAGCTTAGAGGCTCTGTGTGTAGTCTTTGCAAGGCCAAAGACTACACACAGTCTTTGGGCTTGTGTTGATGGAAAATGCAATTAGGAGGTCCACTGTAAAGTGGACACAGGCTGATAATGTGCTACTTATCACTTAGAAATGTGCATATTGTTATAAACAGACACCCATGGCCTTATGTATTAATGTGTTCTCATTAAGAGCTGTGCATATTTCTGCATAATCAGATTTTATGGCTAGCTCCACCTTTTTTTTACCATGTTACATGTTACATCCATATTAATGGATCCGCGGTTGCAATGCTTTGGAGGCTCAGTTACAAAAAAATAATAAATGCACAATTTTTTCCAACAAATATATGATTGGCCTTTAAACTTTCATGGCTATGGAGAAAATAAAATTACTCCAGTTCTTAGTAATAACATGTTGATACATAAGGCCATTAGAGTTAAGGAATTCACCACCTGGAAAAGAGAATTTCAACATAAAATATTTGACTAATTACATAAAGTATTACGTTTGTAGGTGGTTGGTGACCAGATTAAAGTAACAATGTAACAGAAAATTCCCTTTAGGCGTGCCCATGCTGAATAGTACTGATAGTGTTTAGGTACAGAACAATGTTGAGAGGTCTATGCAATTTCTATGGACCTTTCTGCAAAGCAGGATTTAACAGAAGTTGGCGTGCAAAACATGCATTAAAAAAAAAAAAGTGCTTTCTGGACGCTCTCTCTTTACTCTATAACGTCATCATGATCATGTGACAGAATTCTACTGGTATGTAAAAACATTCATCATACAGACTAATCTATAAAACATAGTTTATTCTGCTTTATACTGCAGTGAAATGTTTTGTGTGAAGACATGTGCTGTCTTTTTTGGTGCCATTGCGTTTTACTGTTTGCAGAGCATTCAAATGTGTCCTGATTTTTGATGCAGAAACATTGTCACAGCTCTTCCTGCTTCACAGGCCCCTTTATGTTTATGCTAAAGGGTCTGCTGCTGCCAAAATTGTTTTACAAGTTTACATATTTGCAATTCACAAATGGGCATTCCAGTCAGAGTGGGTCAGAAACACTTTCAATCAGAATGGAAACAACCAGTTGTTAGCAATTATGTCTTCCGGCATTTGGGGGTCTAGCTTTTTTTTTTTTTATTCCATGCAGTTTGGTATGGCAGACAGAATTACTAAGTGATGTGGTTCAGTAATGTGCTCAGACATAGCAGCTATTATATTTGGCAAGGCAGAAAGGTTTGCAATCTGAAAAAGCAATTGAGGCAGTAGTAGCAAGTCATGGGGTGCCATCTAGTCAATTGCAAGAGTCCAAAAGTCGTCCTCCCTATACTTCCTATATGCTAAATCTTTACACATTTATGAGCACCAAGATATAACAACCATACCATATTAATTAATTTGCAATGTTATTCCAAGAAAAAAACTGATGTTGCTGTGGTCATGGGCAAAGAAACAACTGACAGGAAAATTACATATGCACTTATTGGTCAAAGAAATGTCGCTAAGTATGTACTGCCAAAAGGATTATACTGTATATGCAGCAGACTGCAAGTTATGGTTATACAAAATCCTATAGCAACAAATAAGACAGTTCACACATGCTATATATTTAATATTAGTGATGTGCTTGCCTCTGACAAAGGCTCCACTTTATCAAACTCTAGAGGACATCTCTGTGTTGCATCTTGCTTGGTTAGCTTTGACCACGGATAGCATCAGGAATTGAACACTGCTGCTAGAGGACATCACTATGTTCTATTTGCTTGGTGCATGTTGACTTTGGGGTGGCATCGGGGATTGAGGCAATGCTGCTGGAGGACATCACTGATTTACATCATACTTGGTGACCGTTAATTTGAGGAAAGCTTCAGGACAGGGGCAGTGCTGTTGGGCTGACTGGAAAACATCACTATGTTAGCGCCATTTGGCTAGGGGGTGGACTCAGAAATGATTCTGTGAAAAAAATGTTGATGCTTCCAATTATTATAATTCCCACTAAAGTATCTAAATATTAGTATTTCCACTAAAGTGTACCTTTCAAACCAAAATAAATCCTCTGAAATACTGAGCATGCAACACTTACAATTTGCAGCCAGGAGGTGGACTACTATACTACTTGTTATAGTAATTAAAGCCTTTGATTATAAATTATATATTCATCCAGCAGGTATGGCTCACACATGCATCTGAGTATAACCTTAAGGCTCCGTTCACATCTCTGCATTCTAAATTGCGGGTGGAACTGCCTAGATTCCACCCGTGATTCCAAATAACGGTGAATCGCGGGATGCATGTGCGTTTCCTGTGACTTCCAATGGTAGCCCAATTGTGCCGTGATTTTACCGCAATTCGGTGGGCGACAAGCTCTTGTACTTCTTTTGGGCAACAGGTGTCCCATGATTCTGTTTGCGCGATTTTACCGTGAATGTCGTCCGCCAAATTGCGGTAAAATCACAATTGGGGTGTTATTGGAAGCCACAGGGAACGCACGGGCGTCCCACGATTTGCGGCTATTTCGCCTGCGAATCAGAATGCAGAGGTGTGAACGGAGCCTAAAGTGCAAGTCCAGCCTAACACTAAAATCACTGCATCTACAGATATCCATGGTAACCTATCCAGCCCTGTAAAGAAGAAATCAGAATACATGCCTTGTTTTTAAGCCGATCTGATCCTGTCTTCCGCAGCCGGAAGCTCTGCAGAGGACACAGCCAACAACGGCTGTGAAATGAATGGGGAGTGACATCACCTATAGAGTTATTATGGGGCTTCGGTTGTCGGATGTGTCCTCTGCACCCGCCTCCACAGCAAAGCCGCAGATGACAGCACAGCGTGGGATCGGATCAGATCGGCTTTAGAAAAGGTATGTATACTGATTTCTTCTTTACAGGGTTAGATAGGTTAGTGTTAGATCGTGGATATCTGTAGATGCAGGGATTTTATTGTTAGGTAGATATGTGCGGTTTGTTTGTTCCGAATTAATATTCAGATACATTTTTAGTTATTCGGAGATTTGGATATATCCAAATACCCAAATTACAATATAAACAAATTTTACCAAATGCTCCAAATAACATAACTAAATTTGTCAGAATTTTGGAAATTCGGACTGAAATTCAAATTGAATTTTACATCGAACTCCAGTTGAATTCTAACTGTGCACTTATTGCTGAAATCAAAGACTGTGTGTTATTAGAGTGCCATTTCGAAATAATGCTGTTTTAGTTAAGCCAAAGGTGATTTAAAGAGTCAATATAATCATTTGATGAAGATTTTTCTTTTGTTTGTTCACTTTGCCACATTCAAATAAAAAAAAATCAAAAGGTTTTGATTCGAACGTTTCGAATAAAAAAAAACGGTAAATTCAAAGAAAATTTGAAAAAGACATAAAACGAATTCCGAATCCCAATCCCGAATCCGAATTTAACGAATCAACAGAATTAAACTAAACTAAATAACTTGATTTAATGAATCGAAACAAAACACGTTTTTTTCATCATGTACATGTCTAATGTTAGGGTGGACTTCTACCTTAATGTATGTGTGGTCTAAAAAAGGCCCTCTATAAAATGTTGTATAGTGCAAGTGATTAGCCCCCTTATCCCATTATCTGACAGTCTAAAGATAATTATTTTTGTTAGATATTTGTTAGATAAGACTTAGTTATTAACCTTGTAAAGAAAAGGTGCCACTTGTCTCTTCCTAGATGTTTCATGACCCCAAAATAAATGATACCATTTTTATTTTGACACAAGATATAACCTTTTACATTTTTAATCTGTCACTGAGATTAGTTTAGATTTTTCTGATTCACTTACTAAACATGGCCTACCAAATCCCACAAATAGCAAATCCCAGCATTAGCAGTCTGGATATTAGTGAATGACCCCCAAATAAATTATACCATTCCTACTTTGCCCAGGATATGCTTTAATTCAAGTCAAATAATGAGATTACATTGGGCTTTTTTGGTTTATGCAAAGATGGCTGCAAACACCCCACAAATCCCTACATAATCAATCCAGAAGTGAGTTGCTGACTCCCTAAATAAACTACAGCTTTCCTACTGTGCCCTAGCTCAGAACATTGTTAATCAGTGTAATATCAATTTTACGTTAAGTTTTTCTTATTTATTTAATAAAGAAAATGGCCACCTGCCACTTGTCTCCTTCTTCCCGAATGCCCAGCTGACCCACACAGCTAGCCAGCTCAGCAGCATGCTCCTACTACCACTTTAACTGCCAGGGTCAACCCGTTTTTTATTGGGGTTGTGGTGAGGGTGTTCATGGTCGGAGGCCTGGTTGTCCGACTTGGTGATGTAAGTCAGTATTAGTAACATCATTGCCTAGCAGGGAGACAGGGAGGGTGGGTCACAGCCAGGTGGTAACTGTCAATCAAGACCTTTGCTGAGTTGTTGTTACTGTTGTGCTGAATTGACAATAATGATGTTCCTGAGGTGGTGCTGGTGGTGGGGAGGCCTGTGGTTGGACACTCAACATAGAGAAGCAGGCATGACATGACAGGTAAAAATGCCAAATCCCCACAAGGTATTTTCTATTGCATTTTAGGGCTGCATACCCTGAAACCTCGGACAACAATGCAGTTCGTTTTTTGGGGGGAACAGAGAGGCCTTTGTACACCAAGCAGCATATGTTTGATGGAGTTTGTAATCCATAGCTTAATCCTGCTGCTGTTCTCCACATCTGGTTATATTCAACTGTTCCAAATGTGCCTATACTCAAATCCTGTGTAGAGATTTTACTATTGCATCCTTGGAAGGAAAACTATAGTGCCTTCATTTTTAATTATTTTTTGCTTTAATTTCTGCATTGCAAGTTACATTCTTGACTTCCTTGGAAGGCTGCTTGCTTCAGACTTGTGTCTCAGTGCGACTGAGTGTGCACTCTGTTCCTTTACAGAAACCATATAACTAGCAAATCCTCCAAGGCTTTGCAAAATAATACTGCCTGGTATTCTTTTTAAATGAATTAATTTTTAAAGGTCAGATAACTTTAATCTTTATTTGTTTCTGTTTTTGTGAGCTGGGTTAATTTTGATTGGACTTGCAAGTTTCATCAGCAATTTAGTAGAAACTCTTCCCAAGGTTGGCATACCTGATCATGGTACTTCAATATCGATTTTCGATACATCTAATACATACACTTTTTTATAAGAGGACCACCTAACAAACGTTACTATTATGAATTACATTGCAGCTCAGTAATAGTGTACCCCAAATTAGTGAAACTGTCACCTTTCCTCAACATCCTATTTATGGCAAGATGTTTAAATATTCACTATATGACCAAAAATTATGTGGGCATCCCTAAATAATTTAAGTGAAGGGTACTTTGACACTTTGACTAATGACATTTTAGACAATTGCGCAGTTCCAACCTTCTGGCAACAGCTTGGGGAAGGCCTTTTTCTGTCCCAACAGGAATGCTACTATTCACAAATCCAGGTCCATAAAGACATGGTTTGACATGTTTATTGTGGAAGAACTTAAGTTATCTGCACAGAGCCCTTTAAGCATCTTTGGGATGATTAGAACGCCAACTGCAAATCTGACCTTCTATAAAAAGTAGTACCTGAACTCAAAATTATCTTTTGACTGAATGGGAACAGATTTCCACAGGAACACTCCTAGAATATTGTGGAAAGTCTTCCCAGAAGAGTAGAGCTCATATAGGTGTGATGTTCAGGTTTACACAAACTTTTGGCCACATAGTATGACTCCATAGTTTTGGTAAATCCAACCATTACATTAAAGGCCAATAAGTAATAAGCACAGCAAATATTTTTTTTCATCAGGCTTTTAATCATTTCATTTTGCCTATTTTACTTGGCATGAAGTCTTCTACATTTGTATACAGTTATCTGCAGCTGACTGTGGAATGTTCACGTAGACACAACATTTCAGCATTGTGCCCGATGAAAATGTTTAGATTATGATTGCTGATGTGAAGAACTGTAGACACAGCTGTCTTCAGTTTTCCACATCGCCCACATGCCAGCAAGCACAATGTGAACGATTCCCATTAGGCTTAATGGCTTGTTCAAGAGCATGGACAGGCATAAGGAAATACTTGAGTACTGAACAAATGTATAACATGAGTTTTTCCTCAGTATTAAAATTGCTTTACTAAAAAAATGCAAAAAGGAGAGCTATGCACTATGTGAGCTATGCACTATGTGAGCTATGTGTTACTTTTTTCTTATCTTGAAATAACCATTGACATGAAAACATGAGATTAAAAAAAAGTCTAAATTTTTTTTGCAGATGTTGATGAATGTCAAGCCATACCTGGTCTGTGCCAGGGCGGTAACTGCCTTAACACAGTTGGTTCTTATGAGTGTAAATGCCCAGCTGGACACAAACAGAGCGAGACCTCCCAGAAGTGTGAAGGTAAAATAAGTGATGTGTGGTGTGAATAGACTGTTGACACTCTTCTTAATAGGGTTTACTGTTATGGTAGTTTTCCCCTTGTAGATTGCAGCACTATGTTTTTTTAGTGGTCTGATTTAGAAATCCACCCAAAGGGGGTATTGCAGCAAAAAGATGATATATAATATTGGTGTGCTTCAACTAAGTACTGTAATGATGGGCAACTGTACTACTATACCTGAGAAGGATCAGAAATGATATGAGCTTTGTTTCTATATCAATGACATGTGGAGTCAGTAGATGGTCCCTGTTAGGCTGTTGTCACATCTTCTGATCATACTAACAAACCTCAGGGACTTGTATAAATTGAGAAAAACATAATAAGCTGGTTCACTGCAATAAGCTGTAACTTGTCTGTGAACCTAATTCCCCTTGCACTCGCCCCCCTTCCCCATTCTATTTATTGTAAGGTGAGGAATTTCATCAGTAAATATAGTGATTGGCAATTCATATGGCTTCACCTAACAAATCTTGCCTGGCAATGATTCGAGTGAACACGTCCAATTGTCTCCTCATCAGTCTGTAGTGGAACTGTGTGATGTGTTTCTTTCAAAATATCTAAAAATTGGCTACAGATGTAGCCATTCAGTAATTGTGCCAAAGAATAGTATCAACCAATGTCTGCTCAATTTGACTGTCAACAGTAACTCTATTACTGATATTCCTATTGTCTGTTCACATAGTTATTGACAGGACAACTTGCCAAGACGTGTAAACTAAACAAAAAGTTTGAACGTGTAGATGAAATGATTGTATGTTTTCCTAACACGCAAGCTTGCATTTGAGATAGCACAGTATTACCTTATTTTTTTAGTATGCAGGCATCATTTGTATAGTAACTGTACATGCTCCCTTTATTTTGTAAAGTTCTGCAAATTGTTGGTGCTATATAAACCCTGTATTATAATAATTATAATTTTCTGCCCCTTTAGTAAATCATCCCATAAAATTATTGTTTACAATAAAGTGAGATATACAATAAGGCTGTAATCTCCGGTCATCTAGATGGTATCAGTGTTAAACCTCATAAAAGGCAGCCCCCTAAGTCTCCCAAGTTGACCTCCAAGAATTTAGATTACTGACATATTCATAGCTTGTTTCCAGATATCATTTGGAGTCTGTAGAAACCAAACAAAATGTAAAGCTACACGTTAGATATGTCTTGCGGCATGCAGATTTTCATTCTTATTTTCTCAAGGATATAATCTTCTGTAACTGTTATGCTAGGGATAAATACTTCACTTCTAAAAAAAATCAGTAAATTGATTGTTGTAGTTTATTCCATTAGCTGCCAGAATTTAGATGTAGATAGAGTTGAGTTTCCATGTCAGTTGAAGGTGTTGTCCCAAAAGCTAGCTTGATAATATTGCTTGACCCTCTCACAGGCATGAGAGTAGTAAATAAAAACATAAAAATACCTTTGGTTCAATCAATAGGTAACATAGACATCTTTTTCCAAAAAATAAGTGAAGCTGCATAAAACTATAGTATATATACATGATATACATATTTTCTAGTTGCCTTGCTTTTTAGAAGAGTACTTGTGGATCAAGGTCATATCTTAAATGGGTAAATATAGTAGCATTCACAGAATTGCACTGAATAGAAATGAATTGCCTGGCAGGGGTCCCAAACGTTTGACAAATTTTCCTCTACAAATACCCAAATACCCCAAAATACCCCAAAATAGTATACATTCTAATTCATTGCACAACTTACATGGTAAACATAACACAACTCTTTAACTATTCTTACTGTTACTTGTGTATTCTGCCAAGGATGTATATTACTGTATACTAGTCCTCCCAATGGCACCCATATTTGCATCCTATAACACTTCAGTTTCCTCTTTGTGGCCCTTTATGCAATTTTACAATAAAGACAAACATACTTTTTTAGATAATATGACATTGGTCTTGTTTCCTACACTCTGATCCACATTACCATCGGTTCTGGCTACTGAAAACTGCTTTTCCCATTTGATGGGAAGAGCCTATGAACGGCTTAATGACTTTGGCTGCTATTCAGAGCTGGGTTGATCTAGGAAACAGAAGGTGGTATCCATGCTAGACGACCATAAAACACGTCTGCCTTACACACAAAGGTTTGTCTGAGTGTCTGATCTCACTGCTAACCCTTTTGTTGCCAGTGAGGGCCCACTAAATGTTCTGCTATTGGTATACCTTGGATTAGACTGACTTCTTTGTGAAACTCTGGCAGGAATCCTATTGTACAGAACTGTGTGCATGATCTCCGCCATATGCCTTTTATTATGAAGTTGTAGATGTAAGTTTGACTATTTCAGAGTATGATTTTACCCCTTCTCACTACAGATATTGATGAGTGCAGTACAATACCTAATGTGTGTGATGGAGGGGAATGCACCAATACTGCTGGGAGCTATGTCTGCATCTGTCCTAGAGGATTTACCACGAGCCCTGATGGATCTCGCTGCATTGGTAAGTGGTTCTATTGGTAAAACCCATTCTTCATCTACCTTTTTATTTGTCATTTCCTCTTAGTGCTGGGGATAGCTAAAATAAAGCTACATTAAAGCCTGATAATCAGAACACTGCCAGTGTCTGAAATTGTGGGCCATTGATTTGGGGAAACATAAGCCCCTTATTATTACTATTAAAATGATTATTATTGTTATTATAAAAATAATACAAATCTAATTATTTGATTGTGTTTTGGCCAGATCATACTTTTTCTTAACCATGGTACTAGAAATTTATGGAAATAATTTGACATACTCTTATACCAGTAGACTTTTAAAACCCAGTAACTGTGGACAGAGAGGGGTGCCAGTAATTGCAAATGATTTTATTTGGAAATTAAAACAAAAGCAAATTATATTGCACTCACAAGCATTCAATCTGTATTGGTGCTAGAGCTTGTGGAGAGTGGGGATACATGTTCCAAAGGCAACATCCACCGTTGAAACGCGTATCTCCACTCTGAACAAGCTCCAGCGCTCCTGACAGCCTTTCTCAGTGGTGCTCTGAAGGGAAAGCAGCAGTGGCTCCATTGGTCTTCTTACTGGCTTCAGTGAGAGATTTCTGGCTGCAGTGGACCCCATAGGCACCCATCCATCTCTCCCCAGACCCTGGAGCTTACACACCTTCTCCACTGAGACATGCCAATACAGATTGAGTGCTTGTGAGTGCAATAATATCTATTTTTATTTTTATTTCCAAATAAAATCACTTGCTACACTATACTGCTGCCTTGCACCCATCTTTCTCCTCTCTGTATCTCCACAGCTACTGGGTTCCCAGCCTGGATGAGGAGGAATTAGATCCTGCCCATATCTCTGGGTGTTTTGCTATTTGTTTTTTCATTATTGCTATGTCTGTGTTAATTTCAATATTAATAGCTTATCATTTTGTGTACATTTTGTATTTAACTTGTAGAGTATTTTCCCTCTTGGACAGATCAACTGCTTTATTGTCTAGGTTGAATATATATATATATATATATATATATATATATATATATATATTTAAAGATACACATATACCAAGTAGTACACAAGACCATTTGAGAGCTGGATGAGCACCAGTTATAATTTCTGGACTTTTAAAATCCATAGAATGATTGAACAAACTTAAATTCATCACCAAGTAACACACTGACCCAAATAATGGTGCATTGATTATAGTATATTAGTAAAGATCACAGCCTACTGGGTGCTTATACATCATGCAGATTCCATAAGAAAAAAAAGAGTTTAAACTTCCAATGCATGTGGTTGAATATTGAAAATGTATTCTTGATGTTTTCACTTTCTCCATCTCAGTTCACGTTAATATTATTAGATCCTGAGGGGTTTTTCAACTTGAATGGTTTAGCTCAGCGGTGCAATGCATGATGACTGTGTGTAAGAATGGACTTTCACATGTCACATAGAACCCAATTTGAAATGATTTGTAGGTAAAAAGCTCAATATAAACTCATAATAATGGGGAAATATGGAATTAGAATCGAAGCACTACAGCCTCCCCTGATGCATGTTTATTTTGATACTCAGTATCACAAAGAACCCCCCCCCGCTTTGCTCCACCCATGGAGGGGAGGGGTTTGCCTCCCCCCCCTTCCCCCCCCACGATTCTACTATACTTCCTCCCCTTCAAATTTTTTTCTCTACCTGGTCTGTGGGATCTAGTTTGCTGTACAAGTATGACAGGCAGTGCCCGAGGGGCTTAGTTAGGCAATGCTGGGGAGCCTACCATACCTTAAGCAGCCTGTTTATCAAACCAGAGAAGCAAGGCCTGGAACTATGATTGCCCTCGGCCTGTGTTACCTCATCACATGGGTTTTCTTTTACTCTCTTTTTGTGTTTATATTGCTGTTCGCTGACCTGTACTAAAAGGGCAGGTCTTTTGGATTTGTAATGTTATTGTAAACCTGAAAATCTCAATAAATACATTATAAAAAAAAAAAAAAAAAACTCAAAATATGTACTCATTAAATTACTCTTATATAACATTTTTTTAATTCTTTATTTATTGGTATGCGTCAAAATAACACAACATGACAAGACACTATAATTAGGTACAAATAGGCCATGAAGAACAAACATCAGCAACACAAATTTAGAAAACAATAGACGAGTGTACAGAAGATTGCTCTGCAATAAAAAATTAGATTCAAAACCTGTACACATGGCCTGCGAGCAATCATATCCACGGTACCAATGCACACCAGAAAGCATTTTTAAATATTTTTTGAAAATGGGAAGTAACACCCTAGGGTTTCTGAGGGGAGAGGGTGGATGTGAAAAGAGAGGAGCAAGAAAGAGAAAAAAAAAGTATGGAGGGGTAGAGGAAGAAGCTGAATGAGAGAGTGATTGGAAGGGGCGGGGGTCCATGGTGGGGGTGACGGATCGTCAAATCAAAACCAATGCAGAAAATACTAGTAGATTAGGAAAATGATAAGTAGTCATTTGAATAGTAAAACAAGTCCCAGTGAAGACACTGTGTGTTGTGCTCCTCTATGTTGTTTCTAAAAGCAGCAGTCAAATGCTCTATGTGTTGGATGTCCTTCAGTCTGGTGAACCAATGAGAGATGGTAAGTGGAGATAAGGTTTTTCCACATACTGGGGATGCAGGCCCTAGCAGCATTCAGTAAATGCTATAGAAGTTAAGTTAAAAAGCACTGCAGCAGGGTTGTCAAAAAGGGAGATGTCAGTTTGTGAACAATTTTCACGACTTGTTGCCAAAAAGGCTGAATATTGGGACAGTCCCAAAAAGTATGAAATATTGTACTGACCTGGGCTCTGCATCACCTTCAAAGGGCTGTGTCCAAGGAAACATGGACACTAAAACAGGGGGAGTACCACTGTGACAGGATTTTTTTATGTAGTCTCTTGGTATTCGCTACGCTCATATTTTATTTGAATATGTCACATTGATCTATACATAAGGCAGAAAAGATCAGAAAATTATGCGTATATATTTACGTTGCATAGCCATCAAAGATCAGCAGCCGACACCTCTTAACAAAACAGGGGGTTAACACAACATTTTCCAGAATTTGACCAGGCTTTTATAGGTATATCAATATATACATTGATACTCCTTTTTGAAACATATTGTAAAAAAGAAAAGCAGCATTAATTAAAAGCTGAACAACTTAACACAAAAGAAAAAAATAAGAAATATGATTAGTACATTTTTGTATGACTAAGAAACAATTAAAAGAAAAAAATCCCATTGCAATTATTTCCAATTACACTTAAAACAGATTTCATTGTTCTGGCAGTTAAACGATGTTCTTAGCGGTTGGGCGCAGGATTAGTTCTGACCTTTACCCATAATAATTTATTGTTAAAATACAGAAAATGAAGAGTCAGATTTGCCGAGGATTACTTTTTTTAAATGTGTGCACATAATTGATGTCTGCTGGTTAGGAAAAGACAGATCACTGAGACCTAAATGTAGCTCTTTGTGTACAGAAAGATCCCCATAAGTGTATTGTAAAAAACAGATTCTTATTAATTTGTTCCCCCAAGATTCACCAAACTTTACACATTTATTTAAAAATGAGTGAAAATTTAGTGCATCTGGGTGGAAACTTTGATAAATAAACCTCTAAGGGTTTATTAATGTCTTTACACCAGATTCACAGAATTTTCACGCACGATTCTTTTTTTCTTCTAATTAAATTTTATGTAAAAATGCATGTTTTTAAAATAGTAATCTGCATAAAAATCGAAGACCTTCATAAAATCTGAATATGAATCTAAACCAGCTGCCTTGTTTTGTCCCCAGAGGGTTGCTGAAGAATTTGTAGAGTGCCATATAAATATTCAGTCATTCCCAGTCTCACTTTTAACCTGCTGGATAGATGAGTCACTTGTGTCTATCCTATCTATAGCTCTGATTGGGGGGGAGAGGGCCATGTTTTAGGATGTATGAAGAGAGCCATTACAAAATAACTAAACGGCAGAGGTAAATCACTACTATGCTCTCTAAAGCTAAATAAATTATGGCTGGAGTCGGGCTTTAGGAAGCAACAGTACAGTGAGTAAGCTTGCGTACCAGCTGGCAGTAGCAAAGAAGACAGATATAAGGACTAGTCTGAAAAGGTGTTGCTTTGTGAACTAATATCTCCATAGCAAGAGGACAACAAGCATGTTAAAAGGACATCAATCTTCCATTAATGGCCAACTATTTTAAGGGGTGTCCTAAAATTGGGTGGGGCACACTGGATATGGGTAGCATTTGAGACAGTCGATTTAGCGTGTTTTATACGGGCTCCTGATTTGTGGCTGGACTTACACTTTAAATTGACTTCTAGTTTTCTTTACATTTTAAAAACACCTGGTCCATGTTAATATTTTCCCCAGAATACCACAACTCAGTGGCAGGCGCAACAAAGGCATGCCAATGAAGACTGCATACCATACACCTATTAAATTCTTTAAAACCTAACATTTTTTCCTAGAGAAAATAAAAATCTATACCCTAGTATGCAGCAGATGATGATGATAATATTAGTCCTTGTATCTATGAATCTGTGAAATTGATTTATAATGCAGTCTTGGTAGACTAATGTTTCCTAGAGCACATCCTATACACCCTATTTAGCCAATGTCATTGCTTTCAGCTCCTGGCTGCCACAACTACAGTACTATATTCATAAAATAAACTTTAAAATGAACCTGTGGCCACATATTCTGTAGTGAGTGCCCTGATATTTAAAAAACATCAGTGTTGCCATAATCCAAGAAACTGGGACCACAAGTCTTATAGTTATACTTTGGTTGAACCTCCCCAGTCTCCTCATCTTCCTACTGGCAAATAAGGTTGCCATTAGAACTCTACAACCATTAGGGAGACTAAATAAACTGGTAAGTGTGGACCATGGCATGACCATGAAAGTTATGGTTTCTGTCTTTTTTAATAAAGCACATATGATGTTCATTGTAGTGAGTGACCAGAGAAGTAGATAAATATGAGCACCACAACAAAATTTCTAGGGCTTGAAATAGGTATTTTACCATACATATCCAACTAACCAGCTGTTTTGGCAGCCAGGCTGTATGCCCCTAACCAGGGCTTAAAATGGTGTACAAGAGGAAAGGAGGCGGAGGAAAGGAAAGAGTAGTGTCATGTAATAATGTTGCACCAATTCCAATAGCATTTTCCTGTGAGTGAGTATATGGTGAGAGGTGGGCCCTCGATGCCATGGGATCACATGAAGTAGGTTGAATGACACTGGATGTCATTCACCCCAAAAGAGGAGCAGCACAGCATGGATGGTTTGGTACATCTGTGGGGGCAGAGCCAGAGGTTGGGTGAGTATAGCAATCTGAGCTGTTTTTTTTTTTTTTAACCAGTGATGGGTACTACATTTTTTTTCCCAAAAGCTTGGTTTTAATTTAATTTTCTGTAATTGAACACTGCTGGATTCTAGGAAACTTCAATGTGTTTTTGGGGAAATTACAGCTTCTAGTTACTACATCTTGTGCAATGCAGCTTAATCAATATTTCATAGCATAGAGTGGGTGGAATCAAAATGCCTTGCCTCAATAATTGCCGGCTGAGCAATTAGTCAGTGTTAACAGAACACAGATATCTCACCAAGTATTATTTTATCGCTAGCTCAAACCGTTCCTTTTCCTCCTCCCCCAGTAGACACCTCATTGCATCTTAGTTATGACCAAAACCATTTTAAAAAGTGATAACCCGCGTAATGAATTTTGTAAACTGACTATTATAGTTAAATATCTCAAAAATCTATTTAAAATGAACACACATAAATGGAAATATGACCTGTACTTTGCTTTTGCAAACAGAGCCCATTGAGACTATTTGCAAGGTGTGGGTATTGTTGCATTCTTTCTGAAAAACAACAGAACATATTCTGTTTAGCTTTATTTTACATTCCTCATGTAGACAACATAGTAAGTACAGTACAGATTATAAATTATTCATTTTTTGCCTGCCAGTTTATTTCCTTTTCAAACCTAGTTGAGTTGGCTGCCTATTTGTGATTTCCTGTCTTTATTTTCAGATCAGAGGAAAGGCAGCTGTTTCTCTGCTTTAATTGGGGGCCGATGTGCTGGGGAACTTCCTGGCCAGTACACAAAAGGACAATGCTGCTGTGAAACTGGGCGATGCTGGGCCATAGGTCAAACCCCAGAAATGTGCCCAGTCAGGGGGTCTGGTAAGTACTCAATGTATTCCTCATTGTTCCTGTGCCACAAGAAGTTGATAGCTTGATAAGTCTTAAAACTGTTAACAGACATTATTTTGGAAGTGTGGCCTGCATATTCAAACTACACAAAATCATCATATTTCTAACTATGCATATTTGTAGATACATGGAAGAACATTGTTGAGTGCTTTGTGTGTATAGCATGATGTCTCACCAGAAAACACAAAGTGTGTTGTTACTGTGCTTTAAATGATAGAATAAAGTTACACTCACATAACATTATTGCTTTGCTATGTTTAGAAACCTAATCTAGAAAGCAAGGGATATTGTTATTAGACATTTTTTTCTCACATCTTGTGAAGATACTAATTTTTATTCCTTGTGCCCACAGATGAATATCGAAGACTTTGCATTGAAAGCCTGCCCTTAGGCCCTTCATATCCAGGAACTTATCCTGTTGGCCCTGGTGGCGTTGGGCCTGGAGGTGTTGGCCCTGGTGGAAATGGACAAGGAGGTTTTGGACCTAATGGATTTGGACCAGTTGTAGTTGGACCCAATGGGCAAGGAACAATAAATGGTTTACCTAGTGTGGGTACTGATATTGGTAAGAAACATATAAACAAATTGTTTTTAATTTTTTGTGATAACATTAAGCAACCAAAGAATATAACCAGTAGCTAAGTCCATAACCAATAAATAAGTGGGGTATATAATTTCTTCCTACTCATTCCTCCTTAGTGTTCACTTTTTATTACCGTATTTTCCTTTTTAATGCATTTTAGGTAATTAGATTATACTGTACCTTCTTTGTCCAGGGATTCCCATTTACTTTTTAGCTTTTCTTACTGTGATCACAATAAATGAGCAAGAGATTGAAGTAATGCTCTAAGCTAGACTTTGTTGGTCTTGTATACCTGTGACAGCTGTAATCGTGCAGCTCTCAAATTAGCATGACACCTGTGCTGCATACATGTACCACCTTGTATGTGGAAGCTATTTTCTTTATCTGTACCTGCTAAACACTGTTCGTTGTATGTCAGCACAGTCTTTTTCTCAATCCCCATGGTCTCTAGTGCAGTACCCTATTCAATGCATATACTGTACACACTGTAAAGCTGCCCATACATGTAGCCATTGTAGGTAAATTTGAACCACTTTCTATGCACATATGGTAACAAATAATTGCCAGAAACTAAGCAATCTACAACCCACTAATTAGATCGACCACTAAAATTTGGTCAATCGTGAAGTCAAAACTGGGTGATAAATTGACATCTTCAATACAGTCTATTGAACGACTGAATTGAAAAAGAAGACGCTATAAAATGTTGTCAAAAGCAAACAGATGTTTCTGCCAAGTTTGATTAGATTTGTTTTGATCTCTTTGGAGTTAATTAAAATCTTTGTTTAATGGTATCAATTGTTTGTGATTTCAACAAAAAATGGAATTGAAGGTTTGAGCATTCTATCAAATTACTACGTGTATGTCCAATTTTGGTTCAGCATATCATTATGAATACTGACAAAGCACACAGTTTTCAGGATTGCTTCTCTGTGTTTTAAATCATCATGCAACATCTAGTGGCCTTTAACTATAACTGCAGAAAATATGCTCACATTAGTACAAACTGACTTGCAGTTTTGGTATTTAAATAATATTGTCTTCTACGGGCTTGATTCAAACCATATTTTAGATGTTAAGCCCTGTCTTGAAGCATGTCTGTTTTTTCACGCTCTGGGACACACTGGTCTAACAATTATTAGATTAACAATTTTAGCAATGGAAACGGTATGCTATCTTCCATACAGTAGTATGAATTAAAAAAAAGTCACAATGACTTAATGTTTAATGACTTAACGTTAACTAGTTATCTAATGAGTAGTGCTGGTTATCATCTTAGACACAACATTGCAGTACTGTTTAAATAAGGTTAAAGTACAGTACACTGTAAATGCTTACACTGTTGTATTTCTTTTTTACATGTAAGGAACTGCTACATTAAATCAGACAGGAGATATCTGCAAGCACTTCACCAACTTGTGCCAAAATGGACGCTGCATCCCTACACCAAATAGTTATCGGTGTGAGTGCAACATGGGTTACAAACAGGACAGCCGGGTGGAATGTATAGGTAAGGCACTGGACATCATCGGACACATGAAAATCAGGCTAAAATAGCTGTTTTATATAGATACTATCTACAGCAGCCTTTCTAAAAAAAATTCTATAGAGGAATCCTTAAAATTATTTTCAGGTCTCAGATAAAAATCAATATATCTACACATTACAGGATCAGTAGGTATTTGACACGCAGAGAAGTTCATTTATATTGTAAAGAACTGTGACATGCTACCATTTTTTTTCAACTCTTCCCTACTTTAATACCCCATCACCCACTATCATCTTGACCTCATACCTTAATTATCCATTATATTCAATACCAAGTCCCTTCTTTCTCTCTCCTGCACAACCCCACTTCCTAGTTTGATTTTTAGTCTTTCCTTTGCCAATGCTCTATTTTTCTCTACAACCCCCCCCCCCCCCCCTTTATTCATCTCATGCCTCTGCTCTTGCCTCCATTTGTTCTGCTGTCCCACTGCCCCACCTCTGCTCTGTTCTCTACTATCACTAATTTCTTCATAAGTTAATTTAAGTTTACTGTAGAGGTCAATAGTTAATCTTGTTTAAAAGCAATTGTATAATCTCTTAAGATTTTTCATCAAGATCTTGTTATTTACAGATTTTGATGAATGTGCCAGCAGTCCATGCATTCACGGAGACTGTGTGAACACACAAGGATCATACCACTGCAGATGCCACGAGGGGTTCCAAAGCAACCCCACCAAACAAGCTTGCATTGGTATATAACATCTATTTTTTTATATCTATATTGAAACAGGTTTATCCAAAAAGTAATATAGCATACTGAATGGCATTATAGATGTAACATGTAGGTGGACTATAGCATCATTTTATGATTTTAGTTCTTCTGATAGATACTTAGCATGCAAGATTAAACTTGTCTTAATGTTTTTAGACATTGATGAATGTATAATGAATGGAGTGATGTGTCGTAATGGACGCTGTGTGAACACAGAGGGCAGCTTCCAGTGTATCTGTAATGCTGGCTTTGAGACTACTCCTGATGGAAAGAATTGTGTAGGTAAGTGGATCAAAGATTTCTAAGCTGCAATATGAACACCCTACTCAGAGATCTGTTATCTTTTTTATGACCAAATTGTAAGACTGTATTAGAATTTTGTGTGCTCCAGCAGCTGAATGTCATCTTTTTTACAGATCACGATGAGTGTGCAACCACAAACATGTGCCTGAATGGGATGTGCATTAACGAGGATGGCAGCTTTAAGTGCATCTGTAAACCTGGCTTTGTGCTGGCACCCAATGGACGCTATTGTGTTGGTAAGTTCTAAAGATACTGCTATATACCTACTGTATATCTCAATTACTGCCTACTTTTCATCTGAATTAATTGTTGTTATAAACAAGCTGTTCTCTTTGCCTCATTTGACCAGATTGACCAGATTGAGCTGTTTGTAATATAGTGCTGCAAAGTAGTGCTTTTAGTAAGAAGCCATAGCTCAAAGCCAAATACCTAATAAAGCTTACCCCTGGTCAAAATGTAAAATCATAGATTCTTTTTCATATTGTGTTTCAATTTTTTTTAGCCTACTGCTTTTAATCTGAATGATCTTGAAGTTTGTAAACTTATTTTTTGAAGAATCTCATGCATTGGGATTGATTTACTAAAGGCAAATAGCCTGTTCACTTTGCATGAGAATTTTCCCCAAAGGTTATTGATTGAGGTGAAGTACTGCAGACTTGCATCATCTAATCATGTGCAAGCAAAAATGTTTTGTTTTGTTTTTCTATTTTCATTGCACATGATTGGGTATTCTAGGCAAAGTGACATTTCACCACATTCACTAAACTCTGGAGAAAATTCCTTGCAAAGTGAACAGCTAATTTGCCTTTAGTAAATCATCCCTATTTACTTTCTTGAATTCTGTGACAAGTATTTACTATACCCTGTAAGTAGGTACCACCGGAGTTGATTTACTAAAACTGGAGAGTGCCAAATCTGGTCAAGCTGTGCATGGTAGCCAATCAGCTTCTAACGTCAGCTTGTTTAATTAAGCTTTGACAAAAAAACTGGAAGTTTCGCTGTAGAGCTGCACCAGAATTTAGTAAATCAACACCACTGTGTCACTGAATGCACAGTGCCTGCCCTCTAAACAAAAGAGGAGTTTCAGGAGGCAGAATCACTACTTGCAGTCAGTAGGATACCAACGGATATGTACTGTAGCCCTTAGAAATGGAAAGTAAACAGCAGAGGAGAAGTTGCAAAGCATGCAGGAAATCCAGGAAGTTGTGGAAAGAGATGGCCAGCAGACAGGCAGGACTCACATCATGAAGGGAGATTTTTCAATGAAGCTAATATTAGATTGTTAGATTGTTAGAAATAGCAAATGATTGTACTGTTATTACAGTGCTTATGTTATAATATAAAAATGTATGCTGTGACCAAAACTGCTCTATTTCTATGCTTTAGCTCTTCAAAAAATTGACTTGTACCTATTATTGTTTTGCCCAAAATATTGATTTAATTCTTACTGTAAATGATCTCATCTGCAGGTGTCGGAGCTATAGATAATGTTCTCCCTATTTGTAGTTAATAATAATTAAACGTTTATGGTCATATGCTTGTGCGTGTCTCTCGTTCTTGTGCAGAGCAGTGAATGCATTGTGCTGTAAATAAGCCCATTAGTTTTGGCACACTGTCTTTTCATCTCAAGTGTATTTTTGTATTTAAATTTGAATATAGAAAGCTCAACTTCCAGAAGAGAGGAGTGTCGGTTGAATAGGTCTTCTTCTGAGAAGTGTGAGACTGTGCATTGGAAATAACAATTCCAACTCAAACAAGTAATGGTTTCCAGGTTTAACTTTTTTAAGGCCTTTAGAAAGGTTGTGAGTACGTGCAGCATTATGTGAATTCGTTTTGGCCAATTTAATAGAAAGTAAATAAGAACTTGGCTCTGACCCAGGTGCTACTGCTAAACATTTCAAAGGAGTGTCAATCTATGAGGATTTTCTCCCAGGTGCCCTAACAGAAAAACATGTTATGTCTTGTTTTGAAAGTGTATTCACTGTCATCCTGTTCTGGACGTAGCCGTGGTACACCTTTACAAAAATCAGTTTGATCTGCATCATATGTTTGAACTATTGAAAAGTTTCTAAAAGTTTTTTTTTCATTATTCCATTATAGATGTGGATGAATGCCAAACACCAGGAATCTGCATGAATGGGCGCTGCATAAACACGGAGGGTTCTTTCCGTTGTGAGTGCCTCGGTGGCCTGACAATTGGTATTGATGGCCGAGTATGTGTGGATACCCATATGCGAAGTACCTGCTATGGAGGTATTAAAAAGGGCACCTGTGCCCGCCCCTTCCCTGGCGCTGTCACCAAATCTGAATGCTGCTGTGCTAACCCTGACCATGGATTTGGAGAGCCCTGTCAGCCTTGCCCTGCCAAAAATGCTGGTATGTATATGTTATTCTTTTGTGGTAGCCATTCTGTAACCAATAACTCAATTGTATTTTTTTGCTTTGTCTGTGAAGGTTCTCATTTATGCAGGTCATGGTATAGCTGGTGGTAGTTAGCCACATATGACTGGACTTGTTTTATAATGTTTCATCGCTACAGAACAACTCCAGTTAAATATGACTAACTACTTCTAGCTATTTCTCTGCTTTGTTCATATCCAAACATTAAATTGCAAGGATATAAGAAAAAAATATGTAATTTAGAGAGTCACAAGATTTAGTGAATCATAAAGGAAAACTATTTCTTCTTTGAGTAGCTCTTCATGTGTATTTGAAATAAATGCCATTAGTTGGCATATTTAGTTGAATTGCTTTACTGCCTAAAGTCATCCATTAGACAATATTTGCCTCCAGAAATCCCTTTAGTATTTTATCAATAACAACACTGGCATACAGTAGTCAAGTAGACAGTAGCCAAGCTTGCACACAATCACAACAAAATATTTTAGAATGTTATTTGATAATTTTACTCATATTATAATATGTTACCCTTCAAACCTAACATTGTAGTAAGACCATGTTCTAAGTGATTCAACGAAAAACATTTTATAAGAAAGATTGCCTAGTTTAATAGAATGTTCTGTTTCTTTGCAGCTGAATTCCAGGCTCTTTGTAGCAGTGGAATTGGAATCACTGCAGATGGTAGAGGTGGGTGTTTGACTATAGTTGCTGTTGACATTGTTGCCTCAGTTCTATTTTTTTACAGTGTTATTTTGCATTTTATTTTGTAATTCAAAATTTTCATTGATGGGACATACAGTATTTTCAGTTTTTAGATATACATGTAAAAGAGATCATCTTGTCTTTAGTAATATCTGTACATGGGGGCAGTCAAAGTGAATGTTCACTCAGTTTAGTAAATAATGTGAGGCTTTGAATACCCAATGTGTAAGGAGAATAAAAAAAAAAAAAACAGGATTATTGCCTGCAAGTGAATGGAACACCGTTACCACAGCTTATTTTCCAAGCTAACTGAACATTAACATTGCAAAGTGAACAGTCTCTTTTCCATTAGTAAATCAACCTCTGTAATTTAACAAACTGATTGAAAGAAATGCACTTCTTGCATGGCTAATATCTTATTTTGACAGCAGTCAGAAAGAGAAATAATTAAAAAATTGCCCTAGTATTACTCTGGCATTGGTGTTCAATGGCATACTTACTTCAGGTACAGACGATACCTGTCCAACATTAGTAAGCACTTTGCTTTGACTAGTGATGTCTGCACAGTAACTATGCAGGCATTGTCGGGCAGGTCATAACTGCACTTGACAGTATCAATTTAAAGCCGCTGGGTGTTG